>NC_060119.1:1102700247-1103331016 GCF_021461395.2 Schistocerca americana | reverse complement strand
TGTATGCATGCTGTACATGAAATGGGTTCAAGTTATCCGTATATAATGTTCGCATAAGTGTTCATGGGATGTTGATACGAGTAAAATGTCGCCTTGTACTGGTAGAAGGACTACGCTACAACCATTTCAACAATGTGTTGCGTTCCTGCACAGCTAGTTGTACTTCACATTCAGAAAGAAAATGGGAAACTGGAAGAATTTCTGTAAACACTCTGCGATGAGGCATTCGACGTGCCGGAAAGCACTGACAGTGTTCTTCAACAGCAGGAGTAGCACTTCCATAGCAGAAGCCTTAAACATACACCGTACCTGCATATTCTTCATTACCATGGCTGTGTGGCGTTTTAGGCACCACGTGTACAAACAGAGTTAACCGATGCCTCTCTCTCATACACCTTCAGTTCCCGCAGTATTTCACTCACAACACACCACGGACAATAGTGCATTCAGTGAGATATTTTAATGGCAGAAAGACATCATGAGCACAGAGGTTGAAAGCAACGAGGTAGATTTTGCTAGAAGTGGTGCTTGAGGCACATATTTGTGCGCCATTAGCCACAGGCGCCGACCGCCGAGCCCCCTCAAAAATTCGTTTGAGGGGCAGAGCCCCCACAGTAATGTAAGAAAAATATTAGTTATATTATGCTTTGTAAAATCACAAAATTATGTTTGAACTTTTTATTTTCCTTGTTTGTCGATAGTTACCTCTTAAAATACTTTCAGTAATGAGTGAAAACAAATAATTATTGCGGTAGTAAGCAGGTTAACTGAAAACGAGTGGTGTGCATCATGATAGTGTTACGGTGCTGCGGGCACTCTTAGGATTTGTCCCGGTGCGCGAACCTTCGGGTAAAGTCTGGCGCCGGCGGGCCAGCGCTACGGCCGCGGTGACATCAAAAGGACTGGAGCAGAAGCGTCTGGAACCCTCCGCATCGCGTCGCCTTGCTTCGAGACATTACGACGCTGCGGCTATATGAAGCCTACCCTGCTGTCGCAGTCATTCAGTGTGGATAGCTTTCTTCAGTTCATGTTGCAGACGTGTTTAGAGTTCCGACTTTAGTGTCTAATGGACTATTTTATATAACTATATTTTATTCGTTTACTGTAGTCTCTTAGTGTATTGTGAATTAAGTTTGCAAGGGATAAGTTTGTTACCAAAAAGATGCGCTTGGAAGTTGATGATACTGCAAGTCAACTTCCAACAATTACTGTGTCGCCAATTGCTTCGTTGTCTTCTGGTGAGAACTGTTCACAGCCGAAACCTGGACAATCCAGTAAGGGAAGATCATTTCAGAAGTCTTGGTTGATCAAATATACATGGCTAGAATATGAAGCATCTACCGAAAAAGTTCTTTGGAAAACCTGCAAAGAGGCAGATGCAAAAATCTACTACAATTTTCTTCCAAAATAGATGATGCATTTACTTCCCTAGTGTTTTCTAATTGGAAAAAGGCTTCGGAAAAATTCCATTTTTATGTAAATACGTTTACGCATAAAGAAGGCGTTCTGAAACTAAATTCTATCACTATCCGAAGTGTTACCTCCCAGTTGAATGAACAAATGGTTCAAATGGCTCTGAGCACTATGGGACTTAACATCTGAGGTCATCAGTCCCCTAGAACTTAGAGCTACTTAAACCTAACTAACCTAAGGACATCACACACATCCATTCCCGAGGCAGGATTCGAACCTACGACCGTAGCGGTCGCGCAGTTCCAGACTGAAGCGCCTGTAACCGTTCGGCCACTCCGGCCGGCTTGAATGAACGGTTAGAGAGTGATATGAAGAAAGGCCATTCAACTCTTGAGACAATTTTTACTGCCGTGCAATTTCTATGCCGACAAGGACTAGTAATTAGACGGCACGAAGATGTAAAAAATTTTTTTCAATTGTTGGAACTCTGAAAGAATGACATACCTGAGTTTAAAGATTGGTTAGAGCGTTTGGGGTATAAGTGAACATCCACGGTATTCAAAACTAGGTCATTGATCTAGTATGAAAGGTATTGGCTTCACTAAAGAAGACTGACCATTTTTCTATTATGGTTGACGAAACAAATGGTTCTTCGATTCATGAACAAGTCTCATTTTGTATTCGTACTGTTGGAAAGACCACATAGATAATATTGTGGGGAAGGCGAGCCAAAGGTTGCGTTTCATTGGCAGGACACTTAGAAGATGCGACAAGTCCACTAAAGAGACAGCTTACACTAATCTCGTTCGTCCTCTGTTAGAATATTGCTGCGCCGTGTGGGATCCTTACCAGGTGGGATTGACGGAGGACATCGAAAGGGTACAAAAAAGGGTAGCTCGTTTTGTATTATCACGTAATAGGGGAGAGAGTGTGGCAGATATGATACGCGAGTTGGGATGGAAGTCATTAAAGCAAAGACGTTTTTCGTCGCGGTGAGATCTATTTACGAAATTTCAGTCACCAACTTTCTCTTCCGAATGCGAAAATATTTTGTTGAGCCCAACCTACATAAGTAGGAATGATCATCAAAATAAAATATGAGAAATCAGAGCTCGTACAGAAAGGTTTAGGTGTTCGTTTTTCCCGCGCGTTGTTCGGGAGTGGAATGGTAGAGAGATAGTATGATTGTGGTTCGATGAACCCTCTGCCAAGCACTTAAATGTGAATTGCAGAGTAATCATGTAGATGTAGATCATTCCTTAATCATCAACAAAGATTTTATTGGCTTATATAAGACCCCCAACACTGAATCACAAACTCTGTTTAGTATTTAAAAGACCTTTTTGCTCGTCTTGATTTGTCAATGGATAACTTAAGAGGACAGTGCTTCGAATATGAGAGTTAAGTTCAAAGGACTACAAAAAGTTAGTTTTGGATATACAACCAAAAGCATGTTATGTGCACTGCACTGCTCACAGTTCAGACTTGGCAATTGTAGACTGCTCCACCATGTTACGTCTATATATTATGGCTTTAGCCAAGGACATAAACACCGTAAGGGAATCCAACAAAAGGATGAGACTTTCAGAAGCATATGCTGTGAGAGCGCCAACGACCAAGCTGGTCTACGACCCCTTTGCCCGACTCGATGGACTATTCGAGCTTCTAGTATCTTGAGAATATTGAAAAACTTTCAAGAACTTCTAGATTTTTGTGAAACATTTTCTGCACAGGACAAAACAGAGGCAGGTTATAAATGTACAGGCTACCTTGAGGCAATGTTACAATTCAAGACTTATTTATTTTTACATCTTTATTGCCATGCAATGAACCCAGTAGAGGGTGTCACTGAAAAAATTCAATGCCCTCATCTAAGTGTTGCTGATCTGGAAAAAATATATGAGGGCTTGATTTGTATATTGAATGGAAGGCGTGATAGTTTTGAACACTTTTGGGAATTGTGTTTAAAAGAAAAACTTTCACAAGTTGATGATCCTTCGCTTCCTCGGAATCGAAGTATATCAAAGAAGTATGAAAATAACGAAACCAGCTCACCACACACTTTCAAAACCCCAAAGGAATACTACAAAGCTATTTACATTGAAGTTTGTGAAATGGTGAAATCTTGCATTAAGGACGGTTTGCTTCAGCTGGATTCCCACAGGTCACTGCAGTTGAACAAAAGCTTTAGTAAACAGAGGTGAAATAAATTTGGAAAAATCAACTGAGTTTTTCAAAAGTGATCTAGACATTGAGAGACATTACACTTGAATATGTTAGCTGATATCGCTAATAAAAAACAACAATCATATCTCCGATCAATAATGGGACAGAAGCGATTGAACAACTTGACTGTTCTTCATGCCCACCGAGATGTTTTGGATGAAATGGATATCCGACCAGTCATCAACAACTTCATATTCAGTAATCCAGTCAGACGGTCGACATTTGCACCTTCCTAAAGACAGTCTAGCCCTAATAATGGCATTTAGAGCGATATTAAAAATCTTTATAAAAGAGAGAATTACGTACATACATAATGTTACATTTTCAGCTGCGAAATATTAGTACTATTTAGTACTGTGTGACTATATTACTATAGTACTGTGTTAGTTATTTTCAAATATTTAAATATTTTTAGAGTGTAAGACCCAGTTAAAACCCGCTATTTACGTACTTTTTGACTGAAAGTATTAGGCATACTATATTGACTATATTAACTGTATTAAAGCATTAACTTTGAGATATTTTTTTTATTTAATGAACCCTGAGCCTTATTCAAAGTAATCTTAAATTAGTTATTTCACTTATTAATTAAAGTGCTATTACTGTGTGGCAGCAATATTTTATGTTTTATTCTTTTAATGATAGTTTTGGATAATTCCAGTCTTTTCAGAGCTATATATTCACTGATCATATGACTCTAAAATGCTTTAAAAAACTATAAAACTCACTATTTTTCATCTAAAATTTAGAAAATTTCCCAGTGCAAGACCCCCAGTATGCCCCCCCCCCAATTCTTTTTATACGTCGGCGCCCCTGCCACTAACACAAAAAAATATATAAAATGTGTTATACCTCGGAAACCATATGGAATAAGGTGTATGTCCGTCTGAAATCTTTTGCTTCAAATTAGCATACCTGTCGTATCCATGAATATTGACAGTTGTTGGCCGAAGTGGCCGTGCGGTTCTAGGCGCTGCAGTCTGGAACCGGGCGACCGCTACGGTCGCAGGTTCGAATCCTGCGTCGGGCATGGATGTGTGTGATGTCCTTAGGTTAGTTAGGTTTAATTAGTTCTAAGTTCTAGGCGACTGATGACCTCAGAAGTTAAGTCGCGTGCTGCTCTGAGCCATCTGAACCAATATTGACAGTTCCTCCTGTGATGTACTGTGTAAGTTAGTTTTATTTGTAATTTAATTCCTTAGTATTTCAATAACCCTTGATTTCTCTCGTTTTAAAAAAAATGTCATTTAGTGATATAAGTTGAAATCAGTAATGACACCATTTGAATGATCTGAGGATGTAATGTACTATAAAAAAGTAGTTTCTACAGTTCACTGAACAACTACATTTATTCTCCGCAAGAGAGCGTGTGCTATGAGAAGGAAGGTACGTAGCGTATCAGTGTAATTCCCAACTGCCTTAGTTTTCTATTCCCTTTGGGTGCATGGGGAAAACAACTCCATAGAACGTCTCTCAACTGTATTGTATTGGTTATTACGAAAAATATATCTAGAAAGAATTTATTTGAAACTTGTTGGCACAATAAAACTGTGTATCGGACCACAATTTAGCTGCTGAGCTATCCGAACACAGCACCGGTTGTATAGCTCAATTGGTGAAGAACTTGCCGGTGAGAAGGCAGAGGCTTTACGTTTGATTCCCATCCCGGAAGTTTCAAATCACCATTCCAAAGTGAAAATTCATTCTAAAAGGATTAATTTGTTTCCTCACTCGCCCACCCATACACCCTCACACACATAGAAACACACACACACACACAGGACCTGAAAATATCATTTAGCACTGTCTTAGCAATACTAACACATTTTCAATACGGATACCTTTACGACCACCACAAAAATAACGAAATACGTTAATAAAGAGTCACTGATGCATTAGTAGAGACCAAATACTGAATATTAACATTCGTTGCGAAAACTCACATCTACTAGGAAAAGGTGAGTCGGGGGGGTGGGTGGGGGTGGGGGGGGGGGGGACAGGAGATTTTATGACTACTAGACCTACTTCCTATATAGTTAAACTTTTGGGTTAAGTTTAACTGAAAAAATATAAAACAGTTATAGAATCTAACAGAAGAACTTATTAAATACAAAAAAAAACATTTTTTCAAACTTTTAAAACGTAAGAGACTTAGCTAAATTACATATATACACAAAAGTTGCAGATAAGGTATTCCCCCTTGGTATTGTTAGGACTATAGCATAACTACATCTTTCAGTCTAGTCTGTTCCACCATCGATTTGTATGTTTTCCCGTCTACTCTAGTAAATCTTGTAAGGTGGCATGGTCTCCTGACCTTCATTTCTTACATATTCCTACCTCACCACCGTATTCTGCGTATCAAGACGTTTCGTTTGAGCCCAAACTCGATAGTGTAGAGTCAGTTTTACATATTTCCATTTAATCGATATGCAAATCCAATAAATAAATTGCAAGTGCACACCGAGATTAAAAACTCGAGACTGGCGTACACAAACATTCAAGACACGACAGCCATAGGAGTTTTTGTTCCATGGAGGCAACCAGCCTGCTGGAAAGTCCGTAGGAGGGTGAGATAGCATGCAGCTGTGCTGGCCGGACAACCACCCATGGGCCAAAACAGTTTTATGCCAGAGAAAAGGGATAATGGCCTGAGTGTTCACCTTAAAAGGAAAACCTGCTGTATTGTTTGGGAGAGCTCCAGCATATGCATTTTTTGACGGACCTAATGCGCAGTTTCAGAGTTCTCACAGGTGGACAGTAAATGCCTAACGCCGATGCTATATATTTCCAGATTGGTTGGCTTTGCCATTCTCCAATTTGTAATAGTAACACTAATTGGTGGACTATTTCTGAAGCAATGAGCTGGAGAAGTGAGGGAAAGACAGCAGATGATATACCCTTTCGCTTTTTGCGTGGAGGTAAGTCGTTCCATTGACACTCTTGTAACGGGAACACGTAGCGGGAGCGAGTGCTCTCGTGCGTGTACGCAGAGAGCGAAGAATAAAGTCTCTACTCAGTACTGCACTGAGGGAGCACCTCTGTCGCTAGCGAATCGGAGTGACACTCTATATTGAGTCGCACGCGATTAAGTATTTGTTCACTATGTTGGCTGCGACACTTAATGTGCGGTGCGAACACAGACAGAGTATTAATTAGTTAGCGCCTGCAAGCGAACATTGAGTGGCATCGCAGTGGACTGGTTATCTGACTGGTGTACCACGCCAATAGTTAGACTAGGGGCAGGTAGGAGTCATTGACTTCATCAAGGCGTAGTGAGAGTTCGATTGGCGACGGTCAATCCAGATAGAAAGTGACAGTTTTGTTATTTTGCAGCGGCGAACGACGCAGGCAGCAGTCATCGCAGCTCACGGTATTTTCCGCTACAGTGTAGGCGAGCCCCATCTTTCCCCCATTAGAAATAACATACTTCATTCACATCACTCCATTACATTTCTCACGCGACAGCCTCGACCGTACTTAGAAAAATCCAATCGTATAATTATTCAAGTTGAGTAGGCGCAGCTCTCAGCCATTCTGCCGAGTAAACAACATTCTTAAAGAAAAGATATAAAAGAGCTTTCCCATACTTTGTATATAAATGTCATTAACAGGATTCCTATCCATAAGAGGTAACCTCCGATTCCGAAAAGAACCTTGAAATTTGTGTATCAGTTTATTAATGACAGTTTAACATTATTTTCTTAAATTTGGCAATAAATAATATTTTCCGCTTGTTTAGTGATTTTCTTACACTAACTAGCAATAATCCAGTACCCAAGTATCGCACTAGTTACATAAGAAAATAAAATATTTTTGTGTCTATTTCTTACAGCTGACGACTCCAGAAGATATTTATTGCGAATGTTTTTCAGGCATTTCTTTTTGGTACGCTAGGAGCGTCTGTCTGACTTCTGTAATAGTGTGGGGTGGAAATTGCTTCTTGCAGGAACCAAAGGGTACTTGTCAGATCAATCTGTTGTGCAACTCGTCAACATAACATCCACCCACTGTCAATCTTAACATCTATCTTTCCATTGCCTGCTTAGCAACTACCAGTTTTTTAATGGTTTCTGTGTTGGAGGTTCATGGCTTCCTACCATACTTCAGAACTCATAGCAGACAGTAACACTAAACTTACCTTTTCAACACACTGGAAGCTTGAACCTGAAAATTTGATTTAGTTAACCTAAAGGCGCTGTACGACATTTTTCCCCCTCTTCTTTCCGTTTTTTATTCTGTCGTTTCAGAAATTACTTTGAATTGTCCTAAAATACAGAAACTCATCTGTTTCTATGACTTCTTTGTTGTTTGCTGTTAAGTATGTTAACTAACGGCATTGTCGCAGCGGTAACACTGGTTCCCGTCGGATCACCGAAGTTAAGCGCTGTCGGGCTGGGCTACCACTTGGTTGGTTGATTGAGAAGCAGCGGCTCCGGTCTCATAAAATGACATACAGCCGGAAGAGCGGTGTGCTGAGCACATGTGCCTCTATATTTGCATCCAGTGGCGTCTGTGGGCTGCGGATGACACGGCGGCCGGTCGGTACCGTTGGACCTTCATAGCCTGTCCTGGCGGAGTTTCGTTTAATTTTTAAGGGAACTGTAGACCATTTTTTTCTCTTCTTTCTGTTTTTTTTCTTCTGCCGTTTCAAAAGTTGCTTTGAATTGCCCTAGATACAGAAAATCGATTGTATCTACGAATTCTTTGTTGTTTGCTGTTCAGTATGTTGGTGTACATTATTATCTTATTATATAATAACAATAACTACTATTAGTAAACATAGCAATAACAATCATAATGTTAAAAATAATACTAAACGCAAATGCGTATCTGCGTTTCAGTCTTTTATTCAACAACGGCAACTACTACTACTACTACTACTACCACTGCTCCTGTGATAGGTGCAGGGATTGACACTTCACCCTGATTAAATGTGACATACTGTGCGTAAATAGTGGAAGATATCGACTACTGTTCGGTTACGCTTTTAGTCACCTAGGGATAACCATACGGTGCAACCCGAAGTGGAATAACCGCATAAAACAAATGGCATGAAAAGAAAATGCCATGCTGAGTTCAGTGGAAGGATCTTTAAATGTAATTCAACCACGAAAGAAATGGTTTATGAAACACTCGTTAGATCGGTTCTTGAGTATTGTTCATCAGTCTGGGACTCTTATCAGGTTGGGTTAGCAGAAAAGCAGCAGCAAAGAGCAGTGGTTTTCGTTATGGGATCGTTTAGTCGGCACGAGAGCGTTACGGAGGTGCCCAGTGAATGGCAGAGGCGACAGCGTCAGTTGGCAATCTCTGCACCGGTCATGGAGAGGTTTACGACTGAATTTCCAAGACAGTACTACGGCGGTTTACCGATAGTCATTTTTCCTATGTGTCACTCGCGGAGTGAAAATACAAGGAGGGAAAAGACTGTGGTAGCACTGTAACGTGGCTTGCGGAGTGTAGATGTAGATGTGGAAGAAGGTCTAAACGGAATATAGAGCGAATCACCTAAAACATACATCGAAGATATTTCAATAGTAGAAGGCGCCATTGATATGATGGTGGCAGAGAGCGGAATGACAGGCCGGAGTCCCCCTTTGTAGCCCATTCGCAGAGGGTTATGGGTTTCAAATGTGTATTTATTTACAAAAAGGTACACATATTTCAATGGAACAATGCATATTGACAGTACCACAGCCAAAGAAGACTAAATTAGAACGTCAGTGGTGTTTGTTGCAGGAATCTAGCGCAATTAGTTTAGGAAATATCGTAGTTTGAACATTGTGAATACCTACCGTTGTATCTTTCTTGTTGTAGCACAAACGAATCTGAATTTCACATGGGTACGTAGGTGCAGCCCTACACAGATGTTTATACTTCTCCGAAGGTGTCATGTTATTAAACATGAACGCAAACAAATGAGAGTACAATATATCAGTGGGGTCTGACACGTAAATAAGCAATGTATACTGAAATACTGTGTTCAAAATGCCCACCACTAGCGTCAGTACAAGCTTGGAGTCTACTATACGACGATTGTTGCACCTGTTCTAGCATTTCAACAGAAATTTCAGCACATGCAGCACTAATACATCGTTTCATATCATTCGTAATAGTTTGAAAAAGATGAAGAGGTTGACGTGTATCGGAATATCTTTTGGCGTACGAGATACACGAACGAACAGCATACCTCCTACGTTCACCATAAACCACGAGCATTTACGCAAGGATATACCATCATCGAGGCACGTCCTAGTACGTTCACTATCACATAATAAGTGACAGGACCGCCGCAATCCAATCACAGTGTACAAAATGTAAACAAACATAACGACGTCGCCTAGCATCTACACAATAGGACTGAACAATCGGCTGTCAGTGTTTACAGTCTTTACAATACGATAACCCGTAAACTACTTGCACTAGCTTCCTGCAGCAAACACCATTGGCGTTCTAATTTACACTACTTTTAGCATTTACTGTCAATAGGCACTGTCCCATTTTAAAATTTGTAAAGCTGCACTTTCGTCAACATATCAATATCTGTGTATTGGACGCAAATACGCACCTTTGCCTACTATTCAGTTCTGTGATAACGGCAAGTCGATAGCGCCTTCCATGCCGAAACATTAGCGGTGAAAGTGTTAAAGAAAAAAAGCACGCGAAACTTCAA
Source organism: Schistocerca americana (assembly GCF_021461395.2). Classification (NCBI taxonomy): domain Eukaryota; kingdom Metazoa; phylum Arthropoda; class Insecta; order Orthoptera; family Acrididae; genus Schistocerca; species Schistocerca americana. Next base: position 1,103,320,704 of record NC_060119.1, on the reverse strand, counting down.
AGAACTTAAAATCCCCAATATTGGCGAAATTTTACAGATGCTCGAGCGCGAACTTCAATGCGAGGTGCTTTTAATAGTTTCCACAACGAAACTTTTTCTCGAAGTCTGGCAGAAAATCCAAAGCGCTTCTGGCCATTAGTAAAGTACACCTGTGGCAAGAAGCATTCAATACATTCACTGCGCGATAACAATGATGATGGTATCGATGACATCTCCACTAATGCAGAGTTACTAAACACGGTTTTCCGAAATCCCTTCACAAAAGAAGATGAAGTAAATATTCCAGAATTAAAATCAAGAAAAACTGCCAACATGAGTATCTTAGAAGTAGATGTCCTTGATGTAGCGAAGCAACTTAAAATACTTATGAAAGGCAAGGCTTCCGACCCACATTGTACGCCAATCAGGTTCCTTACACAATATGCTGGTCAGTAGCTCCATACTTAGCAATCATATATAACCGCTCGCTTGTAGAAAGAGCAGTACCCAGAGACTAGAAAGTTGCAGAAATGACACTAATGCCCAAAAAAGGATGTAGGTAAATCCGCTGAATTAGGGACACACCACTACCGTCGATTTCAGTACGATTTTGGAACATACACTGTAATTGAAAGTTAAGAAACACTCCTAAGGAAACGATCTATTGGCAACACGGATTCAGAAAATATCGTTCTCGTGAAACACAACTAGCTCTCCATTCTCAAGAAGTAATGAGTGCTACCGACTGGGGAGGTCACATTGATTCCATATTTTTAGATTTCCGGAAGGCTTTTGACTCCGCTCCTCACAAGCGATTTCAAATTAAATTGCACACCTATGGAGTTTCGTTTCAGTTGTGTGACTGGATTGGTGGTTTCGTAATAATTGACGGAAAGCCATCGAGTAAAACATAAGTAATACGTGGCGTTCGCCAAGGAAGCGTTACAGGCGCACTGTTGTTCCTGATCTACATAAACGGTTTAGACGAGGATCTGAGCAGTCCTCTTAGATTGTTTACAGATAATGCTGTCATTTATCGTAATGTAATAACATCAGATGATCAAAACGAATTGTACAACGATTTAGACAACATATCTACATGGTGCAAAAAGTAGCAATTCGCTCTAAATCACGAAAAGTGCAAAGTCAACAACATGAGAACTAAAAAGAATCCCCTAAATTTTAGGTACACTATAAATCACGCAATTTCTAAAGGCTGTAAACTCAACTAAATACCTAGGGATTCAATTACGACTAACTCAAATTGGAAGGATCGCGTAAAAATGGTTGAAATGGCTCCAAGCACTTATGGGACTTAACATCTGAGGTCGTCAGTTACCTAGACTTAGAACTACGTAAACCTACCTAACCTAAGGACGTCACACACATCGATGCCCGAGACAAGATTCGAAACTGCGACCGTAGCAGCCGCGTGGTTCCGGACTGAAGCAGGAACACGTAGATAATATTGTGAGGAAAGCAAACAAAAGACTGCAATTCATTGGCAGAACACTTAGAAAATGTTACGGGTTTACTAAAGATACTGTACACACTATACTTGTCCGCCCTCTTTTGGAGTACTGCTGTGCGGTGTAGGACCAGCATCAGATAGGACTGACGGAGCACATCGAAAAAGTTCAAAGATATTCCCATGAAATTTCCGTCACCAAGTTTCTCCTCAGAGTTTGAAAACATTTTGTTGGCGGCCACCTAGATAGGGAGAAATGATCATCATAATAAAATAAGAGAAATCTGTGCTCGCACGGTAAGATTTAAGTGTTCACCTTTCCCGCGCGTTTTCGAGAACGGAACGATAGAGAAGTTGCATAGAAGTGCCCTCTGTCAGGCACTTAATTGTGAATTGCAGATTAATCTTGCAGAAGGAAATGACTTTACAGACGTAGGTGATTCACTCTGTATAATAAAATAAAATTTTCACGGCAGGTAAAAGCAAAATGAGTAAACGGATGCCAAACTACGAGAATAATTGCAAAGACCGGTACCCCTAAATACACTACTGGCCATTAAAATTGCTACACCAAGAAGAAATGCAGATGATAAAAGGGTATTCAGTGGACAAATATATTATATTAGAACTGACATGTGATTACATTTTCACGCAATTTGGGTGCATAGAACCTGAGAAATTAGTACTCAGAACAACCACCTCTGGCCGTAATAACGGCCTTGATACGCCTGGGCATTGAGTCAAACAGAGCTTGGATGGCGTGTACAGGTACAGCTGCCCATGCAGCTTCAACACGATACCACAGTTCATCAAGAGTAGTGACTGGCGTATTGTGACGAGCCAGTTGCTCGACCACCATTGACCAGATGTTCTCAATTGGTGAGAGATCTGGAGAATGTGCTGGCCAGGGCAGCAGTCTAACATTTTCTGTTTCCAGAAACACCCGTGCAGGACCTGCAACATGCGGTCGTGCATTATCCTGCTGAAACGTAGGGTTTCGCAGGGATCGAATGAAGGGTAGATGGTTCAAATGGCTCTGAGCACTATGGGACTTAACTGCTGGGGTCATCAGTCCCCTAGAACTTAGAACTACTTAAAACTAACTAACCTAAGGACATCACACACATCCATGCCCGAGGCAGGATTCGAACCTGCTACCGTAGCGGACGCGTGGTTCCAGATTGTAGCGCCTAGGACCGCTCGGCTATTCCGGCCGGCTGAAGGGTAGAGCCACGGGTCGTAGCACATCTGAAATGTAACGTCCACTGCTCAAAGTGCCGTCAATGAGAACAAGAGGTGACCGAGACGTTTAACCAATGGCACCCCATACCATCACGCCGGATGACACGCCAGTATGGCGATGACGAATACACGCTTCCAATGTGCGTTCACCGCGATGTCACCAAACACGGATGCGATCATCATGATGCTGCAAACAGAACCTGGTTCAAATGGCTCTGAGCACTATGGGACTTGACATGTGAGGTCATCAGTCACCTAGACTTAGAACTACGTAAACCTAACTAACCTAAGGAAATCACACACATTGATGCCCGAAATAGGATTCGAACCTGCGACCGTAGTAGCCGCGTGGTTCTGGACTGAAGCGCCTAGAACCGCTTGGCCACAGGGGCCGGTCGGGGCCACGTAGATAATATTGTGAGGAAAGCAAACGAAAGACTGCAATTTATTGGCAGAACACTTAGAAAATGTAACGGGTTTACTAAAGATACTGTGCACACTATACTTGTCCGCCCTCTTCTGGAGTACTGCTGTGCGGTGTGGGACCAGCATCAGACAGGACTGACGGAGGACATCGAAAAAGTTCAAAGACATTCTCATAAAATTTTCATCACCAAGTTTCTCCTCAGAGTGTGAAAACATTTTGTTGGCGGCCGTCTAGATAGGGAGAAATGATCATCGTAATAAAATAAGGCAAATTTGTGCTCGTACGATAAGATTTAAGTGTTCATTTTCCCCGCTCACTTTTCGAGAATGGAACGATAGAGGAGTTGCTTAAAAGTGTCCTCTGCCAGGCACTTAACTGTGAATTGCAAAGTAATCACGCAGAAGTAGATGAAGATACAGACGTAGGTGAGTCACCCTGTATAATAAAATAAAATTTCCACGCCAGGAAAAGCAAAATGAGTAAACGGATGCCGAACTACGAGAATAACTGAAAAGACTGGTACCCCTAAATTGACTACTGGCCATTAAAATTGCTACACCACGAAGATGACGTGCTAGAGACGCGAAATTAACCGACAGGAAGAAGATCCTGTGATGTACATTTAGCTTTTCAGAGCGTTCACACAAGGATGGCGCCGGTGGCGACACCTACAACGTGCTGACATGAGGAAAGTTTCCAACCGATTTCTCATACACAAACAGCAGTTGACTGGCGTTGCCTTGTAAAACGTTGTTGTGATGCCTCGTGTAACGAGGAGAAATGCGTACCATCACGTTTCCGACTTTGATAAAGGTCGGATTGTAGCCTATCGCGATTGGGGTTTATCGTATCGCGACATTGCTGCTCGCGTTAGTCAAGATCCAATGACTGTTAGCAGAATATGGAATCGGTGGGTTCAGGAGGGTAATACGGAACGCCGTGATGGATCCCAACGGCATCGTATCACTAGCAGTCGAGATGACAGGCATCTTATCCGCATGGCAGTAACGGATCGTGCAACCACGTTTCGTTCCCTGAGTCAACAGATGGGAACGTTTGCAAGACAACAACCATCTGCACGAACAGTTCGATGACGTTTGCAGCAGCATGGACTACCAGCTCGGAGACCACGGCTGCGGTTACCCTTGACGCTGCATCACAGACAGGAGCGCCTGCGATGGTGTACTCAACGGCGAACCTGGGTGCACGAATGGCAAAACGTCATTTTTTCGGATGAATCCAGGTTCTGTTTACAGCATCATGATGGCCGCATCCGTGTTTGGCGACATCGCGGTGAACGCACATTGGAAGCATGTATTCGTCATCGCCATACTGGCGTATCACCCGGCGTGATGGTATGGGGTGCCATTGGTTACACGTCTCGGTCACCTCTTGTTCGCATTGACGGCAATTTGAACGGTGGACATTACATTTCAGATGTGTTACCAGCCGTGGCTCTACCCCTCATTCGATCCCTGCGGAGCCCTACATTTCAGCAGGATAATGACCTACCGCATGTTGTACGTCCTGCACGGGCCTTTCTGGATACAGAAAATGGTCGACTGCTGCCCTGGCCAGCACATTTTCCAGATCTCTCACTAACTGAAAACGTCTGGTCAATGGTGGTCACAATACGCCAGTCACTACTCTTGATGAACTGTGGTATCGTGTTGAAGCTGCGTGGTAGCTGTACCTGTACACGCCATCCAAGCTCTGTTTGACTCAGTGCCCAGGCGTATCAAGGCCGTTATTACGGTCAGAGGTGGTTGTTCTGGGAACTGATTTCTCAGGATCTATGCACCCAAATTGCGTGAAAATGTAATCACATGAAAGTTCTAGTCTAACCTTTTTGTACAATGAATACTCGTTTATCATCTGAATTTCTTGTTGGTGTAGCAATTTACATGCCGCTGTTGTGCCCCAACAAGCTCTACAGAGTGTCAACACGTTGCCATGCCCTGCTCGATAACCCCGCTCTCCACTGGAGCACACATCGAAAGGCATCTCCAGCGTTATCCACAACCAGCATTACCTTCCCTGTTCAAAATAGTTGAAATGGCTCTAAGCACTATGAGACTTAACATCTGAGGTCATCAGTCCCCTAGACGTAGAACTAGTTAAGCCTAACTAACCTAAGGACATTACACACATACATGTCTAAGGCAGGATTCGAACCTGCGACCGTAGCAGCAGCGCGGTCCCGGACTGAAGCGCCTAGAAACGCTCGGTCACAGCGGCCGTCACCGTCCCTGTATTAACCGACCAAGTGCAACAGATATGGAACTCCATGTCACAAAGTGACATCCGGCACCTGTACGACACAATGCATGCACGTTTGGAAGCTTGCATTCAACATTCTGCCAGTTAATGATCGTTAATGTACCAGTATTTCACATTATAATGGCTCTATCGCCCTTACATTAAGGTGTGATTGAATCACTTAAATATGTTACCTAGATAAACGTGTTCTCTAAATTTTATTACTCTACATTAATTATTTTTTGGTGTTGCGATTTCTTTCCGTCAGTGTATGCAGGCTGCAGAGCGTCGGCTGCCTCGATCATAGGTTCCTCTGCAGACGTCGTTATACTGCCACGAACTCCTGTAACAAGCAAAAGTGAAATTAGTCAGGACTCGCTGCGGAGGCTGTTATTAATGACGGGATCAGCCAAATGAAACAGTTTTCTCTCAGCACGACGGATGGCAGAGGTCAGGTTTTCATCGCCGTCCGGCGCGTGTCCTCGATCTTACGGCCGGGCACGATACGATTCATTCGGCAGAGGGGCGCTTCCGGATAGCGTCTGCCGCTTGCGCAAGCGCCGGCGATTCCTCCGCCGCCGGAGCCTCGCGGTCCGGCGTGTATCAGCGGGAGTCTCGCGGCGCTTGACCGGCCGGCTCCGTGGGCGGTAGCCGCCGCGCTCGCCCCCACGAGGCCCTGTGACCTGGCCGGCCGGGCGCGCCTTATTAACAGTAAATCAAGGCGATGCTATCTGGCCCGCTGTGCGACCGCAGACAGCTGTTCCTCTCTTCCTGGTCGCGACGCTCACAGCTGCCGCTGCCGCTGCCGCCGTGACGGGGGCAGAACGCCGCGCCGCGCCGCGCCCAGCCGACTGTGGCGACCTCACGACCGGGGGCGGCACACGGCTTCCGGGCCGCCCCTCGATCAGAGCCTTCCACTCTCTTCTCCGTGACGCAATACTCGCCGCGCACTGAGCCATCGGCCGCAAGGGAAGAATTAGGGAACAGTCGGTAAGATGACGAAGAGGGCAAGATGAGCCAATTTGTTAATTCGCCTAGAACCGCTCGGCCACTCCGGCCGGCGGCAAATTGTGTTACTCACTGGACAGTACTCGACAAGTTCTTGGTGCCTGTGTTGACGTTTTGAAGTCATCGTACTCTGTGCAAGCACATCAAATTTTTAAGACTTCAATCGAGGGTTTCTCGCTGGTCATTTTAAGACATAAGCTATAAAAAACACGTAAAATTTTGCCTACCTACGAATCCTGAACTGACAGAGAAGAAAGCAAGGAAAGCACAACTGTTTTGGCCGCAGGTTGACTAATGTGGCCGGACCCAACGCCGTATCATCTTCTGCCAGTGTCGTCATCGAGATGCGGTAAGAAGGGTTTTGGGTTCAGCACATAGCTCTCCTGGCCGGACTAGCAGACCTGGTGATACTACTATTCGGTCGAGTTGTACATCACAACTCTGAATGCAGCCCGTTCCAGTCGTCCCAGCTGGGACGAATCCCTGGGCAGTACTAGAAATCGAACGCGGATCCCGCGCATGGCAGTCAACCGTGCTAAGCACTCATCTACGGAGACCAACTGAAGTCACGGGGCTGAAAGAGATTTAAAATTTGGCCGACAAAGTACGAAATTCTTAACCGCAAATGCTGTCAGAATGTGCATCTGGAGCCATTCAAGTTGGAACGAACGACACACAAAACTAGTTGTAGCAAATGTAGGCATCACACAAATTCTTTATAAGAATCCATAGGAAGCTATATTCATTCACTATGGACGTAGATTACATAACCGTCGTTTGACTGATCTTTCTTTCCGTGCACTTCAAATAAAGTCTGTCCCGAATTTCAACCATAACTCCACGTTTCGTTCTTGTACCATCGAATCCATCCGCATGCACACAGATGAATCATAAAATTATGACCATCCGCTTAACAGCGGCAGTTCTGTGTGGCATGGATTTATCAAATGCTCGATAGGTTTCAGGAGGTATGTCGCACCAGGTGTGTACGTGTAGGGCATGCATATCATGTAAAATTCGGCGGTTTGTGAGTGGCAAGCTGGCACCCACTATCAGTCCAGATATGTTCATGCATGTTCAGCTGAGGCGAATTTGGTCGCCAAGACATCAGCGTAAGTCACTATGATGCTCATAAAACAACTATAGCACGATGCTGACCTTCGGACACAGACAGTTATCCAGCAGGACGATGTCATCTGAGTCGGGGAAGACATCAAGCATGAAGGGATGCAGGTGTTCTTCAATAATGTTCACGTAGTCCACAGCTGTCAAGGTGCTTACGATTACTATTATGGTCCCATGGGATCCCAGGTGGATGTTTCCCGCAGAACACTGCTGTCTTCAGCTGTCTGCAGCCCACGTTCCTAGCAACCGTTCGCCTGGATGAAGGAAAACCCAGATACGAACGTCCACCTGGTGTAACAGGACATGTGATTCATTCGACCCGCCAACAGGTTTTCATTGATCCAAGCCCGCTACAACCGTAATTGACGATGTCGCTGGATCAACACAAGAACACGTTGGGGTGGTCTGCAGTGGAAGGCCGTGTTCAGCAATGTGCGCTGACTGGTGTACTCCGCAACACTTGTGTCTGCACCAGCATTGTACTCAATTGTCAGATCTGCTACAAATCTCCACTTATCTCGCTTTACAGAGAGGACAAGCATCTGACCTTCACATTCAGTGATGAGACGTGGACGGTTAACGCCTTGTCGCCTATTCGTCGTTTCACTGTCCATTCGACCATTTCCCACAGATGCTTATGAGGCAAAACCATGCACAACTTACCAGCTTCGCTGTTTCATAGATGCTCCTTCACAGGCGGCACTCCATAACAATTGGCTCTTCATGACAGTCGGTTTAGTCAGAGTATTTCCCTATTTGCGGCCCGTAACGTCTCTAGACCGATCCCCCATTCGTCCCTGCTTCGCTTAAACACTTTTCTGATCGTTTCACGTGCCCACATCAGCACCAGACGGTATTCAATCTCGCGGTAGGAAGACGTCACAATGTTTTGTCTCATCACTGTATGTTGCACGTTTAACGAGCAGCTGCGTGTGTTGTGTGGCACATCATCCAGTCCCAACACAATTACATAGCATGGACTACTTGTTCAATATGTCTCGCAACAATCATTAAAATTTTACAGATGGTGATGACATAGTCGACATTACTATCAAGAATATAAAAGTTGTATAGCAAAATTTTATTGATGTGTATGACAAGTCTTATCGAATCTGTTTTGTACAACTTAAAGAACACTGAATTGTACGAGTATCTGGCCTGATTTTATGTCGGAATGCCACGCTTCGGCCATGCATCATCGAATCAATCCGTACACAAACCACAGGCAGGAAGGGCGTTCAGTACATAAACACATCACAAAAGCTCTTTGACTCAAACCATGTCTAACAGGTAATAAACTGAGAGTAAGAAGAATGATGGGATTTAAAACTATAGTGATAGTGTTCCTCAAATCAGCTACGAATAAAATCGCTCCCGCGCAGCAGTAGTAAGTGGTGGAAATAAGCTACGAAATTTCTAAATTGGCATTAATCAGTAAAACAAGCAACTTGATTAACATAAATGAAAATGATTATTCGATTGTACTTAAGGGTGAACAGTCGGTGGAACAAAGGGGAAGGCTGGCAGTGAAACCCACTGTTGAAAAACTGGCGGCTAGCATCACAGACGCTATCACTGAAAGGCAGGAACTGACATTTGCAGGTGATACAGAATTCGGAATAAAAATCAAAACTGAATCCATTGACAATGGATACTGTGAAACCATTACGAAAGAACCAGAGTTAGTGTCAAAACCAGTAGTATCTGGAAATACAAATGATTTGTTGAGCACGTTGATCAGAAAAATTAATGCTCAGCCTACACCAATAAAAGCTCAATCTTAATCTATTAATGCTAAAAATTATGCTCAGTCCGAGTCAGTAAAAACTCAGTCCGAATAGTTAACTGTAAAATTGAGGCACAATCAAGTAAAATATATGATCAGAACAAAGCAGTCAAGATCGTAAATAACAATGTTGGAGTCGTTAACACGAAAGTAGATGAAATTAAGAAAGAAATAATAGTAACAAATACCGAAATCGGTAATCTTAGGCAGGACATGACAGAGGTACAGTCAAGAATAGGAAGCATAAATAGTCTATTGAGACGGAAGCAGAGGCGATCGAATAAAAACTGGAACAGACTGTTTATCCCATTATTGAGAATGAAGGAGTTGAAAAGGTAGAATTAGCACGAAAAGACGATAGGGAAAGGTTACGAATTTGCAAACTTTAGTATCAGACGTAGACATGAGAGTGAAGAAGCAGTTGACAACGTGTGATGAGAAAAAGAGGAAAGTGGAAAAGTTAGCGACGACCACCTGTCAAGTAGTTAACAAAAGTAACCGGACTGGAAAAGAGATTAGGCGAAACAGGACTATGTGTCATGCCATGCACATATTACTGAAATCGAAGCGAATGAGGAGCATTTCGATCCCCTCAAAAAGCAGAGAGGATTACTTATTAACGACTTCATTAGAAATTCTGACAGGGTATTGCCCGTATCGTGGAAGGATAAGAGAAAAATTAGCGCTGTAATCGACGTGCTAGCGATCAAGGCAAAGCGATGGGGCTTAGACCTCGATGTTGCGAACTTGAGCTTCCACGAATTTAAGAATACGTTCTTGAAAGAATAATTGGCCAGAGCAGAAGCAGGAGAGTGTATGGCACGTTTTCGTAGTGTCAAAATCCTTCGATGCAAACTCGTGCGGCTCAGTGAAAGAATTTTACGAATATCAGTGTGATCGATGGACTGAATCAGGGATTGTCTGGGAGTTTCGGAAGAAGCTTCCTGATGATTCCAAGAGGTATATAGGCAGTAGTTACACAACAATTACTGCATTCTTAGAAAGGGTCGAAGATGAAGATAACTGGATGGAATAACCGAGAAAATTATAAAACCGTGGTTATAGCAACAATTATCACAACGGCAACAACCATAATAACAATAACCATTGCTAATAATGGTTGCCACCACCATGGTAATGACAATTCACTCCAGTATGAACAATAATAGTAGAAATGGTAGAGGCCAGTATCAAATGAATATGGTACTTAGTTCTCAGCTGAATGATTGTAGGCTGGAGCAAAACCAGCATCTGCGACAGTCAGATAGAAACGGGAGTGTCGTACTTAGGGAAACCATTAGCCACGCCGATTGGGCCCGTCGGGGGTGGAAAGACCTTGGGGGCCTGGAAGAAAACCTAGGCAACGTCGCTATGACAGATCCGAATGGATAAATTGGCGGTGGGAGAATGTGCAAGAAGACAGAGCGAGTAACGCACCCGCGGTAACAATAACTGAAGTTGAAATGACAGTCGACAAAGCGATCACTGTCCGTAATAATGATGAAAATATAGTACCTGTCAACGAGGAAGAGGCGACCGCTGTTAAGACAACAATGGTGCCACAGGCTCCAAAACAGTGCAATTCGCCGGCTTAATTAAAGCGATATCGGATAAAACTACCGTTATCGCACAGGGCAACGCGGAACTCGAGGTGGTGTGGCTGGCTACATCAGTTTGTTCGGATATACGACGAACTGAACAATCACATGGGATTGTATGGAAGGTGTGGTAACGGGGAGAGCACACTATATTTGACGCTTCTCAGTCCGCATGAAATTAGCGTTTATTAAGAAAAGGAAAGCTATGTATCGAAGAGGCAGGCTTGTCCAAATGCTTTAGTAATTCAAGTAGCCAACCCCAGCGACGCTACTCCTAAATTTCTGAAGTGGGGGAAGACGAGTTTGCCTATGATGACTGGGTAGGACTAATTGAAAGCCACCTAGATTACAATATCTACGACGTTAAGGCTGACACCACACAGTCAGACGAGACTGGTGAGCATTACGTGAGCTCGGGAGAAGAATTAGAAGCATAAACACATTTCTCCAAGCATCTTGGAAGATGATAGCCATCTTTCCGAAGAAAATTTACGTGACTTGAAAGTTAGCGAATTGTTGGTGAAACAAGGTTCGTTAATCGAAGAAACTGATAAAAAGGTTAGTGTTGGGGTCAAAACGGCTTCAGAAACCGCTGGACAGGCAGAGAGAAATTAAGGATGTCAAAGAACAGAAAATTAAAAAACCGCCAGGTAAACCGCTGTCATTAGAATCAGACGGATTTTTCTGAAATGACCTTGATGTGAATGAGGACGTGCTATTGGAAAACCAAGAACTAGACACAGAGACACTAGACAAATAACAGCGCCCGTCGACATGCGCTGCATACAAATGCACGCTTTAATTGATGCTACTGGGGCAGAGGTAAGTACTATGTCCGGAAAAAATTTCAGTTTGCTTAAAGATATACCAGGAGTAGTAGTAATGCCCTGAAATGGGACTTCAAAAAATGGGTGCTACCGGAAAGAGTAGTAAACCTGTAACCCATGAAATATTTGACTGCTTCGACGTTCAAGAGGAACCATTTGAGGTAACAATAAAACAATAATGCTAATTTCAAAACATAAGACCGAAGTTACTGTGAATTTTAATAAAACAGGTGATGTGAGTCGTCAGTACCAACCTATTCGCATTGTTACTTGGCCTGATGACATTGGTTTAGGCAGAAATATGGAATACTGTACCAAATTCTACTCCTGAACAGAAACTAAACTTGTTTAACGTAAATAGCAGAAAAAATTGTTTTCGAATAAAACATGGCTTGTTACTGGATACTGGTGCAAATTGAATGTAATGCCCCATGAACCGTTCTTTTTACGACTGTAAGCAGTACCGCTGTCCAAAAAGGAGGTCGTACAACAAAAAACAGATTCAATGTTCGAATGGAATGTTGTAGAGAGGAGTACTAGTCCCTATAACATTCCCTTGATCGTAGTAGGAAAAAGTAGACGACAGTGTCAGAATCATAACAGATGCACGTATGCTGAACAGAGTTGTTTAACGTGAACCAGAAAATATGGAGGAGATACTGCAAAGATTTCATAATGTACAATTTATGACTAGCCTTGAAGTTACGGGTGCCTACTGGCAGATAGCTCTTGAGGAAGAGGCAGGCAGGGGTTACCAGTTTAAGGTGGCGCCATTCGGACTGAACATATCGATGTATGGCTTTATCAGAGTGCTCGATAAAGTACTTGGCGCGGCCCTAAGTGCCAGACTGGCAGTGTACGTGGACGGCTTGTTGTTGGCGAATCCGACTTGGTCAGCACTTTGCGATGTTTTAGACGAGGTTTTCAGTGGGTTACGCAAAGATGGTATGACTCTGTAACTGAGAAAGTGTGAGTTTGAGAAGCAAGAATTGAATTTTCTTGGTCACATAATTACTACAGCAGGTATCGCCGAAGATCCATAGAAATGCTACAAAGAACAATTAAAAACTTTTCTGGGATAACAGGATTTTATCGCTAGTTCGTGCATGGGCAAGCTTTCAATTACCCAAACTTAAACAACACCGTTTGTGTGGACTAACGAGTGTCAGGCCACATTTGGGACACTGAAAAGCGAGTTATTACAGCGTAACATACTGCACCATCCTGACCTTTCGTTACCATTTCTCATTACGATTTAGGCGTGGAACTGTTTCAGGAGGTGGGAGAAGGAGAGAACAAGGAACACCAGACGGTTTCATTCGTAAGTCGGACGATGACGAAAAGTGAGCGAAACCATACGATTTCTGAGAAGGGAGATCCCGCAATCGTATGGGGTTTTATGAAATCTGAGGGTTACTTATTGTGCCGAAAAGTGATATTTCTTACGGACCATAAGGTGCTCACTTATCTCAAAGATTGTCGTTTACTGCACGAAAGATGACAAGATGATCTCTTTATTTACAGCAGTTTAATTATGATGTATGGTATGTAAAAGGTACAGACAACGGCATAGCGGTTGCGCTGTCGCATTTACCTGAAACAGATCAGCAAATAGTGGAAGACGAATCCGAAAGTATACTGAAATTGTACTAATTTCAAGCTGTTGCGGATACAGAAAAACGTCAAGGAGATACCTTTACTTTTACCGTAATAAAGAATAATCAAGTCATATGCAAAGTCTCATAACAATATTTTTACTGAGAAACTACTATGAATTACTATTATTAATACTTCACAATCAACTGATCACTCTCAGTCTTGACCAATATTCACACTTGCACTTGCTACAACTAGGACTTCTTACTTATTCATTCTTTTTCTGCTTCTGAATGTAAACTGGCTTCCTATTCGGCGAATAGTCCGTATTCATAACGCTACGATCGAAGGTTCTCTGTGCAAGGTAACAGTAGAATAATCGTAACTTTTCTCAAACAAATGTCAGGCAGAATAACATATCAAGATCACTAGAATGGCCGCGACTTTTCTCGTAGGTATGTGGTATCTATCTATGTGCCAGACAGAAACGCATAAAATACGATGACGCGGACGCGCTTGCTACATAGGAAAGTACAACTACTGGATAACAGAGGGGGGGGGGGGGTGCACCGTTCGCCCCCCGCCATATGTATCCGTCACTGTTTTCAAGACTTAGAAGGACGAAAGAAGACAGAATGTAGTTGTAAAAATATGCGTCGTCATCAAAGCGAATGCGAATGCTTGAAGTGAAGACGAAGTATGAAGAAAAGAATAAAGACGGGGAAAAGTTTAGAAAGTATTACAGGATGTACAATAATACCCTGTATATACACAGAAATGAGGATAGTGGCACTTGGCGTGTGTGTTGGCCCATAGTAGATTATTATCACTTAGCCTACGGTCACTGCGGACCAAACAAATGTGCAGAGAAAATGGCTAAGTTGTGAATTTCAACAACTTGTCAAAGAGAATAGCACATAGGATAAAGGGTTGCGATAAGTTTCAGAGGGTGAAAGCGACCAACTGCATATATCATGGATCTATGCAGAGCATAAGACCTGAAGATGTGCTAGGGTTAGTGTGCACGGATCTCTATGATTTCCTGCCGAAGACCTTAGATAATCTCGACTGCATTTTAGCAGTGCTGGAAGCCTTTTCAAAGTTCATTAAGCTATATCCAATAAGCAAAATGACAGATAGAGCACTTTATAACAAACTAGCAAAGCATTGTTTTTTGCATATCGGCAAACCAAAAGCGATTTTGTTCGATAATGGGACACAGTTTATTTCCAAATTATGGAATGAAGGTACGGAAAGCAATGGGGTTGAATTGATAAACATCTCGGCATATTGTCCGGCCGGAAATTCAGCGGACTGGGACGACTTGGCCGAATATATTGTCACCACAATCGCAGGGCGTGGAGTAAATATGTAAGCGATTTTGAAAAGAATATGAATACTTTGTCGCTCGAAACTACAGTATTCACTTCGGAGGAAATCCTATCAGACCATAAGTCTGGTGGAATTTGGTGGAAGAGATCACTGATTCCGCTCCGCGAGTTAGTATCGACATTAAGGTGAAGAAAGGCGAGAAAAAGAAGGCCAAAGCGCGATTGCGGCGACATGATGAGAAATCGCGGTTTGCTAAATTTCTAATTCGTGACTTTGATCTCGTTAAAGCGAACGCGAATTCGAGCGAGACTGATGATGAGATTTCAAAATTTAAATACATTTATAATGGACTATTTAATATTTACAGTATACCTCACACTAACGCTTACAGTTTAGCTTTTCCTAATTCTGACAAGCTGTTAGATGTTCTCAACACTTTCTGTTTGTAATTGTATCAGTCGAGAACTGATCAAACTGAGACAGAATTTCCAGTAAAAAAACTTAATTATTATTGTAATTTTCAATTTTTTTTCCAAATTTATTCCTTGGACCAGGCGGTCATCAACGAATTTGCGGAGGTCCCCCCCCCCTCCCCCACCCCCCCACCCTGCCCCATCCTTGCGGTGCCGACCGTATTGCCACTCGCACCGCCCCCGCCAGTCAGCCCGCACGTCATTCGTTCGTTTCTTTCGTCAGTCGACTCGACTGAATCGAGTTATTGAGTAGTTGTACTTTCCTACATAACACACGCGTTCGCATCTTCGTATTTTATACGTTTATGTCTGGTACATAGACAGCTAACACATACCTACGAGGAAAGTCGCGGCCATTCTAGTGATATCGATACGTTATTCTGTCTGGGATTTGTTCCAGAAAAGTCGAGAATATTCTACTTTGTTCTTGTACAGAGAACCTTCGCCGAATAGGAAGCTAGTTTACATTCAGAAGCAGAAATATTAAGACTGAAGAATGTTTGTCCTATATCTGATCATCCTGCTTTGCGCACGCTGTACAAAATATTTGCTTGTCTACCTGCATCTATTGTTACAGCAGAAAGAAGTTTTTCAACGTTGCGGCATGCAAAGACATGGTTGGGGTCTACAAAGGAGGAGGATCGACTTAATGGATGAGCTCTTAGCTCTGTCGAACACCCACCCTGACTTTGATTGTCCTATTGACGATGTAATTAACCAATTTGCCAAGAAGAATAGGAGCATAAAATTCATCATTTAAGGAAGAGAACCACAATTGTAATTTTTTTACATCATAAGATGGCATTGTCTTGTTAATGTGTGTAATCAGTTTAAATAAAACTTTGCTAAACTTTGCATGTGACTTGATTATTTCCTATTCAAGTAAAAGTAAAGGTAGCTCAAGAAGTCTTTAGCGCCCCCTCCTTGAGGTTTTTCTGTATCCGCCACTTACTCTAGTATATGTACCGTTTGTAGTTTTGTAAATAATATGTTGCAAAATTCTTTTATATCATGTATTATGCACGTGAATACCGATGCACTCAGACAATTTATAAGTTTCAGATCTGTGTATGCGTGTGAATATGGACAGTATTGAGTTATCCACCATGGCAGAAATATAACGACTCCTTGAGATTACCCGGGAGTTAGTTTTCAAAGAATGCGAGGCAGGTGGACGTTCTGGAATGCCACTGCACAGGCAAATAGAGAGAGATTAAGCGTTCCGCTGTGGAACACTGCCGTGGCTGGACTGAGCAGGCTCTTAGAATGCTGCGGCGTCCTTTGTAAATATGTGTGTGGAATGCGACGTTTTCCTTTTCAGCACATCCAGTGTGAAGCTTGATGTAAACATTTAAGTTTAATCTCGACGCATGCTTGAAACACATGAACTCTCACAATGAGAAATGCAATCTGTTAATGATTATGATATTTATGAATAACTATGTAAAGTAAACCTTGTCACAAGTGATTTCTTATCTTGTATCTTATTCGTTTACTTATTCTTTTGTGTGCCTTTTAACTACGTTACATTTTCTTACGTAGGCGCAGCCACTTTATCAACCATCGAGTATTGAGAGCATGGTGGGAGTGGACAGGCGGAGAAATCTCAAGTTCTAGCTGTTGTCTGTCCTATTGTCCGTGGTTCTAGAGACCACTCGTGGTTCTCAACCAGTAGCAGCAGCAGCAGCTCAGCATTTTTGTCTGATACATTCTTCGGGACAGCTATTAAGATCCTAAGACTGTTAACTGACAGATTATAGCTAATATGTGCAGGCATTTCTTTAACAAACTTTAATGGTTAACTTTCTTGACCAATAACCTGCAATTGTTAAAACTTGTAGGATACATGTATTGTTATTGTCCTCACACATTATTACCAACCACGGTCCCTTTCCTTTCCATGCAATCACTGAGTTTCTTAAAAATATGAAAACTGATTAACTATTTACTGCCGGTTTTGTTTGTTTCCTACTGACCAGTTACAGTCTAAATTTTGTTGCGTCAGTAACTGTTCGTTCTTGTATTGCGTAACAGTGGCTTAACTAATTTGAAACTTTGCGTAATCCTCCCAACTTTTTCACTCACATAAAGGAGTGTAAATTTTCTCTGGTAAAAATAATAACTGAAGATATAGCACAAACTACACTACTGGCCATTAAAATTGCTACACCACGAAGATGACGTGCTACAGATGCGAAATTTAACCGACAGGAAGAGGATGCCATGATATGCAAATGATTAGCTTTTCAGAGCATTCACACAAGGTTGACGCCGGTGGCGACACCTACAACGGGCTCACATGAGGAAAGTTTCCAACCGATTTCTCATACACAAACAGCACTTGACCGGCGTCCCCTGGTGAAACGCTGTTGTGATGCCTCGTGTAAGGAGGAGAAATGGGTAACATCACGTTTCCAACTTTGATAAAGGTCGGATTGGAGCCTGTCGCGATTGCGGTTTATCGTATCGTGATATTGCTGCTCGCGTTGGTCGAAATCCAATGGCTGTTAGTAGAATATGGAATCGATGAGTTCAGGAGGGTAATACGGAACGCCGTGCTGGATCCCAACGGCCTCGTATCACTAGCAGTTGAGATGACAGGCATCTTATCCGCATGACTGTAACGGATCGTGCAACCACGTCTCGATCCCTGAGTCAACAGACTGGGACGTTTGCAAAACAACAACCATCTGCACGAACAGTTCGACGACGTTTGCAGCAACATGGACTATCAGCTCGGAGACCATGGCTGTCGTTAACCTTGACGCTGCATCACAGACAGGAGCGCCTGCGATGGTGTACTCAACGACGAACCTGGGTGCACGAATGGCAAAACGTAATTTTTTCGGATGAATCCAGGTTTTGTTTACAGCATCATGATGGTCCTATCCGTGTTTGGCGACATCGAGGTGAAGGCACATTGGAATCGTGTATTCGTCATCGCCATACTGGCGTATCACCAGGTGTGATGGTATGGGGTGCCATTGGTTACACGTCTCGGTCACCTCTTGTTCGCATTGACGGCACTTTGAACAGTGGACGTTACATTTCAGATGTGTTACGACCCGTGGCTCTACCCTTCATTCGATCCCTGCGAAAACCTGCATTTCAGCAGGATAATGCACGATCGCATGTTGTGGGTCCTGTACGGGCCTTTCTGGATACAGAAAATGTTTGACTGCTGCCCTGGCCAGCACATTCCCCAGATCTCTCACCAATTGAAAATGTCTGGTCAATGGTGGCCGAGCAACTGGCTGGTCACAATACGCCAGTCATTACTCCTAATGAACTGTGGTATCGTGTTGAAGCTGCGTGGTAGCTGTACCTGTACACGCCATCCAAGCTCTGTTTGACTCAATGCCCAGGTGTATCAAGTCCGTTATTACGGCCAGAAGTGGTTGTTCTTGGTAGTGATTTCTCAGGATCTATGCACCGAAATTGCGTGAAAATGTAATCACATGTCAGTTGTAGTATAATATATTTGTCCAATGAATACCCGTTTATCATCTGCATTTCTTCTTGGTGTAGCAATTTTAATGGCCAATAGTGTAGTATGTTGTAAAAATTCTTTTATATAATGTGTTATGCAAGTGAATACCGATGCACTCGGAAAACGTGTAAGTTTCAGGTCTGTGTATGCGTGTGAATATGGACAGTGTTGAGTTATCCACCATGGCAGAGATATAACGACTCCTTGAGATTACTCGGGAGTCAGTTTCCAAAGAAGGCGAGGCAGGTGGACGTTCTGGAATGCCACTGCACAGGCAAATAGAGAGAGATCAAGCGTTCCGCTGTGGAACACTGCCGTGACTGGACTGAGCAGGTGCGGGCTCTTAGAATGCAGCGGCGTCCTTTGTAAATAAGTGTGTGGAACGCGACGTTTCCCTTTTCAGCACATCCAGTGTGGAACTTGACGTAAACATTTAAGTTTTATCTCGACACATGCTTGAAACACATGAACTCCCACAATGACAAATGCAATCTGTTAATGATTATGATATTTATGAATAACTATGTAAAGTAAACCTTGTAACAAGTGATGTCTTATCTTGTATCTTATTCTTTTACTTATTCTTTTGTGTACTTTTAACTATGTTACGTTTTCTTACGAAGGCGCACCCACTTTATTAACCAGCGAGTATTGAGAGCACGGTGGAAGTGGAAAGGCGGATATATCTCCAGTTCTAACTGTTGTCTGTCCTATTATCCGTGGTTCTGGAGAACACCCGTGGTCCTCAATCAGCACCAGCAGCTCAGCATTGTCGTCTGCTACATTCTTCGTCGCCTGGAGAGCTATAAGATCGTAAGACTGTTAACTGACAGAGTATAGCTAATACTGTACAGGCATTACCCAGTGGCATTTCTTTAACGAACTTTAATGGGTAACTTTCTTGACCAGTAACCTGCAACTGTTAAAATTTTAGGCCACATGTATTGTTAATGTCCTCAGACATTATTACCAAGCATGGTCCCTTCCTTTCCATGCAGTCACTGAGTTTCGTAAAAAATATGAAAATTGATTAATTATTTATTGCCGGTTTTTTTGTTTACTACTGACCAGTTATAGTCTAAATTTTGTTGCCTTAATAACTATTCGTTCTTGTATTGCATAACAGTGGCTTAACTAATTTGCAATTTTGTGTAATAACGCAAAGGAATGTAAAATATTTATGGCAAAAATAATAACTGAGGATATAGCACAAACTAAGAGAGCCGGTCGGAGTGGCCGAGCGGTTCTAGGCGCTACAGTCTGGAACCGCGCGACCGCTACGGTCGCAGGTTCGAATCCTGCCTCGGGCATGGATGTGTGTGATGTCCTTAGGTTAGTTAGTTTTAAGTAGTTCTAAGTTCTATGGGACTGATGACCTCGGCAGTTAAATCCCATAGTGCTCAGAGCCATTTGAACCATTTACCAAACTAAGAGTGCGCAATTTTATTTATTCTGTATTTCGTTTAGCGAGTGACTTCTGCTGGCTCGGTACGTATTTTATTGTTTTTATGTTAAAAATAAATCAGTTGTTTTGTATCCCGCCTGGTACGCGGCGCGTGGGTCTGCTCCTGCAAACTAAAGGTTAGGCCGAATGTAGGAAGCTAGGAGGAGGTGAGGTACAACTCTCGGTACTGCAGTGTGAATTTTAATCACCTTTACTTTAGCAAGAAGATGAATACGTAACTTTGCACTGAGAAGCACGTAGGTGCGAAGCCGGATGTCTCAAGCTCACAGGAGTTACACAGGCAAAAGCTGTAGTGGCTCGCCGGCTATGAAATAGAAACAAAGTTGCTTGGTCGACTACTCGGAATCAAATGGGCTGATCTGGATCGGAGCTCGTAGAGCTGCGCAGCGCCGGCTAGGGCGCGCTGTCGTCGGTGTCGGGGTCGCAGTGCCAACCCAGCAGAGCGCACCTACGTTGTGGCATCGTAGCTACCGATACCACAAGTTGCTTATTTCCTTAAATTTACATCAATCTATCAATAGTTAATATTAAATTGCTGCCTTTTTCCAGTTTTGCACTACGTTACGCTGAGGTCACTGAAAGTCACCTTTTTCGTAACAAAATTTCAGTTATAGTCAGTCATTTATTTAACCAGCAGTTCAACTTAACTTTGCTTTCAAAACTTTGTTTTGCAGAATAAGTAACTGCAAACTCAGTGCTTTCTGATTCATTTATTTTCTCGTAAACTTTTGTGTTGTGGAAAAGCGTGACAACCTTCTGTTGCCACGACAGTGGTTATTTGCTTAATTTTCTTTGCCACTATCTTTCTCAGGATTTTGGATATTCATTGCCCTAGCGGGCTGGCGCCAGTTTATCCATTTATGGCTAATGAGTATTTTTTGTATTAAATATTACGTGGTACCCTTTTTTTAAACCCACTATCTTTCGTGAGCGATTGCACTACATTCCACTGATTTCAAAATTGTTTTCAGCACTTAGATTAGATTTAGAATAGCGTCTTCCTTCAGAAGAGTCTGTTGTACACTTTCCTCCTGCTAACCGGTATTATTTTCCTTCGGTAATGATAGCCTCACTCACTGTAAAATTTCGTTAGGCATACGAGATTCCGGTCATTTACATCGCAATCCAATAGGCCGATTAGGAAGGGGAAGGTTACAAGACAATCTAGTTACTGATTCACCTTGATGGCGATGTAACGAATTGATTGATACTGAACACGACTGCATCAGTTGATTAATTTAAAAGTTCCTTAATTAGTCATTCGATTTGACCATTAAAGCTAATTTTCTCCGACTATCAAACCACACCGATGTCATGCCTTCAAAGTGCTCTATCAGGTTTTCTTGTTCACCGTTTAATTATTATTAAAACCTCTCAAGTTGGCGTGTCGTCTAAAAATTTGTACCCATTACCTTCAAACAGGACCAGAGGGCAAGCGGTCGCGCATGGACACCAATTTGTCATGTGCTTTGGCAAGATGGCAAGCAAACAGACTCGCCACTCCGAACCGTGCTGCGAGTCCGGGATTCACACAACCCCGCCAGTTAAGTCGGCATCTGGCATCTTGATGGGTATCGCAGAAGACCACTGTGGAGAGATGCTCATGGTAAGGAAAGTTCTGGGAGGCCATCTCTCAGCTGAGTCACAAGCAGTTGTTTGGAGAAAAAAGATATTGCACTTCATACGTAACATTAGTACGGAAGTGGTCGCCATCTTAGTCAGGGTCGTCTTTTCATCGCTTGGGATCGAGTCCCGAGTAGCCTCCAATAGTTTTCGAACATCATGAATACCAACTGGTATCCTGCAACAACTCCGGTGGATGTTCACACGTCGCTACGTGAAGTACCACACTCATGTCAAACAACACGACTCCATCAGCAGTAATATACGAAGTTATGTCATGCCACTTCTGTTTCGGCTTTTGCAACTCAACATCCGTAGTTTGCTTTTATTATGATCGAGGCAGAATATTTGTAACCAGTCTCACTCTTTCTACAGGGTTTAGTTCTCCATTTTTTTGCTTCCATGGATTTCTCATTTGCTTATTTGGAATAGCTGCTGTCCTACAGCAGGATGGAAGACGGCCAATTACGCAAATATTCGTGTAGGTACTGACGTAACTTTGGTAACAGGGCTACCTCAAATTGTGCTCTGTTTGCCTACAATACGTTTTGAAATAAACGTCTGAGAAGGCTTCTCACTGGCTGTGGCTTTCCCCTGTCCGCTTTCTAGTAATTCAACACCCCATGCCATCAGGAGAAAAATCCAACAGCCTACGCCACCAACGGGCAGTCCATCAGCAGGTGAGAACTATCTCTCGTTCTGAGAGGAAAAAGGTGCGAGGATGTTAATCAGTCTTCAGTTCCAGTCACTGCAGACCCGTTGGTAATTTTTGGTTACAGTAACACTGTGTTACGTCCAAATGATTAACCAAATTCCTAGTCTTTACGGTGTCGTATGTGTAATTTGAGTGTCTACTTCAGTGTAATGAATTTTGTAAACAACAATAATTACAATCGTTCATAACTTTATAAATACTTTGTTTACAAGCTTGTTTAAATTTGAAACAAGCTTGTCTTACCACCGTGATTCATAAACTGTTTTTGTGTAGCCTGTCTGTTAGGATTTTACGTTATTGCAGTAAATGCTATACTTGTGTTTTCAAATCCTGAGTTACTGGTCCTTCCATTTTAATTCACTCGAATAACACACCGCCAACTTGTAGTGCTTTTGAGATTTTACCAGCTGCCGCTGTGCTTCCTGCTAGCCAGCGCTAGTACAGTCTAACGGTGTTAAAAAGGCGGAAAGCTCTACAGAAGTTTTTTTTGACAATCTTTCTAAATGTTTTACATGGTCACAAATGTGAAAAAAAACCATAAGTAAGTGCGACTTCTGTGGGTTTGTCGCTTATAACTCGGAAAAAATACAACTTTCGGCGAAGTTTATTATTTATGAAAATAAGTAGTATAAAATTTCCAACAAGATAGGTCTGAGTGACTTTTATCGTCGGACCAACCGCGTGGCATGTAGCGCATCTTTAAGATAGCACGATTTCAAAACTGAAAAACTGAGTAGATAGCCATCTCAGAACCTAATCCATGCACCCTTACCGTACTTCGCGGCGCATTCATTGCCGAATTCCTTCCTCCAGTAGCGTCATAACATTATTGGAGTGGTTAGCAGTTGTATTCTAGGGATAGCGTTTTTCATTACTAATCAAATGCTCCTCGGTCCCGGATTCTAACCCCATCAGTGCTTAAATTTCGAATAAAAGTTGTCGGCGACGGCGGCCGAAGACTTCCGGCAGAAGTCACCCTCATTCAGCCAAAGGCCTTGTCAAAGACGGCGGAGGAGTGTACAGAAATCCAAGGCACTCTCTTTCCCATGGGGGCGGGGAACTGCCACTAAAGCGGAAGAATCAGCAATGATCAACGTCATGAGGATTCAGAAGATAATGGAAACCACTGCATTAAAGACACACAGCCTGTATCCACAGGACGTGTGGCCTGTAACTGAAAAAGTGTCCAGCCTAGTTCCCCATTCGATCTCTTGGAGGGGACTGGCAAGGGGGAAGTGACCATGAGAAAAAAAATTGAATAACCAATGAAAGGAAAATGTTCTACGAGTCGTGGCGTGGAACGTTACAAGTTTGAACGTGCTAGGGAAACTAGAAAATCAGAAAAGGAAAATGCTAAAGCTCAATCCAGACATAGTTGGTGAAGTGAAATGGAAAGAAGACAAGGATATTTGATCAGACGAGCGCAGTGTAATATCAACAGCAGCAGAAAATGATATAATGGGAGTAGGATTCGTTATGAATAGGAAGATAGGGCAGAGACTGTGTTCTCGTGAACAGTTCAGTGATAGGGTTGTTCTCATCAGAAACGACAATATACCAACATCTACAACGATAATTCAGCGATACAAGCCGACGTCACAAGCAGAAGACAGAGAGTTCATTAGGCGATTGAACTGGCAATTCAGTACGTAGAGGGAAACTAAAATCTATTAGTCATTGGGGTTTGGAATGCGGTTATAGGGGAAGGAATAGAAGAAAGGGTAACGGGAGAATATGAGCTTGGTACTAGGAATGAGAGGAAAAAGACTTACTGAGTTCTCCAATAAATTTCAGGTAGTAGTAGCGAATACTCTGTTGAAGAATCACAAGATGAGGTGGTACACTTGGAGGAAGCCGGAAGACACAGCAAACCTTCAGTTAGATTACATCATGATCAGACAGAGAATACCAAATCAGACACTGGATTATAAGGAATACCCAGGAGCAGATATAGACACAGATCACAATTTAGTAGTGATGGAGAGTAGGCTGAAGTTTAAGAGATTAATCAGGAAGAATCAGTGCACAAAGAAGTGGGATACGAGGGGTACTAAGGAGTGAAGAGATACACTTGAAGTTCTCCGAGGCTATAGATACAGAAATAAGCAATAGCTCAGCAGGCATTTTAGTTGAAGAGGAATGGGCATCTCTGAAAAAGACAACCACGGAAGTGGGAAGATAAAAAACGTGGGCACAAAGAAATTCAGGAATACAGAAACAGAAGTCACTTAGGAATGAAATAAACAGAAAGTGCAGGGAAGCTATGGCAAAATGGCTACATGAAAAATGCGAAGAAATCGAAAAAGAAATGATTCTTGGAAGGATTGACTAAGCTTACAGAAAAGTTGAAATTAAGGATACAGTGTACCTATAAATGGAGGAAAAATCGAAATGTTTTAATTTGAAATCCCTGCATCCATCATCATTTTTTACGAATAATGCGTATCATTTTATTTCTAGTTACATATATTACGCGAAATTCTTGTTTTCGTTTCAAATATAAATTCTTAATTATCGATATTTATGAAAGATTTTTAATAAAGATTGCTTAAATTAAGAAAAAATAACAGCTTAATTTTTAGGATTTGGATTATGTTCACTGTTTTCGTGTCGTCTCGTTGTCACTGTAAGCTTGTACCATGGGAAGCAAGGAGAGGATGTTGTTTTGTGGCCGGCATCCTCTTCTATAAAACTGCACACATTTATTAACACGGTTCTTTATTCATAAGAACAAGAAGTTACTTAACTTAAAGCAGTCCAGGTGTTGTGGTACAAGCTCTTCTGTAATAGTCCACTCCAACAAAACTGATCTGGAGCCAAGTTAGGGGATTCGTCGTGAGAAATAACAAGACTGTTAAGCTGCAAGATGTACTTGAATTAAAGCACAAAGCTTTTCCACATGTCACCGCCAAACGCTGGCGAGATATACAACGGCACGTCAAAAAACAAGAGGAGAAAATGCAGCACCTGTATGGCTTCGTGGATTCCTTAGCTGGTCGATACATTATCAATGTAGCAGATGACAATTCGAAAACTGAAATGTATTTCTCGGATTCGGATAAGGAAGGAGTTAAGAAATTAGCAGACAACTGACTGTAATTAATACCTTCAGTGGCTTTAGTATTCACCAGTACAGTGAGATCACTGCAATGTGCATTTGCGTCACACATAGCTTGCTCAGAAAAATTACCCTGTGTTTAAGTCAGGAAGTTTCACCACTCTTGTTTGTAATTAGGATACTAAGTTAGATGAGAACGAGAGCATTTTATCCTTTCCTTCTGGGCACCCAAGAAGCGTTCGATAGAGCTAGAGTCTGTTCGAATATTATTTCATTCTCGTTAAAAATTAAATGATTTTCGAAGCTATAGTTTTTCTCTGCTCGTCTCTTTTTACGTCTGAATTGCGACTGCTCACATCATTGCAGGTTATTTGGACCAACTGGCTGGCCAGTGCAGTCCAAGATATATGAACCGGCAAAGCAATTGTCCCCCATTATTGCTCAGTCTGAGTGCGGGTAGCATAGCATAAAAAGTATCCTTATTATCGTACTTGACTGTACTGGACACAGCTTAGCTTTCACTCCACGCGAAACGAAATCCGATGAGATTCACGCAAATGCGGAAGAATACATGGTGTAATCTTTACATGAGATTTATTCTTATGATCAACTAATGTAGTGGAATTACTGTCCACAAAAACGATGTGCATTTGTTTGGCAATAATTCCAGGGGGCCACTGTACTGCTTGCCCTCGAGAGAACAGTATTTATTCACATGGTATTACGAACAGTGCTATGAATTAAGGCTTTTATGATTCTTGAAATACGTACGAAAGATGTACAAAACTGTAAATGTATGTAAAAGAAATATCGATTTATTATGTGTATTATTATTTGATCTGTGTTAAAATATTCTAATGATTTTATGCAATTACTTGCTCGGGTCTTGAATCTTGGATGAGGATAGATATGAGAGACATTGTAAGTGTAATACGTTGCATTTTGATTAAATACACTCCTGGAAATTGAAATAAGAACACCGTGAATTCATTGTCCCAGGAAGGGGAAACTTTATTGACACATTCCTGGGGTCAGATACATCACATGATCACACTGACAGAACCACAGGCACATAGACACAGGCAACAGAGCATGCACAATGTCGGCACTAGTACAGTGTATATCCACCTTTCGCAGCAATGCAGGCTGCTATTCTCCCATGGAGACGATCGTAGAGATGCTGGATGTAGTCCTGTGGAAGGGCTTGCCATGCCATTTCCACCTGGCGCCTCAGTTGGACCAGCGTTCGTGTTGGACGTGCAGACCGCGTGAGACGACGCTTCATCCAGTCCCAAACATGCTCAATGGGGGACAGATCCGGAGATCTTGCTGGCCAGGGTAGTTGACTTACACCTTCTAGAGCACGTTGGGTGGCACGAGATACATGCGGACGTGCATTGTCCTGTTGGAACAGCAAGTTCCCTTGCCGGTCTAGGAATGGTAGAACGATGGGTTCGATGACGGTTTGGATGTACCGTGCACTATTCAGTGTCCCCTCGACGATCACCAGTGGTGTGCGGCCAGTGTAGGAGATCGCTCCCCACACCATGATGCCGGGTGTTGGCCCTGTGTGCCTCGGTCATATGCAGTCCTGATTGTGGCGCTCACCTGCACGGCGCCAAACACGCATACGACCATCATTGGCACCAAGGCAGAAGCGACTCTCATCGCTGAAGACGACACGTCTCCATTCGTCCCTCCATTCACGCCTGTCGCGACACTACTGGAGGCGGGCTGCACGATGTTGGGGCGTGAGCGGAAGACGGCCTAACGGTGTGCGGGACCGTAGCCCAGCTTCATGGAGAAGGTTGCGAATGGTCCTCGCCGATACCCCAGGAGCAACAGTGTCCCTAATTTGCTGGGAAGTGGCGGTGCGGTCCCCTACGGCACTGCGTAGGATCCTACGGTCTTGGCGTGCATCCGTGCGTCGCTGCGGTCCGGTCCCAGGTCGACGGGCACGTGCACCTTCCGCCGACCACTGGCGACAACATCGATGTACTGTGGAGACCTCACGCCCCACGTGTTGAGCAATTCGGCGGTACGTCCACCCGGCCTCCCGCATGCCCACTATACGCCCTCGCTCAAAGTCCGTCAACTGCACATACGGTTCACGTCCACGCTGTCGCGGCATGCTACCAGTGTTAAAGACTGCGATGGAGCTCCGTATGCCACGGCAAACTGGCTGACACTGACGGCGGCGGTGCACAAATGCTGCGCAGCTAGCGCCATTCGACGGCCAACACCGCGGTTCCTGGTGTGTCCGCTGTGCCGTGCGTGTGATCATTGCTTGTACAGCCCTCTCGCAGTGTCCGGAGCAAGTATGGTGGGTCTGACACAACGGTGTCAATGTGTTCTTTTTTCCATTTCCAGGAGTGTATATGCGTTTATTTGCTCTTAAAAGTTTTATTTTCTTATCTTCAGCATCCCTACATGTAGGAAAATAATAACTTATTTTTCAGAATATCAGAACACGCAATACAGCGTGGGCCTATGAATGATTGTTGTCGGCTATTAGGAACGGACGCAACGTCTTATTTGAATATAACCGATAGTAAACGGCATAGAACCATGGCAATAACTTACAAAGTTCGTATTTTAATTATATTATTTAACTTCAGTGTAACTTTAATTTATCTGCAAGGATTAAAAGTAGTTTACGTTAAATTTGTATAGTTGCCTCATAACCGATTATCTTCTATCTCAGCTACGTAAATTCACAGAAGTTAACTTACTCCGAAATGATCAGAGATAAATATGCCACACAATAATATTTCTCTACGCAAAGCCATGACATAAAAGCAATATAAATTTCAATGAAATTACAATGCAAAAAGAACCTGAGATGTTTTATTAACAGCACGGTGCTTCACACCGCTCTTTACGTGTTTCTTATTGCGGGAATTGCCCGTGGTAATTTGTGTAGTCGCTTCAGTTTGTGTGGCGTCTTTTGGTGTATAACTATACGTATATGTCCTTAGAAATCATGTAGTTCAATGAACTGCACATGTACACACGATCGAAGCACACCACTTGACGTATAGAACAGAACACAATGTACATATTAAAAACAACACACGGCCTGGTAATTGGTATTCCACTGGCAGGCATCTTGGACGATATTTTCATTTGCTCGCTGGAAGAGAAGTTCTTGCATAATTGTTCAGCTACAAATCTGGATATTTTGTCATATTCTCAGTACGTAGACGACATTTTGATCATATATGGTTATTCGCGGGAAGATATTGAGCATTTGTTTGAATTTTTTAAAAGTCTTCGTGAAAAAAATCAGCTACACTTGTGAACTGGAAGACAATGATCGTCAGCTACATTACTTCGACCTTAGTATTTCCATAGACAATGACAGTCTTTCCTTCGATATTTTTCGAAAAGCCACTAATACAGATCAGATTGTGCCCGGTAGTTCAGTGCATCCACGTTCAGAACAAAAAGTATTATTCCATTCAGCTATTCATAGTGCAGTTTCTGTACCTTTGTCACTAGGCAAGCTTAATGATGCATTTAATAAAAACAACTGCAATTAGTAACGGTTATGATCCCTCCTTAGTTGAAAAATTTTCAAAGTTAAAACTGACGTTAAACTGACTACTTTAGGAATCACTGCTGTTTCTAACAGTAACAAGAATAAAAAAGTTTTTTTCGATTCTATTTTTAGGCCATACTTCTTACAGAATTCGTCGTCCTCTACTTAAAAAATATGGATGCAAAGTTGCCTTTTCTACTAACAAAAACTTGCAGAAAAGTAATACTCACATTCTCCAGTCCACAGTTGTTCCTATACACATTAATTGTGATACGTGTCCTGTTTATTATATAGAACAAACTGGAAGACCTCTCAGCGTCAAGTTTAAGGAACATTTATTGGGAAAAAGTGGTACTAATGTACATAATTCCACTTTTGCTGATCATCTGCTAATTTCCGATCACAAACCGAAAAGTGTTGAGGAAATTTCTATTTTACGCAAGGAAAAGAAAGACCACAAGCTCGGCGTACTCGAATAGCTGTAGATTTTCAAGTATGTTTCTAAAACCGATGGCCTCATCGTCTTCGAATAGTTACAATTACGTAACAAAAATTTTTTCAGTGGCTTTAATCCGCTATTGTGGATTTTTTATCCCTTTATTTTTTATTCTGTTGTCCTGCCTCTATTCACGAAACCTCTTTTTCTTCAAATCTCGTACATATGTGTGTTACTAAGGTTGCCTTCATGCGGATGTATTTTAGACTGTGCAGCTGTTTGTGTAAATATTCTGCGATACTCTACACTTAACGTAATGGGCATTCAGTAGAGCCTAACAGATGGCTCTTAGTTATACTTCATTTATTTGACTACTTGGTATTTTCAAAACTACATTAAGCTCTCATCCTTTGAATTCCTCCCCCCATGAACCACGGACCTTGCCGTTGGTGGGGAGGCTTGCGTGCCTCAGCGATACAGATGGCCGTACCGTAGGTGCAACCACAACGGAGGGGTATCTGTTGAGAGGCCAGACAAACATGTGGTTCCTGAAGAGGGGCAGCAGCCTTTTCAGTAGTTGCAGGAGCAACAGTCTGGATGATTGACTGATCTGTCCTTCTAACACTAACCAAAACGGCCTTGCTGTGCTGGTACTGCGAACGGCAAGGGGAAACTACATCCGTAATTTTTCCCGAGGGCATGCAGCTTTACTGTATGATTAAATGATGATGCCGTCCTCTTGGTTAAAATATTCCGGAGGTAAAATAGTCCCCCATTCGGATCTCCGGGCGGGGACTACTCAAGAGGACGTCGTTATCAGGAGAAAGAACACAGGTGTTCTACGGATCGGAGCGTGGAATGTCAGATCACTTAATCGTGCAGGTAGGTTACAAAATTTAAAGAGGGAAATGGATAGGTTAAAGTTAGATATAGTGGGAATTAGTGAAGTTCGGTGGCAGGAGGAACACGAATTTTGGTCAGGTGAGTACAGGGTTATAAATACAAAATCAAATAGGGGTAATGCAGGAGTAGGTTTAATAATGAATAAAAAAATAGGTGTGCGGGTAAGCTACTACAAACAGCATAGTGAACGCATTATTGTGGCCAAGATAGACACGCAGCCCACGCCTACTATTGTAGTACAAGTTTATATGCCAACTAGCTCTGCAGATGACGAAGAAATTGAAGAAATGTATGAGGAGATAAAAGAAATTATTCAAATAGTGAAGGGAGACGAAAATTTAATAGTCATGGGTGACTAGAATTCGGTAGTAGGGAAAGGAAGAGAAGGAAACGTAGGAGGTGATTATGGATTGGGGGGGGGGGGGGGGGGGGGAAGAAATGAAAGAGGAAGCCGTCTGGTAGAATTTTGCACAGAGCATAACTTAACCATAGCTAACACCTGGTTCAAGAATCACAAAAGAAGGTTGTATACATGGAAGAAGCCTGGGGATACTGACAGGTTTCAGATAGATTATATAATGGTAAGACAGAGATTCAGGAACCAGGTTTTAAATTGTAAGACATTTCCATGGGCAGATGTGGACTCTGACCACAATCTATTGGTTATGAACTGTAGATTAAAACTGAAGAAACTGCAAAAAGGTGGGAATTTAAGGAGATGGGACCTGGATAAACTGACTAAACCAGAGGTTGTACAGAGTTTCAGGGAGAGTATAATGGAAAAATTGAGAGGAATGGGGGAAAGAAATACAGTAGAAGAAGAATGGATAACTTTGAGGGAGGAAGTAGTCAAGGCAGCAGAGGATCAAGTAGGTAAAAGACGAGGGCTGATAGAAATCCTTGGGTAACAGAAAATATATTGAATTTAATTGATGAAAGGAGAAAATATAAAAATGCAGTAAATGAAGCAGGCAAAAAGGAATACAAACGTCTCACAAATGAGATTGACAGGGAGTGCAAAATGGCTAAGCAAGGATGGCTAGAGGACAAATGTAAGGATGTAGAGGCTTATCTCACTAGGGGTAAGATAGATACTGCGTATAGGAAAATTAAAGAGACCTTTGGAGAAAAGAGAACCACTTGTATGAATATCAAGAGCTCAAATGGAAACCCAGTTCTAAGCAAAGAAGGGAAAGCAGAAAGGTGGAAGGAGTATATAGAGGGTCTATACGAGGGTGATTTACTTGAGGACAGTATTCTGGAAATGGAAGAGGATGTAGATGAAGATGAAATGGGAGATATGATACTGCGTGAAGAGTTTGACAGAGCACTGAAAGACCTGAGTCGAAACAAGGCCCCCGGAGTAGACTACATTCCATTAGAACTACTGACCGCCTTGGGAGAGCCAGTCCTGACAAAACTGTACCATCTGGTGAGCAAGATGTATGAGACCGGCGAAATACCCTCAGACTTCAAGAAGAATATAATAATTCCAATCCCAAAGAAAGCAGGTGTTGACAGATGCGAAAATTACCGAACTATCAGTTTAGTAAGTCACGGCTGCAAAATACTAGTGCGAATTCTTTACAGACGAATGGAAAAACTGGTAGAAACGGACCTCGGGGAAGATCAGTTTGGATTCCGTAGAAATATTGGAACACGTGAGGCAATACTGACCTTACGAGTCACCTTAGAAGAAAGATTAAGGAAAGGCAAACCTACGTTCCTGGCATTTGTAGACTTAGAGAAAGCTTTTGACAATGTTGACTGGAATACTCTCTTTCAAATTCTAAAGGTGTCAGGGGTCAAATACAGGGAGCGAAAGGCTATTTGCAATTTGTACAGAAAGCAAATGGCAGTTATAAGAGTCGAGGGGCATGAAAGGGTAGCAGTGGTTGGGAAGGGAGTGAGACAGGATTGTAGCCTCTCCCCGATGTTATTCAATCTGTATATTGAGCACGCAGTGAAGGAAACAAAAGAAAAATTCGGAGTAGGTATTAAAATCCATGGAGAAGAAATAAAAACTTTGAGGTTCGCCGATGACATTGTAATTCTGTCAGAGACAGCAAAGGACTTGGAAGAGCAGTTGAACGGAATGGATAGTGTCTTGAAAGGAGGGTATAAGATGATAAGATGAACATCAACAAAAGCAAAACGAGGATAATGGAATGTAGTCGAATTAAGTCGGGTGATGCTGAGGGAATTAGATTAGGAAATGAGACACTTAAAGTAGTAAAGGAGTTTTGCTATTTGGGGAGAAAAATAATTGATGATGGTCGAAGTAGAGAGGATATAAAATGTAGACTGACAATGGCAAGGAAAGCGTTTCTGAAGAAGAGGAATTTGTTAACATCGAGAATAGATGTGTCAGGAAGTTATTTCTAAAAGTAATTGTATGGAGTGTAGACATGTATGGAAGTGAAACGTGGACGATAAATAGTTTGGACAAGAAGAGAATAGAAGCTTTCGAAATGCTGAAGACTAGATGGGTAGATGATATAACTAATGAGGGGGTATTGAATAGGATTGGGGAGAAGAGGAGTTTGTGGCACAGCTTGACTAGAAGAAGGGACCGGTTGGTAGAACATGTTCTGAGGCATCAAGGGATCACCAATTTAGTATTGGAGGGCAGCGTGGAGGGTAAAAATCGTAGAGGGAGACCAAGAGATGAATACACTAAGCAGATTCAGAAGGATGTAGGTTGCAGTAGGTACTGGGAGATGAAGAAGCTTGCACAGAGTAGAGTAGCATGGAGAGCGGCATCAAACCAGTCTCGGGATAAAGACCAGAACAACAACCACCTTTGAATTTTTAAAAATATAATTAACTGTTGTTTGAGTCAATTTTTTCTGTATGATATCTCAAATGGGCGTATGTTACTCTCCAAGCCCGATAGACGGCGCAACTTGTGTCTTGTTTTCGTAGAAGCGGTGTTAAGTTGTTAAGTCACACAGCCGCTCATTCTGATGTTTTTTCTTGCAAGGTGTCCGCACCAAAGGCGGGGGCGTTTATAATTTTTGAGTTGAGCATGTGTGCTCTAAACTTTGACTATTGACTTCTCGCAATGTAATTTTACGTAAAGTAACCTTTCTATGTTAGGACATTAGTAATCTTGGTTAATGTTTCTGTCAAACTTATTTTCTTTGTATTTTTTATAAGGATTTTAAATTTACATTTTGATGAAGACATCCTTAGAGGTGTGGAAGTCGAGGTAAATGTTTTTAACAATAATTTGCAACCGATTGATTGTATTATGTCTCCATCGAAATTGATATACAGTTGCTGAAAGAGAGCCATGTTCAAAACAGTGACAAAGAAATGAAATCTGAACTGAACTTTCCTAGACTGACGCTGAAGATAATTCTCATTTGGATGGTTTCGTCAATAAGCAAAAGTGGCGCTTTTTGGGGACTGAGAAACCGCATTTCGCGATCGAGCAGTCACAGGTGACTATGTGGTGTGCAATGTCCAGTCACATAATAATTGATGCGATATTCATTGATGACACGGTGACTACCGAACGGTACATGAAAGATTTGAAGGTGATTTCTTCCCCTTATTCAAAGTGACCATGATTTCGAAAAGATGTGGTTCATGCAAGACGGAGCTCGATGCCATCGAAGTAGGAGAGTATCCGATGTCCTGGAGGAGCACTTTGAGGACCGCATTCTGGCTCTGGGGTACCCAGGGGCCACTGGCATGAGCCTCGATTGTCCGCCATATTATCCGGATCTGAACACATGCCACTCCTTTTTGTGGGGCTATATCAAAGACAAGGTGTACAGCAATAACCCCAAAACCATTGCTGAACTGAGAACAGCCATTCAGGAGGTCATCGTCAACATCGATGTTCCGACACTTAAGTGGGTCATGCAGAATTTCGCTATTCGTCTGCGCCACATCATCGCTAATGATGGCAGGCATATCGAACATATCAGAACCCAAATACGAATTTCAAAATGACGGGGCTCAGCAATCAGTCGTATTTTTCTTTCAGGTTTTATTAAAGCAGAGCTACATTTCGGCTAGTGTCCAGCCTTTATCAATGCACTATTTCACTGTTTCAAAACATGTCCCCGTACGTCAGTCCCCTGTTGTTCGGGCTTCTGTCACAATTCATTCAAGACTACTAATTTACATGTTTTTCATATAGTTCAATAATTGTCACCCTGCAAATATAATGGTCGAAAATTAGAAACTAGAAGCAATAATGCATGGAAATGTTTTGAAACTACGAAATAGTGCATTTTTAATGGCTAGGCACCATTTATAATGGCAAGGCACTAGCCGGAATCTAGATTTGCTTTAATAAAACCTGAAAGAAAAGGACAACTGATTGCTATGCCCCGTCATTTTGGAGGTCATATCGCAGTCGTTGAGTGCATCCACATTTCTGATGAAAGGTAGCTTGACTGAATCCAAATATCTGTAGTGAGGCTTTTATTTTGTATTAAGTGTTGGCACGCCGTAGGTTGTAGCTAAATTACGTTTTTTTTCATGTAGTTCAATAATTGTTACTCTGTAAATATAATAGTCGAAAATTAGGAACTATAAGCAATAATAAATGAAAATGTAGGCTACATACAAGGATGTATCATAAATTCGTGATCATTATTTCAAGTCGTTCGGTTCATTTTTAAGACGTTTTCTCTTCATTCTCACAACTACCCGTATCCCAACGGCAACACTTATTCCAAATACTGTCATTGTTTAAAACAGTAAAACTGTGGAAGCCTTGCACGGGTCCCCTGGTCTTCACAAATTTCACTTCTTATAAAAAATGTGACTCTGACATGAAATTCGTTTTTTTTTTTTTTTGGTCATCCTCTACAGTTTTTGCCCTCTACAGCTCCCTCTAGTACCATGGAAGTCATTCCCTCATGTCTTAGCAGATGTCCTATCATCCTGTCCCTTCTCCTTATCAGTGTTTTCCACATATTCCTTTCCTCTCCGATTCTGCGTAGATTCTCCTCATTCCTTACCTTATCAGTCCACCTAATCTTCAACATTCGTCTATAGCACCACATCTCAAATGCTTCGATTCTCTTCTGTTCCGGTTTTCCCACAGTCCATGTTTCACTATCATACAATGCTGTACTCCAGACGTACATCCTCAGAAATTTCTTCCTCAAATTAAGGCCGGTATTTGATATTAGTAGACTTCTCTTGGCCAGAAATACCTTTTTTGCTATAGCGAGTATGCTTTTGATGTCCTCCTTGCTCCGTCCGTCATTGGTTATTTTACTGCCTAGGTAGCAGAATTCCTTAACTTCATTGACTTCGTGACCATCAATCCTGATGTTAAGTTTCTCGCTGTTCTCATTCCTACTACTTCTCATTACCTTCGTCTTTCTCCGATTTACTCTCAAACCATACTGTGTACTCATTAGACTGTTCATTCCGTTCAGCAGATCATTTAATTCTTCTTCACTTTCACTCAGGATAGCAATGTCATCAGCGAATCGTATCATTGATATCCTTTCACCTTGTATTTTAATTCCACTCCTGAACCTTTCTTTTATTTCCATCATTGCTTCCTCGATGTACAGATTGAAGAGTAGGGGCGAAAGGCTACAGCCTTGTCTTACACCCTTCTTAATACGAGCACTTCGTTCTTGATCTTCTACTCTTATTATTCCCTCTTGGTTGTTGTACATATTGTATATGACCCGTCTCTCCCTATAGCTTACCCCTACTTTTTTCAGAATCTCGCACAGCTTGCACCATTTTATATTGTCGAACACTTTTTCCAGGTCGACAAATCCTATGAAAGTGTCTTGATTTTTCTTTAGCCTTGCTTCCATTATTAGCCGTAACGTCAGAATTGCCTCTCTCGTCCCTTTACCTTTCCTAAAACCAAACTGATCGTCAGCTAGCGCATTCTCAATTTTCTTTTCCATTCTTCTGTTTATTATTCTTGTAAACAGCTTCGATGCATGAGCTGTTAAGCTGATTGTGCGATAATTCTCGCACTTGTCAGCTCTTGCCGTCTTCGGAATTGTGTGGATGATGCTTTTCCGAAAGTCAGATGGTATGTCGCCAGACTCATATATTCTACACACCAACGTGAATAGTCGTTTTGTTGCCACTTCCCTCAATGATTTTAGAAATTCTGATGGAATGTTATCTATCCTTTCTGCCTTATTTGACCATAAGTCCTCCAATGATCTTATAAATTCCGATGCTAATACTGGATCCCCTATCTCTTCTAAATCGACTCCTGTTTCTTCTTCTATCACATCAGACAAATCTTCACCCTCATAGAGGCTTTCAATGTATTCTTTCCACCTATCTGCTCTCTCCTCTGCATTTAACAGTGGAATTCCCGTTGCACTCTTAATGTTACCACCGTTGCTTTTAATGTCACCAAAGGCTGTTTTGACTTTCCTGTATGCTAAGTCTGTCCTTCCGACAATCATATCTTTTTCGATTTCTTCACATTTTTCCTGCAGCCATTTCGTCTTAGCTTCCCTGCACTTCCTATTTATTTCATTCCTCAGCGACTTGTATTTCTGTATTCCTGATTTTCCCGGAACATGTTTGTACTTCCTCCTTTCATTAATCAACTGAAGTATTTCTTCTGTTACCCATGGTTTCTTCGCAGCTACCTTCTTTGTACCTACGTTTTCCTTCCCAACTTCTATGATGGCCATTTTTAGAGATGTCCATTCCTCTTCAACTGTGCTGCCTACTGCGCTATTCCTTATTGCTGTATCTATAGCGTTAGAGAACTTCAAACGTTATCTCGTCATTCCTTAGTACTTCCGTATCCCACTTCTTTGCGTATTGATTCTTCCTGACTAATGTCTTGAACTTCAGCCTACTCTTCATCACCACTATATTGTGATCTGAGTCTATATCTGCTCCTGGGTACGCCTTACACTCCAGTATCTGATTTCGGAATCTCTGTCTGACCATGATGTAATCTAATTAAAATCTTCCCGTATCTCCCGGCCTTTTCCAAGTATACCTCCTCCTCTTGTGATTCTTGAACAGGGTATTCGCTATTACTAGCTGAAACTTGTTACAGAACTCAATTAGTCTTTCTCCTCTTTCATTTCTTGTCCCAAGCCCATATTCCCCTGTAACCTTTTCTTCTACTCCTTCCCCTACAACTGCATTCCAGTCGCCCATGACTACTAGATTTTCGTCTCCCTTTACATACTGCATTACCCTTTCAATATCCTCATACACTTTCTCTATCTTTTCATCTTCAGCTTGCGACGTCGGCATGTATACCTGAACTATCGTTGTCGGTGTTGGTCTGCTGTCGATTCTGATTAGAACAACCCGGTCACTGAACTGTTCACAGTAACACACCCTCTGCCCCACCTTCCTATTCATAACGAATCCTACACCTGTTATACCATTTTCTGCTGCTGTTGATATTACCCGATACTCATCTGACCAGAAATCCTTGTCTTCCTTCCACTTCACTTCACCGACCCCTACTATATCTAGATTGAGCCTTTTCAGATTTTCTAGTTTCCCTACTACGTTCAAGCTTCTGACATTCCACGCCCCGACTCGTAGAACGTTATCCTTTCGTTGATTATTCAATCTTTTTCTCATGGTAACCTCCCCCTTGGCAGTCCCCTCCCGGAGATCCGAATGGGGGACTATTCCGGAATCTTTTGCCAATGGAGAGATCATTATGACACTTCTTCAATTACAGGCCACATGTCCTGTGGATACGCGTTACGTGTCTTTAATGCAGTGGTTTCCATTGCCTTCTACATCCTCATGTCGTTGATCATTGCTGATTCTTCCGCCTTTAGGGGCAATTTCGCACCCCTAGGACAAGAGAGTGCCCTGAACCTCTATCCGCTCCTCCGCCCTCTTTGACAAGGCCGTTGGCAGAATGAGCTGACTTCTTATGCCGGAAGTCTTCGGCCGCCAATGCCGTTAAGGAAATGTCAAAGAAGTGGTGAATTTATAGCACTGAGTCCAAGATACGTGAACAGATAACTTTGTTTAATTGTGTCTCGACAATCAAACTGACCCGAATCAGCAAATAAAAAATCGTGATAAATATTTACCTATCTCTAACTCATGGTAAGTTATGCAGAGGTAAGTTCTGCTACTTATTTCCCGGCCGCTCAGCAGCTTGACCTACACTCGACTCCCTCACTTACTTCTTACTAACTGCTCCACTTGCAACGGCAATGGTACTGACAACCAATGATCGCTTTGATCATACAATGTAAGCTTTCACTGCCGGTATTGTCTTCACTTAAAACTTCCGGGGATGTCTCCCGCAGTCGGAGACGAAACGTCAGGAGAGAGTTTTATACTTCGACCACGGCTTACCAGGTGTAATTTTTAAGTGAAGACAATGATCGCTTTGTTTGTACTCACACATCTACCATTGAAGACTTGTACTAACACATCTACCATTGAAGACTTTTGCTTGGAAAATATCTAGTGCACAAATACGAAGTATGACACTGCGAACAAATACAGAGCTCTCATCACTTTCATTGAATACCAAAGATAGGATAGAAACCTCACAAATTCATAATCGTTACGAAGACCAGGTGAATAGACTTGGGCTAGCATTCAGAGTCGCTCTTACATAACACATTCGTAAAGCAGCTTTTCTTCACCGAAAATAAATTGGAAGCCAATATACTGCGAAAGGCTGCACACTGCAGGTGTGTGATATTCGTGACATTTGTATCGAATTCAATGATTGGTAATTTCAAGCCGCTAACAATCTCGCCGTTGAAGTGATTGGAAACTGCGACCAAATGAGATGATATATCTGCGATAAACTATTCGAACGTAAAGAACGTGCTGTTTCTCAACTCCAGCTGTGTAGTGGGCGGGCTGGAAGTTATAAGCAAGTGGAGAGCAAAAATACGGTGCAGGCAATTTTCTGCAGATCATTATGATGGCGAGTGCTGTGAACGGGCGTAACGCGTCAGGGGAGACCTTGTGGAGGTGTTGCGGCAGCGCGTTGTGGACAACATTCGCTTTGCGATGATGGAAATCAGCAGCAATCTTCAGCATATATTTCTATCTTGGAGACTGCAACGAACCATTCTGAGCAGGAACGCATAGTTTTTAAAAAGTGCTTTCTAACCTCTACCTTTGTTTTTAAATTCGTTAAAACCAATGACTTAGTTCGTTAGCAGACATCAGATCCGTGCATTGGTGTACTCTGTGAGTGACAAAATACAAAGGCCTCGGAAATTATTGGAATGTTCTGAAAAAGCACTATTTCGAAAGGAGTAAGTTACTTTGCTTTTGTCTTATATGTTATCTCGAAATTTCTTTTAATTGGTTTAGTTTACATTTGGTTGCTTCCTATTTTATAGGAATATTTATAGTTTTGGTTCGTGTATTAAGTTTTATAGTAATGAAACACTGCAGAGGTTTGTTGGTCTTTATTACTTACATAATTTACTGCTTCCACAACTCATCACAGAAATCAAGAGCTACAAACATTTCAAAATAAATATTTGCCTTCCCACACTTTGGCAGCCAACAGCTTCCACTTTACGTAGAGTAGCACACAACTTCTAAAACACAACTCGAAAAGGTTTGAAAAAATGATCAGCGATGCTACTCGCACAACACAAAGACATTACAAACGGTTCAAATGACTCTGATCACTATGGAACTTGACATCTGAGGTCATCAGTCCTCTAGAACTTAGAACTACTTAAACCTAACTAACCTAAGGACATCACACACATCCATGCCCGAGGCAGGATTCGAACCTGCGACGGTAGCGGTCACGCGGTTCCAAGCTGAAGCGCCTAGAACCGCTCGGCCACAACGGCCGGCTAAGGCATTATGCAACATATCCTTGTATGTATCCAAAGACAAAATCATATACCATATCATTAATACATTAAGTAACTTACTTTGCAGATGTTCTCAAAATATGATACAAAAAATTAGAGAAATAACAATAATAATAACAATAGTGTGTACTGTCTTTCTCAAAAGTGAGAAAAATATGTTAGGCACTACTTTTCTGCGTTTTACTTTTCAGTTGGAAATAATTACTTATTGCATTTTTTTATAACGGAGGACAAATAAAATAGTCGTTTGCTGTTTGTATAATCTTAAAGAAATACCAAAAACGTGCGCACTATAAAGAATGCCAGTGAATCGGGAGGTATAATTGCTTGAATTTATCGAGAAATGTATCAAAAAGAAAGTGTATCACCGACCAGTTCCATTAGAAAGTGTGGTACGGACTCACGAAAATAGTCGCTCAATTACCATACATCGCACCGCACATATCCTGCAAATATTATCCAGGGAGGTGTCTAACCAAAATACCAGTTTTGCTGTCATAGTTGTGCATTATTTCTCTTACTGAAAGAAATTTCTGCCAGGTTACAATTTTACAGTGACGGTGAGCTGGAGGCACAGACCCCGTCTCAGGCACCATGCTTCGATGTAAAAGTTCAGGAACCAAACTTCGTAAAAACTGATCCCACTGTGTGATACAACCACGAACTCCATTGGTGAATATATTGGAAACTAGGACAACTGCTGCAACTGTTACAGTAAATGTGGCCAGGTAAATACATTTTCTGAGTGTTTTGCTGCTGCAGAGATTATCCTGGTTAGATTATTCAGGGCCGAGAGGAAAGAACACGGCTTGGTGACCGGCCTCTGTGTCCTCCGCAAGTGGCCTCATTTGCATCGATATGGAGAGACCGAACCCTGGAACCTCTACGTCTTAGTCAAGTTGCTCATAATTCCCTCCATGAAAATCAATGCCTTTCGTTCCATTTTTCTCACAAAGGAGAAGTCCCTCACAGTACCGAGAACTGAATTGGGTCATCTGCATAGAAGTCAGACACCCAGGGAGGGAGAGAGAGAGAGAGAGAGAGAGACCGGAAGAGAAGATAGGGACGACAGTCATCATTCCTGGAAGGGGATACAATGTGTATAAGCTGTGAAAGCAACAATTATATAGCAATTAATCCATTAGCAACAACGTGGTACAGTAGACAGTCCAGTGTGAAGTTTTTTATAATTGTGTGAAGACTGTTTTGAATGCTGGGTGATAGCGGTAACACTTTTACGGCGTAAATATTAAACAAAGCTTTCCAGCTGGCTGTTTCGAAGTTAAAATTTATTCAGGAGGACAATGTGGTATCAAGCAGACAATGGATGCAGAAAATGTACACTACATAAAGTAAGTAACGCTGTCGTGAACGTTTACCACCTGTTGTGTAATTTATTAACACCCCTGTGGCCCTTGGCAACAGTCAAAGCGAAAAGTGACTAAACTACTCAAGGCAGTTTTAACCTTTCCTGAACATTTCAAGATCTGAGAATATGGCTGTATTTACATCTGTTCCTAAATTTGCATGTAACATAGTTGAGTATGACGTTTTGTTGTTATACGAGCGATGTTTTCAAATGCTCCTTTGCAAACTAAAATCCAGGGGTATTGCTCGATTTTAAGTCTCGCACCACTGAAAAAATGAGTGCTGTAGATATTAGTATCATTGCCATTGAGAAACAGCTGAAGCTGCTAAATCTGAAC
This sequence comes from Schistocerca americana, assembly GCF_021461395.2. NCBI lineage: Eukaryota > Metazoa > Arthropoda > Insecta > Orthoptera > Acrididae > Schistocerca > Schistocerca americana. The sequence continues at coordinate 1,103,278,835 of NC_060119.1, read as the reverse complement.
ATAGTTCCGTGGCCTTATCGGATTCTGTATCGAATTGGCGGCTGAGCTAGCTAATCTTTTAACCGCAATCCCTCCAACAGAAAGACTTTCTCAACATTTAGAACAAAGTACAGGTCACACCCGTCTACAAGAAGGGTAGCAGAAGTGATACACAACATACCGTCGAGTATCTTTAACATTCATTTGTTGTAGAACTGTAGAACATACACTAACGGAAAAAGTCACAACACCAAAAAATAATTAAAGTGGAGTAATGAAATTTCGGATCTATACTTGTCTATGTAACATGTTTAAGTAATTAACGTTGGAAGCTCACAGATTAGTATAAGCGCCAGGTAAGCCTTTGCAAAGGTGAAATGTTGATACCTTAGTAACGGTGTAACTGCCAGAATGCTGAATGCTATCAAGCAAACGTGCTTGCATTGTGTTGGATGTCTGATGGAGTTCCATGCCTGTTGCACTTGGTCGGACAAAATAATGACGGTTAATGCTGTTTGAGGGTGACGCTAGAGTTGTCTTCCGATGATGTCCAAATGTGCTCGACTGGAGACGGATGTGATCGGGCAGGCCAAGGCAACATGTCGACAGTCTGTAGAGTATGTTCGGTTACAACAGCGGTATGTGCGAGAGCGTTATTCTGCTGGAAAACAAACCCTGGAATGCTGTTCATGAGAAGAAGCGTAACAGGTCGTGTCTCCAGATTGACGTTCAAATTTACAGTCAGGGAAAGTGGGATGACAGCGAGAGTGATCCTGCCGTCATACTAAATCACACACCAGATCGTCAATCCAGGTGTAAGCTGCCTCCTTCCAAGCAACACACGGTTTTCTTCAGAAAACGCAACAGACTTCCATCCTGCCCTCCAGTGGGCCCTCGCTTGACACCACTGAAGACGCAAATGGTGGTGGTTTGGGATCTGTGGAATGCACGCTGCAGGGCTTCTGGCTCGGAACTGCCCTCGAAGTAACTGATTTTTAACAGTTCGTTGTGTCGCTGTGGTGCCAACTGCTACTCAAACTGCTGTTGCAGATGCAGTACGATACGCCAGAGTGTACGCCGAAAACAATGATCTTCACTCTCAGCTGTGCCACATGGCATCGCAGATTCCTGACCAACACTGCCAGCCATCATATACAGTGGCTACATTCCTGACAAGTCTTTCTGCAGTATCGCAGACGTAACAGCCAGTTTCTCGTAGCCCTATTTTACGACCTAGTTCAAACTCAGTGACGTATTCATAATGGCGCCCTCCTCGCCTTAAGGGCATACTTGACTAACATCAACTCAGCATGTCCAGTCTCAAAGGTGCTAATCCTCACGACCTTTAAAGCAAGCCTCATTTGTATCCTCATGCGAGGGGACCAAACTTGAATAGACATCATGTTTCAGGTGTACAAACACGTCTACTACCTTTCGTTCATGCCGCACAACTCCTTCTCGGTATTGCGATTTTCTTCCGTCAGTGTATACGAGCTCAAACATAATGAGGTATCTCAAACCGAATGACTTCCTCCATGCCAAACATGGAGACATCGATCATGTGAATATCAACTCATCATTTTCTCAGAGGGTGTCCTTAAAACCAAGGACTGAGACTGCCAAGTTGGTGCAGTATTTATTGATTTCCGAAATGCATTAGATTCAGTACCATACCTACTTTTATTGTCATAGTACGATCGTATGGAGCACCAAGCGAAATTCGTGAATGGATTGAGCATTTCTGGGCAGGGAGGCTGCAACTTATATCTTGGGTGGAGGGACATCGACAGATATAGAAATAAGTTCGGAAGTACCCAAGGCAGCGTGTTGTAACCCTTGCTGTTCGTGTTTTATAGTAATGGCCCTGCAGACAATATTAATAGTAACCTCAGCCTTTTTGCAGATGATGCAGTTATCTGTAATCAAGCACAGATGGAATCAATGTCTTCTTCGACCTGTTTATGAGAAACCTTACATTCGGATGGTTTTGATTTATTGAGAAGCTTATTTCCCTATGACAACCTTCAACAGCATTCGTGATCCTGTCCCGCTGGTTAAAGACATTCCACATTTCAGTTGTTGCACTAGGATTTTCCATCCACTGATGGATCATATAGTCGGGCTTGTAGACATTGGTTGAAGTGAAAACTGCGACCGGAGAGGGATGTTTCTGGGAACCTCGTTTTGTAGCTTTAATTGTAACCATTGCAAAAATCTAGCACTGTATTTTTCAACCCTGAAAAATGTCTTTAATATCTCTTTTCACTTTCGTCTGGAAGCAAAGCAAATAAAACAGGAAATACGTCCTTCTATGTTTCCTATGTCGCGTGTATAGTATACAGTTGTTTGAATTGTTTCAAAGAGCTGCCAAATGCCTCATCAATAAGCACAGTTCCATTTTCTCCGCTTCTTCTCAACCGAACATCGGGATTCTTTTGCCAAAAACCGTCTCGCAGTCAGTTTTCAAAAATATATCATCTTGAGTCAATTCCAAAACTTCTTCTTCCCTTCCGTCCTTTTGATTAATGCTGTCCGGGTGTTATCATAATTTGGCATGTTTGCGTCAATATCTGAAGTTTGATCTTCTACGTGTTGAAATTTCTGCTTAAATATTTTGAAACAGGCCATGCCTTATCTGCAACATTTTTTCCAGAATTTATACATCCGTTTTTCAATCTGCACATCCACTTCGTCAGGTGGGCAAGAGTGTTGCTATTCATTCATGATTCTGCCATTTGCAATTTTTAAACGACCTCGGCTCTTATTCCTTCCGGATTCACGCACAATCAGTTCCCATTTTCTGTGCATCCGGTAGTGATGACCATCCTTGAGAAAACACAGCTTCCTTTTCGTTGTTATAATTGTTTCTATTACTCGCAGTAACAGATTTCGAGTAGCTTGGACCTACGAAACTGTATGGAAACTAAGGCTACTGGCGAGGGCACTGCCTGATTCACGGTGACAAGACGTGCATTGCTGGTGAAGCAAATCTGGTTGGCGGAACACCCTACTACTTGCGGCACCCATAAAATGGTCGAAAACACCATGGTCGGGAAGCCTGCATAGCCGATGACAGTGCACACAGAGGAAGTTTGACATTTCTTATATCTACGATCAACACGTGAGTGGAGTGGGAAGAAGCTGTAATAACTGATACAATGGGAAGTACGCTCTTGCATGCAATTCACAGTGGTTTTCAGAGAATGGCTATAGAGGCAGACGTAGATACTGCGTCTCTCTAAATGTACAGTATTCCAATGAAACAGATGCGTTGGTATTTCCGGCTAATACATCGGAATGATATAGAGACCTGAAACGAAGTTTGGGCGAAGATTCAGGGATACTGTGTACACCAGTACCCTGTGGGTGTAACTAGTATCTTTGTGAATGATAATGTCTACACTGTTTCAGACGCTGTTGCTGAACATTTTGCTTTTCATTACGTTCGAACCTCTGCGCCTAACAACTATCAGCCTGCATCTCGTATTCTCAAGCAACGGGTAGAGCGAATTCCTTTACCGTTCACCACACGTTACCTGGAACCTCATAATGCTACGTTCAGTCAGTGAGAATTCCTTAGTGTCCTAGTCCTTTGCCCGGATACGATTCCAGGGTCAGACCACATTCAATCGAAATGCTCAAGCACACATCAGTGAGTTGTCAACGTCACAATGTTGACATTTTCAACCGTTACTGGATGGAGGGATGAGTTCCCTTCTGAATGATGGGTGATCCTCCCAATACTGAAACCGGGTAAAGATCCCCTTGAGGCAGGCATCTATCGCCCAGTTAGCCTCACTAATGTTTTCTGCAAGTTTCTCGAACGTGTGTTGTGCCGACGACCATGTTAGTACCTCAGGCCTAGGGGTCATTTGGCTCCATCTCAGTGGCCGTTCAAGTGCTAACAATGTGGTGTATATGGAGCCTGCTATTCTGGCAGCTTTTGCCCTACATGAACATCACATTGCTGTCTTCTTCGAAATGCGTATGGCTTGTGGCACCATATTGCATCCCCACATTCTCGTTACCCTCCATGAGAGGGGCCTGTGGGGCCAGCTCGCAATTTTTTGTGAAACTTTTTGTCTTGCCATATTTCCAGAATTCAAGTTAGTGCTTCCCTACAGTACTCCCCATATAGAAGAGAACTGGGTCCCACATGGCTCTGTACGGAGTGTGACCCTTTTTCTAGGTGCAGTTGTGGTGTCTACAGTATCGTCCTCACTATACGTTGACACCTTTTGTATCTACTCTTGCTCCCCAGCTGTGGGTATGGCCGGATGCAGACTGCAGAGTTCCATACAAAAGATGCAGCGCAGGGCTCTCACCTATGGCTTCCAGTTTCCCGCAGTCAGGATTTGTGTTATGGACTTCTGACACCATTGTACTGTCCATTCCCTACCAGAACTCACCTCAGTAGCCATGTGCTCAATACGGTGGAGCCTTATCGGGTTTTGGGGTTGGTCTTCGATGTCCAGTTGCCGTGGCTTCCGCATGTTCATCAGCTTAAACGAACTTCTCACTTAAGACTCTTCGCTGTATTAGTAATACCAACTGGGGAGCAGACCATTCTACTCTTTTTTGGCTCTACAAAGCTCTTATCCTGGCGAGTCTTTATTATGTGAGCCTGGCGTATGACTATCACCTTCAACATAGTGGATGCTGGACCCTATGCCCCACTGTGGGGTCCAACTTGCGACAAGTGCCTTTCGGACTAGCACTGTCAATAGCATACTCACTGAGGCTAGCGTCACTCCTCTACAGATCAGGGGCCAACAACTGCTGCTCAGCGTTTCTGGGCTCAGATGTGATATACACTGATGGTCGACGGATGAACCAATTTTGCCTACACACATGCAAAATGCAGTGAACTTCTCTCCCTGGCGAACGGATGCACTGTATTCGCTGTAGGATTTGTGGACATTGCTAGAGCCCCCTGTCACCTTCGTTCTTGCACTGGTGTGTCGTTCTCAATCGCCAGTGACTCCTTCATCAGCCTCAGTCGGTCGACCATGCTAACCTCGATACCCACTCGTTTTGACTGTCCAGGATCTCTTATACGACCTCCACCACGCCGGATGTTCTGTCGCCTTTGTATGGACCCCTTGTCACGTTGGAATACCGGAGAATGAATGTGCTGACTGGTTGTACAAGCTGACTACCAGGGTGCTGAGCCGGCCGTTGTGGCCGAGATGTTCTAGGCGCTTCAGTCAGGTTCGAATTCTGCCTCGGGCATGGATGTATGTGATGTCCTTAGGTTAGTTAGGTTTAAGTAGTTCTAAGTCTAGGGGACTGATGACCTCAGATGTTAAGTCCCGTAGCCTCAGAGCCATTTGAACCAAGATGCTGACTTTGGAGATGGGGGTACTGGTACTGGACCTTCGGTCGACCCAATACTGAAAAATTGTTGGAGGTTTGGAGTTCAGACTGGTTTCTATAAATAAACTAAAGAACATAAGGGCGACCACGACCACGTGACAGGTTTCTTTTTGCGCTTCTTGCAGGGAATCTACTATCCTCTGTTGGATTTGCATTGGCGACACTTGGCTGATCCCACAACAACATCTTCTGTCGTGAGGGTCCACCATACTGTCAGTGTTGTGTCCGTCTCACGATCGCCCACATCCTGCTGGACCGCTATAATGCGGCCATCTTACGGTGAAACTTTAAAACTGCTGACCCGCTACTTCTGGTGCTAGCAGATGATGCCAAAGCGGCAATTTGGTTTAACGCTTTACCCCCGAAAGTAGTTTTTACTCCTCTCTGTGACGTGGTGCACATTAAAATCATTTGCCGCTTGAGGGGTTGGAAAGTTGCCCCGACGCATCGGACTGATGCTACCATAGCTCGACACGTGTGAGCAGCACATAGTGGCTTGCCTTCTATGTATTCTTTTTTAAAAATTTTGTGACTAAAGCTTGAAAGGTGGCTACACTGAGCCACTGCGCCAGAGATTGCGCCAAAGAGTATTATTAAGCCGCCTACACAGTGCCTGTTAAGAACTCGTAGAAGTCAGTGCTTGTCGAGAGCTCGTAGAACTCAGTGCCTGTTAAGAACTCGTAGAAGTCAGTGCTTGGAGAGAGCTCGTAGTAGTCAGTGCTTGTTGAGAGCTCGTAGTAGTCAGTGCCTGTTAAGAACTCGTAGCAGTCAGTGCTTGGAGGGAACTCGTAGAAGTCAATGCTTGTCGAGAGCTCGTAGAAGTCTGTGCTGAGATGTTGTAGCAGAGAGTGTTTGTTGAGATGTGCTATTAAGCAGTGGTTGCTGAGATGTGATATTGGAGAGTTCTGGTTGAGATATAATGTAAGGATTAGAATGATTTTCATCAATATAAATGAGGTAATTAACTCAGTTTGTTTTTATTTTAGTGTCATAAATAATGCGTCATTACAGGTTCAGTCAACAAAGCATCTGGCGTGTGTTCTTGTATTAGAGTGTAATTCTACTTTCCTTGAGCAATTATGGTATTTCTAATTTTCTTTTATCACGTCAGTATAATTGGTATTTAAAAATTCTTGTCTTGTTGAAGAAGAACCGTGCCAGATGTACGTTGAGTCACACTCCCACATACAGAACAGTTATACTTGTGCTTTGGTTTAGTAGGTTTTATAGTTACTGGGGACTTAATTAATTAACTGTGTTTACGAAAATTTTCATTTCATTCTTTGTTGTTGTTCTTTGCAGTCAGATAGCGTAATAATACTAGTCAGGGTCAACCGATTACGAGACACAGCGTAATCGGACATACAGCTACGAAAAATTTAAAAAGTATTTTCAATCATATTTAATTAAGCCCCCATGCAAGCTTTATCACTTAATATTTAGTTTTATACGTGACATGCCAGTTTGAGTGTTTTACTTCTGATGAAGGCACTCTAGCAGTGCCGAAACCTACGTCGAAAGACTTGTTTTTGCGACTGAGGCCTGCTATTGCTTTAATTTTACTTTGTAAACAGTCGCTGACCACGCAGCCATGTCCCTTGTGGATTTATTTATGAGGTGATATCCGATGATTGGAGCACGTTCGAAGTGACAGAGCTCTCTTGAACGACACATTCTGCTGTTGCTTCTTTGCTGACAACACCATACTTACCGCATCCTTTTACAATGGCAGGCCCACCTCTCGTGATATCTAGTGGCCGATTCCGCGTTACATAGGGGCCTCCCAAAGAGTTATAATGCCGCAGAGAGGCAATACAGCGACCAGACCGAAGCAATTTGAACAACCCAACGCCATTTTTCTGGAGTCAAAATAAAGGGGCATGGCACATGATAGTGTGTAAGGAAATTGTGAAACCTAGGGTAAAAGAGTAAGTTCACATATTCATGCAAAGTGAAACACTTGAAAATTCTTTCTGAGCTGGTCTATGACACAAATCTACAAACCCACTAATAAATAATAATTTTAAACAGTGCTCACTTGAAATAAGAATAATTCGTTCTTCTATTGCTCCTGTGCTTGAAGTTATACGCTGCGCAATCGTTAGGCGTGATTTAGGAAATAAATTTGGCAACAATTTTTCTTTAAAGTTCGTACACGTACTACCTCGCTTTCAAAATTACTATCTCGCTTTCGAAAATATGGCAGCTGACAGTACGGCGTGGCACAGCAGGGACCGCTAAATAACGCGCCACGGCTTCCATATGCATACTTTATCGCTTTGGGATGTCCGTATACTTTTGAACAGATTGTGTAGGAATGACGTAAGTCCGGTGACAGACGTGTGTCTTGAAAACTACAGAACTGACACCTGGTGTCATTTTGGTGCGCGTAGTCGGCACGGGCCGAGTGCAGCTTCGTGGAGATGAAGTGAACCAACAAGCGCTGAGGAATGCGTGAGGTACGACAGACGGCAGGTGTTCCATGCCGGGCGATGGCGCCAGCGGCGTCTGTGGCGCCAGCGCCGGCTGTGGCGCCAGTACCGTTACGTTACGTTATGTTACGTTACCCGGCGGCCGCGACCGGCCTTCACAAGGACGCGGGCCGCCGCATTCCAGCGCCACACAACTGTGAAGTGCAGCACGCCGCTGGGTGCGTGGCTGCGTGGTACAGACCGCGAAAGACCGCATAGGATATCTCAGTGCGGGCGCAGCTGCACAAGTTGAGCTACAGCCTAGGTAAATGGGAGGACGTTTATTGGGGTTCCACAGATTTACAATTTAGTCGACAATCGTTACAAATTCTACACATACATGAAATAAGGCAATGTGGTTCTGCCTAAGCAAACACAATTTTTCTTGTTTTACTACCCTTACATGTTTCGGAGGAGTTTCTCCATCTTCAGTTTTGTTTGTTGTTATTGTGGTCTTCAGTCCGGGGACTGGTTTGATGCAGCTCTCCATGCTATTCTATCCTGTGCAAGCTTCTTCATCTCCCAGTACCTACTGTAACCTACATCCTTTTGAATCTGCTTAGTGTAGTCATCTCTTGGTCTCCTCCTATGATTTTTACCCTCCACGCTGCCCTCCAGTACTAAATTGGTGATCCCTTGATGCCTCAGAACATGTCCTACCAACCGATCCCTTCTTCTAGTCAAGTTGTACCACAAGTTTCTCTTCTCCCCAATTCTATTCAATACTTCCTCATTAGTTATGTGGTCCACCCATCTAATCTTCAGCATTCTTCTGTAGCACCACATTGCGAAATCTTCTATTCTCTTCGTGTCTAAACTATTTATCGTCCATGTTTCACTTCCATACATGGCTACACTCCGCACAAATACTTTCAGAAACGACTTCCTGACATTTCAATCTATATTACATGTTAACAAATTTCTCTTCTTCCGAAATGCTTTCCTTGCCATTGCCATTTTATATCCTCTCTACGTCGACCATCATCAGTTATTTTGCTCCCCAAATAGCAAAACTCATCTACTACTTTAAGTGTCTCATTTCCTAATCTAATTTCCTCAGCATGACCCGATTTAATTCGACTACATCCCATTATCAAAAAATTGGTTCAAATGGCTCTGAGCACTATGGGACTTTACATCTGAGGTCATCAGTCCCTTAGAACTTAGAACTACTTAAACCTAGCTAACCTAAGGACATCACACACAGTATTAGAATCTGCGACCATAGCGGTCGCGCGGTTCCAGACTGAAGCGCCTAGAACCGCACGGCCACACCGGCCGGCTCATTCCATTATCCTCGTTTTGCTTCTGTTGATGTTCATCTTATATCCTCCTTTCAATACACTGTCCATTCTGTTCAACTGCTCTTCCAGGCCCTTTGCTGCCTCTGACAGAATTACAAGGTCATCGACGAACCTCAAAGTTTTTATTTCTTCTACATGGATTTTAATTCCTACTCCGAATTTTTCTTTTGTTTCCTTTACTGCTTACTCAGTATACAGATTGAATAACGTCGGGGATAGGCTACAACCCTGTCTCACTCCCTTCCCAACCACTGCTTCCCTTTCATGCCCCTGGACTCATATAACTGCCATATGGTATTATACGAATTGTAAATACACTTTCGCTCCCTGTATTTAACCCCTACCAACTTATCGTCTTGTTATTATATATAGATGTTAACAAATTTGTTGGTATATGCTGCACAGCTACAATTATTGTGTGTAAATACATAAAACTACAACCTGTCACTTTTTTGAAGTAGTTATTTACTCATTCCATGAAACGGTTTTCGAACATTTTCAGGATCATCTTCGGATGGTGTATTGGAAGTTATGTAGCTGTTTCAAGCATAATGCCGGTTGCTGGCTCTGTGACAAGAAGATGGAACATGCTTTAATGCATCGCCATGAGTATTATTTATCTGCCGATTTGGATCCAAAATTTAGTTTTGTACTTACTGTGACAGTATGGGCGGCTTTTGTTCTTAATATCCACCTGTCTGCTACCACTGGTTCTGTGACAAGAAGATGGAACATGCTTTAATGCATTGCCGTGAGTATTATTTATCTGTCGATTTGGATCAAAAATTTAGTTTTGTAGTTACTGCGACGGTATGGGCGGCTTTTGTCCTTAATATCCATTTGTCTGCTTCCACTGCGACGGCCAGCTGGCCAGCTGCCAGTCGCATAAGAGTGGCCCCAGTAGCGCCACCATGAGGATACAAATCAGGTTCGCTTTAAATAAACGGTGTAACGGTCGTGAGCAGTAGTTGCCTTTGAGACTGGACGTGGTGATTTGATGTTAGTCAAGAATGACAACAAAGACACCATTATCAACACCTGAACGAGTCGTTAGTAGGGCTACGAGAAGCTGGCTGTTCCTTCTGCTATGCTGCGGAAAGATCTGGCAATAATGTAGCCCTGCTGGCAGAGCGGTAGTCACGGCATTGTACGGTCGCAAGAGGACCGGGCTTCGGACGGCCACGTGGCAGTACTGAGAGGGAAGACTATCGTGTCCGACGTATGGCTCTGGCGCCTCATACTGCATCTGCACCTGGGATTTGAGCAGATGTTGTCATCACAAAGACACAACGAACTATCACAGATCTTTTACTTCAAGGACAGCACTTAGCCAAACGCTCTGAAGCGTAAATTCCACTGACACCAAATCACCGCCATTTGAGGTCTCAGGGAAGCGAGGGTTCATTGGAGGGCAGGGTGAAGGTCTAGTGTGTTTCCTCCTGAAAGCTGGTCCTGAATCGGTGCCAGTGATGGTCGTGTGTTGGTTAGGAGGAGGACAGTTGAAGCCTTCAATCTAACCTGTCTGTGTGCTTGACACACTGGACCTACATCTGGAGTTATGGTCTTGGGTGCTATTTCGTATGACAGCAGAAGCACTCCCGTGGTCATTCCACGATACCTGACTGCAAATTGTAGGTCAGTCTGGCGATTCGACCTGTCGTGCTGTTATTCATTCATTCGACATAACTCTCTTGTAACCCAACATACTCTACACATTGTCAACATACTGACTTGGTCTGCTCGATCAAAATGGTTCAAATGGCTCTGAGCACTATGGGACTTAACATCTTAGGTCATCAGTTCCCTAGAACTTAGAACTACTTAAACCTAACTAACCTAAGGACATCACACACATCCATGCCCGAAGCAGGATTCGAACCTGCGACCGTAGTCTGCTCGACCACCATATCTTTCTCCAATCGAGCAGTATGGGACATCGTCGGACGACAACTCCAACGTCATATACACTCCTGGAAATTGAAATAAGAACACCGTGAATTCATTGTCCCAGGAAGGGGAAACTTTATTGACACATTCCTGGGGTCAGATACATCACATGATCACACTGACAGAACCACAGGCACAGAGACACAGGCAACAGAGCATGCACAATGTCGGCACTAGTACAGTGTATATCCACCTTTCGCAGCAATGCAGGCTGCTATTCTCCCATGGAGACGATCGTAGAGATGCTGGATGTAGTCCTGTGGAACGGCTTGCCATGCCATTTCCACCTGGCGCCTCAGTTGGACCACCGTTCGTGCTGGACGTACAAACCGCGTGAGACGACGCTTCATCCAGTCCCAAACATGCTCAATGGGGGACAGATCCGGAGATCTTGCTGGCCAGGGTAGTTGACTTACACCTTCTAGAGCACGTTGGGTGGCACGGGATACATGCGGACGTGCATTGTCCTGTTGGAACAGCAAGTTCCCTTGCCGGTCTAGGAATGGTAGAACGATGGGTTCGATGACGGTTTGGATGTACCGTGCACTATTCAGTGTCCCCTCGACGATCACCAGTGGTGTACGGCCAGTGTAGGAGATCGCTCCCCACACCATGATGCCGGGTGTTGGCCCTGTGTGCCTCGGTCGTATGCAGTCCTGATTGTGGCGCTCACCTGCACGGCGCCAAACACGCATACGACCATCACTGGCACCAAGGCAGAAGCGACTCTCATCGCTGAAGACGACACGTCTCCATTCGTCCCTCCATTCACGCCTGTCGCGACACCACTGGAGGCGGGCTGCACGATGTTGGGGCGTGAGCGGAAGACGGCCTAACGGTGTGCGGGACCGTAGCCCAGCTTCATGGAGACGGTTGCGAATGGTCCTCGCCGATACCCCAGGAGCAACAGTGTCCCTAATTTGCTGGGAAGTGGCGGTGCGGTCCCCTACGGCACTGCGTAGGATCCTACGGTCTTGGCGTGCATCCGTGCGTCGCTGCGGTCCGGTCCCAGGTCGACGGGCACGTGCACCTTCCGCCGACCACTGGTGACAACATCGATGTACTGTGGAGACCTCACGCCCCACGTGTTGAGCAATTCGGCGGTACGTCCACCCGGCCTCCCGCATGCCCACTATACGCCCTCGCTCAAAGTCCGTCAACTTGAAACACGTATGTAACGCAGCAGCGATGGCGAGGCATTGTAGCATCTGTGACCAGAGAGTATGCGCTTGACCGCGCGAGTGTTGCGAGCGGTTCTCAGTCAGTAGTAGTCTTTGCGAGTTAGTTGTCGCTATGCAGAGTAGCAGTCAGTCTGTCGTTGCGAGTCTGTCAGTTCAGTCGTTGCGAGTCTGTAGCTCTGTCTAGTTGAGAGCAGTACTCAGTCTGTAGTCGTCATGCAGAGCGGTCGGTCAGTAGTAGCAGCCCAGTGCGGTTGTGTGATGTAGGCGGTCGGAAACAATGGTCAAGATGAGGAATGAGGTATACTGTTAATTAATATAATCATTAGATAATGAAAAATTTTATTTATTGTAATTATTCTCCAACAAGTCTCTCAATAATAATTTTTTATTTTAAAAGCATTTTTTCAAAAGTTTAATTTTTTTTGAACTAAAGATCTCGTTGCACTTCCCATTTCATTCCACTTCTTTTTGAAGAAAAATTTCACTAGAATCACAAAAAAAAAAGAATATTATTATTTGCAATGCAGTTCCTCCGAGCGGTGCGCAACAACAAGAGCAGATATGTGACATCCATTTATTCTGAGGTAAGACTTTAATTCTGATTGTTTTACACAGGGCCAAAGACCGATATTTCGGTTTAATTAAATTTTCTTGTCACTGAATGGACTTTAATTTTTTGAAGGATTTATATTTGAGTCAGATTGCGAATTTCACATTTTTGTTGCCATTGTCAGTACATTTGATTGTGGGCAGGTTACGCATAGAGCCATGTCCATCAGCATTTCTAATTAGTATCGTCCTTTTTCTTTTAAAATTTTTGTAGGGAGGTTACACTTGGCTCCCATTGGTATTAAGTATTGTCTTTTTTTTTTTTTCTTTTAAAATTACGGCGGGGAGGTTACACTTGGCGACACCCAGTCCAGGATCGTATTTCGTTGAGAGTCTTTTGAGCGACAGTCAGATATCTGCTCTTATTTGCTTAGATAATTAGGATTTGGCGCAACGCTTTTAATAATATTGTGACTTTCTTTCTACAGGTCAACGGCAATTTGCTGCTTTGTTGTATTTGTGTGTTGTTTTTGCATTGTGCTTATTTATTTTGTGAAAAATTTTGACTATTGTAAAAATGCCGCGAAAGACTGTGAATAGTGTATCGCGAGGTATTATGAATGAAATTACCGGGTCAAACGACTTTACCGATAGGGCATGTGACATGCAGTGTAATGATGACAATCCTGCGTTCACTAACAATCAATGCGTTCCAACCACTAATGATGATTTTTGTCTTAATGATGAACAAACGAACTTAATTGTCTCTTCTGTTAATTTGACGACAATTGATGACGCGGGACGCTCCATTGTAATGAGCGCTACCCAGCCTAACACACACGGTGTGAAAAATTCTCGTGACGAACAGACAAATTTGTCTAATGAAAGTGGTCAGTGTACCGAAAATACGACGGACTCGAGTGAGAAACGTTTTTGTAAATTACAGAATGACCAAATGGTCATACAAAGCGCAACAATTCCATGTACACGATCAAACAGCACAGTTGATGGAGTGGGTAATGTTACTTTGGATCAATTTATGGCAATAATGCTACAGTTTGAGAACGAACTTATTGAAAATTTCAAACAACTTAGGGAAGATAACAAACAAAAGAACGAAAAACTAGACAAACTTAGTGAGCAGTATAAACAACTTAATAAAAAACTTGATGAGCAGAACAAACGACTGGAAGAAGAAAACAAACAATTTAGAGAACGGAACAAACAATTTTCTGAAAGTATTAAACAGCCGAGAGAAAAACACGATAATGTTAATGAACAGAACAAACAAGTTAGGGAAGAGATTACAGCTGTTACCGTTCAATGTCAGGACAGTAAAGAACAATGTCAGGACAGTAAAGAACAATTACATGCGGATACTAAGGCTTGTGCTAATAACAGTAATGAAGAAGTTGGCACTGTTGCACAAGGCTTAGATAATTCAAATGCAACACAGATTCACGAAATTAATGTAGTCACTGAACAATGCCCTAAAAACGCAGTACAGATTCGCGACGAAGTTAATTTAGAGTCACTGGAAGTTTCACACACTCCGAACACGGAAGATGACGAGAAATTTGCAAGACACAACAACCAGATTGACGAAAGTATTAAAGTAACAGAATTAACAATTATTTCAGTCACCAATACGTCACAGAACCCGCCACGTTGCGAGCATTTGTCAGAGTCACACAGCGTGTATAATGTGAGCAATTTACAGCAACTACGCGAATTAAAATCCGAAAAGACACGCGACTTAAAATCTGAAGAGCTACGTAACTTGAAGTACGAAACGACACAGACAAACAGATTCACATACAAACCTGAACGTGTTCTCAAATTCGGTGACGAGAACATAGATTATGTGCAATTTTTATCCGCAAGAAAATGTAAAGAATTTAATAATGACAGAACACAGATACACGCTTTGCACTGTATACGACAATTTATCTTTGTACATTCACCGCTATTACCTGTAATGGAGAAACTAGCTTTGAACTTGGGACAATTTGCTATTGTATTTTCATCAGCATTACGTATTATGCAGAAACTAGAGTTAACATGGTTACAACAATTTGGTTTTGGAATTTTACCGCCATTGCCTGTAACACAAAAGCTAAAATTTATTTGCAGTGCGTAATAGACCTCAGGGGATTCATTACGCTTTAATGAATATGTGCCGTAGCGAGCATAGGGCCCCGAGCTGTAGTAGTGCTGTTTCATCTTTAGTTTTCTGCACTGCTGCCTTTTCTTCTACTATCCTTTATATCTATCCAAACTGCTCTTTAACTATTGCTCTACCTAGTATTAAGAAACGTATGTAATGAAAACCGGATATGACAAATATTTTACCGAATGTGACAATTTTCAGTAGGCACTCCCGTAATGACAACTACCGCCGTAATTTTAATTACAGATAAAAACGTAATCATCAGTATGTGTAAAATTAACAGCAAACGCTTTTTTTTTTGGTAACAATAGACCTTTTCACCACAACAGCATGAAAGTCAGCCGCTTAGCATACGTAACCAACAATGCAGTCTACAAGGTCAACCAGGCTTTAATGTTTCGCCGCGTGGACGTATAGCCCCTGGTACAACAAATAGTAACGTACGTCAGCAAGGAAACAACTACGTACAAAGAAGACAGTATTTCAATTCCTATCGTAATGCACCGTATAGGAATGACTATTACGACAGACGTAAAAATAATGAGGACAATTTTCAGCGAACATCTAACAACAGTCGGTCATACCAGCAGCAAAATCATACGCAAGAACATATTCTCATGAATGAACCCGACAGTAGGTACCATCCAGAGCGTAACACGCCTGGAAGAAGTAATAGGACAGTTCAAATAGTCGAAATGCCACAGAATCCTCCTAATAATAATAACACGTCAGATAGAATCTGACTAAATACTGCACAGGACGTATCTTCTAGTAACACAAGCACTACCTTTGACACGCAAAATGTTGTTCACGAAAATGTAATTACTTTTGACGACATCAGAGACACTCTTTTACAGGAAAGACCAGTTATTCAGAAAACCATTTCACATCCTGTTATCGAAATTAAAATTGGTTCATCGAAATTCTCAGCAGTAATTGATTCCGGATCACCTATATCAGTAATAAATGAGGAGACTTTTAATGAGTGCAACAAAGAGAATACTTATCCGACATTACCTTTAGGCAAAACAAAAGTGAAAGGAGCAGTATCGAGTAAAGGTGTAGACGTTAAATTACAGACACATTTATCATTTTGTATCGCAGGTCACACGTTTCACTCTAATTTTTGGATTGTTCCTTTATTGACAACAGACGTTATTTTAGGCACGAATTTTCTGGTACAACACGAAGCAGTCATTGATTTTCAGAATTCTTATTTAATGTTAAAGGATGAAAATGTACAACTTGCTTTAGAATTTCAGCACTCATTATCTGCGGAAGAACAAACAATTAACCGCACAGAGGTCATTTCCGCAACACGTGACATAGACTGTAATCCCATATTGTTCACGGATACGTACGTACACAACTATAATACTCCAGACGAAGCTGACTACGACGTTATGCAGTTAATTTCTGATAAGGTTAAAGAGAGCAGTGCAACTACAGACGACGAACGAACGCAATTACACAAAATTCTTTTACAGCAAGCTCCAGTTTTTGACAACATTCCTGGTACTATGTCCGGCTTTATGTATGAATTTCAAGTCAAACCGCATGACACATTTAAAGCAAAGCATTATCCTATTCCATACATTCACAGAGAACAGGTTAAAAAAGAATTGCAGGATATGCTCGACCAAGGAATTATAGAACCAGCAGTTAGTCCGTACATAAACCCGCTACATATTGTTAAGAAAAAAGATGGCTCACTTCGCCTTGTACTTGATTCACGTCACATTAATGACATTATTATTAACGAAACAGATCGACCACAGACACTAGAGGAACTTTTACAGAAATTTCACGGTACAGCTATTTATTCCACATTAGATTTGAAATCGGGATTTTGGCAAATTCAACTTCATCCGAACTGCAGAAAATATACAGCTTTTCTCTGTTTCGGCGACTGTTATCAATTTTGCAAATTACCATTCGGCTTAACTATCTCTTCTGCAGCTTTTATTCGCGGTTTGAACACAATACTTCCGACAGAACTTAAGGACAGGATCACGACGTATGTAGACGACATTCTTATTGCAGAAGCTAACTGGTCTGAACACAATCTGATTCTTGAACAACTGTTACAAACTTTTCATGCACAAGGACTTACAGTTAACCTCAGTAAATCGCATTTTGGCAAAACTTCCATAAAATTTCTTGGACACGTAATTTCAGCAGAAGGCATTGCGCCTGATCCAGAAAAACTTCAGGCTCTACGTGACATTACTGTTCCTACAACAAAAAAGCAATTACGCAGTTTTTTGGGCTTAATTAACTTTTTTCGTAAATTTATTCATCATTCTGCTTTAGACACGCCTAGACTATGCCAATTAACAGGTAAAAACAGTATTTGGTCTTGGGATAAGCAAGCACACTCTGAATTCATGAACCTGAAACATGCTTTGTTGAATGCTCCACTTTTATCGCACCCAGATCTTACTAGAAATTTTTCCATTGCTACCGACAGTTCCAACACCGCTTTAGGCGTACACATTTTCCAGGAAATTGAAGAAGATGGTTCTACAGTAATTAAAAACATCGCATTTGCAAGTCGCATTCTGTCACCTGCTGAACGAAATTATTCCGTCACAGAACTTGAAACATTATGTGTTGTATGGGCTTTCACGAGATTTAGGCACTTTCTTTACGGCAGACATACCACCGTCTACACAGACCATAGAGCGATACAATTTTTACTTTCAGCTAAATTCACTCACGACAGGTTAAGCAGATGGAAACTATATTTACAGGAATTTAATTTTACAATAGTTCACATTCCCGGTACGCAAAATGTTATAGCAGACGCACTATCGCGTTCTCTCAGTAACAATCAGCAAGACGTAGCAACCAACTTCTGCAAAGCAAATTTCAGTGTCATGTACATTCAGCAGGTTGCATTTGAAAATTTTATTTCATCGTCATTACAGGACATAGCACAAGAACAAAATAAGGACAATGTGTGGAAAGAAATTAAACAGCTTTGGCAAGATAAGAATAATGTTACGATTAGGAACCACTACACTGTACGCAATGACATTCTGTTTCGCCGCTCTCATCCTGACAGCAACATTTGGTTATTATGCATTCCTGACGAACTGGTTAACAAACTAATTTGGTACACTCATTTAAGTTACGCACATTACGGAGCACGAAAATGTTTTCTTATACTGAGACAGAACTGTTATTTTACCAACATGGAAAAACGTATACGACGAGTTTTAGCGTCTTGTAAAATTTGCCAGAAAGCTAAATCAGACACCACTTCACATATTCCTCCTTTATATCCCATTATACCTGTGAAATTAAGACACATGGCCGCAGTAGATATTTTTGGTCCGATTCCGAGAACTAACAGAGGTTTTTGCTACATTTTTGTCGCTGTTGAGCTCACTTCAAAATTTGTTACTTTCACTCCGTTACGCAAAGCTACTGCTAAAACTGTTTCGAAAGCATTTGTAAAACATTTTCTATTTCATGTAGGGCATGTAATGAAAGTAATTTCTGATAATGGATCTCAATTTCGTAGTAGTGTATGGACACGCATGTTACGAGCTAGAAACATTTCTCCGATATATATATCCAAGTACCACGCTTCTTCGAACCCTTGTGAAAGATTAATGAAGGAAATTGGTAAGCTGTGCAGAATATACTGCCACAAAAGACATATTGATTGGGATACACACATACTCTCATTCCAAGATGTAATTAATTCCATTCCAAATGAATCCACTATGCTATCTCCGACTATTATACTGAAAAACGTTGAATTCCCCAAAAATCGTCGCCTACGACACCACGAAATAATTGACATTGCGCTGAACAACATCAAACGTGCCGCAGAGCGCCGGAGAAGACAGCAAAAACAGGTTTGTACACGCCGCGACTTTCACGTTGGACAGAAGATATTAGTACGTACACACTATTTATCCAGCAAATTAAAAGGTAAGTGCAGTAAATTTGAACTTCTATACGCAGGTCCGTATCGGATTCGCAGCATCCCTCACCCCAATGTTGTACACGTCGAAACTTTGAGAACCAGAAAATCGAAAGGCAATCACCATATCTCAAACATTAAACCGTTTATTGAGTGAAACCACTGTATGATTCAACACACTATGATGCCATTTACTAATGCAATTAATTCACCGGACTAATTATTGATGATTATCGTATTTTTTTTCTTGGCAAGTGCCCGGCAAGGTAAGGTTAGCAGGTCGCTTTTCTTGTCGTCACACATCAGACCGTGCATATTTTTCCAGATGAATTTACACATTTATGACTATTTTTGCAATTATATTTATGTGACTACTTATTGATGATTATCGTGTTTTTTCTTGGCAAGTGCCCGGCAAGGTAAGGTTAGCAGGTCGCTTTTCTTGTCGTTACACATCAGACCGTGCACATTTTCCATTTTTTTGTGTATATGACTGTACTCCAGTTTTGTTTGTATGCACTATGAAATAGTTAAGATATAACACACACCAGTCGACTTTGACATTTTTTTTTGCCTTATGACATCTCAACATCGTGACTGTTTCACATTTTTTTTGCTACTGCATTGTATTATTCTGTGTACATTTTTTCGCATCCGAACACTGTCAATGTCTTGGACATATTACGTTTTCTGTCATGTTATGCTGTATGGTTAATTGTGTCACCATAAACCAGTCATTATTTAGTGGGTATATGATTTAAATGCAAGACATTAATCTCTGTCATCAATTTCAGAAAGAAATGGTGCGTGTAAGAAATAAATTCAACAGAAATGGGAATTTCACCTACGGAATAAACGAAAGGAGATGCAATAACTTTATGAGGAAGAGTAAAGGGATCAGGATTAACAAGCATTAACAAGACTATACTATACTCATCACAGAATAGCAGTCTTAACTAATTTTTTCTTTCAGAATACAAGGTGATTGATGCAGGCTGTCAGACTGAACTACACATCTTAGTTTTAGTGATGAAATATGCTAGAGATAAGGAATAGTTATGTAATGAGTAATGAAGTGATTTTTTGCAGATGATAGTGAATACTGATGAATAATGACGAAGGATATGGTATTATGAATAATGAAGTTTTTCTTTACAGGTGATGATAATGGTGAAGTTATGATGATATGGATAATGAAGTTTTTTTTTCTTTACAGATGAGGATAATGTTGAAGTAATGTATTTATGCTACGTAGTTATTTAAGTATTTGTTGCAGTTTTGCTTTGACAGCAGGTGTTACATTGCATAGTAGGATGACGGAAAGTTTTGGAAAGGACAGCTATGGAACACATTTTATACACATTTCACTACTTGTTAATTTGAAGTTCACTACTTTTCAGCATAGTGTGCGTTTCTTCTTTCAGGTCAATAATCCGTTTTTGTATTTTTTCCAGGAGAAGTTTTTCATGACACTTACTAAACCTGTTACTTATTATACTTGTTCTAGTACTTGCATTTTTATATTTTTTACCCATTTGTGTTTATCATTTATAAATGTGATCACATGTACTGCCTTGTTACATAATCTTGCTACAGCTGACTCATGACGAATGACGTTACCTATCCTCATTTGCAGCAATAGGTCAAAAGCAAAAAGTATTATGCCTCAGCAATTAATTATCGATCCCAACGCAATGCATTGCTACCAAAAAAAATGTATTACCAGTCCCACATAATGTCACTAGTTTATGATAATTCTGAATAATACTGATCAACTCTGAATAGCATGTCACTCGAGTAATGACCTCTTAATGAGACTATATTCAAAATAATGCTTTGTCACTAGCTAATAACTGCCACTGTTTATTGTAATGCCTGTGATTACTAATGATTTGACTGTAATTAACTGATTTTTAATAATGACTTTGTAATGATCTGAATAATACTGAATGATGAACTATGTTTTATTCTATTCAATACTTGATGGCCACTGAGTACCAATAATTAATGTCACTCCACGAATTGTTATTAATTATGCCATTGATTAGCTCTTGTTTCCAATGTTGATACTTTGTAATTTGAAATGAATGTGACGGTTTAATAATGCTTTGTAATTAATTAAGGCTAATAATTCTTAATATATTGAAATGACAAATGATCATTTAATTAACTGTAATTAGACAAATGATTAATTAACGACAAATGATTAATTAACTGTAATTATACAAATGATTAATTAACTGTAATTAGACAAATGATTAATTAAAGACAAATGATTAATTAACTGTAATTAGGAGAAGGTTAATGATTCTTGATTATACTCTGTAACTGA
The DNA here is from genome assembly GCF_021461395.2 of Schistocerca americana. Lineage (NCBI taxonomy): Eukaryota > Metazoa > Arthropoda > Insecta > Orthoptera > Acrididae > Schistocerca > Schistocerca americana. The sequence continues at coordinate 1,103,257,589 of NC_060119.1, read as the reverse complement.
AAAGAATGCGATTATTTCATAATATTTTGTAACCAGGAAAAGAAGGCTACTGATTCTATGTAAAACAATTAATGAACATTTTTCTGTAATACTACATACTTGGTACAGAAATGTTCAATAACTGGGCTATGAATGCCACGAATTATCAATGAAGACTGTAATTGTCAATATTATGTGACTTGATGTCCTTCACCTCATAAGCTGACTACCCTGAATTACTGCAATGTCCATTTGTCCTGTTTATCCCAGTGATCATGGAGCACTATATTTGGTTTTGCACTAATTCTACGTTGGTGTGCCTTGTAAGAGTGTGGTGTTGACACGACATGCTGTCCACCACCATGAGCGATGAAGACATTATTATGGTCCCACTGTTTGGTGTACCTAATGTACTGCCAAAATGAAAACATGGAACATTACTACGACAGTTCAGTGTCTTGGCTACACTGATAAATTCTGATGGGAAAAGAACTTCAAGTTGTGTCACTTGGTGTTGTACTACTGTGGAAAGATATGGACTTTCAGAGCAGCTGTGTGCAATCTAAAGTGCTACAACCATGATGCAATCCTTCCCTTTCCTATCCTGATTCTTGTCACATAAAAAAAAAAAAAAAAAAAAAATTTTTTTTGGTAACATCATTTATGTTCATAGGTTATACATTTTTCGATTCGCTAAACTCCAGTGTGAGTACACTTATGTCACTGGTCGACATGATGTTTGCCATTATGTTTATTTGTTGTGAAAATACTAAAGACATTTTTCAGTGCATGTGCACTTTGGACATGAATTTTTTTTTTTTGCCATTATGTTTATTTGTTGTGAAAATGCTAAAGACATTTTTCAGTGCATGTACACTTGTCAACATAATATTTTTTGCCAGTCTGTTTATTTGTTCTGAATATGCTAAAGAATTTTTTCAGTGCCTGTGCACTTTGTTATCTGTCAAATAATTTGTATATACTTTTCTGATTTGCTACTATGTTTTGTACTCACATTTTGTCTTTGTCTGATATATTTTGTACTTAGTGCGTGTGCACAACATTTACCTTATGTACTACATCTAATTATTCTTGCCAGTCTGTTTATTTGTTCTGCATATGCTAAAGAATTTTCAGTGCCTGTGCACTTTATCTGTCAAAAAGTTTGTATATACTTTTTTCTGATTTGCTACTATGTTTAGTATTCACATTTTGTCCTTGTCTGATATATTTTGTACTTAGTGCGTGTGCACAACATTTAAATATTCTGTAAGTTGTAGGATTTTGTTAATTAAAGAAAAATTTTGCCGCGCTTGGCAAGTCCAAATGACTCACCATCGCTGCCAAATTTTTGCCCCCCGAGTGGAGGGTTATGAAACACGTATGTAACGCAGCAGCGATGGCGAGGCATTGTAGCATCTGTGACCAGAGAGTATGCGCTTGACCGCGCGAGTGTTGCGAGCGGTTCTCAGTCAGTAGTAGTCTTTGCGAGTTAGTTGTCGCTATGCAGAGTAGCAGTCAGTCTGTCGTTGCGAGTCTGTCAGTTCAGTCGTTGCGAGTCTGTAGCTCTGTCTAGTTGAGAGCAGTACTCAGTCTGTAGTCGTCATGCAGAGCGGTCGGTCAGTAGTAGCAGCCCAGTGCGGTTGTGTGATGTAGGCGGTCGGAAACAATGGTCAAGATGAGGAATGAGGTATACTGTTAATTAATATAATCATTAGATAATGAAAAATTTTATTTATTGTAATTATTCTCCAACAAGTCTCTCAATAATAATTTTTTATTTTAAAAGCATTTTTTCAAAAGTTTAATTTTTTTTGAACTAAATATCTCGTTGCACTTCCCATTTCATTCCACTTCTTTTTGAAGAAAAATTTCACTAGAATCACAAAAAAAAAAAGAATATTATTATTTGCAATGCAGTTCCTCCGAGCGGTGCGCAACAACAAGAGCAGATATGTGACATCCATTTATTCTGAGGTAAGACTTTAATTCTGATTGTTTTACACAGGGCCAAAGACCGATATTTCGGTTTAATTAAATTTTCTTGTCACTGAATGGACTTTAATTTTTTGAAGGATTTATATTTGAGTCAGATTGCGAATTTCACATTTTTGTTGCCATTGTCAGTACATTTGATTGTGGGCAGGTTACGCATAGAGCCATGTCCATCAGCATTTCTAATTAGTATCGTCCTTTTTCTTTTAAAATTTTTGTAGGGAGGTTACACTTGGCTCCCATTGGTATTAAGTATTGTCTTTTTTTTTTTTCTTTTAAAATTACGGCGGGGAGGTTACAAACTGCACATACGGTTCACGTCCACGCTGTCGCGGCATGCTACCAGTGTTAAAGACTGCGATGGTGCTCCGTATGCCACGGCAAACTGGCTGACACTGACGGCGGCGGTGCACAAATGCTGCGCAGCTAGCGCCATTCGACGGCCAACACCGCGGTTCCTGGTGTGTCCGCTGTGCCGTGCGTGTGATCATTGGTTGTACAGCCCTCTCGCAGTGTCCGGAGCAAGTATGGTGGGTCTGACACACCGGTGTCAATGTGTTCTTTTTTCCATTTCCAGGAGTGTACAAACTGTCTTAAGTGTTCAGTTATTGTGCGACCAAGTGCAACAGGCACCTGTGATCTTGTAATGTCAATGACGTAAGTATGTTATCTAGACAAACGTAGTCCCGAAATTTCATTACTCTACATTAATCATTTTTGATGTTGGGTTTTCTTTCCGTCAGTGTATTTTGCGATTTACGATATTTGTGAGTGACACTGGACGCCCTGTATTACTGCAAAGTTATCCTCTGAAAATCATATCGCACTCTATCGTGGCTCTGTTTTTCGGTTTAATGCAGCTTCCAGTTTATTACTAACTCGCGTGTATGAGCAGTTATATTCAGTTTTCCGTCGGACAAACCGCTCGGTATCTAACCCGATCAGTGGAGATCGGTTCCCACGAGAATTTCGCGAGAAGCGCCGTGGCAGCTGGCAGCCGCGACACGCACAATGCGTCCCGCCGCCACGACCTCGCCGCGGCTGTCAATTACCCTGCCTTACGCAGGCCAGGCGCCGGCAACTCCCGCCGCCGCTCCCGTCCATCAGACACGTCGTGCGTGAAACTGACCGCGCGCCGCCGTTGTCTGCTGCCAAGCCGCGTCACGCAGCCCCGCAGTCCCATCTCGCTGGCACGTGCGTCACGACCGAAATTCTTTCGTGTCCGTCTCATATGAAATTATGGGTTGAGCGAGATAACCAATTTCCTAAAGTACTGTAGTATATACAAGCATATTTTTCCCTGCGTGCTGTTCACACACGTCGGAGCTATCAAGTACGAAGGGTAGTGACACGGGAGGCGTTCGGTAAGTACAGAGACATTTTTTCTGAAGACGAGATTCGAATACACAATTTTATTCCCCTCTCTTTTGGCAAAATACTGATTCTCGATAATCCCCGTTCAATGCGATGCCTGACGCCCCTTTACTGGGAGGGGCTGCATACAAGGTGGTCCACTGATCGTGACCGGGCCAAATATCTCACGAAATGGTTGTCCCGCTAGATGGCGCTGCCATAGGTCAAACGGATATCAACTGCATTTTTTTTTTAAAATAGGAACCCCCATTTTTTATAACATATTCGTGTAGTACGTAAAGAAATATGAATGTTTTACTTGCACCACTTTTTCGCTATGTGATAGATAGTGCTGTAATAGCCACAAACATATGGCTCGAAATTTTAGACGAACAGTAGGTAACAGGTACGTTTTTTAAATTAAAGTACAGAACGTAGATAAGTTTGAATATTTTATTTCCGTTATTCCAATGTGTTAGATGTACCTTTGTGAACTTATCATTTCTGAGAACGCATGCTGTTACAGCGTGACTACCTGTAAATACCACATTAATGCAATAAACGCTCAAAATTATGTCCGTCAACCTCAATTCATTTGGCAATACGTGTAACGACATTCCTCTCAACAGCGAGTAGTTCGCCTTCTTCAATGTTCGCACATGCATTGACAATGTGCTGACGCATGTTGTCAGGCGTTGTCGGTGGATCGAGATAGGAAATATCCTTCAGCTTTCTTCACAGAAAGAAATCCGGGGACGTCAGATCCGGTGAACGTGCGGGCCATGGTATGGTGCTTCGACGACCAATCCACCTGTCATGAAATTGCTATTCAGTACCCCTTCAACCGCACGCCAGCTATGTGCTGGACATCCATCATGTTGGAAGTACACCGCCATTCCGTCATGCAGTGAAATATCTTGTAGTACTATCGGTAGAACATTACGTAGGAAATCAGCATACATTGCACCATTTAGAATGCCATCGAGAAAATGGGGGCCAATTATCCTTCATCCCATAATGCTGCACCATACATTAACCGGCCAAGGTCGCTGATGTTCCACTTGTCGCACCCATCGTGGATTTTCCGTTGCCCAATAGTGCATATTATGGCGGTTTACGTTACCACTGTTGGTGAATGACGCTTCGTCGCTAAATAGAACGCGTGCAAAAAAATTGTCATCGTCCCGTAATTTTTTTTGTGCCCCGTGGCAGAACTGTACACGACGTTCAAAGTCGTCGCAATGCAAGTCCTGGTGCATAGAAATATGGTACGGGTGCAATCGATGTTGATGGAGCATTCTCAACACCGACGTTTTTGAGATTCCCGATTCTCGCGCAATTTGTCTGCTGCTGATGTGTGGATTAGCAGCGACAGGAGCTAAAACACCTACTTGGGCATCATCATTTGGTTGACGTTTCACATCTGACTGATCACTTCCTGCTTCTTAAATAACATAACTATCCGGCGAACTGTCCGGACACTTGGATGATGTCGTCCAGGATACCTAGCAGCATACATAGCACACGCCCGTTGCCCATTTTGATCACAATAGCCACACATCAACACGATATCGAGCTTTTCCGCGATTGGTAAACAGTCCATTTTAACATGGGTAATGTACCACGAAGCAAATAGCGTCCGCACTGGCGGAATGTTACGTGATACCACGTACTTATACGTTTGTGACTATTACAGTGCCATCTGTCACAAAGCGCTAAAATTGGTCCAACTAAAACATTCGTATTTCTTTACGTACTACACGAATATGTAATAAAAATGGGGGTTCCTATATTTAAAAAAACGCAGTTGATATCCGATCGACCTATGGCAGCGCCGGCCGGCCGAAGTGGCCGTGCGGTTAAAGGCGCTGCAGTCTGGAACCGCAAGACCGCTACGGTCGCAGGTTCGAATCCTGCCTCGGGCATGGATATTTGTGATGTCCTTAGGTTAGTTAGGTTTAACTAGTTCTAAGTTCTAGGGGACTAATGACCTCAGCAGTTGAGTCCGATAGTGCTCAGAGCCATCTAGCGGGCCAACCATAGCGCCATCTGGTTTCCCCCTTCAAGCTAGACGAGTTTCGTTCTTTGTAGTTTTTTCGTTTGACGCTTATTTCGTGAGATATTTGACCCGGTCACTATCAATGGACCACCCTGTATACGCATGGTACCATTCTACTGGTCGTCGGAGCCAACGTCTCGCTGCATCAATAACGTCCCCATCATCCACGTAATGCTTCCCACGGAGTGCATCCTTCATTGGGGTCAAACAGATGGAAATCGGAACGTGCGAGATGCGAGCTGTAGGGTGGATGAAGATAAACATTCAATGAAGTTTTGTGAGCTCCTCTCGTGTGTGCAGACTTGTGTGAATCCTGGCGTTGTCTTGCAGAAGGAGATGTTCGTTTGCAGTTTTGTGCCGACGAAAACGTCGAAGTTGTTTCTTCAGTTTCCTCAGGGTAGCACAGTACACTCCAGAATAGATTTGTGTACCATGAGGGGACATATCAAACAGAGCGTCGCCGTGACTTTACTGGCTGAGGGTGTGGCTTTGAGCTTCCCTTTGGAGGAGAGGTGGTGTGGCGCCACTCCATTGATTGCCGTATTGTTTCATGTTCGAGGTGATGAATCCATGATTCATCGCCTGTGTCGACGTTCAACGAAAAATCGTCATGATCGGCCTCGTAGCGTTCAGGCAATTGCGCACAAATAATCCGTCGTTGCTCTTTATGGCCATCCGTAGGGCGGCGAGGAAACCAGCCGGCACACAACTTTGAGTACACCAACTGGTGGACAAGTTTCTCAGCGCTACCAACAGAGACGTGCAGTTGAGCAGCGGGTCGTTTGATTGTGATCTCCGCGAATAGGAGCGTCCGCACATTCCAACTTTGCAGCGTGCGTCCGGCCGCTACGCGGGAGATCGGAAAGGTTTGCGCGACCTTGCTGCGATGACGACACACCCCTCGCCTAACGACCCATCGTGCTTCTGTTCAAAGCCAGGTCTCCTTCGACACTCTGCAGGCGTCTATGGATATCGGCAATGCTCTGATTTTCAGCCAAAAGAAACTCAATGGCAGCTCTGTGCTTGGAACGCACCTGCGTGACAGACTCCAGTTTGAAGGCTACCTATAGCATGCCACCCATCGGAACTTCATGAAACTATAGGGGCCGAAGCGAGAATATTCCACTTTGTCCCACAACAAATTTCGCATTATTTCAATCCAAACTGGCCGAAAAAAAGCGTTACATTACTTATTCAACTCCGCTGTGGCTGAGCGGTTCTAGCCGCTTCATTCCGGAACCGCGCGACTGCTACGTCGCAGGTTCGAATCTTGCCTCGGGCATGGATGTGTGTGATGCCCTTAGGTTCTGTGAAGTTTGGAAGGTAGGAGACGAGGTACTGGCAGAACAGAAGCTGTGAGGACGGGGCATGAGTCGTGCTTGGGTAGCTCAGTTGGTAGAGCACTTGCCCCCAAAAGGCGAACGTCCCGAATTCGAGTCTCGGTCCGGCACACAGTTTTAATCTGCCAGGAAGTTTCATATCGGCGCACACTTCGCTGTAGAGTGAAAATTTCATTCTATTTTTTGAAATTATTGAACTCTTCTCGTAGTTTCAACTATTACCTTGAAAAATAAAGTTACATTGTTATTATTACTATTATTTTTTTATGTTAATTTCGGTGGTCCTGGTAGACATTGAAACTCCTGTGCCACAGTACCGAATGACGCCGCCAGAGGAGCCAAAACAAAACGGCGTAGCCCATAATATAATGGAGTATCGTAAAATATTCCGTTTTTCCCTTTGACGTGTAGCAACGCTGCAATAATCCACGATGAGTTGGCGGAAGTGCGCGGAAAGAACGTATCATCAAATAACATAATGGGTGAGAAGGCACAGTAACTTCCAGTGTGATCAGATCATCCACAATTTGGACGAGTTAATGAGTCAGTCTAGATTCAAAAATGGTTCAAATGGCTCTAAGCACTATGGGAGTTAGCATCTGAGGTCATCCGTCCCCTAGAACTTAAAACTATTTAAACCTATCTAACCTAAGGACAGAATTGGAAGGAAAATCAGCATTGGCCGTATTTTGTTATTTTATTGTCAGCAAAATCGAGTTTCAGTCACTTGGTGACCATCCCCAGTGCTGTAATATACAATTAAAATTGGTAGGCACTGGTATCAAGCTATAACCACAAGCTTAGAGCGATGACATAAAATGAGTTTTCATCACGAACGTTGTTTTGCAGTCAGTGCAATGTTTACAAATGCGGAGTTGGCAGATGCCCATTTGATGTATGAATTAGTACCGGGCAATAGCCGTGGCGCGGTACGTTTGTATCGAGACAGATTTCCAGAACGAAGGTGTCCCGACAGGAAGACGTTCGAAGCAATTGATCGGCGTCTTAGGGAGCACGGAACATTCCAGCCTATGACTCGCGACTGGGGAAGACCTAGAACGACGAGGACATCTGCAATGAATGTAACGTTCCCTGGCAGCACACACACTGTTAATAAACTGAAATGACGTTTAATTGTACTATGTACGCCGCTATGAAGCAATTCGCATGTACTGTAATTGTTTAACAAAAAATATTATTTAATTTTGTATAAAGGACGTTGGTTATTATTATAATATTTTCTGTAATAATATTCTCGATGTATTTATGATTGTAATATTTCTATACTCATAATGTAATTACGAAATATGTTAATATCTGCCATGAAAAAATGTAAAATATAGCCACAGAGGAAAATAATGTAAGATTACAAAGAGATATTAATAATCAGCAATAGTATAAATAGCACTACATAATGTGCTTTCTTTGTCGTCTTCCTCGAGAGCTGAGAGAGAGAGAGGAACCTGTGATGTAGCATTATATGCATGAGTAGACTTCTTTCGTCTGTATCTGTCTTTAGCCGCCATTAGAGGAGAAATTATAAAGGTGTGTAATTTTAATTATTGTTCTGGTCTAAATACATTATAATTTATCAAAATTGTGTATTACTAATGTAAATTAGCTTGCCCATGTCATCTATAATATTTCTTTAAAGAATTTTCAGCACTTTTAGCGATTATCGTTGGTGTTGCTGGGCTGTGCCGCGACCGAACGATTTGCAGCGGCGGCACTTTTAAAAAATTGTTCCGCTATAAAATTAACCAAACCTGTAAATCGGGAACAGGTAAAATTAGCAGTGAATTACGAGATATTTTTTTTTTTTTTACAGTGATCCTGAGGCTGACTGAATTTATTACTGGTTTTACATTTGTGCATTCATAGGTGGATAATTAACGTTGAAGTTGTTAATCTGTTGGTTCTTTCAATTTCTAAAGCAAATAACTTAAACGTATAGTGAAGAGAGTTTTGTCAATGATAATTAAACGTTCAGGTCGACTTGGCAATATTTAACCATTTTATGCTAACAGAGACAGTCTTGTGTTCCATAGCTAACGCCGGGAAAGAATTCAGTAAATATTTAAAAACCCACTGCATTTAGAAAATGTGTGCCAAGTCCGAAATACGTAAGAAATTTAATTTAAATAATTTTCAAAGTCATAAATGTTATTAATCAGTTAGTTTGAATTTATCAGTATGAGAGGGTTGCTAAAGTTCACGTAATTTGGAATGTGCTTAATTCTGTCTAAATGAATTTTAATTACCACACGTAAAAAAAAGGGTTCTACAACAAAGTTCGTACTGAAAGAGTAAATAACAAACATATTTAAAGCCGTTTATTCCCCATTTTCATCCATTCATTTTACATAATAAATATTTTTTATATATTTTTTTCATTAAAAATGGACGAGGCAATTCTTCGTGCAGTTGACGATAACCCTAATGTCAGCGTCAGAGAAGTTGCTGCTGTACAAGGTAACGTTGACCATGTCACTGTATGGAGAGTGCTACGGGAGAACCAGTTGTTTCCGTACCATGTACAGCGTGTGCAGGCACTATCAGCAGCTGATTGGCCTCCACGGGTACACTTCTGCGAATGGTTCATCCAACAATGTGTCAATCCTCATTTCAGTGCAAATGTTCTCTTTATGAATGAGGCTTCATTTTAACGTGATCAAATTGTAAATTTTCACAATCAACATGTGTGGGCTGACGAGAATCCGCACGCAATTGTGCAATCACGTCATCAACACAGATTTTCTGTGAACGTTTGGGCAGGCATTGTTGGTGATGTCTTGATTGGGCCCCATGTTCTTCCACCTACGCTCAGTGGAGCACGTAAACATGACTTCATACGGGATACTCTACCTGTGCTACTAGAACATGTGCCTTTACAAGTACGACACAACATGTGGTTCATGCACGATGGAGCTCCTGCACATTTCAGTCGAAGTGTTCGTACGTTTCTCAACAACAGATTCGGTGACCGATGGATTGGTAGAGGCGGACCAATTCCATGGCCTCCACGCTCTCCTGACCTCAACCCTCTTGACTTTCATTTATGGGGGCATTTGAAAGCTCTTATCTACGCAACCCCGGTACCAATTGTAGAGACTTCGTGCTCGTATTGTGGACGGCTGTGATACAATACGCCATTCTCCAGGGCTGCATCAGCGCATCAGGGATTCCATGCGACGGAGGGTGGATGCATGTATCCTCGCTAACGGAGGACATTTTGAACATTTCCTGTAACAAAGTGTTTGAAGTCACGCTGGTACGTTCTGTTGCTGTGTGTTTCCATTCCATGATTAATGTGATTTGAAGAGAAGTAATAAAATGAGCTCTAACATGGAAAGTAAGCGTTTCCGGACACATCTCCACATAACATATTTTCTTTCTTTGTGTGTGAGGAATGTTTCCTGAAAGTTTGGCCGTACCTTTTTGTAACACCCTCTATATATAACTATCAGATAAAAATTGAAAGAATTGAAATATATTTAACTTCTTTGTTTTTTTCTTTAATCATACTAGACACTTCACGATCTGGAGCTGGTCTCCTCGAATCAGAGTGCACGACATCGCGCACAAACCGTTCGCTGTGGCCAAAGTGCCACATCAACTGGTCAGATCACCTTGTCCGGATTTCTTTCATGTTGTGTTTGGATCCAGAATCGTGGATCTGGTCCTTTAATTTTGTTTTTCGTCACATATGATAACCCCTCCCCCCCCCCCCCCCCACACACACACACATACAGAACGATGCTTATGATTCACACGCGTTTCGAACATAGCAATAAACAAACACTACTAGACCCATCCGCACAAGACGTGATTCAGTGTCCATACACAGTTATTAAGAGGGTTGCCCAGAAAGTAATGCACCGCATTCATTATTTATGACCATTTATGTAATTGTAATTAATCTATTGATGTAGTTTAGACAGTAATATGCTGTAAAAGAATGGAAATGTTGAAACTTCACTTGTAATGCTGGTTCATGCATAGGGCATGTAGGTTTGTAATCATGTAAAACATGGAAGAAAGCCCCTCTGCTACGGAACTGGCTTGGCGGGAATAGAAAAGATGGATCTGGCAGCCGAACTGCAAGACTCCTTTGTGGCATGAGTCAGTCGGTGGATAGCAGGCAACATGCTCGCTTTTTGCGAACTGAATGAGGCGAGAAGAACTGCAAGATATAACATAGCCTTGGATGTGGAAGTAAGTTGGCTTACTATTCACAGCATACTTTTTCTGGCTCTGTACTACGAAAATCGGACGCCAAGAAGAGAAATCTGTGATGATTCATATTAGCTACAGACTGGCAGACTTTGAAGACCAGTATAAGAATTAATTACTGAGTTTGTTTGGGAGTAACAGTTTTTCTAATTTCAAGTGTATGTAGTTAATAGTGTTTCTCATATTATGTTGTGACTAAAATGTTCAGCCTTGATCTAGGTCGACTGATCGATTATTTTCTGGGTCCCCTTGCTAATAGTTGAGTCAGATTTAAGTCTCATATTACAGTAAAATCACTCAAGAAGTACAAGTTTCATTATTATAACTTACGTGTTCTATATTAAGTAAATAGCTGCCACTATTCAAACTACACTATATCCTTGCATCACATGGCCCATTTGTGCTAACAGTATAAGGAAGTGAATGCCCCTTGAGAATACAAATAATGTCAGTACAAATGATACCATTAATTGAAAATTATTTGAATAGTAGTAGTTTCCAATAATTAAACTGACAACAGACGCTTTGTCAAAGTTAGTAGTGCTCTACCATTACATCATTTACTTGTAATGATTACTAACATTTGCTGTAATGTAAGGACAGTAACTGTTACTGAGAGCAAGTTGTTGTCCAGACATATTTATACTCCTTCTGTGTCGTTCACGTCAAAAATTGGTTCAAATGGCTCTGAGCACTATGGGACTTAACATCTGAGGTCATCAGTCCCCTAGAACTTAGAACTACTTAAACATAACTAACCTAAGGACTTCACACACATCCATGCCCGAGGCAGGATTCGAACCTGCGACCGTAGCAGCGCGCGGTTCCAGACTGTAGCGCCTAGAACCGCTCGTTCATGTCAAACCACTGGTGCAATACTTACTAAATTGCGCAACTGTCTTGTATGTTATGAGCAATACAGAATTCCAGCACCAAATAAAGTCCATTTTAATAGTTAACTTGGTTTTTGAACAGTGCTACTACTCGGCGCAACTTCGCCAAATTAGCCTGGCGACCGTTTCCTTCTACGTAATTACAGTTCACTATATTACTAACAGATCCATAGTTTCGATTGCTGTTTGTTTTGCTATTGTTTCTTTTGAAAAAATGGCTCTGAGCACTATGGGACTCAACATCTTAGGTCATAAGTCCACTAGAACTTAGAACTATTTAAACCTAACTAACCTAAGGACATCGCACACACCCATGCCCGAGGCAGGATTCGAACCTGCGACCGTAGCAGTCCCGCGGTTCCGGACTGCAGCGCCAGAACCGCACGGCCACCGCGGCCGGCTGTTTCTTTTCGATAGGAATCTTTCGAGAGACCAAAAACAACCCGTTACCTATCCATTTCACACAGTCACGGTCTCAAACTAAAATTCTTTCACGCTGCATATAATTGCTCTTTTAGATATTGACGATGGAAGATATGAATCTCTTTAATTTCTTTAGAAATTAATAACTTCTAAACACTTCAAGCTATATTAAACAACAAAATGTCAACAGATAGTGCTTGAACATCACTATCGAAAAAAAGTGGTTCAAATGGCTCTAAGCACTATGGGACTTAACATCTGTGGTCATCAGTCCCCTAGACTTAGAACTACTTAAACCTAACTAACCTAAGGACATCACAACATCCATGCCCGAGGCAGGATTCGAACCTGCGACCGTAGCAGCAGCGCAGTTCCATACTGAAGTGCCGGCATCACTATCGAAAAACAGCTCCAGAATTTCCATTATACCAGTGTAATTTTAGATATGAGACGTAATGATGATTCTTAAGGTTAAAAACTCATTTCAGCGTAAAATGAATTGTAAAACTACAAACGTATTGGCAAAATTTGATAATAAACTACACTGTACACCAAAATTAAAGGATCATCTTTCGAAATCCTGTAATTATCTCCCAGTGTTACGCAAAAGTTAGAAATTTTGCTCAAAGGTTCCTACAACCTTCCTCTGTATTGGTGCAAAAACGTGGCGTTCCGTGACGTCACCGTCAGGCTCGATGACGCTTTAAACAGCAAAGTGTCGACACGTGCAAAAAAAAAACCCAGAGCTCAGAAAGTTCATGTGAGCTGTAAGGTGAGTTCGTAATGTCACATTGGCACCAAATTTCGCCGCAACTTTGCCCAGCGCCACCTTGGACGTGTTATACAACGAGAAGGTCATCACTGCCCCTATTACCCACATTCCACTCCTTCTTTTGACTATATATGACGGCAGTATCTGTTCCCGAAAGAACAGTTACCGTTGATGATCATGTAGCTTTGCTAGAAATGAAATGATGATTAAATGGACGCCCTTGCTGCAACCAGGCGTTGATAGACTTTATTGGGGACATGTTGAAAATTTGTACCGTCATATATAGTTAAAATATGGCTTCTCGGCCATTGACCTTCTTGTGCGAAGGCACACGCTATGCCCGAACTCGTACGGGACTTGGTAGATTAATCTACATCTACATCTACATCCATACTCCGCAAGCCACCTGACGGTGTGTGGCGGAGGGTACCTTGAGTACCTCTATCGGTTCTCCCTTCTATTCCATTCTCGTATTGTTCGTGGAAAGAAGGATTGTCGGTATGCCTCTGTGTGGGCTCTAATCTCTCTGATTTTATCCTCATGGTCTCTTCGCGAGATATACGTAGGAGGGAGCAATATACTGCTTGACTCTTCGGTGAAGGTATGTTCTCGAAACTTTGACAAAAGCCCGTACCGAGCTACTGAGCGTCTCTCCTGCAGAGTCTTCCACTGGAGTTTATCTATCATCTCCGTAACGCTTTCGCGATTACTAAATGATCCTGCAACGAAGCGCGTTGCTCTCCGTTGGATCTTCTCCATATCTTCTATCAACCCTATCTGGTACGGATCCCACACTGCTGAGCAGTATTCAAGCAGTGGGCGAACAAGCGTACTGTAACCTACTTCCTTTGTTTTCGGATTGCATTTCCTTAGGATTCTTCCAATGAATCTCAGTCTGGCATCTGCTTTACCGACGATCAACATTATATGATCATTCCATTTTAAATCACTCCTAATGCGTACTCCCAGATAATTTATGGTATTAACTGCTTCCAGTTGCTGACCTGCTATTTTGTAGCTAAATGATAAAGGATCTATCTTTCTGTGTATTCGCAGCACATTACACTTGTCTACATTGAGATTCAATTGCCATTCCCTGCACCATGCGTCAATTCGCTGCAGATCCTCCTGCATTTCAGTACAATTTTCCATTGTTACAACCTCTCGATACACCACAGCATCATCCGCAAAAAGCCTCAGTGAACTTCCAATGTCATCCACAAGGTCATTTATGTATATTGCGAATAGCAACGGTCCTATGACTATCTGGCACGAGTAATGAGTATGATGGGCAAACATCTATTAGGCGCTCTACGAATGTAGTGGTGTGGACATGTTGGGTATGTGGGTCTCACGGGGAGCGTGCAAGGGATAAGTCCCTTCAGGCGCACTATCCTCTGTGTCCTCGGTGACTCAGATGGATAGAGCGTCTACCATGTAAGCAGGAGATCCCGGGTTCGATTCCCTATCCGGGCACACATTTTCAACATGTCCTCAATGAAGTACATCAACGCCTGTTTGTAGCTAGGGTGTCCATTTAATTATCATTTCCTTCTTTTGACGCCTCTGCGATGGAGGTCAGAACCGTGAAATCACACGATTTTCGTATGGGTCGGCTAGGAAAACATTTCGGACACATCGTCGCTCAAAATCGACACAAAAGTCCTCATGGGGTGGCATGGAGGACCACTCCTTCTCTAGGGGCGGTGATTCCCACTACGACAGTTTGAGGTGTGATGAGCAACAGGAAGATGTTCTTGACAATCTTGACACCCTTGACACCCTCGGACGCTCCAGCTCTTCTCTAAGGACATTGTGGGATTGCATCTCCACTGAACGTGATAACACATGTTTGGAATGCAGCGCTACCACAATTTTTCCTCTCCGTGTACAGTCTGGAATCTTAGGGACCGTTCAAAACCATTCGACGAAATTTGAACGTGATCCCAAGCATCAAAGCGTGTGCAGGCACTATCAAGAGCTGATTATGTAAATTCAACCTACCTGCTTTCCACCCTACTGTGGAGTGACCACACGGAAGTGCAACATTAACATGTGCATGAATAAACACGGCGAAGGACTCTCTAAGTTCGGCAACCACCTCGTTGCCACCCACGGAACTATGTTGAGCATGTTACAAATGTACCTGTCAGAAACTTCAGAACGAATTCAGCCTGGTGGCTGCTAATTAGCCTTGTGGCTGCTACAATGCCTGAAGGGGTATCGAAGGGGATGCCTAAACGTGGGATATCATGTTCACACCTTGTACATTAAAAATCGTGTCATACTATAATATGGGTCAACAAGCTACTGGTTGGCTGAAATTAAAATACAGCTAGTCACAGACAACTAGTGTGGGTTTTAATGCGGTCGTATGGTAACATTTGGAATATAGTCTAACCTGCTAATACGGAACCGATTTATGGTGGAAAAAAATTAGTTCCAATCACACAGACAAAAATATAAACAGCTCTGACATTATACTGAATACTTCCCAGGGAAGAAAATTCTGTAAATCGTTGGTAATAGAGAAGCGTCTGCAGAAGCAAAATAACGTGTCTGGGCATTGTGATAGGGCCACTGCTGTTCATAACATGCGAAAATGACCTTGCAGATTAAGTTTGCAGGTCTATGAATCAGCTCCCAGATGACGCTTTTGTGTGGGGGGAGGTTACACCGTTGGACTATTGTTGCGACATGCAGAGAGACTTGCAGACGATCAACGTCTGGTGCAAATGTTGCTGTCTGACCCTCAACTTAAACGGATGTAGTGTGATTCACGCAGACAGGTGTTAGATCTGACATTGTGGACTACGCGATTGACAATCAATCACTGGGGTCAGTCACAACCTTCAAGTATCTAAGAATTTCTGACCAGAGTCAAACAACATGAAAAAACCACTTAAATTTAACCGTGTCGAAATTAGGTGGTGCTTTCAGATTTATGAAAAGAAAAAGGTTAGGACAACGACTGGAAGAACTTAATACCGCAAGTTTGAAAGTAGATCTCAAAATCAGTGCAAACACTTGTAGAAGCTGACACTGGGGAATATCAGTTTGATATCAGAAAAATGTAGAAACATGGGAGGTAATACTGACCCTACGACTTTTCTAAGAGGATCGAGTAAAGAAACGCAAACTTATAGCATTTGTAGATTTATAGAAAACTTTTGACTATGCTCATTCTTCCAATTCTGAAGGTATCAGGGATCAGGGAGCAAAACGCAATCTGCAGCTTGTACAGTAACCAGACCGTAGTCTTAGCAGTCGGAAGTGAAAGTGTCACGTTCTGTGTAAATTTGTCTTGATTTTGGAACCACTGAAATAGTATCACATACACTCTCAGCCCGTGACGGTTCATTTCGTCACCTCCTCCCCTTCTTGGTGCTTAACTTTCTTTGACTGGCAGTGACTACTTTGGATAGGAACAGAAGTACGTATGTAATTATTCTGATCTGCGCTGTTTGTTGGAGCCACACGGGACAGGATTTGTAACAGTAGTAGCTGAAGTCACAGCGCTGGTGTTTACAGATAGCTGTAGAATTTAAGTGATAGTAGGGACCTGCCTCAGTAATGAGCCATTCGTGCGCTAACCAGGGAAGTTTCAGATCTTAAGCCGTGTAACTTGCTATTCATTGCCAGTGCTATCAGTCTCATTAACACAGATGACTCTGGTCGGGGAGTGTCACCGCAAGATATTGATGAAGGCTTCTCCGAGAGGGGAACATAAAAACAACGTTTCCATCCGACAGTTCGAGAACAGTTAAAAGCAGAGCATCAGTTGAAGGTTAGCAGCTTTTTCGGCTATATATATGAACCTCCGTAAATGTTCCAATATTCAAGTAGCAAGAAAGAGGTGTCACCATTAAGGTCTCAGCTGCTGCTTAATAACCTACAAATAAATGCTTCAAGACATTAGACTTTTCGTCATACAGAAATTTTGAACTTCTATAAAACTATTGAAATGAAGCAGAACAGCCTCATAAAGTCGGGAAGAGTAGCTTTTCAGTTGATAATTACGGTAAAGTTTTACTATAGATATGCTCCTTCCTACAGCTAGGATACATCTTCAGTGTATTTAAGGACTCTGTAATGATTCCACCTCGGCTATTGCTTAATTAACAAGTATTTACATGTATTTACTTTATTATGTTTCCTAAGATTGGCGAATTTCGGCTTTACAGGTCACTCTCAAGCACTATTTAAGAAAGAACAGATCACAAACACCGCGAATTTATGTTTAGCTTACTAACATATAAAAATATTTTTAATGGGAAGCCTGAAATTCGTACCTACAGGTTCCAAGAACGTATAATATATCTGACTGTAAGGAGATCCAAAAGCGAGTCATCGTCGAATCTATTGGTATGTTCCTAGACACTGTATGTGCTGTCAGTTCTGTTCGCGCGGGAAGTAAACAAAGCAAAGATGCAGTATTATGCATCGGTGTACTAACAGATCGATATATGTGTCAGAGATGAATTGTACAACGTATCGTTATACCTGTTGGAATATTTGAGGCTCAGATTTAACAAACAAGTGTTGTGCAAAAAGCGCGTTTAAATATTAAACGCATCTGCAGAGTCAGGTACAATTGGAGAAAGGCGAAAAGCAAATTCCTCATTGCACTGGAACATAAGTACTCACAAAATACAAATATGGGAAGAACGAGACAATGTGCAAAACTTCCATGAAGATACAATGTACAATGTACAATGATTTCATAATCGTGATGTTGTTACCAGTGGGTAAAGGGACAGAGGAGACTGACCGTCATAGGGTGGTTAAACGTGCGAAATGTATATAGATGATGTTGTTAGAATTTAATACAAACGTCAGCATTCAGCAGAAAATAGCTAACATTCAAAGGCTTGACAGTCATATGTAAGACTCATCGAGATGATGTATAAAGATTAAATTACAGAACAGGCGGGCACATAAAGATATACGCTGAGGTGACAAATGTCATGGGATAGCGATATGCACATATATAGATGGTGGTAGTATAGAAGGGTATTAAAGTGAATACGGCCGGCCGGAGTGGCCGTGCGGTTCTGGGCGCTACAGTCTGGAGCCGAGCGACCGCTACGGTCGCAGGATCGAATCCTGCGTCGGGCATGGATGTGTGTGATGTCCTTAGGTTAGTTAGGTTTAATTGGTTCTAAGTTCTAGGCGAGTGATGATCTCAGCAGTTAAGTAGCATAGTGCTCAGAGCCATTTGAACCATTTTTGAAAGTGAATACGTTTCCGATGTTATTATGGCCGCACGACGGGAACATTGAAGGCGGAATGGTAGTTGCAGCTAGACGCATGGGACATTTCATTTCGGAAATCGATAGGCAGTTCAATATTCCGAGATCCACAGTGTCAAGAGTGTGCTGAAAATATCACATTTCAGGCGTTACCTCTCACCACGGACAACGCATTGTCGATGGCCATCACTTAAAGACCGAGAGCAGCGCCGTTTGCTTAAGGTTGTCAGTGCTAACAGACAAGTAAAGCAAAGTAAAATAACCGCATAAATCCATGTGGGACGGTGGTGGTGGTGGTAGTAAGTTCCTACAGAACCAAACTGCTGAGGTCCCTAGACTTACACGCTACTTAATCTAACTAGTTTGCGCTTAGGACAACATACACACTCATGCCCGAAGGAGGACTCGAACCTCTGACGGGGAGAGCCGCGCGAACCGTGGCAAGGGGCCACCCCGCGCGGCTATGTGGGACGTACAACGGACGTATCCATCAGGACAATGCGGCGAAATTTAGCGTTAATGTGCTGTGACAGTAGCCAATAGCACGACATCGCCTGCAGCAGTTCTTCTGGACTCTTGACAATATCGATTGGACCCTAGACGATTGAAAAACCGTGGCCTGATGAGTTAAGTGCCGATTTCAGTTGGTAAGAGCTGATGGTAGGGTTCGAGTGTGGTACAGATCCCACGTAGCTATGGACGCAAGTTCTCAACAACGCACTGTGTAAGCTGGTGGTAGCCCCATAGGAATATGGGCTATGTTTACATGGAATGGACCTGGTTCTCTGGTCCAACTGAAACGATCATTGACTCGAAATGGATATATTCGACTACCTGGAGACCATTTACAGCCATTCGATGGACTTCATGTTTCCAAACAACGATGGAATGTTTATGGATGACAATGCGCCTTGTCACTGGGCCACGATTGTTCGAGATCAGTTTGAAGAATAATCTGGACAGTTCGAATGATTGATTTGATCATCAAGATCGCCCGACAGGAATCCGTCGAACATTTATAGGACATAATCGAGAGCTCAGATCATACATAAAATCCTGTACCGGCAACACTTTTGCAATTTTAGAGACTACTGAGACCATATGACTCAGTATTTATCTGGGTGACTTTCGTCGATTCGGTGAGCCCATGCCACGTCCGGGTACTGCTCTAATCTGTGCAAAACGAGGTCCGAGACGATATTAGGCAGTATCTCATGGCTTTTGTCACTTCAGTTTACAGGGTGCCCAGAAATGTTGTGACAGACTTAGAGGACTCTAGAGTCTTCAGGAATAAACTGAGGAGAGAAACCCGTGTCCGGAAACGACATCTAACGACGCTACAGAGTGTCGAAATTGTAGGTGCTGGCGCCTGCCGCTAGACCACCCTTTCGGCAACGAACGTGAGTTCGTAGCCTGACGAACCGTAGGCGAAACGTCCCGCAACGCTGTTTGTTATTCAGTGACCGTAACTGAATGTGACAATCACTATTGGAGAAGATGGTGCTAGCTACTGCATAAAAAATGGTTCAAATGGCTCTGAGCACTATGAGACTTAACTTCTGAGGTCATCAGTCCCCTAGAACTCAGAACTACTTAAACCTAACTAACCTAAGGACATCACACACATCCATGCCCGAGGCAGGATTCGAACCTGCGACCGCAGCGGTCGCGAGGTTCCAGACTGTAGCGCCTAGAACCGCTCGGCCACTTCGGCCGGAGCTACTGCATAGACAGGCCTTGTCTCCTATGAATGCGGTGTTCTGCGGCCTTCATGGATGACTGCTTTGGACACAGGTTTCCATCCACCGTTTTCTCCCGGAACCCTTTAAAATGTCCGATGTTATCCAATACTCAGGAGAAGTATTAAGTGCGTCAGCGTGCAAAGTCACGTCGAACGTCTGGCCTATCAGCAGGCGCCGGAGGCGACGCTCTGTAGTGTCGTTGAATGGCGTTCCTAGAGGCAGGTTCGTACGCTCAGATTGTTCCTCAAAATGCCTTTTACAACCGCTCCAAGTTTGTCGCAGCATTTTGGGACACGCTGTGTACACAGTGTTTCAAAAGTCCTTGCATCAAACGTCTAGGAATTATACATCACGTCATGGGGAACAGTTATTAGAGAGAAAATATTAGGTGATGATTCCGGGCGACGCTAGGCGTCTTTTTAGTCGCATTCGCCCGTCCTGGGACGAAGTAATTTCAGTGAACCTGTAGAATCTACTAATCAGGTGTACAGCATCTGCCATACTCTCTAGCCCTGTAAATTCATGGAGTAATTTTCAACAAGGAAACCTTAAGGGGACCCGGAGCGTCCTATACCTCCAATGTTAAATGTAAGGAACATTTTCTTATGAACTATTAACACCAGAATGATAGAAACTTTTACAGTATAATATTACATATATTTAATACCATGTATCATATGGATTTTAATTTGTTGGTGTTTTTTGGGAAGATATTAATTATTTTGTTGCTGAAAATAATTGACACATTTTTAGCATAGTATCTTTGAAATAAAATCTGTTATCAATTATGTATCACAAAAAGGCTATGATAAAAGGTGTATATTGGCACTGTTTACATTCCTTGAAAATTTTAAGTCTTTATCTCTAATAGTTTATCAGAAAATGTTCCTTATATGGCAAAAAAGTGAACTTGTGGAAAACGAGATTCAAAGTTTCACTAATATTTTAGTGGAGTCCAGCACCATAAGAGGGGTTTTCACTGTCACTAGACATCTCCCCAACTAGCCTTCTTTTCACACCTTTCATTCTTTGTCTGGCTTGCCTCTCAAACTCCTTTTCTTTCCTTTCAGCATCCCGTTTCCTCTCATTGTCTATTGACATCATTGCACTCACCATGTACTTTCTGGGCATCACATCCAACTTCTGCAGCACATTGCACTTTATAATGTTACCTTTGTTGTACGTAGCAATGGCATCATATACTCCAAAATGAAGAGTATGAATTTCCACAAACACATTTTTTTGGGATTCTGGTCCAAATTACATTCTTCACACTCTCATTTTGATTTTGTGTACGTCCATGGAGACATTTCTTCAAAAGTTCAGTTGCTTAAAGATCTCAGAAAATTGGTTTTATAGCCTTCATGACAGTTTCTGGTGGACTGTGATGATGCTTGTATACACGTGCAGATCCCTGATATTTGTTGTACTTGCACCAGGAATTGGTTCCTCATCAGTCGATAAGGTGTGGTAGTAAAGTGCCATTACAGCCTTTTCCATTGCATCAACACTGTCAGTATTTTGTCTTATTGCCAGTCCATAGTCTCTCTGCAATCTGTTGATTACCTCGTCTGTCAATCAGTTGGCTCCATCGAAAGATTTTCCATCACTGAGTACTTGGCCTTTCATTGTGGTCTTCAGTCGACGCAGCCTTGTTCCCATACGTTTCTGAACGTGACTTATACACTCCTGTTTAGTAATGGTAACATCATTTCCCTAAGGTTTCAAGTCAGATACAGCAGCAAAAGACTTCGAATCACCATCACCCAGGAACTGTAGGTATGTGACCTTGTACCACAGAACAGAGCGACTGAAAATGTCTTTCACACCGGAAACTTCCATGGCCCCACTAGACCCACTGTAATTCCTTCGACAGTTTTCTGCATGCTCATTCTTCACTCTTTTAGGACACCTACAGTGCTTGGATTTAATTACAACATCTATAACGTTCGTAGTATCAGCACTTGTTGCCGTTATTACCCCATTATGTGAAGTGTGCCCGCGCTTCTGCCATGTACCATCTAGTGCGACAGTCAGGCCCCGAGGATTATGAACATCTGGAATTTCTTCATTCACCGCCACAGCCTCCTCCACTGCTTCTTTCGTGGATTCTTGGGCAATATCTTCAACACAGGATCCAACAACCGAGTCATATTTTGAGAATTTCGTTGGTGGTGGTGGCAGATTCATTACGCCAGCCGGCCGGTGTGGCCGAGCGGTTCTAGGCGCTTCAGTCTGGAACCGCGCGACCGCTAAGGTCGCAGGTTCGAATCCTGCCTCCGGCATGGATGTGTGTGATGTCCTTAGGTTAGTTAGGTTTAAGTAGTTCTGAGTTCTCGGGGACTGATGACCTCAGCTGTTAAGCCCCATAGTGCTCAGAGCCATTTGAACCATTACGCCGCAAAACATTTGACCAGCAGAGTATCCCTTAGCCATTGACCTTAGAGCATAAACACATCTAATATTAACACCATAGTACTTGCTTTTCTCACTATCAGTTTCACCTTGGCCTATTTCGACATATTCCGAGTTCCAAAATGAGACACTGTAATGACAACTAATACACTGGAGACAGATTTCTGCTGAAAGTCCTATGTGTCGCTTGCATTTGCTGACATACTCAATTTGCAACATTCCTCACACTCTACTGAACTCCCAATCATTTTTGAGAGCAATTAAATGTTAATTATTCCGTTCACATTATCCTCACTACACTTCTCCAATAAACTGCAGTATTTTTCAGGTGATCCATGCAAGTTCTTGCTTGTGCTAGAGACAGGAGTAGATTTACTTCATGAATAACCTCTCTATTTTCAGAATCAATTCGCAAGCTCGGAGAAATTGTCACAGTTCCACTAGTGTACCTCGGAGGAGGCTTCTTCCTCTTGTAAACTCTGTTACTAAATCGAGGCATATTTGTTAAGTTCCAGTTACGCAATAGAAATACAACACATATCGTGCAATAACCACCAAATGCTTAATGTAAACAACAGTATCCAAAGACTACAATACGCAGACAAAACAATTGCCTATCAAATCGTGTTGCCAACATAATATAAAGTATGTGGAAAGACCGGAAGTTTTGAAAAACGATGTTTTCAATGAACATGTATCCACGGAAATTCAATGTCGCGACATGCCCTCTACAGCACATTATTGAAAATAATATTTTCAATACTTGGAGTTGAGCTGCAGGTAAGATTAATATGTCATTTTAAAGAGGAAGATCTGTAGTATTTTATTTCACAATAAACTGAAAACCCAAAATTTCATCATTTTTAGGTTCCGGGTTATCTTGAAAGAGTGTCTCTAAGAGCAGAAAGATATTTTAGAAGCGATTCGGGAACTTTGATTTGTTAAACCTACACATCGTTAAATGGAGCAGATGATTGGATTATAGGCAATAAAAAATACCTACTCATCCTGCTGAGTGCCTACAGCCTGCCAGACTCTCAGGGCCACAATTAACACTATGCCGTCCGGCAACACCACAGTGGTGTCGCGCGCGAAATGTCGTGTGCTTAGTATTGCGCAGTGGCCGGCGACACCAGAGTGGTGTCGTGAGCATAGTATTGCTCAGTGGCCGGCGACAGCTCGTTAGTATCTTTTGCATTCTGTTGGTATTTTGCTTAGGCAACAATAAGTTACACGCGTCTACAAGTGTTTTATTTTTATAAGTACTTGTGCCCTTTCATCATGGCGGACGAAAGAGACAATAAGATTATTTACGATGAATGCGCGGACGTCTTGTCTGAAGTTCCGGACGACTTGAACGATTGGGAAGAAGACATTGGATATCAGAAAAATGAAAGTGAAGCAGAATCGTAGGGAGATAGTGAAATACGTCCAAGAAGAATTCGGCAAACGCTACGATTGTCAACGGATTCGGCTGAATCAGACGAAGAAGACAGTACAAAGTGGTCAGACTTTGATTTACCGAGGACCAATAATAAATTTGGAGGATCCCCGGGTCAAAACATATTTCCGAAAGATAAACAGAGCGCCGAGGATATGTAACAGTTGTAGGGGAAGGCGGGGCAAGATGGGGAAGCTAACTTTAAACCCTTACAAAAGGGACAAAAATAAACAAATTCAAGTAGGTCTGATTATCATTTGTTTACTTAACCATCGAATTACAATAGCATGCAAATAAACCTGCAAACTTGTTACATTCAGTTAGAAATATCTCGATTTGAAACATAAACTACCAATTCCCCGTCTTGCCCCATATGCGGGGTAAGATGGGGAACTAGCATGAATTCATCTCTAAAACTTAAATAAGAACTGGAATAACGAAATCATATGACGATAATGTTTCGAAACATGGTTCTGCGAGTTGTAGAACCAGGTATTACGCTTTATTTAGGCCTCTTACTTTCACACAGTACACAAGTGTGGACGGCCTCGTCATCATCACTTTGTATCCCTGCACAAGTGTCGTGGGCCCAGCGTCCGCAGCTAATACACCGTATCCAGCCTCCTTCAGAGAAGTCATAGCAGTATAAACATTCTTCACTCTCTTCCTCGTTGTCATTCGACCTCAGTTTATTATCCCTTGAGCATGAAGGGGTGGTTAAGACGTCAGTAACGTTCGTCACTTTTTCGTTGTCATTATGTCCTTTTGGTGGTATTCCAGGTTTATTAAACGTCTTTGAGAAGAGCTTCCGTTTACATGCAGCACGTTTTGGGACTCCTTTTCGTTTAATTTCATCAGATAGTCCACTCCTATAAGGAGATTCGGTTAAAACAACAGGTTTTCCACGCCTGTTACATGGTTTCCTTCCGGTTTTTTTTATCCACCTTTGGAATAGCTAACAGCATTTCAGAGCTGGTAACATGAAAGTTAGACGAAACAGAGGCTTGATCGTCAGTTGTTAATTCAAAAATGGTTCAAATGGCTCTGAGCACTATGGGACGTAACATCTATGGGCATCAGTCCCCTAGAACTTAGAACTACTTAAACCTAACTAACCTAAGGACATCACACAACACCCAGTCATCACGAGGCAGAGAAAATCCCTGACACCGCCGGGAATCGAACCCGGGAACCCGGGCGTGGGAAGCGAGAACGCTACCGCATGACCACGAGCTGCGGGCAGTTGTTAATCGTTCAGGTGTTTTACATCTTGACAACATCTCTGGTGTTTGGTCTTCCGTTCCTGTAACTTCATATGTGTGAGCTTGATGAATGTCTGTAGTTGAACAGGGAAGGTAATCACTTTCTTGAAACACATTTCTGTTTACAGGCCAAATGCCTGTTTTCCGAAACCCGTTCACTGTTGTGGACATTGTAGCTGAATGAATGAAGGCTTTGCCGAATAAATTTGCGATCTGACGCAGCGTAACAACTTTTCCAGGATGTGTGCGAAGCCACGATCTTACTTCATCTTAGTAAAATTTACTGAGAGATTTCATAAATGCCACGTCCAATGGTTGAAGACGGTGTGAGCAGTGTGGTGGCAAACACAGCAAGACAACCCCATTTTCGCGGGCCACATCTATCAGTTCTAAACTCTTGGTGTGCGTTTTGTGGCCGTCCAATATGAGAAGTATTGGTCTTTCCTTTGACGCTCCAGTAAATCCATTAACTTCTTAAACCAAGTCAAAAATAGTTCTTTCGTCATCCAACCAGTTTCTTGGACTTCTGCCCAGGCACCAGGGGGCAGGTCAGTCTCAAACGCTTGTTGCATTCGTTTTCGAGGATAAATTAACGTAGGTGGTTCGTAGCACTCCGACGCTGAAACACAGATTTATGCAGTCACAGTCTGGACTCTTTCCGCTGAAGTAATTGCTCCCACCTCTCTGCGCCCTTTCAAAGCCCTTTACGTGACATTTTGGAGTGACTGTTAAACCAGTCTCATCGCAATTGAAAATTCCGTCTCCCGTAAACTTGAATGTGTCTAATTAACTTTCTAACAGATCGAAAAACCGATCTGCAGCAACTCGATTAAACCCCATTGCTCGTGCGATTGATTTGGCCTCTGTTAAGGTAGGATTTCGTGCAAGAAACCCATTTAACCAATCTCTTCCAGCAGATTTGGCTGCAGTATTAAATGGATGTTTGATGTTGTTTCGTTCAGCTAGCTGAAAAGCAAGTTCACAAAGTTCTTTAAGTGTTAGGCCAAAATACTGTCCTTCCATCCGTGTTAAGTAGTCTTTAAGTTCTGCCTCTTGTTCTGGGTAAACCCACTAGTGATTGGTCCTAACCTTTTCACAACTGTATAGCCAGGATTAGCACGTTTCTTTGCCACATGTCGTTCAATCGTTGTTTGTGGCATGTTGAACTGTCGAGCAGCCCTGAAAGAACCCATATGACCTTGCCTATACGTTTGTCGCCGATACTTGCGAACCATCTGAAATAAAACATATGGAACGTACTATTGAGACAGATCATTCCTGGTAATCTGTATTAATAGTAAATACCATATGTTCAATAGTCACTCGCTAAAGCGTAGCAAGAATACTGACTTCGCACGTTTTGTGTATTTTTATTCACCATATAGCCTAAGGCATACTTTTTTATAAATTAGGAAACGTTGGAATAACGAATAGCATTCTGTTTACAATTGTATTCAACGTATAATGTACGTGTTCAAAACCCGCAGCGAGGTAAACACATGAAACGATTGGACAAATAGTAGGGGCGAGACGGGGAACCTCCCCATCTTGCCCCACCCCATCTTGCCCCCTACCATACTGTCAGGTTATGTTACGCCTACATGAACACTATTTAGTGAACATTGACTACTGACACAGCAGTTCACTGTTTATAAGACTTGCTATTCAGTGCTATATATACAGTCTGGACAAATTTTCACGAAACACATGTTTTAGGTCCTCGAAAGGTGTAAAACATTGCAAATCAGTATAACAATTGTACATACCTTGCAAAGCTCACAGAAACCGCCGCGAACCTAAGGTTCAGCAATGTCAACACACTGGGACCTGTGTACTGATGATGTTGACGTAGCTATCCACAGATGGCAGCACTCTAACTGTAGCTTATAGCCCTTCCTCGTCCTACCCCACCTCTCCGTCTTGCCCCGCCTTCCCCTATATTGTGAACGATCTATTTAAATATATATTAACAACGAAACCAAAAAGTACTACAGTCAAAATTGCAATAGAAGGAAACTGGATTTTAAAAATGCCAAATTTATCGACGTTACAGGACCCGAACTTAGAAAATGGTTTTGGGCTTGCTATCCTTCTGGGAATTGTAAGAAAAGCAAGGATCAATGATTACTGGTCAGCGAATCCGTTAATAGACACACCGATATTTCGCAAAACGATGTGCCGCAACCGATTCAGACAAATATTATCATTTTTACATTTTTCCGACAGTAACAATAGACTGGCTAGTGCCGTCGGGCTTGTCAAAGTGCAATTCGTAACTGATTATTTTTCCAAAAAGTTTAAAGAAACGTTTAATCTAAGTGAAAGCATCTCACTTGATGAAGGCATGACGTGATGACTGGGTGTTGTGTGATGTCCTTAGGTTAGTTAGGTTTAAGTAGTTCTAAGTTCTAGGGGACTGATGACCATAGATGTTAAGTCCCATAGTGCTCAGAGCCATTTGTACCATTTGTTGAAG
Organism: Schistocerca americana; assembly: GCF_021461395.2. Taxonomy (NCBI): domain Eukaryota; kingdom Metazoa; phylum Arthropoda; class Insecta; order Orthoptera; family Acrididae; genus Schistocerca; species Schistocerca americana. The sequence continues at coordinate 1,103,229,954 of NC_060119.1, read as the reverse complement.
GCATGATACCGTGGCGTGGACGGTTAAATTTTATAAACTTCACAATCCGTCGAAAACTGCGAAATACGGCATACTCATTCGGATGCTGTGTGATTCGAGTACGGGATACATTTCCACATTCAAGATATATTCCGGCGCTGGACAGCATTTAGCAAAAACAGTGACGGAACTATTGACACCTTCTGATAGAAAGTGGCATCACCTCTGCATGGATAATTATTATAACAGTGTAGAACTTACAGAGAAGTTACCTGAAAAGAAAATTCGAGTTTGTGGAACGATACGGCAAAATAGAGGATCTCCGGAAAATTAAAGCGCGCAAAAGTCAATGTGTTTGAAGTTTGTCATCAACGGAAAGATGACATACGAGCAGCCACAAACCAAGTAATCAGACTTAGCGCTGCCGGCGACAAGCGAATAAATTTGTATGAGACATGCGAACGGCAAAGGGTTAATACTAAAAGACGCCTGGCGTCGCCCGGAAGTGACAACGACCATTTTTTCTGTAACAAAACTTTTTATCCAAGACGAGATCTATCACCAATGACGTTTGACGTAAAGACACAGAATCATCCTGTATACAGGGTGGTCCATTGATATATCTCACGAAATAAGCGTCAAACGAAAAAACTACAAAGAACGAAACTCATCTAGCTTCAAGGAGGAAACCAGATGGCACTATGGTTGGTCCGTTAGATGGCGCTGCCATAGGTCAGACGGATTCGACTGCGTTTTTAAAAATAGGAACCCCCATTTTTTATTACATATTTGTGTAATACGTAAAGAAATATGAATGTTTTAGTTGGATCACTTTTTTCGCTTTGAGATAGATGGCGCTGTAATAGTCACAAACGTATAAGTACGTGGTATCACGTAACATTCCGCCAGTGCGGACGGTATTTGCTTCGTGATACATTACCCGTGTTAAAATGGACCGTTAACCAATTGCGGAAAAGGTCGATATCGTGTTGATGTATGGCTATTGTGATCAAAATGCCCAACGGGCGTCAGCTATGTATGCTGTTCGGTATCCTGGACGACATCATCCAAGTGTCCGGACCGTTCGCAGGATACTTACGTTATTTAAGGAAACGGGAAGTGTTCAGCCACATGTGAAACGTCAACCACTGCCTGCAACAAATGATGATGCCCAAGTAGGTGTTATAGCTGCTGTCGCGGCTAATCCGCACATCAGTAGCACACAAATTGCGCGAGAATCGGGAATCTCAAAAACGTCGGTGTTAAGATTGCTACTTCAACATCGACTGCACCCGTACCATATTTCTATGTACCAGGACTTGCATGGCGACGACTTTGAACGTCGTGTACAATTATACCACTGGGCACAAGAGAAATTACGGGACGATGACATATTTTTTGCACGTGTTCTATTTAGCGACGAAGCGTCATTCACCAACAGTGGTAACGTAAACCGGCATAATATGCACTATTGGGCAACGGAAAATCCACGATGGCTGCGACAAGTGGAACATCAGCGACCTTGGCGGTTTAATGTATGGTGTGGCATTATGGGAGGAAGGATAATTGACCCCCATTTTGTCGATGGCAATCTAAATGGTGCAATGGATGCTGATTTCCTCCGTAATGTTCTACCGATGTTACTACAAGATGTTTCACTGTAGGAGAGAATGGCGATGTACATCCAACATGATGGATGCCCGGCACATAGCTCGCGTGCAGTTGAAGCGGTATTGAATAGCATATTTCATGACATGTGGATTGGTCGTCGAAGCACCATACCATGGCCCACACGTTCACCGAATCTGACGTCCCCGGATTTCTTTCTGTCGGGAGAGTTGAAGGATATTTGCTATCGTGATCCACCGACAACGCCTGACAACATGTGTTAGCGCATTGTCAATGCATGTGCAAACATTACGGAAGGTGAACTACTCGTTGTTGAGAGGAATATCGTTACACGTATTGCCAAATGCATTGAGGTTGACGGACATAATTTTGAGCATTTATTGCATCAATGTGGTATTTACAGGTAATCACGCTGTAACAGCATGCGTTCTCAGAAATGATAAGTTCACAAAGGTACATCTAACACATTGGAATAACGGAAATAAAATATTCAAACTTATCTACGTTCTGTATTTTAATTTTAAAAAACCTACCTGTTACCAACTGTTCGTCTAAAATTGTGAGCATTCATAATTCTTTACGTACGAGTATGTAATAAAAAATGAGGGTTCCTATTTTAAAAAACGCAGTCGATATCCGTTTGACCTATGGGAGCGCCATCTAGCGGGCCAACCATAGCGCTGTCTGGTTTCCTCCTTCAAGCCAGACGAGTTTTGTCGGCCGCGGTGGTCTCGGCGCACGGTTCTAGGCGCTCAGTCAGGAACCGTGCAACTGCTACGGTCGCAGGTTCGAATCCTGCCTCGGGCATGGATATGTGTGATGTCCTTAGGTTAGTTAGGTTTAAGTAGTTCTAAGTTCTAGGGGACTGATGACCACAGGAGTTAAGTCCCATAGTGCTCAGAGCCATTTGAACCTTTTGAACCAGCCAGACGAGTTTTGTTCTTTGTAGTTTTTTCGTTTGATGCTTATATACTGACAGCATTGTTTCACGTGCATGAAGAGCGTTCCGAATCACAGGCACAACTGCCCGAAGGAGAGGAGGCGGGCGACTCTGGTCAGCTACATTGGGCAACAGGCAAGAACGGATCGACATCAAACAGTCGGTGTAATTCCAACCACATTTAACAGGTCTGCAGGTCACTCTGTCCCACGATCCCCAGTAGGACTGCGTCTGCATGGCGGTGTCTCTTTGCCTGACGACCAGTACGTTGTGTTCCGGGTCCCCCCCCCCGCCCCACGCACACATCGGCAGCACCGTTTGCAATGAAAGCAGTCTGAGAAGGGAGTCTGATTGTCCTCATATGGCGATATGTGTGATGTATAATGCTATATGGGCGTATTGGTCACCAAATCTTTGAACACGGTAGACTAACCGGCCCAGCTTGTTGTGACACACTGTACTCCTTCCTCATGTGCGTCTTTTCGGGGGTGCATTCTGCTCTGACTTCATTTTTATGGATGGCAGGGCGCGACCGCATCCAACAGCGCAGATGGTGCAGCTCCTGGAACGAGAGGATATTCGGCGGATGGACTGCTCTTCCCGTTCTCTCGATTTCAGTCCCATCGATCACTCAGCTTCTGTCGAACGTGCTGGTGGAGGAACGGAACGTTCGACCATAAGAACTTCTCATCAACTTTGTGGCCAGCAAGGGAACACGTTGCGGAGCATCCACTACTGTGCATGTTGATCACACACCCTACCAAGAACCATGTCCCGGATTTTGTAATGTCCAAGGAATCGTCATAAATCGCGGTGACTTCTGTTTAGTTATTGTCGCCGACTAAAAGTGTCATTTCTATTCGTCTCACTGCGTATTTATTTTAGTCCTCTCCTGTTCTACACTTTGGTACTTTTTTTGTGTGTGTGGTCCACGTTTCATAGAGCTATGTTCTGTGTGTGTGGTCCAAGTTTCATAGAGCTATGTTACTCGGCAGAGACACATCATGTGGCCGGCCGTAGTGGCCGAGCGGTTCTAGGCGCTACAGTCTGGAACCAAGCGACCGCTACAGGTTAGAATCCTGCCTAGGGCATGGATGTGTGTGATGTCCTTAGGTTAGTTAGGTTTAAGTAGTTCTACTTTCTAGGGGACTGTTGACCTCAGACGTTAAGTCCCATAGTGCTCAGAGCCATTTGACCCAACACATCATGTGAAAGTTACTCTCCGCAGGTTTTGATCAACTGTATATGTATGTGTGTATGTACACAGTATACTAAAACGTACCGCTGTATTGACCTCTGGCTGTGGTTTATTTATGTGAAAGCACTCCGTCTTCAGGCCATAAGTGGCCCACCGGGACCATCCGACCGCTGTGTCATCCTCAGCTGAGGATGCGGATAGGAGATGCGTGTGGTCAACATACCGCTCTCCCGGCCGTTGTGGTGGTTTTCTTTGCCCGTGCCGCTACTATTTGGTCGAGTAGCTCCTCAGTTGGCATCACGAGACTGAGTGCACCCAGAAAAATGGCAACAGCACATGGCGGTCCGGATGGTCACCCATCCAAGTGCCGGCCACAGCCGACAGCGGTTAACTTCGGTGATCTGACGCGAACCGGTGTATCCACTGCGGCAAGGCCGTTGCCCAATTTATATGAAAAATGTGAAGATATGCTGTACTTCAGAGCCTACGTTAACTGGGTGGGTAAGCAAGGACCAAATTGGTATGGACGCAAGAGCAGACGTCATCCAATAGGAAGTTGCCCAGACGAATAGCGATCTGGGGCTCATGAAGCGGAGACCAAAGCACATTCGCAGCTTCGTTAATTACTAAAATTCGTCAACACATTTTTTCATGGAATCTGAAACTGTTTTTTTAAAAAACAAGACGAGGAAATACAGTTCGTATCCATAAAATACATTCAAAACATGAGTGTTTTCCTGTTGCAATACGCCGCACTAAATTGACAGAAGCAGCATCACCATTGTAACAACAGAGTTACATAAGGAGGGAGGGACAGACAAAGAATAGTTCCGTTAGCGTGGCCGGCATCTCGTTACTCCACTGAGCCAACAATGACTGCAGCTGACCCTTGAGGCTGGGCTGTGATTAGCGATCGCTCCGTAAGGCTGCTGCCCTCTCCCCAAACAGAATTAAATCTTGATCCACGATTCTCATTAGCCTTAAGTTAGGATACCAGCAGCGTGGTCGCGTAATGCGCGAGTCCGGCATAGCTGCCCGCGTAGCGGCGGATTGCGATATTGCCTACCGGAGAAATGTCATGGTTCGACAGTTTCCTCTAATTGTCGTTCTAGACCTAGTCGCTTTTACATTATTATTCAGTGCGTATGTCGCAGTTGTCGTGCGCGATGTATTTTGAAACAGCAGAGAACCTCCCAGTCTCCAAGTTTTGAGTGTGTTAGATAAGAAAATAGCCGACTACAGTGGTGATTTATTACGCAGGCGTGCCATTTTTCTTACGCTCGCTAGGCTCTGCGATCGCCCACGATACTCAGGTTGCTATTACATAACTAACATTAGCATTGTCTTTCTCGTTACGTACGCGGAACGTGGTCAGTAAATAGACCTGTGACAATTCTTATTTAGTAACCGATCATAGTCTCTGTACTCCTTTTTTGTGCTCTTGAAAGTGGGACTGAAATTCAAGTTGGTAGGATACTATAACACGACATTTCTAAGGCTTGTCACTGGTTTTTTATTTTTATTTAGCGTATGGCATCTACAGAGTAAAATTGCACATATACTATTAATTAATATAATAAACGAATTACAAATATATTATTAAATGATTGATTGCAAACAACAATATGCGAAAGATTAGGGAGACAGCCACTGCAGCTATCACAAGTCCACATCTATGCAGGTCACCCACTGAACAGCACGTGGACTAGTATTCATGACATCCCTCCATTCTCCTTCAAATCTCCTCGAAAGTACATTCGAAGATCAGGTGAGGGATTGTTTGTCCTTCTGCACCACAGTCGCATCGTGTCATCAGTGAGTTTCCATTTGTGAAGAATGGCCTTACACCTGCCGTGGTTAGTCCTCATACGATTAAGTCTGCACCAAGTTCTTCTGGGCATTTACATTCCTTCCACCGGTATCGAAGGATCAAAATCAGTGATGAGAAGATGGTGATTATTCAGCGACCAGTATTGCCTCCATTCCCTTGCTACGTCGTACCTTTATGGGAATTTGAGGACTTCGTCTTCACACATAGGTTTCCTGGATTTTAGGCGGGTAGTTGGTAGATGGTCCAATATTTTTCGGATAGGTATATCTACAGAGACAGAGGGGTCATTAATTTTCTTCCATTCTCGGATAACTCCTTGTTGCCTTCTGAGGAAGGGAGGAGCTATATTGCAAAGGGCATGAAGCCAGGGAAGTGGAGTTGATTGCAGAGTTCCTGAGACAATCCTCATGGTGGTATTAAGCTGGACATCCATTTTCTTCGTGTGTGTGCTCTTGTACCAGACTGTGGCGCAGTATTCTGCCACCGGGTAAACAAGAGATTGTGCGAAGTGCGTAGGGTGTTAGCTTGAGCTCCCCAGGAGGTTCCAGTCAGCTTTCTTAATATGTTATTTCGATTTTTTATCTTTTGACTGGTTATTTCTAGGTGTTTTTTATAGGTTAGTGACCGGTCAAGAGTTATTCCTAGATATTTTGGATAGCTGTTGTGCGTCAATCGCTCATTGCAATATGTTACTTGTAACTCTCGTCTTGCCTCATGATTGTTCAGGTGGAATACGCTTACCTCAGTTTTATTTGGATTTGGGCAGAGCCTCCATTTCATATGATACTGGTTAAGAAGTTGAAGGTCCGTTGACAGAGTAGCTTGCCCCACTTCGACTGTCTTGCTCTCAGTGGCTATTGCAATGTCATCTGCATAGCAGAATTTTTGCGATTTAGTTGCTGGCATGTTACTCGTGTATAGGTTGAAGAGAAGGGGAGCTAACACTGATCCCTGTGGGAACCCATTGTTTGTTGAGTAGGATTCACTCGTAGATTGACCTACCTCTGAAGTAGCGATTTTGCAATATGTTTGCCAGAAGCTTAGTTGTCCTGCGGCAAGGGATCGCTTTTTTCAGCTTGAGTATGAGTCCATCACTGGTAAAGATAAAGCATGTCGTTGGCGGATGAGAGTACGGTTGCTAGGTTTTCTAACTGAAAATAAGGGAGATTCTGAATGTTGCTAACAGATATACGATGTTGGATGTAACACTATACTGTCGACGTTTTTTGTTGTATTTCGATTTTTAGCTTTGATGAGTCCGATGGAATTTTTATTCACACACACTTAAAACATGTAAAACACTTGAATGAACAAATATGGTTACAGGTATTTACAATTTTATTTGGATCCAGAAAGAAACTTAACCGCATAACGGAGAAGAAACAAACACGAGCGACGCAACCACCGCAAAAATACGGAAGCAAAAGGAAGTTCGAGGCGAGTTCGAATAACATTCCCATTTTCACATCTTCAGCTCCCTCTCCCTAGCTTCATAATTTTGTTCCACGCTGTAGTTTCAGAATCTAATACCAACATATACCCACAATTGAGAACACGCTTGTAAAATTAATTTAATGTTGACAGTGACGCTAATGTGCTACGTAATAGGTTCATTACTGCTTCGGAACGATGCTATGATGCCAATATAGAGTTCGCTCTATCCCTCAGAATATTTCGATAAACGAAGTTGAATCGTTAAAAATCGAAAAAATATCGCACTTTAACCTCACAGTGTTTTATCACACACATCAAGAAAAGTTTAGCATCACCTCTGTTCCCAGAACTCCTGAAGATAGACGTTGACTGTGAATATTGTATACCGACACAGTCCCTTTGACTGTTCAGAGATGTCACTAAACCCACCCAAAGATGTAAACAACCATGCATGAGCAGCGCCTATTGGATGGAGAGGATCCGGCAGCCGATCCGTTCTAGTCATTCCACCAGGAAGGAGGTTCACAGCTCGTGTTGTCTGTAGTTCAGCCATGGCTAGACGGTCACTACCCCGGTTCCATCGCGTCCGCATTGTTACTTTGTGCCAGGAAGGGCTCTCAACAAGGGAAGTGTCCAGGCGTCTCGGAGTTAACCAAAGCGATATTGTTTAGACATGGAGGAGATACAGAGAGACAAGAACTGTCGATGACATGTCTCTCTCAGGCCGCCCAAGGGCTACTACTCCAACGGATGACCGCTACCTATGAAATATGGCTCGGAGGAACCCTTACAGCAGCGCCATGTTGAATAATGCTTCTCGTGCTGCCACAGGACGTCGTGTTACGACTCAAACTGTGCGCAATAGGCTGCATGATGACCAACTTCATTCCCACCGTCCATGGCGAGGTCCATCTTTCCAACCACGGAACCATGCAGCGCGGTACAGATGGGCCCAACAAAATTCCAAATGGGCCGCCCAGAATTGGCATCATGTTCTCTTCACCGATGAGTGTCTCATATGCCTTCAACCAGACAATCGTCGGAGACTTGTTAGGAGGCAACCCGGTCAGGCTGAACGCCTTAGACACACTGTCCAGCGAGTGCAGCAAGATGGAGGTTACCTGCTGTTTTGGTGTGGCATTATGTGCGGCCGACGTACGCCGCTGGTGGTCATGGAAGGCGCCGTAACGGCTGTGCGATACTTGAATGCCATCCTCCAGCCGATAGTGGAACCATATGGGCAGCATATTGGCGACGCATTCGTCTTCATTGACGACAGTTCGCTCCCCCATCGTGCACATCTTGTGAATGGCTTCCTTCATGATAACGACATCGCTCGACTGGAGTGGCCAGCATGTTCTCCAGACATGAACCCTATCAAACATGAATGGGATAGATTGAGAAGGGTTGTTTATGGACGACGTGATTCACTAACCACTCTGAGGGATCTACGCCGAATCGCCGTTGAGGAGTGAGACAACAGAGCCTTGATGAACTTGTGGATAGTGTTCCACGACGAATAAAGGCACGCATCAATGCAAGAGGACGTGCTTCTGGGTATTAGAGGTACCGGTGTGTACAGCAGTCTGGACCACCACCTCTGAAGGTCTCGCTGTATGGTGGTACAACATGCAATGTGTAGTTTTATTGAGCAATAAAAAGGGCGGAAATGATGTTTATGTTGATCTCTATTCCAATTTTCTGCACAGGTTCCGAAACTCTCGGAACCGAGGTGATGGAAAACTTTTTTTAATGTGTGTATAATGAAATATGAGAGAAATGTTCTTAAATATGTGAGACGGAAGAGTGAAAAAACGGTAAGAATATCTGAAAGCACGCGAAATACGGGAGACCTGGCAGCCCTAGATGGGAAAGAGAATTGGGTTGCACAGGTACCAGGGCGCAGGATGCGGCACTGTTTGTGAGTCTCTGCGTTTGCCGAATGTGCGCCGAACTGGACGCAGTTGGTCGCTCTACTTTTAACATTCATTCATTCGAAGGTGTTACTTCAACTGGTATACCCGGACTTGACTATATATTGTTGCACAACTGTTGCATGTGTTGTTAGCACTTTGTCTATGTTCCAATCGTCAATAATTTAGAACTGATTTGAAGAGCAACATAAACCAGGCAGTATTATAACCTTCGGTCCTGGCGAGTTAAAGTTTGTTCCAGTCTTCTCCTCCCTCCACTCCTACCCTACACCAAATATATCTTGCTGTCACCTCCACTTTAATAACAATACGATACATCCAGAATGAGATTTTCACTCTGCAGCGGAGTGTGCGCTGATATGAAACTTCCTGGCAGATTAAAACTGAGGCCGGCCGAAGTGGCCGTGCGGTTAAAGCCGCTGCAGTCTGGAACCGCAAGACTGCTACGGTCGCAGGTTCGAATCCTGCCTCGGGCATGGATGTTTGTGATGTCCTTAGGTTAGTTAGGTTTAACTAGTTCTAAGTTCTAGGGGACTAATGACCTCAGCAGTTGAGTCCCATAGTGCTCAGAGCCATTTAGATTAAAACTGTGTGCCGGACCGAGACTCGATACATGTTGCCGCCGTGCTCGCCTCCTTCACAGTTTTATACACTCATGAGCCAGAACATTATGACCACCCAATTATTAGCCGGTAGGTCCACCTTTGGCACGGATAACAGCGGCGACGCGTCGTGGCGTGGAAGTACGTGGTCTGCAGCCAGCATACGATACTCCTTGGCAATCATAGTGCCCTTCACGAGCGTCACTGGACACGTGTGTAAGTAGGCTGTTTATGTTTTCTCTATGTAAGTAGGCTGTTTATGTTTTTCTTATTGGCAACGTTACGTAGCGCTCAATATGAAAATCACTGGCTGTGCTGTGTGCAGTCTGTGGCTGCTTTGCATTGTTGTAATACTCGCCATTGTAGTGTTAGGCAGTTGGCTGTTAACAGCGCGTAGCGTTGCGCAGTTGGAGGTGAGCCGCCAGCAGTGGTGGATGTGGGGAGAGAGATGGCGGAGGTTTCTAATTTGTCATGAACTGATATATATATTATGACTTGTGATGATATTAAGGTAAATACATTGTTTGCTCTCTATTAATATCTTTCATTTGCTAACTATCCCTATCAGTAGTTAGTGCCTTCAGTAGTTTGAATCTTCTATTTAGCTGGCAGTAGTGGCGCTCGCTGTACTGCAGTAGCTTGAGCAGCGAAGATTTTTGTGAGGTAAGTGATTTGTGAAAGGTATAGTTTAATGTTTGTCAGGGCCATTCTTGTGTAGGGAATTTTGTTGAAAGTCAGATTGCGTTGCGCTAACAAAATATTGTGTGTCAGTTTAAGCACAGTCATGTAGAATTGTTCAAAGGGGAAGTTTCACGTGGATGTTCACGTGATTGTTTCCATAGCATAAGGGAGGCGCCGTCAACTTGCCTCCGTCCCGTAGTACAGCTGTCAAGGAGCTATTTCCCTGGAAGACGATGGATTCGCGCCCTCCTTTTTTTTTTTTTTTTTTTTTGGTCATCAGTCTACTGAATGGTTTGATGCGGCCCGCCACGAATTCCTTTCCTGTGCTAACCTCTTCATCTCAGAGTAGCACTTGCAACCTACGTCCTCAATTATTTGCTTGACGTATTCGAATCTCTGTCTTCCTCTACAGTTTTTGCCCTCTACAGCTCCGTCTAGTACCATGGAAGTCATTCCCTCATGCCTTAGAAGATGTCCTATCAGCCTGTCCCTTCTCCTTATCAGTGTTTTCCACATATTCCGTTCCTCTCCGATTCTGCGTAGAACCTCCTCATTCCTTACCTTATCAGTCCACCTAATTTTCAACATTCGTCTATAGCACCACATCTCAAATGCTTCGATTCTCTTCTGTTCCGGTTTTCCCACAGTCCATGTTTCACTACCATACAATGCTGTACTCCAGACGTACATCCTCAGAAATTTCTTCCTCAAATTAAGGCCGGTATTTGATATTAGTAGACTTCTCTTGGCCAGAAATGCCTTTTTTGCCATAGCGAGTCTGCTTTTGATGTCCTCCTTGCTCCGTCTGTCATTGGTTATTTCACTGCCTAGGTAGCAGAATTCCTTAACTTCATTGACTTCGTGACCATCAATCCTAATGTTAAGTTTCTCGCTGTTCTCATTTCTACTACTTCTCATTATCTTCGTCTTTCTCCGATTTACTCTCAAACCATACTGTGTACTCATTAGATTGTTCATTCCGTTCAGCAGATCATTTAATTCTTCTTCGCTTTCACTCAGGATAGCAATGTCATCAGCGAATCGTATCATTGATATCCTTTCACCTTGTATTTTAATTCCACTCCTGAACCTTTCTTTTATTTCCATCATTGCTTCCTCGACGTACAGATTGAAGAGTAGGGGCGAAAGGCTACAGCCTTGTCTTACACCCTTCTTAATACGAGCACTTCGTTCTTGATCGTCCCTCCTATTGGCGTGATGAATAAGGTATCTGGATTCATCAGACCATGAAACGATCTGCCACTGTGCGAACGTCCATTGCCCGTTTCAGTCGTAATTGCCAATGTCGTGGTGTTAACATTGGCACATGCATGGGTCGTCGGCTCCATATGCCCATCGTTAGGAGTTTTCGGTGCACTGTGTGTTCAGACACACTTGTACTCTGCCCAGCATTAAAGTCTGATGTGAGTTCCGCCACAGTTCGCCGTCTGTCCTGTTTTACTAGCCTGCTCAGCCTACGACGTGCGACATGTCTAATGAGGGGTGGTCGCCCGACCCCATGATGTCTAGACGTAGCGTCACCTTGGTTTCGCCACGTGTTGAAGACAGTCACCACAGCATTCCTCGAACATCTGACAAGTCGTGCAGTTTACGAAATGCTCGTGCCGAGCCTCCGGGTCATCACAATCTGCCCTCGGTCAAACACAGATAGATCGCGCGGCTTCCCCATTTACGAGTACAAGGGTTGCCCAGAAAGTAATGCACCGAACTTTTTTTTCTTCAACAATTCTTTACTGAACATAATGAGAATCACATAGACGAAAGAATGGTATTTTATGTAGACACCCTATTTTTCCACGTAATCTCCATCCCGTTCTATGGTCTTCCTCCAGCGTGAAACGAGGACGTGTCGGTACCAATCCTCGTCCTGGTGGCGGAGCCAGTGCTTCACTGTGTGAATCACCTCCTCATCGTCTCAAAATGTCTTCAAGGAATGGCGTCCTTTAATGGCCCAATCAAGTGGAAGTCCGAGGGGGTTATGTCAGACCTATAGGGTGGATGGGGTAACACTGCCCAACCCTGTTTTGCGATATTTTCAGCAGTCCTCAGACTTGTGTGAGACCGAGCGTTATCAAAACATTTCCTGGGTTGCTGTGGCACCGAAGTCGCCGGAAGCGCGTCTTGAGTTTTATTAATGTGTTGACATATGCTTTTAAGATAAGTACCGCTCTTGGTATCACATCATTAAGAATCACACCCTCACAGTCCCAGAACACGCCTTACTGGCGGAAGCAGTTGCCTTGAATTTTTTCTTCTATGGGGAGTGGGAATGGTGCCATTCCATCGACTGGCGTTTTGTTTCGGGTTCAAAATGGTGAACCCAGGTTTCATCACCTGTCACAATCCGGGAAAAGAAGGCGTCCCCCTCAGCTTCAAGACGTTGCAACAAATCAAGACAAATGTTTTTTCTGTGCGATTTGTGATCCACCGTTTGTCACCGCAGGAGCCATCTTGCACACACTTTTTAATATCCAAGAGTGCGCATAGTTTTATCCACACTTCCTTTGATGATTGACGGATGCAGCGCCAACTGACGAGCCGTAATGCGTCCCTCCTCGAGAATAACAGCATCAGCTCGCTGCAACATGTCAGGTGTGACAGCCGTGGATGGTCTCCCCGACCGCTGCAAATCGTGGAGCTCCGTCGAACCGCCTTCTGATGACCTCACCCTCCGTGCCCAGCGACTAACTGTACTTCTGTACACAGCAGATGCTCCATGGACTTTGCACAAGCGTTTGTGAATATTCTCCACGGTTTGTTTGTCTGCAGTGAGAAATTCAATGAGGGCATGTAGCTTGTAACATGTTTCACCTACAGACGCCATTTTGAAACTGTCCTGCAGCTTCGCTATCCGTCGGAAGTGACAGAAACTTGGTGCGCTCACTCAGGAGACTTAAAATAATACATACGTAACGTTTCGCATTCGTAGAATTGTTTTCGGCCTTGGAAAAAAATGCGGTGCATTAGTTTCTGGGCAACCCTCACACACGGACACACGGACAGTACGCTCATTGATACTACATGCACCATGCGAGTGTCCGCCTAGCAGTCATTCTTCGTCAGATGACGCTGCCATCGCCTGGACTGGTTTACATCGACAGTTGGTTGGTGGACCTAATGGTCTAGCTGATCAGTGTATATTTCGCGCAGGTGCGCCGAGCGCGAGTCATTTATTTGCAAAGTGTCGTGTGCCTAGCGAGTTTGACCTGCCAGCGACAGTTACCTTTGCGTCGTTTAGCGCGTCATACAGGAATTTTGACCGATGTCAGAAAATGAGAGCTCAGGCCGCCAAAACATAGTTGTACTAACGTGCTGTGAAAGAGGAGGTTCACTTCGCTTCTGAGTGCTGCATTGGAGTGTATAGATGTTGTCGCGGACAGTGATGGTGTCTGGTTTTCCATCAAGCTCTTGGATACAACTGCGTGAGATTGCTGCCTGCTGTATGCTCTGGACGTGGAATTAAAAAATAAAAAGTTCAAATGTTTGTGAAATCTTATGGGACTTAACTGCTAAGGTCATCAGTCCCTAAGCTTACACACTACTTAACCTAAATTATCCTAAGGACAAACATACACACCCATGCCCGAGGGAGAACTCGAACCTCCGCCGCGACCAGCCGCGCAGTCCGTGACTGCAGCGGACGTGGAATTCATTTGCGCTTCGTTCATGGTTCCTGCGTTTCAGGTATATTTTTCAGGTAATTTTTGTTCCGAATAGTTTCTCATGTTGCGTGTTTGTCAATTTGCAACACGACATCGATATTCCTTTGTGACCCATTAGAAATCACTTACGTCTGTGGGTGGTACCATCCATTCATAATTATTCCAACCAAGAATGTAAAAAGTTCACACACTCCTCCTCCTCTCGTAAAAGGCATTGAAAATGTTTTGTAGCTTTCATTATTGGTTTCATCAAGAGATAATATGTTTCGCAAGCTTGAATATCACTTCCGATTTACACTGAGGGGACAGAAGTCATGGAACACCACCTAATACCACCTCCATTTGCTCGTGGTAGTGCAGAAAATCGACTGAGCCATGCTGCCTCTATAGTTGTCCCGTAAAAGTTTGATGGGATATATGTCGGGAGATATAGGTGACCAACTCATTCGCTCAAAGTGGCAAAAACATTACTCAAACCAATTGCGAACAACTGACGCGTGGTGAAATAGCGCATTGTCATCCATAAAAATTACATCACAAATGGCTAGAAATAGTCTCCAGATAACCGAGCATAACTATTTCTATCAACGATCAGTTCAGTTGGACCAGAGGACACAGTTCATTCCATGTAAAACGTAGCCAACATCACTGTGGAGCCACCCCCAGCTTGCACAGTGCCATGTTGAAAACTAAGGTCTACGGCTCCGTAAGACTGCTGCCCTCTTCCCGAACAGAATTAAATCTTGAGCCACGATTCTCATTAGCCTTAAGTTAGGATAGCAGCAGTGTGGTCGCGTAATGCGTGAATCCGGCACACTCGAACCTTACAATTAGCTCCTACTCAACTGTCCAGGCCACGGTTTTTCAGTTTTGTAGGGTACAACCAATACTGCCCGGGACAGGCGCTGCAGGTGATGTCGTGCTGTTAACAGAGGCATTTGCGTTGACCTTCTTCTGCCATAGCCCATTAATGCCAAATTTCGCAGCACTGTGCTAACGGATACGTTCGTCCTACGTCCAGAACTGATTTTTGCGGTTATTTCACGCAGTGTTTATGTCTGTGGCATCTGACAGCTCTTCGTAAACGTCGCTGCTCTCGGTCGTTAAGTAAAGGCTGGCCGTTTGTTGTTGTGGTCTTCAGTCCTGAGACTGGTTTGATGCAGCTCTCCATGCTACTCTATCCTGTGCAAGCTTCGTCATCTCCCAGTACTTACTGCAACCTACGTCCTTCTGAATCTGCTTAGTGTATTCATCTCTTGGTCTCCCTCTATGATTTTTACCCTCCACACTGCCCTCCAATGCTAAATTTGTGATCCCTTGATGTCTCAGAACATGTCCTACCAACTGATCCCTTCTTCTTGTCAGGTTGTGCCACAAACTCCTCTTCTCCCCAATTCTATTCAATACCTCCTCATTAGTTATGTGATCTACCCATCTAATTTTCAGCATTCTTCTGTAGCACCATATTTCAAAAGCGTCTATTCTCTTCTTGTCCTAACTATTTACCGTCTATGTTTCACTTCCATACATGGCTACACTCCATACAAATACTTTCAGAAACTACTTCCTGACACTTAAATCTATACTCGATGTTAACAAACTTCTCTTCTTCAGAAACGCTTTTCTTGCCATTGCCAGTCTACATTTTATATCCTCTCTACTTCGACCATCATCAGCTATTTTGCTCCCCAAATAACAAAACTCCTTTACTACTTTAAGTGTCTCATTTCCTAATCTAATTCCCTCAGCATCACCCGACTTAATTCGACTACATTCCATTATCCTCGTTTTGCTTTATTGATGTTCATCTTATATCCTCCTTTCAAGACACTGTCCATTCCATTCAACTGCTCTTCCAAGTCTTTTGCTGTCTCTGACAGAATTACAATGTCATCGGCGAACCTCAAAGTTTTTATTTCTTCTCCATGGATTTTAATACCTACTCCAAATTTTTCTTTTGTTTCCTTTACTGCTTGCTCAATATATAGATTGCATAACATCGGGGAGAGGCTACAACCCCGTCTCACTCCCTTCCCAACCGCTGCTTCTCTTTCATGTCCCTCGACTCTTATAACTGCCATCTGGCTGTCCGTAGTGAGAGGTAATACCCGAAATTTGGTATTCTAGGAACACTCTTCGCACTGTGGATTTTGGAATATTGCGATCTTAAAAGATTTCCGAGATGGAATGTTCCATGCGTGTAGCTCCAACTACTATCTGCTACTTTGGAATGCATTACGGGAACAGCAGTGATCAATGTCTTATAAATATTTACTATTAAAAACAGTCTTGATCACGATTTATTTATCGAGGTGACCGGTTTCGACCACTACTGTGGTAGTGATTCTCCAACAGAAAGAGGTTCCTACTCAATGGTCTGAAGATGACCACAGTAGTGGTCGAAACCGGTCACCTTGATAAATAAATCGTGATCAAGACTGTTTTTAATAGTAAATACTATGTGTTAATTCCCGTCGTGCGGCCATAATCACTTCGGATACCTTTTCACATGAATCACCTGAGTACAAATGACAGCTCCGCCAATGCACTTCTCTTTTATGCCTTGTGTGCGAGATTCTTGAAGGTGCACCCGTCTGCCCTCTGTAATAAAGAAAACTGAGGGATGTATTCAGTGATCAAATTGAGCAGATGTCATGTAACGTCCGGCCAGACCAAAAATCGAGAACAATAGCAAATAAAAAAAAAAATAAAAATAAAAAAAAATGAAAGAGAGAAAGGGAAAAAGTGGAACACGGAGAGAAGACGCTAGTTGTGGTACGAGGTACCCTCCGCCACGCACCGTATGGTGGATTGCGGAGTATGTATGTTGATGTAGATGTAGATAAGTAAACAAAACGTTCTCGGTGCTGGATCTTAATCCTGCCACTGCTTAAATTTGGAATAAAAATTATCAGCAATCGCAGTCGACGGCTTCTGGAACAAGAAGTCACTCTCACTCTGCCAACGGTCTTGTCAAAAAGGGTGGAAGAGCGGGGTGGAAAACTGCCTTTAAAAGAGAGAAGAATCAGCAATGGTCAATGGCATGAGGATGCAGAAGGTAATGGAAACCACTGCATTAAAAACATGTAACGTCCATCCATAGGACATGTGGCCTTTAATTGAAAAAAGTGTCGTAATGATCTCTCCATTGGTAAAAGATTTCGGATTAGTCTCCATTCGGATCATCGGGAGGCAACTGACAACGGGTAGGTGAGATTGAATGATCAACGAAAAGACAATGTTCTAAGAGTCCGGGCGCAGAATTTCAGAAGTTGAACATGGTAGGAAAGCTTGAAAATCTGAAATGGGAAAAGCTGAGGCTCAGTCTAGATATAATGGATGTCGGTGAGGTAGCATGGAAAGAAGACAAGGAGTTTGGTCAGATAAGTTTAGGGTAATTCCAACAATAACAGAAAATGGTGTAACGGGAATACAATTCGTTATGAGTAGGTAAGTAGGGCAGAGAGTGATTGCTGTAAACAGTTCACTGGCAAGGTTGTTATCAGAATGGGCAGCAAATCAAAACCGACAACTTTAGCTCAGGTATTCATGTCGACGTTGCAAGCGGGTAATTCAGTACATAAAGGGAGATGAAAATCTAATAGTCATGGAGGTTTGGAATGCGGTTGAGGGAAAGGATTAGGAGACAGAGTTGTAGAAGGTTGGTAGTAGGAATGAGAGAGGAGAAGACTAATTGAGTACTGCAAAAATGGTTCAAATGGCTCTGAGCACTATGCGACTTAACTTCTGAGGTTATCAGTCGCCTAGAATTTAGAACTAATTAAACCTAACTAACCTAAGGACATCACACACATCCATGCCCGAGGCAGGATTCGAACCTGCGACCGTAGCGGTCGCTCGTCTCCAGACTGTAGCGCCTAGAACCGCACGGCCACTCCGGCCGGCGAGTACTGCAAAAAATTTTAGATGGAGACAGCGAATACTCTGTTCAAAGATCTCCGGAGGAGGAGGTATACTTGGAAAAGATCTTGGATTGTAAGGTAGAACCAGGAGCAGATATACGAAGAGTATGCTGAAGTTTAAGAGACTAGTCAAGAAGAGTCATTGCACCCAGAAGTGGGATACGGAAGTACTAAACAATGAAGAGACACGCTTGAACTTCTCTGAGGCTACAGATTATGTGATATTGTATAGCTAAGTATGCAATTCAGTTGAACAGGAATGGACATCTGTAAAGCGGGCAATCACAGAGCTTGGAGTAGGTACGTTGAAGGTAACTGCGAAGAAACCATGGGTAACAAGAAATACTTCAGTTGATCGGCGAAAGAAGGGAATACAAAAATTTTCAGGGAAATTCATGAATACAGAAATAGAAGTCACTTAGGAATGCAATTAATAGGAAGCGGATGGAAGCTAAGATGAAATGACTGTGTGAAAAATGTGAAGAAATCGAAAAAGGAGTGATTGTCGGAAGGACTCAACTTAGCATATAGAAAAATTAAAACAGCCTTTGGTGAAATTAAAAGCAAGGGCAGTAACATTAAGAGTGCAATGGGAATTCCACTGTTAAATACAGTGAAGAGACCGGATAGTTCGCTGAGGTCTGGCGACGTAATAGAAGAAACAGGAGTCGACAGGGAAGTGATAGGATATCCAAATTTAAAATCAGAAGTTTAAAAACCTTTGGAAGACTTAGAAGAAAATAAAGCAAAAGGATAGAGGACATTCTATCGGAATTTCTAAAATATAAGGTTAAGTCTCAATGAAACGGTTACTCACTTTGGTGTGCAGAATGTATGAGACAGGCAATTTTTTACCATCAGACTTTCGAAAAAGCATCATCCACGCAAAACCCAAGATTGC
The DNA here is from genome assembly GCF_021461395.2 of Schistocerca americana. Lineage (NCBI taxonomy): Eukaryota > Metazoa > Arthropoda > Insecta > Orthoptera > Acrididae > Schistocerca > Schistocerca americana. The sequence goes on along the minus strand of NC_060119.1, from coordinate 1,103,211,219 downwards.
AACACCTCGCAAGTGTGAGAATTATCGCACAATCAGCTTAAGAGTTCATGCATCCATGTTGTTGACAAGAATAATATACAGAAGAATGGAAAAGAAAATTGAGGCTCTTTTAGATGACAATTAGTCTGGCTGTTAGGAAAAGTTACGGGACCAGAGAGGCAGCTCTAAGTTGCCGTTCATAATAGAAGCTAGACTGAAGATATATCAAGACACGTTCATAGGATCTGTCGATCTGAAAAAACGGCTACACAATGTCAAATGGTGCAAGATGTTAGAAATCCTGAGAAAAGTAGGGGTAAACTACATCGAAAGATGGGTATTAGACAGTATGTACAAGAAACAACAGGGAGCAATCAGATTGGAAGACCGAGGACAAAGTGCACGGATTAAAAAGGATGTAAGATAGGGATGTAGTCTTTCGCCCCCACTGTTCAATATATGCGACGAAGAAGCAACAACGGAAATAAAAGAAAGATTTAGGAGCGGGATTGAAATTCAAGGTGAAAGGATATCAATGTTAAGATTGGCTGATGACATTGTTGTCATTGCTGTAAAGGGTAAAAACTGAAGAGGAAGACAGAAATGGGACACATCTAGCGAATAATTGAGAACGTGGGTTGCAGTTTCCATTCTGAGATAAAAATGTTGGTACAGGAGTGAAATTTGCGGCTGGCAGCATCAGCTTTCGTTCAGTTATCTTATTTTTCCGTAGATATATTTATTGTACAGGATGGGGCAAATAAAAGTGGCCCGGAGCACAGACTTCCAGGGTACAAAGAAACAGAGCAGAGGAAAGAAAATACAGTACTAACGTGATTACAGCAGATGTTGCAAGTGACCACTATTCATCTCTTGGCACTTTTGGGCCCAGGTCAGCAAGTTGCTGACGTCAGATCGAAGCTGGTCTGCTGGAATTGCTGCAGACTCATCCGAAATGTTCTCCTGCAATTCTTGAAGGCAGTGACGGTTGTTGCGATACACCGTAGATTTAAGGGCTCTCCATACAAAGTAACCGCACACTGACAGGTGACCCGGGTGGCCAGCTAGGGCCGGGACCGGATGGACCTCTGTTAACATCTCTGTCAGGCGTGAAGACTGTAAATGTGCTCCAAGGTTCGGCCGGCTGTATGGATACTTGCTCTATCCAGTCGGAGGTAACTGAAGGGTGTGGTTACGTGCATACAATCACGTCCAATCGTATCCACTCGTCTGGACCACTTTTATTTGCTCCACCCTATATAATAGGATATCCTTTGTCCATATATACAGCCAAGTGGCCTCAGGGAACCTCGCCATAATATTCCGGCGTGTTTTATTCCGAAAGCAAAGCAATTACCAATCAACGCAGGCTTCACCTATCTTTCATAATGTTTTTAAGTAATCAGGTAAGGAAGCCGCAACACAGTTTGCGAGAACCAGCTCGAAGAAGTAGTTCGATAATTTTCATATTCACCACAGTGTGCCGTTTCGTAATTTGACAAATGATAACTACAAGTGGCAACCACATTTTCCTTGCACCAACCAACCCTATAAGGCAAAGTTCATTACACGTATGGTCGTAGTTTTGGGCAGCGTGTATACTTAATATTTAGTTTGTGTTAGCTAAAAATTCTTTGCACTTACGGATTTTATACCACGTTAGTAACTAGTTTTCCGAGTTATATGAAGTTTTCGAGGTTTTCATATCCCAAAATTTTGTATATAAATCAGAGCGACACTTGTTCCAAACTTTGTTTGAACTTTAACTGAAAGTTCTACAACACGTAGTAGGCTATCAAATAAAATATACTAATGTTTTAGCATCATAATAATCATAATTAGTAACAATAAATCAGGTAAACTGTTGAAGTATAATGAAAGTAATAATTTGTAACATCTACATCTACATCCATACGACACAAACCAAAGAACAGTGCATGACGGAGGGTTCCTTGTGGCACTAAACGAGGGGAAAACGACTGTCTAAAAGCCGCCGTAGAAGCCCTAATTTCATGCAGCTTGTCTTGATAGTTCTTATGCGAAACGTAGGTTGGTGGCAGTGGAATTACTCTGCGTTCAGCTTCAAATGCCGGTTCCCTAAATTTGCACAGTAATGTCTTGCGGAAGTGAAACCAGCTAAGAAGAGAGCAGAAGCATTTGAGATGTAGAAGTATACTGAAAATTAAGTAGACTGTTAAAAGAAGAAATGAAGATGTGACATGCTGTTTCAATAATGAATACTTATCTCATGTATCCACTACGTGGAAGTTCGTTATATAATATATGGAAAACACCGACATGAGGAAGTGACAGGATGATAGGACACCTGTTAAGACATCATGGAATGACTTCCATGGTACTAGAGGAAGCTGTAAGTGGCAAAAACTGTAGAGGAAGACAGATAATTACAATCACGTGATTTTGTCCTTTCTCATTAATACCAAGTGGCCTCATGGAGCCTAGCCCTAATATTCCGGCGTTTTTTATTTCGAAAGCAAAGCACCTACTCTGGTGTGTTTTATTTCTAAATCGGAGCTCCTGCTGATTTTGCAATACAGACTCCAAGAGAACTACCTACTCATGGTACAACCAACGACATAAGGACGATTTTTTACAATGGACTTATCTATTGGTCTGATACATAGATCGAACTAAAAACGATTATTGTCAGTGCAGCCATCTATCGGTAACAGGAGCAATTGAGCTGCAAAACTGGATTTGCTATTATTCCGCGTTTTCTGTGTTTCTGGGAGACGATAAAACCCATGTGCAACAAATACGAATTCCTAATTTGTTATTCGTATTTTATAATGATTTGTAGGGATATATTGATTTTTCAGTGCAGCCATCTGGCGCGAGGAGCAAGTGGATTTTCCATTCTTTACGTTTTAGGGGTTGCTGGAGAGTATTTAAGATGATAAACTCATTTCCAACTAATAATCACATCTCCGGCGGTACTCCGCAAGGATACCGCCCTTCGATTGTGCCATTCCAGCACTAATCGAAGCGCTAGGTTTTCAGGTGCCAGCCAACCAGCCAGCCAGCCAGCCAGCCAGCCGAGCAGCAGCGGTCCAGCCGTACAGCAGCAGCAGCAGCAGCAGCAGCGGTCCCGGGCAGCAGCAGTGGTCCCGGCCAGCAGCAGTGGTCCAGCCGGCAGCAGCCAGCTAGCCAGCAGTCCAGCAGCAGCGGTCCAGCCAACCACCCAGCCAGCCCTCCAGCAGCAGCAGCAGCAGCCCCGGCCCCGTCGGCGGCAGCAGCAGCAGCGTCAGCAGCGGCATTCCTGCCAGCCGTCGTCGGCGTCAGCGCCTGCGCCAGTAGCGTGGGACTCTGGTCTTCGTCCGTCTTCATCCATCTTCGTATTCATCCGTCTTCGTCTTCATCCGTCTTCGTCTTCGTCTGTCCCCAATTTTTTCCTTTCCTTCTCGTCCTGTGCATTTTTGTTTATCCCTGTCGTCATGTCAGCCCCCCACCACCACTACCACCACTCCCACCACAGCCATAGTTTATACTTCCCCCTCCGCCACCACCACCACCATTACATGGTGTGCCCAGTCACACCCTCCTCTTTCCATCCCCCCTCTTCTCACTCTCCCTTCGCCCTCAGTCTTTGTCGCCCCCTCTGCAGCTTCTTCTTCCCGCTCCTCTCCCTCTGATGCTTTCCCCCCACTCCCCCAGCCTGTCACTGCTGCTCCAGCTAGGGTGGTGGGCCGTCGGGCCACTGCCCATGCCCAACTCTCCCCATTGCCTTCGCCATCACCGCCACCACCGTCGCCGTCGCCGTTGCCATCTCCGGCGCCAACTGCTGCGTCCACGCCGGGACCTGCCCCTTCCCGCCACCTCCCTATAGCTTCTGTCCCTCATATCACCACCCACCCTTCTGCCGCCGTTAAACGCACTAGTGGCACCTCCGTCTCCTTCGCTCCCAAAAAGGCCCCGCCCCGTCCTCCTTCCCCCCCCCCCCCAGGATGCCATGGATGTCTCTCCGCCTGGCCCTGCTCCCTCCGCCTCCTCCTCCTCCTCCTCCCCCCCTCTTTATACAAATACCTCCTCTCCTGTCCCGATCCTTCCCTTCTTGAGGCCCAGAATCTCTCCCTCCTCCTCCGCCAACACTTCCCTGGTGCCCCCCTCTCTCTCCTCACTCCCAGACAGGATTCTGTTCTCATCTCCTCCCCCAGCCCCACCCTCCATACTGACATCCTCTCCCGCCTCCCCATCACCTGTTTTGGCCCCAAAGCCTCCCTCACCCCTGCTCCATCTCCATCTCCTACCCACCAACCCCAACCCCCGTGTCACCTGCCGACCCTCACCGCCGTGATCACTCGGCTCAGTCCATCGATCACGGAGGAGGAGGTGTTGGCGGAGCTCAAGGCGCATCCCACACTGGAGGTGCGGGCAGTCCGCCGCATTTTCAACTCGACCAGCCCCACCCGCCTTATGTGGGTTTTCTCCGAGGACGCCCCCTCCATTGACCGTCTCCTGAAGGAGGGTGCCCTCCTCTTCAACCAGCACTATAAGGTCGACCCCTCCCATTCCCCTCCTCAATCCCTGCACTGCCAGAGGTGTAGGCAAGCACACTTCCTCCGGCATTGCCGTAACCTTCAATCCCCTCCCTCCTGCAATACCTGCAATCTCCCCCATCCCACCTACTCCCAAAAGCGTAAAGCCCGACCCCCTCCGACCAATCCTGAACTCACCGTCCCTGTCCATCCTCTGGACGCCCCCACCCCTCCTGGCAATTCCCTTCCTCCCCTCCCCCCCCAAACGCTGAGGACATCATCAGGTTCCTCACTATTGTCCTACAGAACGTCCACCCTTTGCAGCGCCCTAACACCCTCCAACAGGTCTCCCTCGCCGCTCGTTCCATTTTCCACTTAAAAATGTATGCCACCTACTCCAACAACCAGGCCCATTTCACCTTCTCCCGTCTTGACACCCTTGTCTAAATCCCTGTCATGGCATGACAGCACCGTATCCTTTTCAACAACATCCACTCCCTTCCCGCCAACAAGAACCTCTTCCTGCACACCCTTGCCACCCACCGCGTGGATGCCTTCCTCCTCAATGAAACTTTCCTCCAACCCCACCACACCGTCCACACGTCGCCCTACCTCCTTCACCGCTCCGATAATCCCCTCCTGATTGTGCGTGGCGGAGTTGCCATTGGTCACCACCGCCAGATCGCAGTTCGGCTCCAACCTCTCCTTCCCGACCCCACCGAACACCTGATCCTTAGCCTCTTCTTCCCCAACCTTACCGTCACCTGCACCACATATGTCCGCCGTAACGTCTCTATTCCCTTCGACTTCCTCTCCCACATTGACTGTACCTTCTCCTCCTACGTGATCGCCGCCGACCTCAACATCCATAATCGTTCCGCTGCCCAGTTACGGCGGTGGCATCAGTTCCTCTCCTCCCTTCAAGGTGACCTCATCCCCATCCCCCAACACACCCGTTCCAAATACAACTCCACTCCCAATGTTATCCTTTCCTCCCCTAATGTCCTTGGCCGCATAACGATGGATGTCCTGGAGCCTATTGGTAGCGACCATCTCCCTGTCCTCCTCACCGTTTCAGACGGTCGTCACCCCTGCCCCGACCCTCGTAATGACCCTCCCCCAAAGTATGTCCATGACTATTCCCATGCCAACTGGAATGCCTACCGGGATACCCTCTCCACCCAGGTCGATAGCCTTCCCTTCACCTACCACCACCCTGATGATGTAACCCATGCTGCCTCCTTTCTCCAGCAGACATTGTCTGAGGCCGTGGAGGCCCACGTCCCTACTGTCGCCATCGACCCCCAACATCCTACCTTACCCCCACAGGAAGTCCTCCTCCTCCTCCGTGAATCCTGCCGTCTCTACCGTGCCTTCCTCCACACGTGTGACCTGGACACACTACGACGCCACCGGCAACTCCAGCGACACATTCGAAATTTGCTCGTGGCTAAGAAACGCCAGGACTGGCGACAGACGTGCACCCGTTTAAATGCTACTCTACCTATAAACTCGTCCAAGTTCTGGTCAGCCTTCCGTTGCCTTACCAGAACTAAACCCTCCCCCTACTATCCTCTTCTCCATGATGATCACCCCTTCTCTGACACCCTTAGTAAGGCCAATCACTTTGCCTCTTACCTCTCCGATGTCTTTTCCATCCCCGATGATCCCCAGTTCGATTACTCCCTCTTCCCGGATGTCCACGATCGAACTGACACCTCTGTCCCTCCCCTGCTCCTGGTTTCCAGTACTTGGACAACACTGCACACACGGGACTCAATGCCCCTATTACTACACAGGATCTCATTGCTACACTCCACATGAAACGCAACACCGCTCCTGGTCACGATCGTGTCACCTACCGTCACCTTCGTGAAGCTCCTGTCTCTTTCCTCTCCACCCTGGCCAGGTTCTACAATGTAGTCCTGTCCACTGGTTACTACCCCGACCTGTGGAAAACCTCCGTATCCTGATGTTCCTTAAACCTGGTAAACCACAGTCCGCCGTCTCCTCCTACTGTCCCATCAGCCTTGCCTAGGTCTTCAGCAAGGTCCTGGAATCTATCCTCGCCCGCTGCATCGACCAGCATCTCCACCAGCACCGCCTCCTTCCCGTTACCCAGTGTGGCTTTCGGCCATCCTTCTCTTCTGATGACCTTCTCCTTCACCTCACTCATCTTCTTTCCGAACAGCTTAATTCCCATCGCTCCGCAATCTTCCTCTCCCTGGACCTCGAACGTGCTTATGACCGCCTATGGCATTCCGGTCTCCTCTTCAAGCTCCAAACCTTCGCCCTTCCCATTAATTACGTCCGTCTGATCGGCTCCTTTCTCTCCCACCGTCCTTCCTACGTCACCATCCACAACACGGATTTCTACACCTTTTTTCCCTCCGCCGGTGTGCCCCAAGGCTCCGTCCTCTCCCCCCTTCTGTACCTTTTATATATGGCGGACATGCCGCCGCCGTCACCCCCCGTCCACCTTCTCCGGTTTGCCGATGACACTGCCTTCCTTGCCCTTGCCCCCACCCTGCAGCGCTCCCAGCGCTTCTCCAATCCCATGTTGACCGGTTCACCGCTTGGTGCAACCGGTGGTTGCTCAAGGCCAATCCCTCCAAAACCCAGGCGATCATTGTAGGCAAAACCACCCCTTCCTTCCGCCTCCTTGATTTCTGTCTCACCATCTATGGCCGTCTTGTCGCCCTCACCCCCACCCTTAAGTACCTTGGCGTCACCCTCGACCGTCGACTCTCCTGGACCCCCCATCTCCGGACAATCCAAGCCAAGGCACACTCCTGACTCCGTCTCCTCAAGCTCCTTTCCTGCCGTACATCGGGTCTGGACCCCTCCACCATACTCCACACCTATAAATCCTTCATCCGCCCTATCCTTTTTTATGCCCATCCAGCCTGGATCTCCGCCCACCCTACCTTTTATAAATCCCTTCAAATCCTTGAACGCCATGCTCTCCGCCTCGCCTATCACATCCGTCTCCCCTCCCCGACACGGATCCTATACGATCTCATTCCTTTCCCCCACCTGCTCCTTTTCCTTGAAAGGATACGGATCCTGTACACCTCCCGCAAACTCGATCCTCCTCACCCGCTTGTCTCGCCCATCCTCTCCCGCCCCCGCCTGCTGCTGCGCCTGTATTCCCACGTCCCACTTGGTCTCCATCTCTCCACCCTCCTTACCCTCTCCCAAGGTGGCTTCCACCGGCTCCCCTCCCTGATGATGTCCTCCTCCCCTCCATATACCCCTCCTACCAAATTTTGATCCTCCCTCCCTCTTCCTGTGTCTGTTCCTTTGGGCACTCTCCCTCCCTCCTCCCTTTCTCCCCACTCCTCCCCCGGGCCTCCCCTCCCCTGTCTCTCTACCCCTCCTCCCATCTCCTCAGCCATTGGCATCTTTGTTCTCCCCTCTCCACCCTCTCCACCCCACCCCCCCATCACCCTTCTTCCCCTCTTGGCAGGTCCCTGGACTCGCACACACTACGTGGACTTTTGCGCGCGCCGGAGAACGCCGCCATCAGTGTCTCGTGTGTGTGACATCGTTTTGTATTTTTAGTGTATGCCGTCACGCTTCTACGTTCACTTGTGCCGTCGGATTCATCAGTGTTATGTGTGCCGTGTCAACGTGTTTTCAGTGTCGTTATCGTCGAGTGTTAACGGCTCCGTGTTTTTTGTGTATCTGTGACCACTATTTTTTGCCCGTCACTACGTTCATTCTGATTCTCCATTCTGTGTTCTGTTATTGTCAACAGCGAGTCTTGTTGCAACCCTTGTTCACAGTATGAGCAGCCCTTACCGGCTCGCCATCTAACAAGTGTTCATGACGTCGCCTTTCCGGCTTAGATCTTTTTTAATATGTGACTTGTAAGTACTGCATCTTTTCGCGTCAGTACAAACTTTAATTTTATTAATGTACTATATACCTAATTTTTTAGTACAGTTAGTCTAATTCTGAAGACGACCCTCATAGTAGCGTCGAAACCAGGTCAATTTTGACTTAATATTTGTGACCGAGGGCTTATTTGTTACAATATAATTCTGACACGGTCACTGCACCTTAGCAGCTATGTTCAAAGAATGTAGGTCACTTTAATATCATTTACGTTACTAAAACTATAAATTAGATTAACGCAACATTTGTTGTATTGCTAGGGTCTAAAGAAGCAGAATGTGTGTTGGGTAATGACACATTACAGTGCTAGCTTATACAGCAGTATGAATCACAGGAAACTGATAAGGCATGTAAAGACAAATGACATCAGAAATTTATTAATTATTTACAACGGGTGCTCGAAAGAGCGGCTACCAACAAAGATACACGATTCACAGCGACGGCACGTAGATCGGAGTACGTTAGAAGGGATGTCAGGTATGTCCATCACATGTCCAGCAGCAAGTGACGCGCGGGCTAGTAGATCTTCTTCAGATGTGACGGGACTCTCGTACACCAGGCTTTTTGTGAGACCCCGCAAGAAAAAATCCACACAGGTTAAACCCAAAGAACCTGTGGCCAGGGAACTGAACCGCCCCGTCCTATCCACTGCTGGCCCAAGACAGCGTCCGATGATTCTTGACGTTAAGACTGAAGTGAGATGGGGCTCAATCGTGCTGGAACCACATTCGTCTGAGAACAGCTAGAGGAGCATCGCCCAGAAGTTCAGGTAAGACCTCCTATAGAAATATGTTGTATGTGTGGCCAGATAAACGACTAGGTAGAATGTACGGTTCTACTAAGTTACTGTGCACAATGCTGGCCCAAGCATTAATGGAATACCTTCCATGGCAGGCTTGTGCTATTGTGCCATGTCGGTTACCATGAGCCCACAGGTCAGAATTATGGATGTTCAACATACCCGACAGCGTAACGATAGCCTGATCAGTAAATAAAACAAGTGCATGGAAAGTTTCATTGGCTGCAATCTATTATAGGTATCAACGAGCAAAATTGAGACGTGAAAGATAATCGGCACGAGTCATTGCTTACACTCTCTATAAATGATACGAATACGTTCTGCCTTTATGTAAAGTCTTGAAAACACTTTGATGGCTCACACCCAAGGCACGTCCTACAGCTCTCGTGCTTGTTCAAGTATTGTCCTCTACTGTGTTTAGTATTCTATCTTCCACCACAGGAGTTCTGGGATATCTTCCAGTGCCAGTTCCTCGTCTGGAAGCATAAAACGGACCACACGTGCATAACTCCCGATGAAGACGCTCGAATGTTCGGCGATGCAGCTGATTCCTATCCGGGAATCGCTCCCTGTGCACCCTTTGAGCAGCTAATCCATTTTCTTGTGCAGCCCCATATATGAAATGCCTGTCGGCCAGCTCCGCATTGGTGAAACGTAGCATGCTGCTCGAGATCCGTGTGGGAAATGATGAATCCATTTGTTTTTCTTTATTGTGATTTCATTCCCCTGTCCCATATGGGCAGGGGAGGGCTGTCAGCGGCACAATCCGCTGCTCTTCAGTCAAGTGACATACAGCTAGTACAAGAAGAAAATGTTACATATAAAAGCGATAAAAAAGGGGGGACATAAAACAGAGTAAGGGGAGATAATGGAGATAAAATACACTGACATGGAGACGTTGATGGAGGGGGGGGGGCGACAATTAAAAAAGTCGACATAAAGTTAAAAACACAGTTGGCGTAGAGCACAAAAAAGACACTGAAGTCACATGCACAGATTAAAAGTTGGCCACAGTATTAAAAACACTCCAGAGCAACACACATTAAACTCACTTGGAGCACACACGATGAAGAATAAAACTGCCAGGTGCGACCTGCCATGGGAAAGGCCTGAGAGGATGGAAAAGCAGGGCAGAGCAAGGCGCAGCAAGGGAGGGGGATGAATCCAGCTAGAGTTCTCCGCCAGCTCAAGGTGGCGTTACTGCAGACTCATTCCTATAAGACATCTGCTTATTTCGGTCCCCTGTACCTGCCGTTGCGTTTTTGAGATACAGTTCAGGACCATCCTGCATACAGTGAATTTCTCTCCATCCCTTTGCAGAAAGCCTTTTTGGATCGGGACCTAGTGTAGATGCAACGCAACAAATAAGCTATAATCTGGTTATTAATCTTAGTAACGTAAAACCCGCCTCCTTAGTAGAGGGTGCTATTGCACGCCGGTTCCGTGGCGCTCGACCAGTTCGAACTCCTGTGGGGGAAAAATTTCACTACCAGTATTTTGCAAGGAACGACAAGATAGGTGGTGGCGTGAAGTCGCTGATCACCTGTCTTTGCGCCAATGTCCTGGATTAAATTACAAACCTCTCAGCAGTGTTCCAAGAAGTGAGGGCATGTGATCTTGTTGATAGTGATCCGTCCATTAGATGGCGACATTAAGCTCGGCGGTTACTCGAGTGGACCAGGCTGTGTTCTGGCAACGGACTCCGCCTTCTCCCTTACCTTCATCCACAACAACACAGACATAACGCCACACCGTACAAGTGTTTAACACAGTCATCCACAAGACACGCGTACATACTGTAGGGTTATGGTTAGGTGGTTTCTTATTCTATGACTGAACACAACCGTGTAAACAGTAATGACATTGGTTAATATTGCAATCTTGTCACGGAAATACACGCTTTTACACAGTTTACATTTACAATATGACGCTGTTAAGACAGTTGTCAAAATGACACATCTCGTCCTCTGAAAGTGGACTAATCCTAAACACAACAGAATTACATTTTAACTCTCAGAAAGTTACATAATCCTAAACACAACAATATTAAATTTTAACTAGAAGTTTCGTTACAAAATTATTCTTACAATTACTCTATGATGTTGGCCAGTACTACGATAAATCATCCAATTCCGGTTCAAAATATGCTCATACTTTTAGGATGACAATCAAGTCTACGGAGGATGGTTAGTTTTGTGACAAGTCGAGCAAAAGATTACCCAAGGTCGTTCGAGTTTACAGTGGATGCAAGCTGGTGAACCAACAAGTTTGCACCCCTGTATGTGGAATTTACCTTAGGTGCGATAGGCTGTCATCTGCCTGGCTGCTCTCGCCCTCTGAAATTCCTACAAAACTAATTAAACCTTTGCTGAATTTTACAGCTGAAAGTCTCCCTATGTTTCTCGATATGCGAGGAAACATGAACTCATCCCTAGTCTCAGACTATGGCGATATACACGTGCTTGCCTGGAGCAGCGTGCATATTATAATGTCCTCTCAGTTCTCGCAACAACAGTTAACTAACTGGCTGGTTAGTTTCTCCACAGTTGGAGCCCAACGACGATACAGCTAATTTCTAGCTGGATGTCAGCCGCTGTGAACGCAGTGTTCCCACAAATGTCTCCTCTGTGTTGTACAGAGTGTTATGCGCCCCATTCTGCACTAGACGCCAGTTCAGAGGAGAGCCCCTGAAAATTTCTTCTTGTCTTTCTCATAGCCAAACTGTCTCCCCCACCTGGGTTCTTCACGTCACGGCTTTTTTCGAGCAATAGGGGCGTTTCTCCTATTTTGTGGAAACTCTTTCTACCAATTGCAAGGGTCCTACCATTAAACTACGTCGAAATCTTTGCACTTCACTCCTTCCTAGTCTGTTTCCGCCAATCGGACATTTTGTGCCCGCTCCAGACGCCTAAAAAGTTACATATGTCTATCACGTATGTACCACTCGCAGTTCACGTGATCAAATGCGTCACTGGTTTTGTTCGTATCCATTTGTAATTCTGAAATGCAGTTTTCTAAAGATTTTTCTGTCTTCTTCCTGGTGGCCCAGCCCATTACTCTCTCTTCCATCTGAGTCATCTGGTCAGTTGGTTGTTGACTCTCGTCTGGGACGCTCCTTAAGGGGTTTCAAATGGTTCAAATGGCTCTGAGCACTATGGGATTTAACATCTAAGGTCATCAGTCCCCTAGAACTTAGAGCTACTTAAACCTAACTAACCTAAGGACATCTCACACAGCCATGCCCGAGGCAGGATTCGAAACTGCGACCGTAGCGGTCGCGCGATTCTAGACTAAAGCGCCTAGAACCGCTCGGCCACTTACGGCCGGCTAAGTGGTTTCCTGGGTACCCCGTGTGGCGCGGCATTCGCCTCTGCCCGCCCTTGCTTCCAAAGTAAAATGTTTCCTCTCACTGCTTGTTACACCTTCTGCTCATAGACATGCATTATATAGTATCGGTGTGTTAATACCGTCGATTGAGTGTCATCCCTTTTTGCATTACATACTGATAGGTAAATTTGCTCATTACCGCCAAATTTAGTTAGATGTTATATTCACCTTCCCGTTGCAATGTATAAAGTTCTTATGTAAGGAGAAAACTGACCTACATTTATTCTGTCACCTTAAAATACCTGAGATTTCATAACGGGTAGGAGGTAGTAAAATATTTTTTTTCTGAGAGTTTAAAACAAGGATAGAATTGCTGCAAAGCCTAATATTTTTAATCTATGCAGTGTGTGAATCGTCACAGCAGATGTTGTTCGTGTACATCCACCTACATAGTCACTCACATGGGGCAAGTACACCACACTGTAACAAAATATCTTCAGAGCGCTATTGCGGGGAAAGGCCATTTGTCATTGACATTTCAGACAATAAAGTTTTCGTAGCCATGATATTTCGTTTTATTTAATACAGTCAAGCCTTAGCGTCTGACTAGATTCACTGATTCAAGCATCTTGACATTTGCGCCGCATTTATAGATAACGGTACGGTGACGCATGTCTCAATGCATTCACAGAAAACTGTAAAAGCTTTGGATATATAAAACATTTATTGAATTCTAAGAACAAGTTTTAATCACCTAATGAGCTGTTGTGAAGATAATAACATTAAAATAGCCGTTACCTTCTATGGCAGCTGTGCACAACGGCTCTTGATGGAATAAAAGTTGTTTAAGCGGAGAAGCCATATCGTTCAATGACGAATGGTAATTGTCTCCTCATTTAATGGCGTTGCAAAGCACTTAATATGTCACCGCACTATTATGGGCTGGAAAAATTACTTATTGGAAGTCATTACAACACCAGTCACAAAGATCATATAATAACCTTATTTTCTGCTGAACGACAGTAAATGCTGGCTGAACCCGAAGACAGCGATTACAGACAAAACTGAGTTAAGAGTACGTAGAGTGATGAAAAAAATCTGTTATAATCGACATCACCAATTATTTGAATTCATTAAATGTCTTAATGCAGGGGGAATTTCATTTGGTAATCGATAAGGAGGACAAGATTGATGATATGAAACAAAATGGAATTCTCTGGAAAATACAGCTCGAAATTCATGACATGGAACATTTCTGATAACTCAATGCACTCATTTGTGGACGAGAGATGAGTGCGTACGTTTCAGTAACTGAAACATTTCATCATGAGTTCTCAAAAAGATTCGAAGACACTGCACGACTGAAGATAGATTTCGATTTATTTGTCAGACCATTCCGGCTTTTTGCTCCTAATGTAGCACATTAATTCCAAATTGAACTGATAAACACAGTTCAACGACCTTCCTTACGTCCGATTAAGTAATTTGCATGAGTTTTATAAAATTTTACCAAAAGCAATATCCTCCAATGCACAGACAAGCTGCTAAAGTTATTTCAGTTTTCGGTTCAAAACATATGTACGAACTTTTTTCTATTATGAAACTGGCGAAGTTACTCCAACGTTCGGGTTTAACAGATTTTAATCTGCGTAACTCTGTGTAGTTTGACTGTATACGAACCGTAGTTCTAGTTATATTACATACTCTAAAGCTGAAATGTGTTTGGATATATAAACATCACAGTTTAATATTAAATGCCTGTTTGTAAAGATTCTTGTGGTTCTGCTCACCGTATTGGTACTATGTAACCCGCTTATTTAATCAAATAATAACAGTTACTGCTTTGCCAGAAAAATAAAAAATTGAAAATAGACCCATGTGATGAACTCTTGCTGGTAAAAGTAAGCTGTAGTACTGGCCTCTGAGAAATAGCTGCACTGTGTTGCAAACACGCTTTCGTAAGTTTCACCTGTTTGCAACCTTCGACATCCGTCCCACTCGGCACCTCCTTGAAACAGCACAGTGGTGGGGGAAGTAGGCGCACTGAGCAGATTTATCCTGGCCTGCTTGAAACAATAACGAAAGTCCGGAAATAGTTTAAAGTTTCGCAGGAAAACTAGGTAAATATCAACTTTTGTAGTGATGGTCGGCCACTGAATGAAAAATCACATTCCCCCTCTTTTATATCATCATCTGCTTTATTGATTTAAAATGATGTATGTGAATTTTGTTGTAATTGCAATGAATTGTCAGGATATCACATACTCGTTTCGGGTGAAGTACGCTTCTTCTGTCCGAAATAAGGTTCGCTGTTGACTGAAATATCTTTTGCTAGCCACATTTGCAGCCGGTGTACACCATTTTACTCGTTAAAGGGGTAAGCAAGTGAAAGCGACTGAAATTGTGAAACATTTTTATAGCCTCTTCATTTAAAACGTGCTACTGAAATTTCAATTCCTGAATATTATAATCAAATTCCAATACTAAGTGTGATAAAAATAATTAACAAAAACTTGCACAGGGCCACGCCCCTTTGTTGTTCTGTATTTCCTAATATTATTAATTTCTGCGGTGTTTTCTTCCAGTTTTATGCAGTCACAATCTGGGGAATATTTCGTTGTGTAGCAAGTCCAAAACTTGTACAAAAGTGTGTGCATGGAAAAAACTCAAACTCCTAGTTAAAGTTACTACTCTCCGATAGGAAAACCATTCCTCAAGACAACTTTTGTTACCACAACTGCTGATGAAGTTGTAGCATATGATGCTTGTTTAGTTTTTATCTGTGTTAATCACGGCAGATTACAGACTCTACCGAGGCTAGGATTTGAGCCAGGAGCTTTCACATTGTCCATATTGAAGGAAATCTGTAACAGGAGAATTGACGCAGCTGATATTATTGTTACTCAATTTGAAAATCAGGTGAGCTTAAGAGGGCAAGCAGAGAAAAGACTGCTTGAGGATGAAGAGAAGAATACATATGGTTTTCATTAGCTCACTGATGTAAGGAACGGCCTAATACAAACACTGTCAAATCTTTGATTCAGGTTTCTGTAACTTACATTTTGTCAACATTATGTACGTTTTCCTCACAAACCACTTCCATTATAGTACTTAAATTTGGTATACAATTAGTCAATACTATAATGACACATTCTCCGGATGGAAATTTCATTTATTACACCAGTAGTTATGCATTTATGTAAGAGAAAAGCCCTAAGATTTGGTACTTTTTCATGGAAATTTGGAGAGCTGTAAAAATGTATCAAAAGAAGATATCAATATTCTGTTCCGCAGATATTTGTAATAATGATATATCAAACTTTCTACAAAAATACAATTATTTCCGTTCTGACAAACTTTTCATAAAACGAAGTTTTGTACTCATCTTGTTGAAAACATTTCAGTTGTTTATAACCAAAAACGTGTAACTTAAATAAGCATGAAAATTTATGTGTGTATCCTTATAGCATTCCTGAACAACTGCGCCGAATTTAGTTACATTGCCTTGAAAACTTTGGCCTTCATAAGTTTTTTCCAAATTCTTGCAACTTCACATGCGTGCCCTCTTAAGTTGAATAGCTTGGGAAATGGGCTACTCTTACGCTTTGGCCTTTCAAGTAGATGGTAGGCATCACCGTTGTCCATTCAGGACGAATGCAAGTCAACTTCATCGGTAGTTTGAGTATGACTTAGTCCATGGTGTAGCCACTCCGAAAACAGAGATTACATTGTTTTAGCTGCTGAGTGCGCCTAACGTTCTCTCGGCGGCACTAAATAAAAGATGTCACAAAAACAATGTAAGATATTACTGTCACGTTATAACTTTGTCCTACCTTATCTGATGTTGATATTTCATCACAAATTTGACGCACAGTATTTGTCTCATTTCTGTCAGAAATGGACATCATTTTGTATAATCTGAAGGGCGATCACAGAAATGTTACTATTCTGTGCATACGTTCACGTTTCGGCTTTTTCCGCCATGAGACAGAGAGAGTACATTTTCAACGCTATTGTTTCTGCAGTTAGAAGACGATAATAAGACTGTTGTACTATACCACCAAAATAGCAGTGACGCTGAAACTGGCGTTCAGCAAGTGAGTCCACCTAAGCTCCGTTTCTTGCTGCAAGCTAGTCTGTCGAATTGACGTCACCAGTTTAGCACTCACGTATTAAAATCTCTCCCACACAGTGCTATGACCACTGTCTTTCGCGCTCAGAATATATTCTTTCGAATCATATTTATCAGAGTCTCCTTCGTCTCACGTTGACGTGACATGATCCTGCAGCAGGCAACTGAGAGGTGATCGGGTAATTGGAGTAGACACTCGGGCCATTCGAGCTTGAGATGCTGGAACGAGCGCGAAGGAAGTCGAATGTAGTTGATGCCCGGATCCAGAGCAGCTGTACTAACATCTGCCAAACTTTCGCGGAACCACAGGAACGGAGCAGATCGAGCGAGCATAAACGCCACAGGTAGGTAGATATTGATGTTGGCTAGGGATTTACCATATCTCTATTATTGTTAAACAAAAATGGTTGTAGATTATTTATTTAGAAATCCGAATAAGGATGCCAAAATCAAGATTTACCCATACATACACAAAAGTTTATCTCCAGTATGTGAGAGTTGTTCTATTATCGAATCAATCTATCAATGAGATTTTAGTAACTTAATGTGTGTAAAGTTGTCATCTGACTGCTCTCGATCGTTACGTGAAGGTCATCGGCCACTGTCTTGTTCGTGGTGAGAGGTACTGCCCGAAATTTGGTAGTCTCGGCATAGGCTTGACACTGTGGACCTCAGAACACTGAATTCCCTAACGATTTCGGAAATGGAATGTCCCACTCGTCTAGCTCCAACTACCAATTCGCTTTCAAAGTACTTTAAAGCCCGTCGTACGGTCGTAATGACATCGTAAACCTTTCCAATGAATCACCTGAGTACAAACGACAGTTTTGCCAATGCACTGCCCTTTTACACCTTGTGTACGTGGTACTACCGCCATCTGTATACGTGCATATCGCTATCCCACAGCTTTCGTCACCCTAGCGTACATCTACATTTACAGCAGACGTGGACGAAGCTTCGTTCTCAGCTGGCGTCCCTTTGCCTAAAAGCAGGCATTTCGAATATGCTGGCGATCGCTGGATAACGCTAGCCTTTTAAGCTGGGGTCGCTTTTTATAACAACGAGTCGCTATCCCATTTCCGTCTCAATAAACGCTGTTGACAAAAATACAACCGCCGCTCGCGATCCTCGTACGGTTTAGAGGCTGCCCACTTAAGAGGGAAGAGAAGCCCCTCCGTAATGAGCAGCTAACCGTCTTCGCCGACAAAGATTACATCAGCACCTACAAATTTCAACACAAACCCGCATATAGTTTTGTCGTGCTTTGTACGTATGAGATCGGAAACGGACCGCATTCATCGGCGAAAGAGCGGTACTATACTGCCGAGGAGACTAAGAGGCCGCTAGGTTCCGTGTCCACGACGTCCGAGAGAGGCCATTATGCAAATAGGAATGGAAACAGTGGAGGACGTCAGTCCAAAAGCAGAAGTCTTCGTGTGCGGGAGGCCGCGGCGCGCTTTATCTGACCTCTATTATATAAACACAGAGGCTACAAAGAAGAGGCTTTTACCGACGACCAGGTCTTCCATTTTATGTTCACTTCTCTGTTTTGTTCCGGCAGTTCAGCGACACGTCGACGACAAAATCGTCAGTGGCCAGTTAGCGTGGCATTAATTGGAGGGACGTGGATAGTGCGTCAAATTCTTTCAAATGTATGTTTGTGATAAAGATTTCCTTTAGTTAAACTAAAAACAATAAAATGTGCCGCTTCACCTTTCTATATGAATCTTACAGAAGGAAGTAAGCAGAATACATTATCACACCTTTCTATATGAAGCTTACAGAAAAACGTAAGCAGAATACATTATTAGCAGAAGCTTTTGGTGGATCGCAGAATGTATTCCGCGTTCAAATATGGTGTAATTACAGGGAGGAAAGCTTCTGTTGCAAAAGCGCCACGGTTTCAGCAAGCTTCGAAAAGTTAATGCGTCTCGATCTTTTTACATATTTTGCAGATAATGGATGTAGACAAGGAGGCCAACTTTGTATTAGAGAGTTTCCGAAAAGTGTTCAATGAGATACCACGCTATCGACTAGTATCATACATGTAAGTAGTTCATTCGGCTGAACCAAAGATTTTTATTTTTATAAAGGCCAAGTACATCAATCTTGACGGAGAATTCTTGGCAGAAAGAAAAATAACATCTGAAATGCCCCAAGAAAGCGTGACAGACGTTACGTCCGTCAATTCTGTTGGCTACTGGATGGCAGCTATTGCTGTGAGAAATTCTGATCAAACTAACTCTCAGGCATGAAGAGAAATTGCGATTTAAAACTGCAAGGTGCAAATGACGATGATTTGTGCGAAGAGCGGTAGCTGAATTCTAATTTTAAAACCATTTTAATTCCCTAATTTATTATAAGATATATGTAGTGGTTTCACCACTTCATCTCTATAACGGGAACTACTGTTCTGAAGCCAGCCAGAGAGGCCGAGCGGTTCTAGGCGCTTCAGTCTGGAACCGTGCGACCGCTATGGTAGCAGGTTCGAATCCTGCCTCGGGAATGGATGTGTGTGATGTCCTTAGGTTAGTTAGGTTTAAGTAGTTCTAAGTTCTAGGGGACTGATGACCATAGATGTTAAGTCCCATAGTGCTCCGAGCCATTTGAATCATTTACTATTCTGAAAACAGAAACTGTACTAATAAACCTGAATAAAATAATAAATTGAACTCAGTGATTATTAAAGTTATGGAAACATTTTGGTCTTGCATCAGTTCATGAATTTTTTTGTGGTCACTTACTTGAGTGTGATGAAAGTAAAGGTAACTTTCGTGGGAACATTAGCGGTAGAGCAGCATATTTTATTTAAGCACTATGATTAAATACCGGGAGTAACATTACAAAGGGATATGAAGTGTAACGAACACACAAAACAGCTTTAGTAAGGGCAAATGAATGACTTAAATTTATTAGAAGAATTTTGAGAACTGGCACCTAGCTCACGAAAGCCTACTTGCGAAGGAGGTTTGGGCGAATTAGTTAAGATGATGTGGCCTCCTTCCCCAACTCCTCCCGCCCCCTAAGGCCCCTCATGCCCTGATCACTGACCATATACCTTGTGACTTTTTCCATTTGCAGGTACATTAACAGACGTGTTTACGCACCCCCAGTGTCCAGAACACTGGGACAGCTCAGAGAACGCATCAGTGCTGCTGTGATGACGATCGATAGAGTGCAAAATTTACAATTTTCACGGCGAATGTAATGTTTAAACAGATTTCCGTCTTGCAGCCAGTCGCCGCTTAGTAGATCCCACGATATTTCAATTGGGCACCTGACAGTCAGATTGGAACACGCCGCCAAAATCCTTAGCTTTTCTTCGTTTTGTGGGCGAAATTTCGTTTAAAGTAACAAGAATCCTCCGTAAATTTTAGGTGAAGTGATTTTCCGTCCACCTTCTGACACTTCGGATCTTTTGGGATCAGTGAAGGCCGACTTGTTTTTTGCGTAAGCCAAAATACCTTGTCAGTGTGATTTGACTTACATGGCACAGACCGCACTGTAAAAGGCATTGTTTATAAAGACGTTCCAACAACACCTGAAGAAATGCGAGGGAGAATTGTCAGGCCATGTACTTGGATATGCGTCGCAGTGATAAGGAATAGCACTCAATGCATGATGATTGCAGCACTGATTGATACCAATGTTCATCACTTCGAACACCTTCTGTAAATGGACGTTCATGCCAACTTTCAGACCTTCGTTGACCTTACTGTAACACATCATTGTGTAACCTCCCCCTCACTTATCGACCTTAATAACAGTGAAAAATTAAACCGCGTGTACCTAATGGAAATTTGGGAAAAGCAATCATCACCGAAGTCAATTTGTCGGTAAAGAGGGAGGAAAGGGTTACATCTAAATGAAAGGAAAAATGCAAATGAAACTGGTGGAAACTAATTTTGAAAAGGGGTAAAGTTAATAACGAAAGTAAATGTGCGGCCGTTACGTTAACAATTAACTAGCGGTAATTAGATATTTGAGATTTGGCGGAAATCACCGTCGCCAGTCCTAAGGACAATTACTATAGTAACTGAAAAAAGAAAGGTTATTACACATATAATTAGCACTAGAAGCGTGGCAACTGAAGGTTGACACGTGTAGTGTGAAAACTGAAAGTTTGTCAGCAGTAATAAATTTCGCTACAGTCTGACTTAATTTAGCAAAAGAATTAATAAAACCGGAAAATCGAAAGTTAATTTAGTGACTGAAGTTAATAGTGAGATTTCTTTCTGAAGCACATCGAAATTCAGTAAAATACGGTTAGTCTTGGACTACCTGAACAATCATTTCAAAAGCTATTTGAATCTACGCAATTTAGAAATAAGAGATTTAACTTTGAACTTCAATTAAATGATTCTGAACAATTAACAATAGCAAAATTTAGTACGTACCAATCTGAGCTGCAGTCACAGGTAACTAAAATACGGTAACAAAACTCGCACTCTTAATTTGTGCTTGTGCAATCTAAATATTGTAGCCAGCTATGAATACCTTAACTGAACTTTGAAATTAAAGCAGTGAAATCGAATGATGCTGGCGTTTGAATTTCAACGACACTCGGGCTCATTTCGGAAAAGGAAGGGACCCTGCTTGGTAATGCAATTGGGACAATGAGCAACAAAGGTGCATGCTAAGTTGCTGTAATTTTGTGATGCAACAATTTTAAAAGTTTGAAAAGCTGAGGTCTGCCATACAGTTCTAAAACTTTACGTGCTTCCAGTCTTCCTTGTTGGCTGATTGAAGGTTTGAAGCCGTCGATCGAGGAGGTGGCGACAGTCACTCATTGTCGGCCGTCGCTGTTGCAGAAGCTGGATGTTGGCGCGCCTTCTTCTCGACACGGTCACCAGACGAAACGGGCTCTTGATACACGCCAGCTAATGCTTCCAGTCCGGGACACCATGTCAGAAACTATCATCGCAAGTCGAGCGCAATTACATGCTGCCAAACCCCGAAAGCGCGGCAACTCGCGGGAGCTTCACACAACACACCTGCTCCACTGCACCACCCCAGCCAGACTCTCTCTGCTCTGCCCGCGCTCCACGCGGCAGAGTTAACACTCCCAAAGATCCTAAACACTTTGGTTCTCCACACGACCTATCGATGTAATGGTTCGATAGCATAGTTTCCCTAGCCAGACCCAGCGTAAAAATACAAATAATCTTTACACAACAAACCAATTATACATCGACATAAATGCATATATATACAAATAGTAAAACAATTACAATATACAAAAACACAGAAACGCCATATATTCAGGTAACAAAATAAGGAAAACAAATTATAGTACAATAGATGGAAATACGAGGATATGCATTTCCGGCGTTACAATTGGATTCGTCTCAATAGCCGCTATCAGAAAATAAGTACCAAACTATAGCATCCCACTAAAAAAAAAAAAAAAAAAAAAAAAGTTGACTTTCATATCTCTGATGCTACCTCACCTAGCAATAACAAACCAAATTCATATTATGGTCCCCGTTCTCCCACGCAACTTTGTCCCACAAACGTTTCAGCTACTACCATACTTTCGGAGTTATCCTTGGTGGCAATATTTAGTGACTCACCTAGTATACTGCGGAACGGAGCAAGTCTTCGTCAGTCTTCGATGGCTCACCTGAAGATGACTGACAAGTGCCCAGCTGAAATATCTTGGATGTGTTAAACGACGACCGGTTGCAGGCCCGAAATTTGTTTGAACATTCACAGGACGTTGGTATATTTCGAACGAACTGCCGGTCGGACGTGTGTTGCATAACAAGAGGAATACTTATAGAACGTTTTTAGAGTGCGAAATGGTTCATGACTTTACGGCTCTTTTCATGCATCAGTCACGTTTGTACATTTAGTATTTTGGAAAATATAGAGCTCTGAAAACGAATGAATCTTTTGAGGTTG
Source organism: Schistocerca americana (assembly GCF_021461395.2). Classification (NCBI taxonomy): domain Eukaryota; kingdom Metazoa; phylum Arthropoda; class Insecta; order Orthoptera; family Acrididae; genus Schistocerca; species Schistocerca americana. Next base: position 1,103,188,682 of record NC_060119.1, on the reverse strand, counting down.
CCCTGTACTGTTGCCAACTAACTACGTACAGCTGAGCAGCAACAGCGAAGACAAGATTAAATTATATACAGGGACATTTTCATATGCAAATGGAACGGAAAGAAGCTCTGATATGTGGCACAATGGAAAGTAATATCAATAGTACAGTTCAGTGGTTTGCAGACTAGATGCAGGTACATATACCAAGTCGGTTGCTGCGAAAAGAAGACTACAAAACCCAGCGTCCAGGAAATATGTCCAGGCTTCTGAATGCATATATTTCGCTGAAAATGATCTTGGGTAAATCGATTATGTTCACAAGTTTATTTACTTCAGAGAAATCACGTAGAACATTGATTTCACGAAAGGTCCAAATGGCGCCAAATAAAGAAACTTGATTTCGACTCTTCAAGGGTAGCAAGGAAAAATCAGAATTATAATGCAGTAATGGTGCTACAAACATTCTGGGCACTAGCATGCAATGGTAAATTCAAAGTAGGTGAAACAGAAAACAAGAAAAAAATAGCTTTTGTGATGATCATGATGCGGAGACATTTGGAAACGACAACTTTATTAAGAGCCTAAGAACTCTACAGAAAGATATCAAAACTCAAAACATACAAACCAGAAAATTCATGATATATTTTAATATTCATGAAAAAAAATTTTTTTTTGGTCATCAGTCTACTGACTCGTTTGATGCCGCCCGCCACGAATTCCTTTCCTGTGCTAACCTCTTCATCTCAGAGTAGCACTTGCAACCTACGTCCTCAATTATTTGCTTGACGTATTCCAATCTCTGTCTTCCTCTACAGTTTTCGCCCTCTACAGCTCCCTTTAGTACCATGGAAGTCATTCCCTCATGTCTTAGCAGATGTCCTATCATCCTCTCCCTTCTCCTTATCAGTGTATTCCACATATTCCTTTCCTCTCCGATTCTGCGTAGAACCTCTTCATTCCTTACCTTATCAGTCCACCTAATTTTCAACATTCGTCTATAGCACCACATCTCAAATGCTTCGATTCACTTCTGTTCCGGTTTTCCCACAGTCCATGTTTCACTACCATACAATGCTGTACTCCAGACGTACATCCTCAGAAATTTCTTCCTCAAATTAAGGCCGGTATATCATATTAGTAGACTTCTCTTGGCCAGAAATGCCTTTTTTGCCATAGCGAGTCTGCTTTTGATGTCCTCCTGGCTCCGTCCGTAATTGGTTATTTTACTGCCCAGGTAGCAGAATTCCTTAACTTCATTGACTTCGTGACCATCAATCCTGATGTTAAGTTTCTCGCTGTTCTCATTCCTACTACTTCTCATTACCTTCGTCTTTCTCCGATTTACTCTCAAACCATACTGTGTACTCATTAGACTGTTCATTCCGTTCAGCAGATCATTTAATTCTTCTTCACTTTCACTCAGGATAGCAATGTCATCAGCGAATCGTACCATTGATATCCTTTCACCTTGTATTTTAATTCCACTCCTGCACCTTTCTTTTATTTCCATCATTGCTTCTTCGATGTACAGATTGAAGAGTAGGGGCGAAGGGCTGCAGCCTTGTCTTGCACCCTTCTTAATACGAGCACTTCGTTCTTGATCATCCACTCTTATTATTCCCTCTTGGTTGTTGTACACATTGTATATGACCCGTCTCTCCCTATAGCTTACCCCTACTTTTTTCAGAATCTCGAACAGCTTGCACCATTTTATATTGTCGAACGCTTTTTCCAGGTCGACAAATCCTATGAAAGTGTCCTGATTTTTCTTTAGCCTTGCTTCCATTATTAGGCGTAACGTCAGAATTGTCTCTCTGGTCCCTTTACTTTTCCTAAAGCCAAACTGATCGTCACCTAGCGCATTCTCAATTTTCTTTTCCATTCTTCTGTATATTATTCTTGTAAGCAGCTTCGATGCATGAGCTGTTAAGCTGATTGTGCGATAATTCTAGGACTTGTCAGCTCTTGCCGTCTTCGGAATTGTGTGGATGATGCTTTTCCGAAAGTCAGATGGTATGTCGCCAGACTCTTATATTCTACACACCAACGTGAATAGTCGTTTTGTTGCCACTTCCCCCAATGATTTTAGAAATTCTTATGGAATGTTATCTATCCCTTCTGCCTTATTTGTCCGTAAGTCCTCCAAAGCTCTTTTAAATTCCGATTCTAATACTGGATCCCCTATCTCTTCTAAATCGACTCCTGTTTCTTCTCCTATCACATCAGACAAAGCTTCACCCTCATAGAGGCTTTCAATGTACTCTTTCCACCTATCTGCTCTCTCCTCTGCATTTAAGAGTGGAATTCCCGTTGCACTCTTAATGTTACCACCGTTGCTTTTAATGTCACCAAAGGTTGTTTTGACTTTCCTGTATTCTGAGTCTGTCCTTCCGACAATCATATCTTTTTCGATGTCTTCACATTTTTCCTGCAGCCATTTCGTCTTAGCTTCCCTGCACTTCCTATGTATTTCATTCCTCAGCGACTTGTATTTCTGTATTCCTGATTTTCCCGGAACATATTTGTACTTCCTCCTTTCATCAATCAACTGAAGTATTTCTTCTGTTACCCATGGTTTCTTCGCAGCTACCTTCTTTGTACCTATGTTTTCCTTCCCAACTTCCGTGATGGCCCTTTTTAGAGATGTCCATTCCTCTTCAACTGTACTGCCTACTGCGCTATTCCTTATTGCTGTATCTATAGCGTTAGAGAACTTCAAACGTATCCCGTCATTCCTTAGTACTTCCGTATCCCACTTCTTTGCGTATTTATTGTTCCTGACTAATGTCTTGAACTTCAGCCTACTCCTCATCACTACTATATTGTGATCTGAGTCTATATCTGCTCCTGGGTACGCTTTACAATCCAGTATCTGATTTCGGAATCTCTGTCTGACCATGATGTAATCTAATTGAAATCTTCCCGTATCTCCCGGCCTTTTCCAAGTATACCCCCTCCTCTTGTGATTCGTGAACAGGGTATTCGCTATTGCTAGCTGAAACTTGTTACAGAACTCAATTAGTCTTTCTCCTCTTTCATTCCTTGTCCCAATCCCATACTCTCCTGTAACCTTTTCTTCTACTTCTTCCCCTACAACTGCATTCCGGTCGCCCATGACTATTAGATTTTCGTCTCCCTTTACATACTGCATTACCCTTTCAATATCCTCATAGACTTTCTCTATCTTTTCATCTTCAGCTTGCGACGTCGGCATGTATACCTGAACTATCGTTGTCGGTGTTGGTCTGCTGTCGATTCTGATTAGAACAACCCGGTCACTGAACTGTTCACAGTAACACACCCTCTGCCCTACCTTCCTATTCATAACGAATCCTTCACCTGTTATACCATTTTCTGCTGCTGTTGATATTACCCGATACTCATCTGACCAGAAATCCTTGTCTTCCTTCCACTTCACTTCACTGACCCCTACTATATCTAGATTGAGCCTTTACATTTCCCTTTTCAGATTTTCTAGTTTCCCTACCACGTTAAAGCTTCTGACATTCCACGCCCCGACTCGTAGAACGTTATCCTTTCGTAGATTATTCAATCTTTTTCTCATGGTAACCTCCCCCTTGGCAGTCCCCTCCCGGAGATCCGAATGGGGGACTATTCCGGAATCTTTTGGCAATGGAGAGATCATCATGACACTTCTTCAATTACAGGCCACATGTCCTGTGGATACACGTTACGTGTCTTTAATGCAGTGGTTTCCATTGCCTTCTGCATCCTCATGTCGTTGATCATTGCTGATTCTTCCGCCTTTAGGGGCAATTTCCCACCCCTAGGACAAGAAAGTGCCCTGAACCTCTATCCGCTCCTCCGTCCTCTTTGACAAGGCCGTTGGCAGAATGAGGCTGACTTCTTATGCCGGAAGTCTTCGGCCGCCAATGGTGATTATTTATCAAAATTTAGGCAGTGGCGAGGATCGAACCCGGGACCGAAGACGTTTTGATTAGGAATCAAAGACGCTACCCCTAGGCGACGGGTACACAAAACGACTTAACAAACTACAGCTTTCTTAACCGGAAAGATGGGCCAATGAAACTTCAAGATGCTTGAAATGAACGTAACTGATGAAGATAATAAAACTCTGGCAAAATTCAAAACTTAAGATGAAGAAGGAAGGACGCCAAATACAGAAGAAAACATAGAAAAAAGGAGAATGAAAGATACGGCATTGAAAGCACTGGGCAGGAAGAACTACTCGTGATTTTTTTCCTATAAATTAAAGATTAAAAACGGCGAGAGTCAAGATCACAAACAAATATTATTGTGATTACTAGTTTCAACTACACACGAGCCGTCTCCAAATCACACAAAACATCTACATCTACATGGATACTCTGAAAATCACATTCAAGTGCCTGGCAGAGGGTTCATCGAACCGAACCACCTTGACAATTCTCTATTATTCCAATCTCGTATAGCGCGCGGAAGGAATGAACACCTATATCTTTCCGTAAGAGCTCTGATTTCCTTTATTTTATCGTGGTGATCCGCCCTATGTAGGTCGGTGTCAACAAAATATTTTCACATTCGGAGGAGAAAGTTGATGATTGGAATTAGGTAACAAGATTCCGTAGCAACGAAAAACGCCTTTCTTTTAATGATTTCCAGCCCAAATCCTGTATCATTTCTGTGACACTCTGTCCCATATTTCTCGATGATACAAAACGTGCTGCCTTTCTTTGAATTTTTTCTATGTACTCCGTCAGTCCTACCTGGTAAGGATCCCACACCGCGCAGCAGTATTCTATAAGAGGACGGACAAGCGTAGTGTAGGCAGTGTCCTTAGTAGGTCTTGTTTATTGTAATTGCCATAATTGCTTAAAACATCATCATGAAATTTTGAGTGACAACGTTCATGCAGAATGTGTAGATGGTATAATTTTACTTATCGTTCATATACAATTAGATCGAAGGCCATAAAACTATGGTGGTATATCGGTGAAACTTAGTAACTGACACATTTAATCAGTATTGTCTTACAGCAGCGATCATCGTGAGTACGTTATTACAACGTGGTATATGAAGGCAGTGTTGCAGTTAATGAAAAGTACGGCGAATAAGTAATATAAAATTTGTAATACCCATCATGTAAACAAGTGTGGCCAGTACTGCAGTGAACAGGAAAACTCTCGTGTGTAGCTGATTCTAACAATCACAATTAAATGAACAAAGCATTCACATAGGCAGATTAATGTAGTTACCTTTTTGTAATTGGATGCGTTTTTGCTAGAGGCCGTAGTTCTAGAAGTATTCAAGACAAAGGTCCAAAAGTGACCTTCAAATGCGTTTTTATTGAATAATTCGAAACCGTGGCTGTAGAACTAATACAAGGGCCGTTCAATAAGTAATGCAACTCATCTGTTTTCCCCGTCATTTCCGGTTTAAAAATGGGGAATTAGTTGTATGACATCGTGGATATTCTCGCTTCAGCTACTTCAGTTTCAGAATGACGTCTGTAAGACATAGGCATCCCAAGCAGAGAGCTGACAGTGAGTTTCTTTTGCAGGAAACCAGAGAATCGCGGATATTCATAGGTAGTTGTAGAATGTCTACAGAGACCTGGCAGTAGCAAAATCCCTGTGAGTCGTTGGGCGAGGAGTGTGTCATCATCGCAACTAGGTCGCTCAAACGTGTCCGATCTCCCGCGTGTCAGCCCGTCGCACACAGCTTTGAGTGCTGCAATGCTGGAACGTGCGGACACTCTCATTGAAGGTGGTCAACGGATCACATTCAAATACATCGCTGCTCAGCTGGATGTCTATGTTTGGTAACGATGACTCTCTCGTACACCAGTTGTTGTGCCCGTTGGGTTCCTTGCCGCCTAACAGGAGACCATAAAGAGAAACGAAGGACCATGTAACATCCACGAGAAAAATTTTATCTACAGTGCGACGAGAGGAAATTATGCCTCTAACAGTTATAAACATTATCTATCCGACATATGAAAAAACAGTGAAATAAAACGATGATAAATATTAATTATTTATATAACGTTTTATGATGTAATTGGACATATCGATGTGTATCATACAAAGACCATGACAATTGTAAATTCCTTTTATCTGCGTTTGTCTTCCTTTGTTTTTACCTTTTGTTGGTTGGCTTTTGTACGTTGCGGACGCAAGACGCATATCAAACTGAGGTCTGTTAAGAAATTATAATTATTTGTTAATTAGTACTTGAGAGTAGAGTTCATTATTATTATAAATATCAGTGAATAATTATTTGTAACTTTAATTCCTCTCTCAATAAGCATTATCTGTGTTAATTATTTCTTTCCGCTGCAAGGACCGCAGTCATAGATGATTGCGATTTGTATCACGTTTTATCTGTGTTTTTACGAAAGTGTCAAAGGTTTGCTTGATGAAAATTAGTCTAAATATTGCACAATATGAAAGTAAAGTTTAATAAGCATTTCAATTATTTACCCTGTTAAAAGGAAATTTGCTCTAACAATAGAAAGTCTCTATCAATTGCCTGCCGCCATCTTAACAGTTATCTCAGCGGCAAATTGAAATTACGCAACTCTGCAGACATAAATGCCGACGGTAATAAAAATGTGTAAAAATAAATGTGCACCGGTGGTCCCAAACTTACATTAATGAAAATAATTCGAGTCAGATTATTTCTTTAAAAACAGTGCTCATAGCACGATCCATATAGCAAACTTTTCTTGCTGATGTATGAAGCCGAAATTAATTACGCACGAGTTGCGAAGAATATTGTTTCAGGTAATATACTTCAGTGTTGAGCGCAGCTGACATTCAGTGGTTTTAATGATCATTTTGCTGAAGATAACTATTTCCATCATAATCAATAGTTGTATAGAATCTGTTGTATGAAGTGTGATTTAGTGACACTTACACAACTTACAGACAACACTTTAACACAACGTTAACTTGGAGTTCTTCAGCAACTTGACCAAATCTTTAGCCGGGAGAAAAAATTATTTAGTAATTACGCACTGTAATGAAATAAGATTATCATTTTCATTTACAAATTAGTTAAATACCAAACCACTGAATAACACAGCGAACGCCACAACCATTTGTGAGGAACTGCTTGTGCGTTACGAGGCTAATCGTGAAAAACTTTTGTCGAACATCGTCACAGCCGGTGAAACATCCATTCATTATTTCGAACCGGAAATAAAACGATAATCTATGGAGTGGCACCACTCCACAGGATGGAGCATAAACATCGCTTATCTCATTAGCTTCTCACTCATCAATTTTCACAGGCGTTTGTATAAATATTGGATTATACCTCTGTCTTTTGTAAATGTAGCCCGTCAGTTCAAAAAAGTTTCGAGACTAGATTAGGGAGAAAAACAGATAAAATTTAAGATGATGTTTCTCACATTTCAAGCTTTTTACATAATATCTTCCCAGTTGAGTACAACGCAGAGAATTTTCATACAGCCGTGTGAAACTGTCAGAAAAGTTCTTTCTTTGGATGATGTTCAACTAGCGCGTCACATTGGTTTAAATATCCGTTATGTCGTCAAAGAATTAAGCCTTCAAGTGAAATTTTGCACTTTGTTGTTTTGTGGTAGGTTCACATTGAGAAAACTAAGTCTCGTGACCCGCATCGATTTTTCCAGAAAAGAATTTTCAGCGTTACGCATTTCAGTCAAACCGCAGGAAGCGTCCATAAGTCTTCGTTTTTGTTCGGGAGCCAATGTGTGAGTGGCGAACTTTGCACACACTTTTCTCAAATATCCAAGAATGTCTTCAACACTTGATTTACAGATGTGACTCTATTATAATTTGTCATTTATCAACGTTAACACTCTACGGCCGCGTGTCCACTACTTAACACAGCCTGCCACAACTGAGTTGTTTAAAGCGGCCACCAGAGTTACTGGGATGACGTCGCTTATACACCAGGAATAAAAACAGTCTTGTAATTATTTTGGACGGACGATGTATAGTTCTCTAAAGCCACGTGGACTGTTGGACAACATTTGTACTCTTATGTATCATTAGCAATACAAAAATTTATAGTCAGTTTTCATTTTATTTGGGTTTCTTACGAAATTATTTTCACTCCTCTGCTAATTATTCTAAAATCATTACATGCACTCACCTTGCTCCTGAAATAATCTCGTTCGAGTGTAATACAGTCAAACACGAGAGCTTATGAACTACCTTCAAAAGAGATATTATTTCTTACGTTAAATAAGAATAGAAATAGTATTTCTTACATTAAATAAGAGTACGTGTGGTTCGCAGTGGAACTTTGAAGAGACATATTTCTTAGCAAAGGAGACACTGAGACTTCGCCATTTACAGGTCATTTTCAGGTTGTTAGGTGTTGTAGAATACAGTGTGCAGGTAGATCTGTAATTCACAAACTGTGTCTATAAGTAGTGATTCACCAGGTTGCATTAGATCAGTTGTAAAGATTGTGGGTTCAGTTCATCTTGAGTTAAAGTATATTGGACGCTCCTTTAATTATTCCATTGCACTATGAGAATGTTAATTCACTTCTGCATATAGACAAAAAGTAACTAGATCACGTTATTGTTCATTTATGGGTTGGATTTCGCATTTAGTGGAATGTTTCAGGCATTAAAGTCAGCATCACAACGTGTTATGTACTGACTGGTTGAAGTTTAAATAGTGACCACTTCCAATTGGCTGATGGATGCCAAGATTCTTTCGAAATCCAGTCTCACTGCAATCGTAATTATTATGTGAGAAATGCTGTCAAGATCGGTTTTAAGTTAGCTTTATTTTTGTATTAGGCAACTGATCTTTGACCAATATTACGACGCGAGAAAGGCTCCTGTCTGTCAGACGTGTGGTGTGGTGTGGGTTGTCTAGGAACCAGGGCACCTTATTGGAACGTGAAAATGGGTGCACTCGAACCAAGACTCCATTTCCTACGTTACTGTTTTCTGATGAAATAAACTAAACCCACATGGCATAAACACAAAAGGAGGACTTCTCTCTCTTCCGATTACAGTGGTGTGAGCTCTCATATTAGTAATGCTTGTATCAGTTCTTGACAGCCCACGAGTCGCTGTAATGATCCTCACTAGGTTGCCATATTTCGAAGGCCAAATCACGTTGTAATAATTTAACTGTTAGAAAAGTTCTATTTGGCGAAACTGATTAAATGAATGTTGACATACAATTTTGGTCTGCTCTTTGTACCAGTTTCTTTGGCTAGTTTTAAGCATTAGAAGGTGCAACCGCAGTGGTAAATCCAGAAGTGCAAGCTGGGTGCATTGTACAGTTATAGTTAATATCCCGTTCCTTCCACCTCTGTACTGATGTAGCACTAGTCTTTTGGTACACTTACGCCGCACCATCACTTGTGGCACTTTGCTGCTATCTTCTGGCACCACGCTGTTTGCACATATTCACGTCAGGCGAGTACAGGGGGTGGACAAATATATGCAAATACCATAAGCAAAACACATTAGCATGCCTAATACAGGCTAGTAAAACCGCTGGAATTCAAAACAGCTTCCAGTCGCCCCGGGCGGCGCGGTTAGAGGCACCATGTCAGGAATTGTGCGGCCACTCCCGCCGGAGGTTCGAGTCCACCCTCAGGCATGGATGTGTGTGTTGTTCTTAGCATAAGTTAGTTTAAGTTCTTTTAAGTAGCGTGTAAGTCTAGGGACCGATTACCACAGTTGTTGTGGAATTGATCAAATTAATTTACCCTTAGTCAAGTGAACTAGTGGAATTTTCTGACCTGTGGCCGTTAGTGTTCTGCTTACCTGTGGTTACCTGCCCTGGCCGCTAACGTAGTTTTTAGGCAGTGTCTTATCCTCATCTGTTGTTGCTGTCCAACATGGTGTATAGTTTTGGCAGCTCAATCGACATACGCGTTTGTTTGAAGATAGTGACACTTGTAATTTTTTGGGGGCCTTGAATTCTCGTGTACTCCGTCGTGCAATTCATATCGCTCTGCAATGTTACGCCCAAACATTTAATCGACGTGACTGTGTCATGCGCTACACTACTAATGGAGTATTCAAACATTACAGGATTCTTTTTCCTATTCATTTATCTATATTTAGAGTTAGCTGCCACTCTTTACACCAATCACAAATCCTGTCCAAGTCATCTTGTATCCTCCTACAGTCACTCAACGACGACACCATCCCGTACACCACAGCATCATCAGCAAACAGCCGCGCATTGCTATCCACCCTACCCAAAAGATCATTTATGTAGATAGAAAACAAAAGCCGACCTACCACACTTCCCTGGGGCACTCCAGATGATACCCTCACCTCCAATGAACACCCACCATCGAAGACAGCTGTGACTGTTTCAACAATATGAAAAGGATTTTCCAACACCGTTACCAGTCACAAAATTTGGTTACTAAACAAATTATTTAGTTAGCAATATGTTTTGAAGTTAGCCTCCTCATCAGACTATAGTGACGTTAAAAGAATATTCAATACAAATGCACATAGATATTAAAGATATTAATACATAAAACTGCAACCAGTCAGTTTTTTTAATAGTAATTTATTATTCAATAAACCGGTTTTCCATCATTTTCAGGCTCATCTTCAGATGGATTTTCTAAAGCTACATATCTGTTTCAAGCATAATGCTAGGTACTGGCTCTGTGACAAGAAAATGGAACATGCTTTAATGCATCGCTTGTTTATCTGTCCATTTGGATTCAAAATTTAGTTTTGTACTTACCGTCGACAGGTAAACAATACTCATGACGATGTACGAGATTAAAGCATGTTCCACCTTCTTGTCACAGAGCCAGTACCTAGCATTATGCTTGAAACAGATATGTAACTTTTCAAAAACCATCTGAAGATGAGCCCGAAAATGTCGGAAAACCGGTTTATTGAATAATAAATAACTATTTCAAAAAAAGTGATTGGCTTTAGTTTCATGTTTTTACATTGAAGAAACAGTCGCGAGTTCTAAAATATCCCGAATGGATAAACTTAACTAAAGATGTTTGTATAGTCTTGGCACGTTCCGTGGAAAAAGAGGATAACCTATTAAGAGAAGATGCGTCTTTGTGCGTTGTTCTGCCGCTCACGTGAAAAATTTTAAGTCATAAGAGGCAGAAACGTCACAACAACAAAGTGAGTGACTATTTAAAAATTTTCGTATGATCAGCATACCAATGTAAAGAGACATCGCCTCTTACTAGGTTATCCTCCTCTTTCTCCACAGGATGACCGCAGCACATCCCAAGACTTCACAGGAAAAGACTTTAATATCTATGTGCACTTGTAATAAATGTTTCCGTACTGCCACTGTAGCCCGATGACGATGTCTAACCTCGAAACCTGTTACTGATTAAATAATGTAAGTAGGTAACAAATACTGCGATAGGTAGCGGTTTCTGAGAAACCTTTTCATATCTGAATCAGTGTTCCAGAAGAGCTTCTAAAATGTTTATAGGACAATTATTAGTAAAGTGGTTTTTTTTGATTGATTTCTTTATTAATCCATGTAACAATTTACATTGTGTGGATTTCGTCAGCAAAATCATATACAATACAATATACCTACAATTATACACATAAAATTAGTATTTACACACATTTTTGAGGTATCTTAAATTAGTTTTATATCCTTGTGTAATTTGTAATTTTCTTATAGTACTGTACAATTTTTGATTACATATCATAATTATTTCCTCATGTATTACAATGCAGGCTACTTTAATTACACTACATGTTTTAATTCAGATAGTCCGTTACTGCATAATAACTTTTATTTAATAAAAAAAATTTTAGTTTTGTTTTGAACTGTCCAATTGTGTCAATATCTCTTATTTTTTGGGGTAATTTATTATATAATTTAACAGCATTGTACAACAAGCTCTGCTGAGTTTTAACTTTATTTTTCCTCTCTAGATGCAGATTGAATTGGTTTCTAGTTTCATAGCTGTGTACTAATGAATTTTTCATATAGCAGTCAATATTTTTTTTTACATACATAACACTTTGAAAAATGTATTCACAGGGGACAGTTAGGATTTCCAGCTTTTGGAAATGTTCAAGGCAGTGAGCCCTACTGCCACTCTTGGTTATTATACGAATTGCTCTTTTTCGTAATTTGAAAACTATTTGAATATTTTTACCGTTGACTCCCCAAAATATTATTCCATAGGTAATAACAGAGTGGATATAAGAAAAATATACAGATCTGACACATGTAGTATCACAAACTGCAGTCAGAATTCTCAGAGCATAGCATGCTGTAGCGATTCTGTTACTAAGTATTTTAATATGTTCTTCACACTTTAACTGACTGTCAACATGCATACCAAGAAATTTTGTGTAGTCTACACATTCTATAGTTTCATTGTTTAACTTAAAGTTGTTATAGTGTGTTTTTTTGCAGACATAGAAGTTAACAGCATTTGTTTTTTTAAGATTTAGTGTTAGTTTATTATTGGATGCCCACTCACGTACACTGTTTAGTGTTTGTTCGGCTTTTTCTTTTAGTGCATCTGGTGATTTGTCACTGATTAGAACATTTGAGTCATCTGCAAACAATATTGTTTGTCCATGCTTGATGCTCTGTGGGAAGTCGTTTATGTAAATGAGGAATAGTACTGGGCCAAGGACACTACCCTGTGGGACACCTATATTTACATAATTTGGGTCTGAAGTATACTTTACAATATAGTTTGAGCAACTTGAAATATGTGAGATTTCAGTTATCTGTCTTCTATTTTTTAGATATGACTGGAACCACTTTTTCACAAGTCCCCTAATTCCAAGTTCATCTAACTTATTTAACAATATGTTGTGGTCTACTGTATCAAACGCTTTAGTTAGATCAAGAAATATACCTGTTGTGTAGTTCCCTTTATCTAATGCTTCTAGAATGTGTTTTGTGAGGTGTGCTGTTGCTGATTCTGTGCTTTTCCCTGATCGAAATCCAAACTGGTCAACAGACAGTAAGTTGTATTTATTTAAATAATTGATTAGCCTATCTTTCATAATAGTTTCTAATATTTTTGCCAAGCATGATAGTAGAGAAATTGGCCTATAATTTTCAATTATTCCTGCATCACCTTTTTTGAAGAGAGGTAGTAATTTCGCATATTTTAAATAGTCTGGAAAGTAGCCCTGCTTAAAAGATTGATTTATAATATCAACTAAAAGTGGAAGTAGGCTCTTGATACAGTCCTTAATTATAAAAATGGGGACTTCATCCAGACCAGCTGAGTTTTTGTTTTTCAGTTTGCTGACTGCTTTATGGACTTCTTCCTGTGTTGTAGGGAATAACACCATTGAGTGTGATACACCATTATTTGGCTTTTTGACCTGAGGGGCTGTTAGAAAATTTTCCTGTAATTTTATTCCTAGGCTACTAAAATAATCATTTATATAGTTTGCCAAATATATTGGGTCTTTTATTAAAGTCCCTTCCTCTTTGATTTTCAAGTTTGACAGATTCATTTTCCTGGTACCAGTTTCCTGCTTCACAATCTTCCATACTGCCTTATTTTTGTTTTCAGCAGAGTGCACTATTTTGGAGTTATGAGCTCTCTTTGCTGCAAACAATATTTTCCTATATGTTTTCCTATATATTTTATAAAAGAGTGAGAAAGCAGGATTAGTTTGGCTGTGTTTGATGGAGCTCAGGTACTTTAGTGTTTCAGATGATTTTTTGATTCCTTTTGTGACCCACTTGCTTTTTCCTGCTGTTGGTAATGGACATAATACTTTAGGAAATGTTTCTTCAAAATTTAATTTAAACAATGTCATGAAATTTTTGAATTTTTCATTTGCATCTACTTCTGAGTATACTGAGTCCCATGTTTGTCCTGCTATCTGTTTGGCAAAATCATGTCTATTTTTTTTAGAAAAAATTCGTCTGTAAATATGCATTTTCTTTGTTTCTTCTGGAGCCACTTTTATATTAATGATTTGAGTTGAGTGATCAGATAATCCTAGTTCTGACGTCACGAAAGTCTGAAAAGTTATAAGTAGGGGTGACAGACCATTGTGTAGAAGAGAATGCTTGGTTGAGAGCGGACCTGTGTCAGATAGCAATCCACCTTAGTTACATCATAAGCTTTTTATTTGCTTCATTTGATGTTGATTAAGTCTGAATACGTACAGCCGCATAGACAGTGCTTTCAATTGATGCTTCAAAGTAAAGTTTTGCTGGTGACAATATCGAAGATCTTTAGATTGAGATGGTTTAACTGAACAAAGGTTATGTCACGTCATACGTCGTTACTCAACCAAATGTCGATGATGCTGATTATCTGGTTGTGTAGTATCTCAGTGTTGCAATAGATTGTCGTGACGGCCGTCTTGTCGTGACTGTGGGGTTAACATGTGTTGTGGTTTGGAGATATCCTGTCTTATTGTCCACAGATATAAACTATCCTGCCGTTTTTTATCAAGACTTGCATGGCAGAGTAGCATAGTGATTGTGACGGTACGTGCGAGTGATTAATTTGGTAGGATGAAGAACTGTGTTGTAAATAGTAATTAGTTTTAGTCTCGCCCGCTTCTTGAATTATTATGAGTGCTGTTTTCAACTCTGCATAAATTTTTGTAGCGTATGTACGCCAACTAAACTGGAGGATAAATGGCCTGAGTGATATACCGGTATTTGATTTTCTTTGTTGCTTTAATAGTGTACCGACCGTTTCCAGAGTACTGTTCTATTCACACAAAGTTCAGTCAGTTTCACATGTAGGAGCGCAGTGTAAATACAAATGCGGTACAGATAAGGGCAGGTAGGGTAGCAGGTCGAGGATGTGCGGCTGGGCCTCAAGTAAGCAGCATCAGATGGTAGGTCAGTGTTGTAATTATTCACGCATCCCTGTTCGACCACCGGTTACCGTCCCAGGAAAGTTATTCAACATTACGTTGCAGCAGCGAGTTTTTGGTTGATTCTCTATTGTGGTGCAAGCCGAGGTATGTATAATACTGGAATACTTTGTCCACAAAGTTTTGTGAGTGGTGGGTTTTATTCTAATTAAGCACAAACCATGTTGCAGAAAGCATATCTTATTATAAACAACGTATGGTTCCAATGGCTCTGAGTACTATGGGACTTAACATCTGAGGTCATCAGTCCCCCAGAACTTAGAACCACATAAACCTAACTAACCTAAGGAGATCACACACATCCATGTCCGAGACAAGATTCGAACCTGCGACCGTAGCTGTGACCGTAGCAGTCGCGCGGTTCCGGACTGAAGCGTCTAGAATCGCTCGGCCACCGCGGCCGGCAAACAACGTATGAATGTGCTGAATTCAGTAGTACTGTTCTGACGTTATGGCACTTGGATAAGAATAAACGTAAATGTAGCTAAACATACCTTTTTGTTGGAGTGTTCGGACTCCTGGCGACTCAGTCATAATATAAGAATTTAAATGTAATTGTATTCTCAGCCAACGCCTTCTTGTTGTTGCTGTGTGTGTGCTGTTTTGTACAGAGGGATACAGACGGTAGTCGTAAGCCACACACACTACATAACTTATACAAGACATCTCCTGACACGCTGCTGATCAGAGGATATTTTCTTGTCATAGCGATATGCGCGCATTTCCCATGAAGTGGACTGAATCGTCTAGAGTACCTGAAGCAATGTAAAGAACCGTATCACATACAAGCAGGATCAACCTCTATTAAATCATTCAACTTCTACATTTGCGATCACATATGCTTATTTCTGTTGTGGGAGAACATCGGTACAATAAAGTGAGCGTCACAGTTTTTAAGATATTTTAACGAAACATGTCATGGAAAACTTGGATAAACCTTATAGCATTCTAATTCTCTCTTCTGAGGATTCCAGGTCGCGTTTGGACCTAGGGAATGAACGCGCTGACGGGATGGTCAAATTGGCTACTGGCAAGCTGGTCAGTGTGGCCAAGCGGTTCTAGGCGCTTCAGTCTGGAACCGCGCAACCGCTACAGTCGCAGGTTCGAATCCTGCCTCGGGCATGGATGTGTGTGATGTCCTTAGGTTAGTTAGGTTTAAGGAGTTCTAAGTTATAGGGTACTAATGACCTCAGATGTTAAGTCCCACAGTGCTCAGAGCCATCTGAACCATTTGCTAGTGGCAAGCCGCCTCTTGAGATCGGTATTCCAGAATCGGACCTTCCATTGGTACAATGCCGTCAAGTTATAAGGATCTGGAATACGGAGTGGCATACTCTAACTTTGCCAAATAAACTATGGGCGATGAAGGAGACCACGAATTTGTGGAGGTCCTCAATGTGGGCCCCTTACAAGGACTCCTTCGTCCTTTACCAGCTCCGCAGAGCCATACTTGACTGGCTCATGGTCATCTCCTCCGTCGTGAGGATCCACCGTACTGTCATCGGGCTGCCCGTTTGACGGTGGTCCTCATTGTGCTTCACTGTCGTAACCTAGCCACGCTGACTCGGTACCCATGGTGGTAGCGGACGATGCCTCAGCAGCTGATCTGGTTTTACGGTTTATTCTTGAAGTGGCTTTTTACTACTGTCTGTAATGGACGGCACCTCAGGCTTTTTGGCTCATTGAGGGCTTTGCAGTTAGTTTCCTCTGTCCCAAACAGGCAGCGGCTGTCTAGGCTTGGTGGTCCTCCTCAGCCCTCGCCCTACCCTTTCTTTTATTCTTCTCACGTGTTCTGTTTGACTTCGCGTTCTTCCTCCGATTTCCCGTGCTTCTCTTGCCCACTCCGTGTCACTAATCTTGTTTTGGGTATTGTTGGGTAGGATTCCTCTGGTAAGTGGCGGCGTGTATATCCCCACCGCATTTCCTGCCGTTGAGGGCCTCTGGCTGCTCCCTGGAGGGGGCACTCTCTCGCCTTTTTCCTTTCTTCCATTTATTCTTTCTTGATCGTTTCAGCTGGTCCAGGTGGAGGTTCGAGTCCTCCCTCAGGCATGGGTGTGTGTGTTTCTCCTTAGGATAATTTAGGTTAAGTAGTGTGTAAGCTTAGCAGTTAAGTCCCATAAGATTTCACACACATTTAAACATTTTTTGTTCGTTTCTCTAGGCTTTGTCGACCTTGGTAGATCTTTTCTTTCCATAGGTTCCCCGGCCTAGGCACTTCTTTGGTATGTAGTTTTATTGACTCTCCTGTTCCAGGTAGGAGCGACTAATAACCTCGTAGTTTGGTCCCTTCAACCACTTAACCAACTAATCGTCTGAGGCTCTGAAATGCCATCAAAAGAGTCAAATCGCCTCATTTAGAAAACTATAATAGCTTGTATGGAGTCTCTAGTATTTAAATTTGGAGCCGTGATAAAACGAAAGTTTTGTGAATCTATGTACACGTTATTAGCCTGTATTATGTCAACTTAGCATCAATTATTTGCAATTCGGATGATTCCTTCCAGTTCCACATACGAGACATTCTCTAAGTTGAAACGGATTCTACTCGTCGAGACCAATGTGGGCCACAGGAGAAAGAGACGACCCAAGAGACTCGTTTTCCTTTGTTTTATTCTCCCAGGCAGCTATAAACAGGACTTTATTGTGATTTAGAAGCTATTACGTCGTAGGAGGTAATAAGAAAGAGGTCCTCTGCGAAGGTAGTGAATTCCGGCGCGCGTGCCATTTGCCTCTGCGCGGCGCCGCCCAGGACTCGCGGGTGGACCTACTTCCACTCCGGCCCACGCACCAATTTGGCACTTAACGAGCCACTCGGCCGCTAACCGAATCGTAAGGCAATAAAGAAAGCGGCCCTTACCGCCGGCTGTCGGCGGACGATGAGAGACGGCGGAGCCGCCAGGCCAGCACGGGACGCCGCCGCCGCCGCCGCCGCCGCCGCCGCCGGCTGCGCGCCGCGTCACGCACGCCAGAGTCCAGGCCACCGGGGTGCCGTAAACAACGTCTGCTTCGCGAGGCCCTGCTCCGCTGCGAGTCAACCGCTCCCGAGGCCGACATTTGTTTCGCTATTTGTTGATTTATTAAGGGCATTTGTAATGACACAGTTCATGACATTAACAAGTACACTACTGGCCAATAAAATTGCTACACCAAGAAGAAATGCAGATGATAAACAGGTATTCATTTGACAAATATATTGTACTAGAACTGAGATGTGATTACATTTTCACGCAATTTGGGTGCATAGATCCTGCGGAATCAGTACCCAAAACAACCACCTCTGGCCGTAATAACGGTCTTGATACGCCTGGGCATAGAGTCAAACAGAGCTTGCATGGCGTGTACACGTACAGCTGCCCATGCAGCTTCAACGCGATACCACAGTTCATCAAGAGTAGTGACTGGCGTATTGTGATGAGCCAGTTGCTCCGCCACCATTGACCAGACGTTTCCAATTGGTGAGAGATCTGGAGAATGTGCTGGCCAGGGCACCAGTCGAACATTTCCTGTATCCAGAAGGGCCCGTACAGGACCTGCAACATGCGGTCGTGCATTATCCTGCTTAAATGTAGCGTTTGGCAGGGATCGAAATAGGGTAGAGCCACGGGTCGTAACACATCTGAAATGTAACGTCCACTGTTCAAAGTGCCGTCAATGCGAACAGGAGGTGACCGAGACGTGTAACCAATTGCACCCCACACCATCACGCCGTGTGATACGCCAGTATGGCGATGACGAATACACGCTTCCAATGTGCGTTCACCGCGATGTCGCCAAACACGGATACGACCATCATGATGCTGTAAACAGAACCTGGATTCATCCGAAAAAATGACGTTTTGCAATTCGTGCACCCAGGTTCGACGTTGAGTACATCATCGCAGGCGCTCCTGTCTGTCAGGCAGCGTCAAGGGTAAAATTTCGCGTCTGTAGCACGTCATCTTCGTGGTGTAGCACTTTTAATGGCCAGTAGTGTATCTGTACCATTGATAATCTCATCAATATGGATGCGGGATTTCAACTCAGCACAGCCTGGAAATCAAGACGAGAAAATCAAAGTTTTTCGATAACAGATCCGCTATAACATTGGTCTAGTACGGTCTCTTAGTGAGTAACTTAAAACAGCCGCACTGTTAGTAAACATAGCGTACAGCGCTCGCGCAGGAAGGACGCTCTGCGACTTTCGGCAGAGGGTGTTTGAGTATGGCACCATCTATCTGCCAATCATTGCGCATGCGTGATTTCCGCGCCTGCGCATTCTTCGCGCGCGTGTTCCATAAACGGGGCGCCGACGTGCGGATACCATCAGTCGTACCTAGCCACCAGCAACGTTCAACCAGCTGAAAATGTCAGTCAGTTGCTCCGAGAAAAATATTGTGGAATTTGCACAGCGTCTTCCGGCGGCAAACCCGTGAAGACTATTTGCGAAAAGGAATGTTGTGTGTATTGTATATACTCTTCAACCAACTAATATAGGTAGTTCCAGTGTCTGGGTTATCAAGTGCTGCCAGTACAGATTGTATTGTAAAGAGTCAGAGTCTATAAAACCGACACAAAGTGATAATCGTTTGCTGTTGTCAAGCTGCGGTTTGCCTGTACAATTACCCTCCCCCCCCCCCTTTCTGTGTTCCCCATTACCTAATGGACGAGCTAATGATGGCTCAAAGCGTATCCTTATCATCAGACATTGATAAAACTTATAAAATTAGTTCCAAAAGTAAGAGAATTATTTCCAACATCGAAGGAAACCTGACTCAGTACCACAGAGTTACTATAAAATTCCCCGAGCCTAATCGGAAGCTAAGTAAACTAAATTACAGAAGGAAAATAAAGTACTTTTAGAAGTCATATAAAACCCCCAAATATTTCATAATGTCTATTTTATATTAACTGGAAACTTCTACATGTTCTCCCACGAACTATGACTGACACACTGACACGTCCAAAATGTATAAAAACACTGCTGACATGTTCGAGCCGTCAGACTCAAATATGCTGCAGTATATGAACTTCTCACCAAAGAGAAACTCTGATGCACTCTGACTGGTAAACGGCAGTCGCGTTAATGGCAAACAGTAGAGAACGGGCAACTCCATGTTTTATACGGAAGTAAGACAATGAAACTCAATTTTCGAAATAAATACCTCAAAACACACACACACACAAAATGCCACCCTTCGAATAACTTGAAACTTTCATTTTCGTACAGTTGTAGGTGAAGACAACAATCATCGTAAATCATTTAAAGTTAGAGAAAATGCGACAGGCGTAAATTAAAAATTTAAAAAATATCAAGAAATACGGCACAGTAAATAGATTCTGTGTGTAAATATTATGACTTGACGAAACTGCTAGTAGTACACAAAACATTTCAATGAGGCAAGTAAGTTACTGCTTAATGGCAACAATGGACACTTCAAGACTGATACTTATACCAAAGAGACTATTTTTAAGGCCCTCGTCGCACACCATTATTATTATATCTGAATTTTGCCACTGTGTACTGCAGATGGTGAGCCTCCTACCCACGTAGGAGTTCAGACTGATTTTGATGTAGTTGATGAGCAACGAATTTCCACTTTGTGGCTTTTAAAGATTACCATGCAGCGCCTCGCATTTATTTCGACTACATGGAAACGCTCGCTAATCTGCCACATCCGCAGTTTCCTCAGTGGAGAAGTGATACTAATCGCTATGAAGAACTAATAGCGCGTTTACTAAATACCACCTAGCATTCATCATTTCTAATATGCTAAACGCTCCACAAAAATACTATTTTAGCATCGTGGCACTCAAATAATCAGTGAGAAGTGGAGATCGATGCACTTACGTGTTTCAAAATGCGTGCTTCGCTGTTTACGTATACGATATCGGACGTCCATCTATCTAGACCAGCGATCTTTCTTCTGCCACACTCTTTTGGAATCTTTTTTGCTTTGGCTGAGACAAGTATCAGTAACTACAATATGTTTACTTTTCCTCCCAAGTAAATCTAGCATCACAATTATTTAATACAATTTAAATAACAGGAACATTTTATAATACGAACATAAACTTAAAGGAAGAAAGAATGCCCCTTTTGGAGAACAAATAAGCGAATATGCTCCTGCTTAAAAACTGATTGAAAATTGGTTTGCCAGCTGCCTCATTCTTCTTTCTCAGTACTTTTAAGAATTTTCCAAAAAATTTAGCATCGAACATATTCGCTCTCTTTCCAACATGCAACTCACCTATTACTCCCATAAGCTCCCCTAATTGTAACACACTCACACATTCCATCAGTGTAACTCGCTCATAACCATTCGCTCCCACTTGTCCATTCTCACTCAATTCAAATCATTTTTATCTCTCCTTGTGTCTCTCTGTCACTGTCTCCTGTCTCACAGTCACAGTATCCGTTCTGTCCTACTACTACTGTCTCCCATCATTGTCACTATCTCCCTCTTGCTCATTCTTACTGCTATTATTTCATTCAATCTCACTGCTGCTGCATCTTCTCACTGTCACTATCACTCTCTTCCTCGTTGTCATTGTCATAGACTGTGCCTCTTATTATTACTAGCTCTCATCCACTTCCGTTCCCTCCTTCTCTTTATTCCTCTCCCACTTGCCTTGTTTCGTTTAATCGCTTCCTAGCACTGTCCTGTTACTGTCAACTTCGTTTTCCACTGCCACTGTGTCCCCCGGTTTCTTTAACACTGCCATTGTCTCCTTCACTCTTTCCGTACTACAACCACTATCTGCTGTCTTCCAGTACACTCAAGTTCATAAATTAAGGATAATACTGATACACGGTGAAACAACGCTCTGGTGGGCGGTTTGCTGGTTTAATTCACCTCGGAGTATGACCAGGCGGTGCGTTTGACCTGCAGTCGTCGCACGGTGGCGCTGGCAGCAGCCCACATACACAGAGGTGTGTTGGTGCATGTCAGAGTACGGTGCAGCGAGTAAGTGGGCAGACGTTTTCAGACGTGCTAATAGTGACTGAGTGTTGAAAATGGCTCAAAGAACACATATTGATGACGTTATGAGGGATAGAATACTAGGGCGCCTGGAGGCTGGTCAAACACAGCAGGTCCTAGCATGGGCCCTCCGTGTGCCACAAAGTGTGATCTCATGATTATGGCAACGGTTCCAGCAGGCAGGAAACCTGTCGAGGCGCTTCAGTACGGGACGTCCACAGTGTACAATGCCACAAGAAGACCGATATCTCACCATGAATGCCCGCAGACGGCTACGGAATACAGCAGGTAGCCTTGCTGCGGGCCTTACCGCAGCCACTGGAAAAGTTGTCTCCAGACACACAGTCTACAGACGACTGAACAGACGTGTTTTATTCGCCCGGAGACCTGCAAGGTGCATTGCACTGACCCCAGCTCACAGGAGAGCCCGTAAAGCCTGGTGTCAAGAACACAGTACATGCTCATTGGAACAGTGGTCCCAGGTTATTTTCACGGACAAGTCCAGGTATAGTCTGAACAGGGATTCTCGCCGGGTTTTCATCTGGCGTGAACCAGGAACCAGATACCAAACCCTTAATGTCCTTGAAAGGGACCTGCATGGAGG
Organism: Schistocerca americana; assembly: GCF_021461395.2. Lineage (NCBI taxonomy): Eukaryota > Metazoa > Arthropoda > Insecta > Orthoptera > Acrididae > Schistocerca > Schistocerca americana. The sequence goes on along the minus strand of NC_060119.1, from coordinate 1,103,166,316 downwards.
TCGTGGTTTGATGGTGTGGGGTGAGATTATGATTGGTGCACGTCACCCCTTCATGTCTTTGACAGAGGAACTGTCATTTTGCACCTGTATGACCGCCTTTTCAGGGGTGCAGTGGGTCCCACCTTCCTCCTGATGGATGATAATGCCCGGCCCCATCGAGCTGCCATCGTGGAGGAGCACCTTGAAACAGAAGATATCAGGTGAATGGAGTGGCCAGCCTGTTCTCCAGACCTATACCCTATCGATGTATCGCTGCACGTCTTCAAACCCCTACGACATTTCTGGAGCTCCGACAGGCACTGGTGCAAGAATGGGAGGCTATACCCCAGCAGCTGCTCGACCACCTGATCCAGAGTATGACAATCCGTTGTGCGGCCTGTGTACGTGTGCATGGTGATCATATCCCATACTGATGTCGGGGTATGCGCGCAGGAAACAGTGGCGTTTTGATGGCATGTGGTTCGGGACGGTTTTCTCAACTATCACCACTACCGTGGACTTACAGATCTGTGTCGTGTATGTTCCCTACGTGCCTATGCTATTAGCGCCAGTTTTGTGTAGTGCCACGTGAGCATGAGTGCAGTTATTACTTTTCCGTCTCTTTCCCACTGCCACTGTCTCCTTCTCTCTCAACATACAAAACAGCGAATATGATCACATGCCAAAGTTTTTGGAAATGTTTTAAAGGTGCTGAATAAGCTAGAAAGAGGCAGCTGGTACACCACTTTTCAGCATTTTAAACAGGAGTATATTCACCTTTTTTCTGCTGGTTCCCTTCTTTGCTTTGCTACACTAGATCATGTCACCCATATGAAAAGGACTTCATGGGCCAGTAAAATTTTGATCGTTCACTAATGTAAAATTGAAATAATGCATAACTAATTTTATACCTCAAAACCGGATTTGACGCGTACAAAAATTTTGCATGTGCTTCAGTACAAAAACATGCGATTTCCAGAACCCTTCTGATGATAATGGAGACACTTTATGGCATCTTTCTCCACTCTACGTCAATTTATAAACTACATTTTCGCCTCGCACCGTATTTTACGTGTACAAGTGAGGAAAATTTGGACCTCTGTATATCCGAAATGGATAAAGGTATGTAGAAAATATGCAAGTTTGTTCGAGTTCAGAATGTTATGAATATAGTGTAAAACTTTCTGCAGTTTGCTGTGTGTAGTCGTCTTGTAATCCACAGCTCGATTTTGGCACCACAAGACCAGGTTTTTGGTGAGTTTTTAGATAATGGACAAAGATTTCTGAAAACGGTAAGAAGGAACTTCTGGATAAACGCTGGAGCACATACCATTAAAATCTCAGCAATTTCTGTGGTTAATTATTTAGATCTCCGCTGCTGACAAAAAAATGGTGAAAAACACTTTTTCCTCTTTTTCTCAGGAACAACCCATGAACTTAATCGTGCCTCCATAAGGCCCTTTAGGTGCAATGTAGAATACATCTAATACAAAAAGAACTGACCGATTTGCTTCATTTTCCTAAGAGGGAGGAACTGTGTAATACTCAAAATGTGGCCCTGTTCTGTAGGACAGTTACAGTAAGACAACCCTTCTGGTGGAAATTACGGAAAATCCCGTTTCTATGCGCCACTTTTTGGAACATATTGTAGAGCGTGCTGTCTCATGCGTACCGATTGAAAAGTACGGTAGATGTACATTTTAGTAATGCAATGAAAGCAGCCTAACGTCGAGTTACTACCCTATACCTTCTCTTACAAGCACTGTTGTTCCTCTTGGAAAAAGAAAATAAAAACCATTCAACATACACTAACGTACGTGACGAATGGGCTGTGTTTATTACATGCTTGCCTTGAAATTGTGTTACTGATACAGGAAGCTACTGCAGTAAGAGTTGTCAATAACAAACTGGCAGTCTTATGCCTGTGCTGCAAATTAGCCTGTAAGAGCAGGGATAGAGATAAATGGACAAAATAATACTCAGCAATATTAACTACAATAAATCGATCATAATGCTTGCTACGATCGTTATCCGAGAGGGAGTTATTCACTGCAGGATTAAGATTACTCCTATTACTGTACCGGATGTCGTTAAAGCATTTCACGTCAAAAAATACAAATGGGCTGCACAGTAGCAAATTACTGCGAAATTCGCGAACAATTTGTCTCATAGCATCCGTGTTTCATGCTGCTGGCGCTTTGTAGCTGTGGTGATGACAAATGTCAAGTCCATAGTAAGGAGGGCAATGGTTGATTTTCGCTACATCATTCTAAACATACGGAAGTCATGTAAAACACACGTTGCATTATTTAGACATGTTTTACCTGGTGAAGTACGACTAGGTGTCTCCATACACATTGCTTCATGTAAAACCTCTTCATACTACCGCAGCCAACCAATTTTTTACTTAATCTCCTAGCTGCAAACCGCGGAGAATGTCATTGGAAATTTAATGAAAAAGCACGTAATTTTATCCACGTTGCGTGTTTGTATAGCCCTCTAATCCTGTTACGTTTATAGAATCTTACAGGCTATTTTAGATCACCCACATTTAAGAAATTAAATTACGTTCTCAGGTGCTAGATTATTGCAGCAGAAGTGACTTTACGGTTTTTCTTAATAATTGACAGTCTACTGTATAGTTTGCCACCGCACTCTCTATGTTCCTTGCAGATGAACTAGTTTAGAATGCTTCAGCAGATATGTTTCTCACTTTCCCTTCCATGTGGTAAGGATATTTCAAAGACTCTTTTTCCTCCCCTAATGTATCTAGCATCTCTCCATTTCGTCTTTTATTTGGCGCTATGAATTTTCACAAAATCCTAAAGTAACGCGTTTTAAAAGTCTCAAATTTCTCGTTTTCCGTTTCCATCTGTCCCCGTTTTCTTTCCATACAGAGATACACTGGTGAGACACAGAACGGGGGCTCACTTCACATATAAGGTCGCTTACAAATATAAGTAGATTTGTCCTCGTTTCTTTATTTGTGCCCTCTTTCCTTTACAAGGCCTTCAACTGACATTTCAGGTGCAGAGAGCCGCTGTAAATCTATTTTTCTCAAGATGTCTTGAGTGAAATTTCCTATCTTAAAGGCCATTCTCTCTCATACCTTCACCCTCCCTACGTTTCCATCACTAAACACCAAAGGCATCATAAGTTGCAGTTCTGAGAACTGTAGCAGATGAAAATATAGCAACATAAGAATTGCGTGGTCGTGCGGTAGCGTTCTCGCTTCCCACGCCCGGGTTCCCGGGTTCGATTCCCGGCGGGGTCAGGGGTTTTCTCTGCCTCGTGATGGCTGGGTGTTGTGTGCTGTCCTTAGGTTAGTTAGGTTTAAGTAGTTCTAAGTTCTAGGGGACTGATGACCATAGCTGTTAAGTCCCATAGTGCTCAGAGCCATAAGAATTGCTTCTTCATAAAGAAAGCAACTGGTTTGTTATTATTTGCCGGCCGTTGTAGCCGAACGGTTCTAGGAGCTTCAGTCCGGAACCGCGCTGCTGCTACGGTCGCAGGTTCGAATCCTGCCTCGGGCATGGATGTCCTTAGGTTAATTAGGTTGAAGTAGTTCTAAGTTCTAGGGGGCTAATGACCTCAGATGTTAAGTCCCATAGTGCTTAGAGCCATTTGAAGCATTTTTTGTTATTATTTCTAAGATACAGAACAGACACAGGTGATTGATAAAACGGAAGAATATATATCACAGTCTTCTAGATGTATCCCGTGTAAGATTACTTGAAGTAATCCGTGCAGTCGTTGTTCACGAGCTAGTGCTAAAGAGTTACTTCAAAAAGTAGGAGTGGCAAGAAGACAGCATTACACCTTTAATTATTATTTAGGCACTTCGGGTGGGATTTCATCTTTGAAATTTTGGGAACTTATTATCCATGAGTTCTACTAATAAATAAAAACTGGTTTTCAGTCAGTTTCATGAACATCCCTTCATAAGGACAAAATTTCTGTACCAACAACCCTCACAACGCTACGAGAACCCCAGGAACGCATCGCTGCTGCTGTAACAGACATTAACGAAAACATGCTAGTGAATGTAAGCACGGAAATGGATTACCGTTTGCATGTGCGCCGGCTTACCAAGGGTGCACACATTGAACATTTTGTAGAGTGTACAGAAACTTGGTGAGTGTATCTACCTTTTCATATGTCACCCGTCTTAACACGCTGTATACTTGTAAATAAAAAGTGCTTTGAAACTCGATGGATCACTTAGGCTAACCCTGTGTACTGCTCAGCAGCATACAGGGTCTGGGAAATTCAGATGACATCAGATGAAATTTGCTACTGTAAAAAAAATTTCTACGCTGTGATGTTTTAGTTTGTCTTTTTTCAATAATTTGAAGTTGAATTTTTGAAATCATGCTTTGGGGACCAGTTGGATATGTCAACAGGACAGATTTGGTGACAGTTGAATAGTGGCTAAATGCCCTCCAGTATGCGGAAGGAGCAGTAAACCCTGTTGTCATCAAGAGATGACAATAGCACCAAATGGGATATTCCAGCAGGATAATTCAAGATCCAACTCAAAAATTCACATCACTAACGGCTTGAACTATGTACACATCCTTGATCTTGACAGGCCTGCCCCCTCCCCTTATTTGTCCCCCTTAGCACATGTCTGAGATGCGATGGGAAGACATATACTTTCACACCAGCCTCCACCGAGTAAACTTCATAAAGTGACAGAATATGTGTTGGACGCATGGCAACTAAAACTTCCTGGCAGATTAAAACTGTGTGCCCGACCGAGACTCGAACTCGGGACCTTTGCCTTTCGCGGGCAAGTGCTCTACCATCTGAGCTCCCGAAGCACGACTCACGCCCCGTACTCACAGCTTTACTTCTGCCAGTATCTCGTCTCCTACATTCCAAACTTTACAGAAGCTCTCCTGCGAACCTTGCAGAACTAGCACTCCTGAAAGAAAGGATATTTCAGGAGTGCTAGTTCTGCAAGGTTCGCAGGAGAGCTTCTGTAAAGTTTGGAATGTAGGAGACGAGATACTGGCAGAAGTAAAGCTGTGAGTACGGGGCGTGAGTCGTGCTTCGGTAGCTCAGATGGTAGAGCACTAGCCCGCGAAAGGCAAAGGTCCCGAGTTCGAGTCTCGGTCGGGCACACAGTTTTAATCTGCCAGGAAGTTTTACATCAGCGCACACTCCGCTGCAGAGTGAAAATCTCATTCTGCATGGCAACTAGTTCCGCAAGCTGACATCTGGAGGCGCCTTGCTTCCATCCCACAGCAAATACAGCTGTATTCGTGCTCATGGGGATCACACCTCATATTGATGTTCCTGAATAACTTCACTTTCGAATGCAACGTAAATAGAAAGTGAAGTCTCGTATTAATTTTCCCTCTGATTAAGATTAGGTAGAATCGTATGGTTATTATAAGCCGACGGAAAAAAATCGCAACGCCAAGAAGGAGCTGGTAGGCATCTTTCTACATCTGGAAGATGATGTCTATTAAAATGTGGCTTCAGTCGCATAGAGTGGCGCTGGTAATGCAGCTATTGGGATGCAAATCAGGTTTGCTTTAAATACACGCAGTGTGTCGACATGTTGCCTTGGGCTGTTCGATAATAAAATCTGTCTCCAATAGAGCATATATGGGACATCATTAGATGACTACTCCATCCTTATGCACAAACAGCATTAACCGTCCCTGTATTAACCGACCCACAGCAACACGCTTGAAACTCAATCGTACAAACTGATATCCGTCGCCTGTACGACATAATGTTTGCACGTTTGCATACTTGCATTCAACAGTCTCGCGTTTACACCGGTTATTATTGTACCAGCATTTCACATTTGCATTGGCTTTCTCGCGCTTACATTAATCGGTGATCTTGCAATGTCAATCACTTAAATATGTTACTTAGATAAATTTGTTACCAAAATTCCTAAGTCTACATTAATTATTTTTTCATGTTGCGATATTTTTCCGTCAGTGTATAATAATGGAAATGTGGTCTATCCAGAGTCAATACAAGTTGTTCTTGTTTAAAACCCAGACATGTTTAGGTGAAACTTAACCATCATCAGTGTCTTCATTTGTTTTCTGTCAATAATATGTAAAGAAATTCTGCAAGATAATACATACAGTTTGGAGTTTATGGTACGTTTATAAAATTGTTAACAGAAAAAAATATTGGAAAAACATTAACAAAAAACATTTTCGGATAATTCCCTATTATACTGACCGATCAAACGATAGTAAATGGCAAAACAACAAATATAGTTTCATTTTAGGTCCAAAATTCTTGCAAACTATACGAAATATAATATTGAAAAATCTTAATTAGATACTGATGACATACTACAACAAAATATCAGCTGCACTGCAAATGTCACCCAACCACTTGCTAATTTTTCTGTTTGATAATTTTATGAATATGCATATATAATACATACTCGTGCAAAATTTCGTTACATACTAGTTGACGGAAAATAAATAAATCTACTAATGATGTTGAAACTTCACCGAAGCATGTTTACGTGTTAAACAAGATGAATTTGTGTTTGCTCACGGCAGAACCGTATTTCCATAATTATGTATCACTAACAAAACGCGGACAAAAAGTGAGCTTCAGCCGCAAGACGTTCGGTTATTATTATGTTTAAGACAAAAAAACCGACGCATCATGAAGGATTTATCCGGATGGGACGGAAGTCTACAGATGTGATATTCATGTTCAGACAAACGAATGATTACAGTTTCAGAAAAAATAGATGATTTATTTAAGAGAAAGAACTTCACAAACTGACCAACTCAGTAACGTGTTGGTCCACCTCTGGCCTTATGCAAGCTTCCAGTCTGGCCTTATTTAGTTTGGCATTGACTGATGGAGTTGTTGGACGTCCTAATGAGGGGTATCGTGCCAAATTCTGTCCAACTGGTGCATTAGGTTGTCAAAATCCTGAGCTGATAATAAGGCACTGCCCATTGTCTCCAAACTCCACAACAGCAACGCCGGAACCAACAACGTAATGCTCAAAACCATTCAACCTTCATGTCCTGGGTCGGCAAGCTACGATGCTCGTACCGATTGGACAGCTCCAGACAGACTCCGACACTGCGCAGAGACCGCCAGCGGCCCAGTCGACAACGCCGCACGGGGATGTCCTTGGACCAACCGAACGACCAACAATCCACCAAAAGTCAGGCCCGGCTTAAGTGATGCGTGGCGGCAACGGTCGGGCGGGCGATGTCCACGCAGGGCTCACTGCTGCTGCAAGCCGGCGACTGGCTGGACCGGCTGCGCTCCAGACGCGTTGCAACTGACTGGTAACTCACGACCCGAACTGACGCCGTGAACTCTCCTCCTCGCACGTTCCGACTGACGCAGAAAGCCGAGAACATCTAAAATAGTCGTCAGTGGAAATAACGCCAAGTACACTCTCAACCTAACAAACACTTGCAGTAACCAAGCGCACATGAAGACAAATCGGGAACCGATGCACACACACACACACACACAGCCGACTCATGAACGGTCGGCGAGCCAAAACGCGTCGTCTGGTAGGACGATCGACCGTGGCCTGGCTCAGGTGATGCGTATCGGCAATGGTCGGGCGAGCCATGTCGACGCAGACCTCACTGCTTAAACCCGACTGCACTAGTGCTACATTACAACTCCCAACTGGCAGGTCCGGACTGCGCTCCAGACGCGTTCCAACTGACTGGCAGACCGAACTGGCCACGCGAACTCCTTTACGACCGACAACGACCGGGAGGTAATAGCAGTCGAGCAAAGATACTACGAGAGGGGATATATCGATACGCGCTGCTAACGCCCCTCACTGTCAAGCAAAGCAGCAACTCAGTGACAGCAGTAATGAGGTGAAAGTGCGTTAAAAGCAGGGTGTAGAATACATGACGGCGGGAACACGAGCAGCGCACGGCTCAAGTGTATTTTCTAAATGTATAAAAAGAGACCTGCATTACAGGCCGCTGAAGATGTTTCATAAATAGAAGTGAAATGCATGTGGAAAGAAACAAACTGCCTTCCTTGTAGGTGAGTATACGGAACACACCGCACTGAATTTTGAAGCAACTAAGAAACAAAGAAACGGCAACGGGGAAATTTGGCAGTTTGTGCAGAACTGGGCTTTGAACCCGTGTCTTCTGCTTATTAGGCAGTTTCGGTAACCACTGCGCCATCCAGACACGGTGGTCATCGCAACAGCACGGACTACCCTAGCAAGCCTCCCATCAGACCCAAATTTTCAACTTATCCACACACTGCTAATATAATGCCCCTTGCCATTATCCCCACTACTCGTGGCATTTCGCCGATTCCCGTGCATCTGCACTGAAGAAATCATATAGAATTAAGGAGAGGACGGCCAACTGATCTCTTCAGTGGATTGCACACTAGGCTCAAACTCTTGCGGGAGTCGGCGAAACGAAGCGAGTAATGAGGATAATGAGTAAGGGGCACTGCTTTAGTAGTGTGTGGATAAGCTGAGAATTTTTATCTGACGGAAGGCGTGCTAGAGTAGTCCGTGCAGTTGCAATGACCACTGGTCCGGTCCGACAGCCAATGTCTGTAATTCCTTTGTGTTTTAGTTCGTAGTGTCTGTTGGGCCAAAATGGTGACTATCGGCGACCTTGACTGTAGACGACAAGCTGGCTATTCAGGAAACCACACTGTCGTCTTTCTGGAAGTGTCTGCCACAATATGGTTTCTTCATCCGAGAGAAAAGGAAGAAGACAGAAACATAAGGGGGAAGGAGTATGAGGTTTAACAGCCCAAGGAAACAGCATGTGTGTGTGTGACTGTGTCTTGTGTAGATCTAGCTCGTGCATTGTCGGGGAGCAAAAACACTCCCTTGGTTAGCGTCCCGCGAGGTTCTTGATGGCTTGCTACAACCTTCTCATGAGGATATGGTAGTATGCTTCTGTAACGCTTTGCCCCGTAGCACTACCCCCTGGCAGTCCTGTAACAACTCTCAGCTTCACCACATCACCTTATCCGACGACGGTAGAGTGCTGCCTTTTCTGCGGTGGTGAATCCACATCTTGCCACTGCATGGCCCTTGGGGTCTCCTCATACAAGTGAACTATATCATGTATTCCCAACTGGAAGAAAAATATTTTTGTAGCGTACGAAATGTAGTGTGTTGAGGCCACATAGACAGATAAATTCGGCATTACTTCACATTCCTCTCACTGTATGGATGTACACTGAGGTAACAAAAGTCATGGGGTACCCTCTAATATCGTGTCGGACCTACTTTTGCTCTGCGTGGTGCAGCAGCACAATGTGGCGTGGAATCAACAAATCATTGCAGAAATATAGTCATGCCACTTCTATAGCCGTCAATAACAGCGAGGTATTGCTGGTGCAGAACTTTGCACTCGAACTGACCTCTCGATGGCTCATAAATGTTAGGTGACATTCATGTCGGACGATCTGGGAGGCCAAACCATTCGCTCGAACTGTTCAAAATGTTCCTCAAACCAAGAGCGAACAATTGCGACCCGGTGACATTACGTATTGTCATGCATAAAAATTCCATAATTGTTTGGCAACATGAAGTTCATGAATGGCTGCAAATGATCTCCAAGTATTAGAACATAGCCAGTACCCAGTACATTCCATGTAAACACAGCTCACACCAATATGGAGTCACCACCAGCTTGCACAGGCCGTTGTTGACAACTTGGCTTCATGACTTCGTGGGGGCTGCACCACACTCGAACCCTACTTTCAATTCTTACCAACTGAAATCGCGTCTCGTCTGACTAGGCCACGGTTTTTATTTGTCATGGGTTCAATCGGTATGGTCATTAGCCCAGCAGAGGCGCTGCAGTCGGTGTTGTGCTGTTAGCAAAGGCACTAGCGTCGGTCGTCTGCTGCTATAGCCCATTAACTCCAAAACTGTCCAAACGAATACGTGTCATACGCATTACATTGATTTCTGCGGTTATTTCACGCAGTGTTGATTGTCTGTTAGCACTGACAGCTCTACATGAATGTGAGAAGTAGTGCCTGAAATTTGGTGTTCTCGGCAGACTCTTGACACTGTGGATCTCGGAATATCGAATTCCCTAACGATTTCCGAAACGGAATGTCCTATACGTCCAGCGCCATTCCGTGTTCAAAGTCTGTCAACTGCCGTCGTGTGGCCATAATGACGTCGGAAACCTTTTCACATGAATCACCTGAGTACACATGACAGCTCCGCCAGTGAATTGTGCTTTAATTTCGTGCGTATGCGGTATACTATCGCCATCTATGCATGTGCATGTCGCTATCCCATGACTGTCAATCTCAGCACTATTGAAACTGCATTTTACTTTTCCCCAATGAAACTTCTACACCCAAAACATGCATTATGTTTGGTTTATGTACATCGAGGTCCTCTTCAAAACCACGACGCAACACAGTTTGGGTTGATACTCTACACATTGTAGTTCAATGGAAGGATCGTTGCATTCAATATGCATTTTGAATTCTGCTCCTGCTGTCTGTAGGAAAGAGGTAGCGATCAGACAATGCAGCTCTTGCTTGAGTAACACCTTCCTCTGATGTTCTTAGAACACACCCTGATTAGTGTTGGAGGGAACCTACAGTTGAGGAATTACGCTTTAGGTCACACCTAATGATGTTACTGATCAATTTCTGTGTTACCAAAGGCTCGATATGTCATAGGCGCCACTATATTACATTGTTGTGACACTAAACTGCATTTTATCTCTCCTCAACGAAATTTCTTTATCCATAATGTCCAGTTATCGCCACTCCAGATGCCCTGCTTTAGATACCTATATGAGGTTTCCTTCTTTTCTTGAGATCCCAGCAGATCAAATACTTGAGTAATATTTGTTTTGCGGCTTACGTCTATAAATAATGTACCTACGTGAACAGAAAGTCATTTTGTGCTACCACAAGCGGTTGCACATGTACCTTTTTCCTGGAGATGTATCAGTCTATCTGAACTGATTATCTATTAGATTTTTTAAATGTTGTCGCAAATGTCAGACCAGGTTTTCATTTCTCAGAAGATATCGGTCATACCACAAATTCAGATTGTGTATATTATTTCGCCACTGCTGACACTGTTGTAACAGAGTCGCAAATCACTGTTTAGGTAACTACTAATAGCTTAGTAGCAGTGAGATTGAACCGGCGGTGAAAATAATCACAGTATGCTGTAACGACAGTGGTCCCGGGTAAAATACGCTCGAAAATGTGTTCCGTTACTCACGCTGTGTGAAAGTGGAACATCGACTTGAGAATAAGTAATCGTCCTACATGGATGTAACCGTCTCCCATCCTCTCCTCGACCACCTCCTCCTAACGTGGCATGGGAATGCAGTGGATGACACGAAATAACTTTGATTTGACATCTGGGTGGCTCAATGCAGCGTTGTAGAACTAACATTCTGAAGACACTTCGCGTAATCCATTATTGATTCCAAAAGTTTCAACATGTGATTTAACTGTACATCAATTATTAAATGCTGACTTTGAATATTCTATTTGTATTTGTTCCCTGTTGTCCTTGATCTCGAACACACAAACAATTGTAGCGAGGGTCAGAACTCCTGTATTATATAAAGGTAGCACGAAAACTTTACAGTTTGCATTCTGTTTCATGACGACAGTATGCAAACGTGTTGGAATGTAGCCACCGATTGTTATAGCTACTGCTGGAGTTATTGCTCAAGACACCGTTTTACAAAGAGCTGCAGTAGCAGTTATCGCCGTTCTAGATGCAGTGCTTTAGATAGCTATATAAGGTTTTCTTCTCTTTTAAAAGCCAATAAAACACGTTCACGTAACTTGACCGCTTTTTACACAGCATAATGTGTTCCTCTGCAACCGTGGCTAATGAGGCCTTTCTCCGCTATTCAAGGAGAACTGCGGGTTCATAAGACGTAGGTAATAGATATTCTCTTCCTCAATTACACTCATTCCGCATTGTAAAGCATTATTGAAGAAGGGATTACTTCTGTGCCAGAGTGTTTTTTTCTCTTAACTAAGACGGGGAGAAATATTAGCGTAAGCGATTACAGGTGGCAGTATAGTTCTTGCACCAGGAAACGAATCGATTATCGATAGCTCGAAAATTGCTCATACTTTTCAGTTAGGTTTTCTCATACATCAACCGCGGATGCTAAATATGTGACAGGTGGTAAACTCGCAATTATCAGTGGAAAATTAGGTAGCCAGTTACTGACAAGAAGTGTTGTCCAGGCATCACCACATTCTTTTTAAGATTATTGGTCCATTGAGTGGTTTGGAGTGGTTTGCAGTATTCCTTTATTTTGTGTTACTGCTTTCTTACTTATAAATTATAAATTATGTTTCACGTAACATATTTCTAAGCGCTTACTCCACTACAGATAGACGTCTTTCCCGCTACCGGTATCTGCTCACTTTTGGTCCTTTCTGCCTGAATCTTAATCCCACTACTGGTACTTCAATTTATTTTCTTCGCTGTATAGATTGAACAGTAGGGTCTAAGGACTCTACCCCTACTTTATACCCTTTCCAGTCCGTACGCTTCGTTCTTGGTCTTCCATTCTCATTTTTCCCTCTTGGTTCTGGTTCAAATGGCTCTGAGCACTATGGCACTCAACTGCTGAGGTCATTAGTCCCCTAGAACTTAGAACTAGTTAAACCTAACTAACCTAAGGACATCACACACATCCATGCCCGAGGCAGGATTCGAACCTGCGACCGTAGCGGTCTCGCGGTTCCAGACTGCAGCGCCAGAACCGCGCGGCCACTTCGACCGGCCCTCTTGGTTCTTGTACATATTGTATATCTCATGTCATTCCTGATAAGTAACATCTATTTCCCTGAGAATTTTGAACTTCTTGCACTATTTTACACTGTCGGACGCTTATCACGGCAACGAACCCTCTGAACGTACCTGAATTTTTGTTTAAGTCTTACTTCCATTACTAAGCACAAAGTCACGTACCGCCTCTGTGCTACCTTTTTTACCTTTCCTAAAGGTAAAGTAGTCGTCATTAGTAGCTCCCGAATCTGATTTTACTGATTGTGCAAGAGCTCTCTCTTGCCGGCCGAAGTGGCCGAGCGGTTCTAGGCGCTACAGTCTGAGCTAGGCGCTACAGCCAAGAGCTCTCTCACTTATCTGCCCTTGCTATCTTGTGGTTTTGCGGATGATATTTTTCCGAAAATCCGATGATATATCTCCAGACACATATAGCCTACAAACCATCTTGAACTGACATTTGGTTACCACTTCCCTCAATGATTTTAGAAATTCCGAAGGGATGTTCACAATATCTTCCACTTATCTGCCACCAAGCTTACAATAACTCTGCATAATAAGCAATACATTACTGATGACAGCAGGTTAAGATTAACGCAGTGATGGAAATAGTTATTTGGCAAGCTTGGAGCTGGCGTCTAATCTTCTCTTGTCGAGCAATTTGCTAGGAGCATCAAATAGACGTTGCCCCTCCGTGCTATATTCACAGCGCTACTTCTACTAAATGGATAACTGCCTGCAGTGACCAGACATTTTGTTGTGACTTTTCATCAAGCGTATAGCTACAGCTCTGAAAAAGATGAAACAGTGGCAAACATCCTACGATTTCTTGGTACATTCACGCAATTCTACAACAACTGATGTAGACTACAAGTATGTGGCTAACGAGCACCTGTGTTCGATGTTACCCGGGGTACACTGAGACGACAAAAGTCATGGGATAGCTCCTAATATGATGTCTGTCTTTTGGTCGGCGTGGTGCAGCAACTGGATGTGGCATGGAATCAAAAAGTCGTTGGAAGTCCCCTGCAGAATTATTGAGCCAAGCTACGCCTACAGCCGCCCATAATCGCGAAAGTGTCACCTGTGCAGTATTTTGTGCACGAACTGACCTCTGGATTATATCCCATGAATGTTCGGTGGGATTCATATCCAACGATTTGGGTGGCCATATCATTGTTCAGAATGTTTTTCAATCCAGTCGTAAATAAATGTGGCCCGGTGGCAATTCATTCGTTGTTTGGAAACTAGTGTAAGTCCATGAATGGCTGCAAATGGTCTCCAACTAGCCGAACACAACCATTTAGAGTCAGTGATCGGTTCAGTTCGAGCAGAGGAACCAGTCAATCCATGTAAAGACAGGCCACGCCATTATGGTGCACAGTGCCTTGCTGACAAGTTGAATCTATAGTTTCTTGGAGTCTACACCACACTCGAGCCCTACCATGAGCTCTTACCAAGTAAAATCGGCACATGTCTGGCCAGACGACGGTTTTCCGTCGTCTTGGGTCCAACCGATATGGCCACGAGCCAAGCAGAGGCGCCACAGGCGATGTCGTGCTGTTAGCACAGACACTCGCGTCGGTCGTCTGCTTCGGTAGCCTACTAACGCCAGATTTTTCCGCACTGTCCTAACGGATACGTTCGTCCTACATCCAACATTGATGTATGCTGTTCAAATGATTCAAATGGCTCTGAGCACTATGGGACTTAACATCTGTGGTCATCAGTCCCCTAGAACTTAGAACTACTTAAACCTAACTAACCTAAGGACATCACGCACATCCATGACCGAGGCAGGATTCGAACCTGCGACCGGAGCGGTCACGCGGTTCCAGACTGAAGCGCCCAGACCGCACGGCCACACCGGCCGGCATGTATGCTGTTATTTCACGCAGTGTTGCTCGTCTGTTAGCACTAACAACTCTACGGAAACGTCGCTGCTCCCAGTCGGTAAGTGAAGGCCGTGGGCCACTGCGTTGTGACGGCCGGGGTGGCCGAGCGGTTCTAGGCGCTACAGTCTGGAACTGCGCGACCGCTACGGTCGCAGGTTCGAATCCTGCCTCGGGCATGGATGTGTGTGATGTCCTTAGGTTAGTTAGGTTTAAGTAGTTCTAAGTTCTAGGGGACTGATGACCACAGCAGTTAAGTTCCATAGTGCTCAGAGCCATTTGAACCAACTGCGTTGTCCGTGGTGAGAGGTAATGCCTCAGATTTGATGTTCTCGGCACACTCTTGACACTGTGTATCTCGGGATACTGATACTCTAACAATTTCCGAAGTAGGAAGTCCCCTGCGTCTACCTACAACTACCATTCCGTGTTCGATGTCTATTAATTCCCGTCGCGTGGCCATAATCACGTCGGAAACCTTTTCACATGAATCGCCAAGGTACAAATGACATCTCCGCCAACTTACTATTCTTTTATACCTTGTGTACTCGATACTATCGCCATTTGTATATGAGCATATCACTATCCCTTGACTTATGTCACGTCAGTGCATGTTCTTATTGATAGGGAATTTGTTCATTTATGGATATCTCGATATTCACAGGGACACGCTACAATTCCGACTACATTTCTAGGTCTACAAGTTGTCTACGGCGAAGCACCATAAGCAGAAATGTAGGATTGACGGTGTGGTCCAAAATCCGGTACCGAGTTTATCAGGCTTACAACTTTTTATTGCAGAAACGCGTTACTACAAGCAAATGTCAGTAATGCCTTTAAGAATTATGTTCAACACTTCCACGAAAATTGTAACAATGCATTCCCTGTCCTTGTGTATAGTGAGAAATGATTTAATGTTTTTAATTAATTAAAGTACGTACAGAATGGATAACTGTTGTCCCAAGTTCCAATTAAATATCAACTACTTCGAGTTGACAGTTTAATAATTTGTGATATGTATGGCACACTTACATAAGTGTCCTCTAGATAATTAAACATACAATACAGTAATGAAATAATCCTTTCATAAGAGTGTGTTATAGGATACCTTATATTGTAGCAGCGATAAACGGACAGCAATAGAACAGATTCTTTCAGCAAATGTGTACTGGAAACAAATGCGCTATGAACAAATAAAATATTCTCGGACTTCAATTCGTTGGAAGTGGTTAAAATCCCATAAGCTTTTGACCAAATTCTCTTCTACCATTGCCAGTTGATAACGGACTACCGTGTCCTAGACGGCTTCATCCTCTATGCTGACGTCTGTGATATCACTGGTCCTCAAATCATTCCCACATATGGCAATTTTTACGTCCCGCGTCAGCTGGGCCGTTTCAACCTCGCGATGGCGATCCAGAGTTCTATTAAGTTTTATGAGCCGTCTTTATTAAGACACTTTTCTCATAGTATACTGTACTCGCTTCTGTTTTTATATTATCAAATAAGGCATACACCCTCGTAACGATGTGTAGTCGCATGCAATTCAGTGTCTTGTTCCTAAAGCCCGTTCCAGCACAGCAGATCTGTTGTTTTGTGTATGATAATAAGAGTAAACGCAAATATTTTTATATTATATTGTTTTAATATTCGTATCATTTTCGGCCCATAACAAGGGGCCCTTATTTGCATATCAATTTTTCAGTTCAGTTCACATCTATATCTTCTATACCAACAATAAATTTGTGAAACTGTCGGCCTGCCTGTTTGAACATGATTCTTCCAAGCTGCTCTAATTTTCATGTGCTTTTCACGGGTAACTTGAGCATAGTTTGAAGCACCCTATATACTTCAAAATCGAATCACGGAAAAAAAGATATAATTAATTAAAATTGAAAGTTTTGCTAAAATCATCTTTTATGTCTCTTTATCTGTTTGATCACGCTAATCTCCAAAACTACAAGACGAATTTTCATGGCGTTTTCGCAGGTAACTCAACTGACGCTTGGGGCACCATTCAGGCCTAATTACGTCAAAATCGGATCACGGAAAAGAAAACATAATGCTTTAAAATTTTCATATCTGTATGTTTGAAGACGCTAATCTTTTTCATGGGATTTTCACATATAGCTTGAGCATGGCTTGTGACATCGTATAGGCTTTATTTCATGAAAATCTGATCGTGGAAGAAAAGCTATCGTACTTTAATGTTTTATCCATACCTATATTATAAATGCAAAAGTAACTCTACCCGTTACGTTTCCAGGGCTAACCCGCTGCATCGATTTAAATAAAATCTGGTGTGGAGTTAGCTTGAATCTAGGAAGAACATGGGCTGCTTTAGAAAGTACGTAGTACAAGGTACTTGTCGAAGAGTATTACACGAATTAGGGAAACATATTTACTCTTTGAGAAAGCTATTTACTTTTTGCGTTTTGATATTTGTCATATATGTGAAAATGCTTTCATTAGTTAATACATGTTCTTGATACGATTCAAAGTAATGAATACAATGTGTATAATCTTCAGCGTGTGCAGTCCATATCGGTTGGGTTGCTTGGGGGAAGAGACCAAACAGCGAGGTCATCGGCCTCATCGGATTAGGGAGGGACGTGGAAGGAAGTCGACCGCGCCCTGTCGAAGGAACCATCCCGACGTTAGCCTGGAGCAATTTAGGGAAATCACGGAAAACCTAAATCAAACCTAAATCAGGATGGCTGGACGCAGGATTGAACCGTCGTCCTCCCGAATGCGAGTCCAGTGTGCTAACCACAGCGCCACCTCGATCGGTCAGTCCTTATGGTCACTTAAATAGCACAAATTATAGATGCGCACTCTTGCCCATACGACGAAAACATTTCTCCCAAGGAGAGTCCAGTTTGTTAATATCGTCATGTAGAATGTTTAGCTTATCTGAGAGTATCCGTAACGCTCTCGCACCGACGAAGCAAGTTATCTGACGTCTTTCTTTGATGAGTCCCTCAACCTGATTTCGTGGAGGCTCGCCGGTAGCCGTATGCTGCCGTCCACTCTGAGCTCCGTCACACGTGTTCACATTAGCTCCACCATTTACTACATTACGAGCACGAACAACATAGCGTCGCACATTACTGACGTCGGAACAATCATCACCTTACACAGCTTTCATTCCTCTATGGATTTCAACTGGAGACACGTTTCCTGCGGTTAGAATCTCCATTACAGCACGCTGTTTCTCACGCACCGACATAAGAGTAGCTACATTACACATCACCATGTAACGTGCTACAATTCGGAGCCGTCTAGCGACAAAGGTTGCAACTTGAGTCAGCGAAGCGTAAAAGTGTACTGAGTAAAATGCTTGGAATGTAATACCTCAACCGGTAGAAGAAACAGAATAAAAAATACGGAGGCATCATTTTTGAGCACACCCCTCGTATTTCACAATATCATGACTTCGAGGTCGCGTGGTTTGAGGCGCCATGTCACGGATTGCGCGGCCCCTCACGCCGGAGGTTCGAGTCCTCCCTCGGACATTGGTGTGTGTGTTGGTCTTAGCGTAAGTTAGCTTAAGTTAATTTAAGTAGGGTGTAAGTCTAGGGACCGATGACCTCAGCAGTTTGGTCCCTTAGGAATTCACACACACATGATTTGCATGAAACTGACGAAATAGTCGGCTATGTTCGTTCCGGTTACAGTCCTAAAAGCAGTTTATTTTCGTTTTATGAAAATACTACCCAGACGATATTATAACTGGAACCACAATTTCTACGCAGTTTGGGATGTTTACAATGTCGACAGTCAGCTAAAAGTAGTGACTATTCTTTCTCTCCTTCATAACAAATCATTCTGTTTATTCTAATTATAATAATATTGACGCTTACTTTCGACTTGATATATTCCATTGTATACCGGCCTTATGTGAAGTATCCATGATTCCAAATTGATTAAGGGACAGGTATGCATTCACAAAAGAAAAATCAGTAATACCTTTCTTAGGTACAAGGCTCACCGGCCATTTGACCATCTTTCGTGCGGATGCACAAACAGTGCCCGAACTCTTACGGGAATCGGCAAAAAGCCGCGAGTAATGATGGTCAAATCTTCCCGTCTCCTCTATACCTCGTTTTTTAATGATAACCTTCCCTTTTACAATAACCTATGTAACCTTCCCTTAGGATTTCTATCTCTTGCTTAATATTAACAAATGAAATCTTCCCTTTGAAATTTATTCTCTTTCTCAATCTTCGCATACAAATTTAATTGCTGCTTATTAAAAGTGATTTTCTGATTATTTCGACGAAACATAGAATGTGTCGTCGTCGTGTGGCCCTCAGTCGTTATCTGCAATAACCCAAAATTGTTCCTTACCTTTTTTTACTGTTACTGGATCGCCATCTGACTGCTACATCGAACTGCGACATGAATATACTTACTCTGGTTTACTATACTCTATTAGCTGCTGGTGGTATGTCATAATAAGCGCCTGTATTTATTACCAAAGCTGACGTTGTTCTTTAATAGCAAAGCTGACGTTATTCTTTAATTAATTTGACTGAAGTTACGTAATTCATAGTCAAACTTTTTCTTGACAACAATAAAATTTTGCAAAGTTTTACTTTCATGGTTTTTGGGATGGATTATAATTAGAAATGCAATATTTCTGGCAAAAGTTAATTATATTTTGAATGAAATGATTTTACAAACGTTCAAATGGGACTTACTTTTTACAATAATCGTACAACTAGCAATGCGCAAACGCACCTTCAGTAGTCTTGAGTTTCTCAAAAAATTAATTCAATAATATTAGTTCCTCTTATGATAATAGTTAGCTGATGTCTCCGTACATCCGTTTATAATCTCCTGTAAATCACAGCTAGTGGCTGGCAGGCACACCGCTCCTCTCAACCTATCGCTACAGGCCTGCTACCGACTCGCTTCACATCTCGCTTACTACTGACTTCCTACGAACGCTAAAGTGCGGTCTCTCCTGCCAACAATGTTTTCTGGTGCAAACAATCCCTGCTACCATTACAAAACGTATCAATACGCGGTCTTTCCCGCTCTTTTCTTAAAATGTATCCGTACGCGGTTTCTCCCGCCCTTTTTAAAATTATATTAACAATACTTTGGTGCAGACATTCCCTGCTACCACAATTATTTCCAACATGACAAATATTAATTATTCCTACTTAATCCTATTAATAAAATATAAACATCTTTCATAAATTGTGGTTTGATAATAGACAACAGAAATATACACGTCTTAACAATGGGCAGGGGCACTGTGAATATCGCTCGGGACAGTAAGTTAGGAATGTGGATCGTACTCGATTCGGCGGTACATATACTAAAATTGGAACGATACAGAGAGGATTGGCATGGCCCCTGCGCAAGGATGACATGCAAAATCGTGAAGCGCTCGCCGGCACAGTAGCTCAGAGTGTTCGGTCAGAGAGCTGGCATCTGTAAGAAAAAGAACTGAGCGAACGGATCAGCGACGAACTCCAACGCATGTCACCTGACGTCCGCTGCCATCAAATACAACGAACAATTACGAGCAAAAAAAAAAAAAAAAAAAAAAAAAAAAAAAAAAAAAAATTGGCTAGAGCGTCTGCCATGTAAGCAGGAGGTCCTGGGTTTGAATCCCGGTCGGGACACACATTTTCAACTGTCCCCGTTGACTTATATCAACTCCCGTATGCAGCTAGAGGTATTCATTTCATTGATGTACTATCTGCCAGGCGTGCATCTTCATGATTTCGCGGCGCAGTGGTTGCTCCATTAAATTTCAGGCATGCAGCTGCATAACTTGGACTCCTTCTGATATTTCGGCAGCATGCTGTTCGGCCATCTTTGGAGTGAGTTGAAAGATTGATGCTACAGAACTCGCTCAGTCCTTCTAAACTCCCGTGGCCGCGCATGCAGTGGTTCAGTCCGCGAGTTTAAAAGAACGTACTGGATTCAAGATTTTCTTGCAGATAGAACTCAACACGTCGATCTTAAAGGAATAAAATTTCCGGAGTACCCCAAGGCAATGTGACAGAACCGTTACTCTTTACAATGCATGTAAATGACCTAGTAGAAAGCATCAGGATCTCGTTAAGACTGTTCGCATATGTTGTGGTTGTCTATATTAAAGTAGCAAAGCAGAAGACAGCAAAGATTTGCAGAATCACCTACAGAAGTTTGATGAGTGATGCGACTCTGGCAGTTGACCCCGAACGTCAATAAATGTACTGCGCATACACAGGAAAATAAATCCACTACTCTACAACTACGCTACTGGTGGCAAAACGCTGGAAACACTGTCTGACGTAAAATGTCTAAGAGTAACTATCCTGAGGACCCTAAGTGGATGACGACATAAAACAAATAGTAGGAGAAGGAGATGACACGCAGAGAGTCATAGAAAAATTTTTAAGGAAATGTAAACCATCTACGAAAGAAGTGGCTTGCAAGGCGCTTGTTCGACCGATTCTTGAGTACTGTTCATCAATCTGGGACCCTTATCAGATATCACTGACAGAAGAGATAAATAAGATCCAACGAAGAGCGGCACGCTTCGTCAAGGGATCGTTTCGTCGGTGCGAGAGCGTTGCAAGAACGTAAAACAAACTCTAGAGGCAGACGCTACAAGTGAGGCGTTGTGCACCATCGATTGGTTGAGTACTGAAATTGGGAGAGTACTTCCGGGAAGAGTCGGACAACATATTACTTCCTCCCAGATATATCTCACGAAATTATCACGGCGAGAAAATTCGAGGCATTAGAGCTACTACATAGGCTTACCAATATTCATTCTTCCCACGTGACATTCGCGGGTGGAGGAAGGAAGGGGAGAAGAGTTAGTGGTAGCAGAAGAACCCTCTGTATCACACCGCCAGGTGGTTTGCGGTGTAATGACGTAAACACAGTTGTGTAAAGTAAGTCTTTCAGATCACTCTGAAGATGGCCGAACGGTGTTCGGCTGAAATATTAGGAGATTAAGTGGAATTTACGCGACTGCACGCCCGAAATTTAGTGGAGCTGCTTGTCAGGTATATGTCGATAGTCTTGCTCGAAATTCCTTCTTTCTTGTCTATAACATGGCGATAAAATCAAACGAGACTCGTGCTGCGTGAGCGGCGACAGATTTGTTACACAGATACCCGAACCCATTCATTTGCAGAATCTTTCATCTGATGGGTGTGGCCACTCTGTCACTGTCAAAGCTGGAGAAAGTCAAATATTGGTAGGTCCGCCGAGCTGACCACTAAAATTAATAACGCTACCAGCAAACAGGTCAGCAGATAATGCCTGTTGTTTCGGTAGCTGCGCGCAGTTACGGTGAAGTGCTTGTTTTCTCTCGCTAACATCATAATATAGAATTTACCTCCTGTGTTACTTTCCTCTCGCTAATAAAAGAACGCGCGGCGCCGCAGAAAATCACCGGTCGCGCGGTGGGACAGGTATCTGATCAGTGGCGCGGCAGACGTGTTTTCTTGCAGGACATAAGAGGCTGTGCATGGCGCCCGAAGCAACAAGTGGAACCGAGCGGCAGCGGTGGAGCAACAACCGTCCGAGGCGCTTCCCGCGAAAGATGAACGCGTTACTACGGAAAGTGTCAACTACTGTTCGTCCACGAGACACAGAAAGCAATAGGCATAGCTTCCCAGGTAGACACCGGGTTCCTTGAGTCCCGAAAGGTATTCGATACAGCTGCTGAGAATTCTTCCGGATTGTATGGCCGTGGTCCATGGAACTCGTCAATCCCTGACGTTTCGTCCAAGTCTACGTTGGACATCTTCGGAGGTGCTTCTGGTTGTGCTGAATATCGCCGACGAGTCGAACGTCGAAGAGCGGCCTAAATACCGTGGAAAGTGGGCGTGGTCTGGATTTCACGTGATAGGAGAGATAAACCTTGTCAAAGATAAAATTTTTTAAACTATCGATCATAGTACGTCAAAGATAAAAATTTCTCATTGATTCTGTAGTGCCACAGTCCATATATCACTGAGTTTCATGGCTTCTTCTTTTCTGTTAAAATTATCCCATGTTTACATATTTCGATGAACGATTTTCAGACCAACTAACAACATAGGCCAAGCACTTCGTTCCGTTAAGGATAAACGTCCCCCTCTCTCTGCAAGTGGTGTATATAAGATTCCGTGTACGTGTGGCAAGGTCTACATTGGAACTACAAAGAGAAGTGTGAATACACGGTTGAAGTAGCCTAACATAAAAGTCTTTGCCGACTATGGAAAACAGACAAATCAGACGTGGCGGAACATGCACTTCAATCAGGTGATCAGGTAGTCAAATTTTCGGAAACTGAAGTTTTATGTACTATGACGAACTTTTATCCATGGCTATATAGAGAAACCATCGAAATATATAAACATGGGATAATTTTAACAGAGAAGAAAAAGCCATGAAACTCAGTGATATATGGGCTGTAGCGCTACAGAATCGATGAAAATTTTTTATCTTTGACGTACTATGATCGATAGTTTAAAAATTTTATCTTTGACAAGGTTTATCTCTGCTATCACGTGAAATCCAGACCACGTCCACTTTCCACGGTATTTAGGCCGCTCGACTCGTCAGTCGGCAAGACTCAGCACAACCAGAAGCACCTCCGCAGATGTCCAACGTAGCTTTGGACGAAACGTTAGCGATTGAAGTGTTCCATGGACCACGTCGTACAACCCGGAAGAATTCTCAGCAGCTGAAACATCTGGTCGTGAAATCTTTCATTGTATGAATATTCAATACAGTTCCGCACTGTCACCTAATGAACTAAATACGAGTCTATGGAGTATCAGACAACTTTGTGACTCGATTGAAATGATGCTAGCAAACAGAACACAAGTCATTCTGTACGCGGAGAAGCGTTCAAACGTAAAGGTGACTTCTGGTATGCCCCAATGGAGGACCATTACTTTTCACACTGTGTATAAATCACCCAGTAGAGAATGTTGTAAGTTCCAAGATGTTTTTCGCGGACTTTGCTGTTGTATAAACAGAATGGTCGTAATATTAGAAAACTGTAGCGAAATGGTAGAAGGCCTGCAGAGGACCGACGCCTGGTGCAAGGAGTGGCAATTGAACCTCAACATAAACATGTCTACATCTACATCTACATGGGTACTCTGCAAATCACGTTTAAGTGCTCGGCAGAGGGTTCATCGAACCACTTACACAATCTATTATTCCAACCTCATGCAGGGTGTGGAAAAAAACGAACACTTGTATCTTTCCGTGCGAGTTCAGAGTTCTCTTATTTTATTATGGTGATCGTTTCTCCCGATGCAGGTCGGTGTCAACAAAATAATTTCGAATTCGAAGGAAAAAATTAGTGACTGGAATTTCGTGAGAAGATTCCGCCGCAACGAAAAACGTCTTTGTCCTAATGATGTCCAGCTCAAATCCTGTATCATTTCAGTGACATTCTCTCCCCTACTTCGCGATAACTCAAGAGTGCTGCCCTTCTTTGAACTTTCTGCATGTACTCTGCAGTCTTATCTGGTAAGAATCCCACACTACGTAGCAGTATTCTAGAAGAGAACGGACAGGCGTAGTGTAGGCAGTCTCCTTAGTAGATCTGCTACATTTTCTAAGAGTCCTGCTAATTAAACTCAGTGTTTGCTTAGCCTTCCCCGCGACATTTTCTATGTGTTCCTTCCAACGTAGGTTGTTCATAATTCCTAGGTATTTATTTGAATTTACCGCCTTTAGATTTAACTGATTTATCGTGTAACTGAACTTTAACGGATTCGTTTTAGCACTCATGTGGATGACCTTACACTTTTCATTATTTAGCGTCAATTGCCTAGTTTTGCACCATACAGATACCTTTTCTAAATCGTTTTTCAATTTGTTTTGATCTTCGGATGAATTTACTAGTCGGTAAACGACAGCATCATCTGCAAACAACCTAAGACAGCTACTCAGATTGTCTCCTAAATCGTTTATGTAGGAAAGGGCCTAGAACCGCGGGGAACATCAGAAATCACTTCTGTTTTACTCGATGACTTTCCATCATTTACTACGAACTGTGACCTTTGTGACAGGAAATAACGAATCCAGTCACACAACTGAGACGATACTCCATAAGCATGCAATTTCACTACAAGCAGCTTCTGTGGTACAGTGTCAAAAGCGGCCGTTATGGCCGAGCGGTTCTAGGTGCTTCATCTGGAGCCGCGTGACCACTACGGTCGCAGGTTCGAATCCTGACTCGGGCATGGATGTGTGTGATGTCCTTAGGTTAGTTAGGTTCAAGTAGTTCTAAGTTCTAGGGGACTGATGACCTCAGATGTTGAGTCCCTTAGTGCTCAGGGCCATTTGAACCATTTTTGTGCTGAGAAATAACTGTTAAGAAAAGAAAATCGTTAAACTGCGACGTTTCCGAGTTAATTAGCATTGAAGTTAGCCAATCAGGTCGCTGCCCGCTCAAATTCAAGCGGCCCGCCAGTTGGTGTCAGTTGTTCTCATACAGTAGATGACAGCGCACGAGTCTGATTATCCTCTGGCTTCGGTTCGATCCCTACTATCTTCCCATGTCGAATTTCTGTGTTTAGCAAAGCAAGCGAAGAACATGTCTGGCGATACTCTCTCTGGCAGGCTGCTTGAATTTGAGCCCAAACAGCCTGATTGGCTAGCTTCAATCATAATTAACCCGGAAAAGACACAACATATCGGTTTTGTCCTTAAAATTATCAGGCGTATTCGGAAGAAAAAATAGTGTGAATTGGAGCCTTTATTCAAAAATAATCACTAGAAGCCAAAGGACAACTATCCCGATCTTTCACAAGCTGAAGGTTTCCCTGTTCACAGAATTCCTGGTGCTGTGTCCTTCAGTTCACCGTCTGAGTTCAAGCACATCCCTCTGAGCTGCTTTTTTAGTGGACGCAACAGACGGAAGTCGCTGGGCATCATGTACGGGCTTAGGGTAGACGCTGAAGCTGCTCCCTCTTAAAAAATGGTTCAAATGGCTCTGAGAACTATGGGACTTAACATCTATGGTCATCAGTCCCCTAGAACTTAGAACTACTTAAACCTAACTAACCTAAGGACATCACACAACACCCAGTCATCACGGTTCCCTCTTCAATTTGGTCTTAATACCTTGTATGACCTTGGAGACGTGTGGATGCACATTATCGTGTAGTAGAGCCACTCCCTCCATGAGGCCATTTATTCTTGACGGACTTGACATGGCTACAGAGTGTCTCACAGTACACGTCACTGTCAACGGTTTTTCCATGCTCGATGAGTTCGGTGAGTATCGGGCTTCGGATGTTGAAAAGGGCGGTGTGCCTACTGAGTGCACAACTTTGAATTTTTTAGGAGGAGGTAGCGAAGCATGCTTCCACTACATGCCGTCCCATTTCGTCTCTGGCTTGACGTGACAGCACCAGCTCTCGTCACCTGCGAAGATCCACTCCAGGAAGGCAGGGTCCTCAGAATGCCAGAACAGATCACTTTTGCTGAGCTTCTTCGAAGCCCACTGCACACACGCCTTCAGGTATTGTACACAACTGCCTGCACTGTTGCAACAGCGGCCTTTACAGTCACTGCTAACACTTGCATTATGACAAGCCAATCAAGGTCGTTCACCTTGTCGGTGAGTTCGGCCACCGTGACCATGTATGCCTGTCGTGGTGTCGGATCGTCACTCAAACGCTCCCGGCCTTCACGAAAATGGGTGTGTGTGTATTGTGTTGGGTATTGAACCGGGGACCTAGAAACGACAGAGAGGCTTCGTGCCGCCATAGCCCTCAGTGGTTCACAACCCCACAACAGGCCAGAGCCAGACGAGTATACCCCAAATGTTTGCGTGGTAGATTAATTATGGTGTTCGTGTACGTGGAGACAACGATTGCGCAGCAATTGCCGACATAGTGTAACTGAGGCGGCATAAGGGGAACCAGCCCGCATTCGCCGAAGCACATGGAAAACCGGGTAAAACCATCCACAGGCTGGCCGGTACACCGGACCTCGACACTAATCCGCTGGGCGGATTTGTGCCGGGCACCAGCACGCATTTCCGCTCGGAAAGCAGCGCGTTAGATCGAGCGGCTAGCCGGGTGGGCTATGCAAACGTGTACTCCACTTTCTCACTGGGTTGTCGGACACACAGTCTCCTCCGTAAACGGTCACCATCTGGCGATGAATATCAGCCGCTTTAACTCCTTCTACAGTCAGAAATCTGATAACACTTCGCTGCTTCTCATTGGTAGGATTTTTCAATGTGAACGCCATGATGTTCTCACATACACTGCCGCTTCAAATAGACGGAACACACAACCGCCTGCTTCTCTTGCGCGCCATGTGCCCGCACATGCGCGCAACCACGCCGGACCCGAAATTGCCTCCCTAGGTGCCTCCTACTTATCCCAAAGCGGCAAATGCAGATTTCAACCGGTCTGGTTGTTACGACGTTTCGTACCTTTTCATCTGAATACTCCTTATATTTCTCAGCACAACACAATATGTAACACCCTTACAAGCTTTTGAGACTGTTTCTGACCACCCTTTCTATTCACATGACAGTCATGGGATCACGATCAACACGAGTAACATTACTGCAGAACGTTAAACCACCGTCTCATTCGGCTACGATACTGCCGCAATCAATTTCTAACACGTGCTCGTAAACATTTCGGTTTCTTAACAAGAGGCGTAACACAATCTTCTGACAAATAGCCAACATTCAAATACGATTTCTGAAGGAGAAATCTGCTGTGCAATTTTTCATTATATATATGGACTATAGAACTTGTTACTCCTATTTCTGCTGTTGTGCGGAACTGCTAATCATTTGCATTTCACAAGCAGGTAATACACGTTGAAAGTTGCTCGTTCTTTTATAATTTCATTTTTTGTTCTCTACATTTTCGCTTTCCTTAGATCGGGACAGTACCTTTACAGTGCTTTGCGTGTTTCTGCTGTAGTCAATTTCGATTGAGTAATCTCTTTGTGTAAGGGCAGTCAAATGAAAACTAGACAGGCGCAAAGAAAGTAGACAAATTGTATTATTTCAAGAGTAATAGCCATAACTGTAAATACATTTATCCCACTGAGCGACAATGTGGTCAACGCCTTCGAGGAAAAATACTTGCTCTTGCCTACGAAAACATGAAGTACCCAGACGTGCACCTCTTCGTCCAAAGTGAATGGATGGCCACAAATGTCTTTCCTCAGGTCTCCAAAAATATGGCAACCGCATGGGAAGAGTTGGGATGATTTGTGGGAAGAGACCAAACGGCGAGGTCATCGGTCTCATCGGATTAGGGAAGGAAGTCGGCAGTGCCCAGTCAAAGGAACCATCCCGGCATTTGCCTGAAGCGATTCAGGGAAATCACGGAAAACCTAAATCAGGATGGCCGACGCTGGATTGAACCGTCGTCCTCCCGAATGCGAGTCCAGTGTGATAACATGAGAAGAGATCGGGACTGTATGGAGGGTGTGTAAGAGCTTCCCCGCGTAGTCGAAACAACAGGCACATCACCTCCACGAAAGTCATGATGACCTCTCCTTGAACATGGCGCCACAACTAACGCACAGCTGTACGTGGACATTTTTCAAAAACTGAAGCGCGCCAAGTCCAAATGCTGAGTGGTGTTGACTGACGGCATCCTTCTGGTGTAAGATCATGCACGCCCATATGTCGCCAACGTTGTTTCGGCTACGCAGCAGGAGTTTCGCTGGGAAGCCCTTACACAACATCCCGATCTCCTCCATATTATGATATTATGATATGAAGGAAGATATTCGTGAGACGGTACTGACAATCTTGTCTCACAGTGGGATAAACGCATTAAGAATTATGGCGATTAATTTTGAAATAATAAAAAATATAGTAATTCCAATCCCAAAGAAAGCAGGTGTTGGCAGATGTGAAAATTACCGAAGTATTAGTTTAATAAGTCATGGTTGCAAAATACTAACACGAATTCTTTACAGACGAATGGAAAAACTGGTAGAGGTTGACCTTGGGGAAGATCAGTTTGGATTCCGTAGAAATGTTGGAACACGCGAGGCAATACTGACCCTACGACTTATCTTTGAAGGTAGATTAAGGAAAGGCAAACCTACGTTTCTAGCATTTGTAGATTTAGAGAAAGCTTTTGACAATGTTGACTGGAATACTCTCTTTCAAATTCTGAAGGTGACAGGGGTCAAATGCATGGAGCGAAAGGCTATTTACAATTTGTACAGAAACTACACTCCTGGAAATTGAAATAAGAACACCGTGAATTCATTGTACCAGGAAGGGGAAACTTTATTGACACATTCCTGGGGTCAGATACATCACATGATCACACTGACAGAACCACAGGCACATAGACACAGGCAACAGAGCATGCACAATGTCGGCACTAGTACAGTGTATATCCACCTTTCGCAGCAATGCAGGCTGCTATTTTCCCATGGAGACGATCGTAGAGATGCTGGATGTAGTCCTGTGGAACGGCTTGCCATGCCATTTCCACCTGGCGCCTCAGTTGGACCAGCGTTCGTGCTGGACGTGCAGACCACGTGAGACGACGCTTCATCCAGTCCCAAACATGCTCAATGGGGGACAGATCCGGAGATCTTGCTGGCCAGGGTAGTTGACTTACACCTTCTAGAGCACGTTGGGTGGCACGGGATACATGCGGACGTGCATTGTCCTGTTGGAACAGCAAGTTCCCTTGCCGGTCTAGGAATGGTAGAGCGATGGGTTCGATGACGGTTTGGATGTACCGTGCACTATTCAGTGTCCCCTCGACGATCACCAGTGGTGTACGGCCAGTGCAGGAGATCGCTCCCCACACCATGATGCCGGGTGTTGGCCCTGTGTGCCTCGGTCGTATGCAGTCCTGATTGTGGCGCTCACCTGCACGGCGCCAAACACGCATACGACCACCATTGGCACCAAGGCAGAAGCGACTCTCATCGCTGAAGACGACACGTCTCCATTCGTCCCTCCATTCACGCCTGTCGCGACACCACTGGAGGCGGGCTGCACGATGTTGGGGCGTGAGCGGAAGACGGCCTAACGGTGTGCGGGACCGTAGCCCAGCTTCATGGAGACGGTTGCGAATGGTCCTCGCCGATACCCCAGGAGCAACAGTGTTCCTAATTTGCTGGGAAGTGGCGGTGCGGTCCCCTACGGCACTGCGTAGGATCCTACGGTCTTGGCGTGCATCCGTGCGTCGCTGCGGTCCGGTCCCAGGTCGACGGGCACGTGCACCTTCCGCCGACCACTGGCGACAACATCGATGTACTGTGGAGACCTCACGCCCCACGTGTTGAGCAATTCGGCGGTACGTCCACCCGGCCTCCCGCATGCCCACTATACGCCCTCGCTCAAAGTCCGTCAACTGCACATACGGTTCACGTCCACGCTGTCGCGGCGTGCTACCAGTGTTAAAGACTGCGATGGAGCTCCGTATGCCACTGCAAACTGGCTGACACTGACGCCGGCGGTGCACAAATGCTGCGCAGCTAGCGCCATTCGACGGCCAACACCGCGGTTCCTGGTGTGTCCGCTGTGCCGTGCGTGTGATCATTGCTTGTACAGCCCTCTCGCAGTGTCCGGAGCAAGTATGGTGGGTCTGACACACCGGTGTCAATGTGTTCTTTTTTCCATTTCCAGGAGTGTAGATGGCAGTATAAGAGTCGAGGGGCATGAAAGGGAAGCAGTGATTGGGAAGGGGAGTAAGACAGGACTGTAGCCAATCCCCGATGTTATTCAATCTATATATTGAGCAAGCAATAAAGGAAACAAAAGAAATAATTGGAGTAGGAATTAAAATTCATGGAGAATAAATAAAAACTTTGAGGGTAGCCGATGGCATTGTAATTCTGTCAGAGACAGCAAAGGACTTGGAAGAGCATTTAAAGGGAATGGACAGTGTCTTCGAAGGAGGATATAAGATGAAAATCAACAAAAGCAAAACGAGGATAATGGAATATAGTCGAATTAAATCAGGTGATGCTGAGGGAATTAGATTAGGAAATGAAACACTTAAAGTAGTAGATGAGTTTTGCTATTTAGGGAGCCTCATAACTGATGATGGTCGAAGTACAGAGGATATAAAATATAGACTGCCAATGGCAAGGAAAGCGTTTCTGAAGAAGAGAAATTTGTTAACATCAGGTATGGATTTAAGTGTCAGGAAGTCTTTTCTAAAAGTATTTGTACGGAGTATAACCATGTATGTGTATGAAACATGGACAATAAATAGTTTAGACAAGAAGAGAATAGAAGCATTCGAAATGTGGTGCTACAGAAGAATGCTGAAGATTATATGGGTAGATCACGTAACTAATGAGGAGGTACTGAAGATGAATTTGTGACACAACTTGACTAAAAGAAGAGATCGGTTAGTAGGACATGTTCTGAGGCATCAAGTGATCGACGGATTAGTATTGGAGGGCAGCGTGGAGGGTAAAAATCGTAGAGGGAGAGCAAGAGATGAATACACTAAGCAGATTCACAAGGTTGTAGGGTGCAGTAGTCACTTGGAGATGAAGAAGCTTGCACAAGATGGAGTAGCATGGAGAGCTGCATCAAACCAGTCTCTGAAATGAAGACCACCACAACAACAACAACAACAACAGAATTTGCTTACTCTTTTCCCATCTGTACCATTTTCGTTTCACTGTCCTTTATATGCCCACTGAGGCACATCGTATCTTCGGAGATCAGCCTAGGCCATCAACCAATAAGAAGCCTTCGCGGTTTTGGAACAACTTGGTGCTCTAGTTTGAACGTGCATTTTCTGGCATCCGTCGATCTTCGTGCTGCTTGGTTTATGAGGAACGATGGTCTTGTCTGTATTTGGTCTGAATTGATTCGTATTTCCTACAACGATGAAGGAACTAGATTAGATATATTCAGTTATTCGCTGTGGTGAATATTAGATAAGTTTATAAGTGTTTCCAGAGGTATATCCTAAAATTCTGGACAGTTAACATTCAATTATTCCACATTCAGACTCACCAGAATATCCTTCCACTTGACTAAATGTAACCTTATAGATTACTCATTTTTTATTAAATGGAAGTTGATTCTAGGAGTGAACATTATCTCTTGAATCCGTCGTGTTTCAGATTCAAACTTTTCATCCTCTCGTGAACTGTAAATGAGTTGCTGCGCTGATGGCAGAAGTGTACTCGTATTGCGAGCATGTCTTTTCGTTACACACTCCGTGAAAGGTGTCTTACATTTATCTCTTGAGAACCCATGTGAGCTTCGTAAATCAACTTAATTATTTGAGGACCATTTACATACATGTTTACAACCTCTTCTTTTAATATCTGACTTGATACAAGTTGTTTGGTCCGTTACATTCACTTAAATAAGCTACAGGCTGGCACGCCGCCATATTGCCTGCGTTTGCTGCAAGCGACGGTGGCACATAAATGTTCTAAGCTGGCGCAAACAGTTAACTGAATTAATTACACTCTGCAGTTCCAAAACACTAGCAATAAATACTATTGCTTTGCATGAAATCAGGTTTCAGATGCAGAAAGGTATATCGTCGGTTGCTGTTATTAACGATCGGTGTTTTATAATCGTACTTCAGAGTGACCTGTCATTTTAGTGATATATACAGGGGAGTCACGAGGTTTTCCCCCTGTTGCTGGAGGTTATTCCTTGGGTTATTTTGAACAAAAAAATGTAAATACAGTAATGTGGTCAGATTCATACTTAGTGAGCTACAACAGAGTTCCGAAACATCCCACGGGTGTGGAGCGCTACACTTGTGTTCACAGGACACACGATCAGTCTTAGGTAGAGAAGTGCAACGAGTGGTACGTTTGCATAACAACCACATTGCTGATACTGCAGTCACTGTTTACTGTTATTGCCTCCTATGTACAATACCCTTTGCAATGCTATACAAGTTTTCATCGCAGGAGTATGGAGAAATGGTGTACATTTTAGGCTTCTGTGATAGTAACGTGAAAGCTGCTGTTGACGACATCACCGTCGGTTTACTAATGGTAGGATTCCGAGTGCCAAAACATTTAATGGAACATTGCTAGAAACTGGCACTCTTCCCAGTACTCGTATTCACTCCGAAAGACATCGTGACGTTCAAGAAGAGAAAAACATTCTTAATTCAGTAGAGCGCAGTCCTCGTTCAAGTACAAGACGCCTAGCTACCCGATTGAACCTTTCACAGTCAAAGGTATACAGGATTCTTCATGAGAATGGACTGTATCCTATTCATGTGCAGAAAGTTCACCATTTAGAGCCACATGATTGTGCCAACCGTTTGCACTTTTGTAACTGGTTAAATGGAAATCGGCAGCTCTATAGCTTCGTAATGTTCAGTGATGAGGCAACCTTCACAAGAGACGGCATCAACAACATGCATAACATGCATGTCTGGCAGGCAAGAATCCCCATGTCACGGTGGTATCTCGATTTCAACGCAGATTCAGTGTCAGGGTCTGGTGTGGTGTTGTGTGCAACCGTTTATTCTCCCGGGAAATTTAAATGGTCAGATGTACGGGTACTTTTTTACGAGAAGACTTACCGCAGCTTCTTGAAGATGTTCCTCTGGAAACAAGACGCCAAATGTACGTTCAACATGATGCGGCACCTGCACACTTCCACCATGTGGTAACAGCTTATCTTAATCAGGAATTCATACAACGATGGATAGCTCACGGGGGCCCTATCAGCTCGCCTGCCAATTAATACCCCTAGATCACTGCACCTGGAGGTGGATGAAAGACGTGGTGTACGAAGTAAAGGTGGAAACACGAGAAGAATTGATACAAAGCATTTTCAATGCCGCAACCTCAGTAAAGGACGAGCATGTGAAATTAAGAAATGCTACTCGCGCGGTTCACTCCCGTGCGAATCTTTGTCTTCAAATACACGGACGAAATTTTGAACACTTGCTTTAAATCCACTCTGAATGCAAGAGACTGATAAAAATTGTTTAAATCAATTATTATGTGCATTTTTGATAGTGAAATCCTACAATAAAAGTTTTTTCTGCCATTTTCTCCTTTATTATGGAACTTATCCCTTTACTTCATTTACATTTATTGTCCGAAATAACCTAAGGAATACCCTCCAGAAACCGTGACTCACCCTATATGTAGAAGAGTTGATATCAAGGGGCTCTCTGTTTACGATATTAGGTGGAAATGTCATTCTGAAATCGTGTTCTGCTCTTAATGGTTCAAGAAAGTGTTAGTATAGCTGTTATTTCAAATTCAGAGTCAACGATTAGATATCTACATCGACATCTACGCGATTACTCTGCTATTCACAATAAAGTGCCTGGCAGATGGTTCAATGAACCAACTTCAAGCCGTCTCTCTACCGTTCCACTCTCGAACGGCGCGCGGGAAAAACGAGCACTAAAATTTTTCTGTGCGAGCCCAGATTTCTCTTATTTTATAGTGATGATCATTTCTCCCTATGTAGGTGGGTGGCAACAGAACGTTTTTGCAATCGGATAAGAAAACTGGTGAATGAAATTTCATGAGAAGATCCCGTAGCAACGAAAAACGCCTTTGTTTTAATGATTGCCACTCCACGTATCATGTCTGTGACGCTATCTCCCCTACTTCGCGATAATACAAAACGAGCTACCCTTCTTTGTACTTTTTCGATGTCATCCGTCAGTCCCATCTCATGCGGATCCCGCAACGCACAGCAATACTCCAGGATAGGGCGGACAAGCGTGGTGTAAGCAGTCTCTTTAGTAGACCTGTTGCACCTTCTAAGTATTCTGCCAATTAATCACAGTCTTTGGTTGGCTCTACCCACAACATTATCTATGTGATCGTTCCAATTTAGGGTATTTGTAATGTTAATCCCTAAGAATTTAGTTGAATTTACAGCCTTCAGATTTGTGTGACTTTTCACGTAATCGAAATTTAGCGGATTTCTCTTAGTACTCATGTGAATAACTTCACACTTTTCTTTATTCAGGGTCAATTGCCACTTTTCGCACCATACAGATATCTTATCTAAATCACTTTGCAGTTCGTTTTGGTCATCTGATGACTTTACAAGACGGTAAATGACAGCAACATCTTCAAACAATCGAAGTCGGCTACTGAGTTTGTCTCCTATGTCGTTAATATTGATAAGATATCTGAAGTAACATCCTTACGTGCACTCCTTAGAGCTATAAGCCGGAAGCAAGCAAACATTTCAATTTTTGGACAGTTTCCTGATGAATCACTATTTATTGTTTGAACAGTAAAGGGGCAAACTTCCTTTCCACCGCGCGTACTCGTAGGGTGTTTAATCGTGTGTGTCCGTAACTGTTCTGTTAAACACACTCCCGGAAAAAATGGAACAGCCATAAGGACTATGTTCAGTGGTACCAGACTGTATAATCTGTGCATGGTGAGGGGTTGTAGTGATACTGATTCATGTGTCACGGTCATCGGCGATCAGGTGGCGCTCAGGAGGCCTTTCTATGCACCACCGATGAGTATGTACTCACCCTGTACGGATTCAGCCAAGCTGGAGTGGCCGAGCGGTTGTAGGCGCTTCAGTCTGGAACCGCGCGACCGCTACGGTCGCAGGTTCGAATCTTGCTTCGGGCATGGATGTGCGTGGTGTCTTTAGGTTAGTAAGGTTTAATTAGTTCTAAGTTCTAGGGGACTGCTGACCACAGCTGTTAAGTCCCATAGTGCTCAGTGCCAATTTTTGAGCGCGATCGCATTGTGGGCGTGTGGGAAGCTGGATGGACGGATTGACGGATTGTTGCACGTGTTGGGTACAGTGTATCGCTGGCGTGTTGGTACCTTCAACGTGATCTACGGAACATTCCCCTGCAGTACACCAGATTCTGGATGTCCGCGTAGTACAGAAGCACGACAAGATCGACACACTGTGTGAGCGGCAGTGGCCTACTGAACGTCATCGAGCGACAAAATCCGGGCACACGTTGTGCCGGCTGTATCACTAGGGACCACTAGGAACCGTCTGCTTGCAACACGATTAGAATCACGTGTGCCTTTGGCCCGGCTCTCTCTAACAACACGACATACACAAGAGCCGACTGGCTCAAATGGCTCTGAGCACTATGGGACTTAACAGCTATGGTCATCAGTCCCTTAGAACTTAGAACTACTTAAACCTAACTAACCTAAGGACAGCACACAACACCCAGCCATCACGAGGCAGAGAAAATCCCTGACCCCGCCGGGAATCGAACCCGGGAACCCGGGCGTGGGAGGCCGACTGGAGAATGGAGTCATGTTCTGTTGTCTTCATTGATGAAAACAGATTCTGTCTGCATGCGAGTGATGGACGTACATGTGTATGGTGTAGACCTGCTGAGCTGCCTATTCCAGACTGCATTCGTCCACAACACACAACCCCCATCCGAGGCTTCTTGGTGTGGGGGCCATCAGTCACAAATCATGGCTACATTTGATGTTTAAGCAGCGTAAAGTAACCGTGCTCAATATGTTGCACAGGCTGTTACGCCCTTGCTACTGCAATTTCTGCGACAAGGTGATGTACTTTTTCAGCAGGACAACGCACGTTCATATAGGGCTGCTGCGGCGCAACGTCCTCTTGGTGGCGTACAGGAACTGCCCTGGTCAGCAATTGAACGCGTATAAGACACGATGAAGCGGGAGTTATTCGTTCTTGAGGACACCTTGCAATAAAAGGCACAAGATACTTAGTACATTCTAGTGCATGATGCCATTCGGCTCCTTTACGATCGTTTGCATGCGAGAATACAAGCCTGTGTTGCCGTTAGAGAGGGGTGCATTGTTTTCTTATGGGCACCCTTCACTGTTCCATTCGATCTGAATTTGTTATGATATACTGCTAGAACGATGAACTAGCTGTCACCTCACTTGTCAATAAAATGACTACAAACTACCTACGCATAGATGTCAATAGACACGTGTATATTAAAGCACACACGTTGCAGAACGTGCATTGCCGCCCATGATGGTCACACACACTATTAAGAACCTTGTCCTGCCTTTTTAACGTCCAAGGCACCATCAGAGTCGGGGTGACTTCAGTATAATTATTGTCTTTGAATAAATCTATCATTTCTGTTCGGCCCACTGCGTATTTCTTTCCGCTACCTTCTGTACCATGCTACAGCATGTCTTTCTATGTTGATCCAAGTTCCATCGAGCTATGTTAATTGGCAATAACACATCACGCGAAAGTTACTTTCGTCCTTAAGTTTTCCACAATAGTGTTGATATAGAACATTATACAATTAATGCCAATATTTTTGATGGTGTAATAGAACAATAGATACGAAGTAAAATTTAAGACTAAGCCCGATACTGATTTCCGATCTCAAAAGAGAGTACTGTCATTCCCCATCCTCTGCGTGGCTCACAAACTGAAGAGACTGGCGCGTTGTTATTCGGTTGTTACATTTAACGGATAATAGAGATCTTGGGCGGGTGCCTCACTTACTTTGCATGCCTGCTTTGCGCCTACTTTGAGTCTACGGTCGTCACTTCGAAAAGTTACTATCCATAAGGTGTGGTTTGTGTACGTCAATTTTCGTTTCTGACCATTATTCCCGTGTCTCAACTGCAAGTAACCTTGACATCTCACTTACTTGCTTTGTGCAGTATCTACCAACATAATAAAAAAAAAGTTTCGTGGATATTCATTTCCGTGCCGGAGAGAATACCGTTCACCTTACCCTCGCGGAATTACCACTTGTCTCAATGTTTTGACCGTACAGAACACAGACAACAGCTTCTGATGCGTTGCTGTGACAAAAGGTTCATCCCATACTGTCATTGTGCTGCAGGTATGTTTTCGGACGGAAGCGTTCACTGAACTCAGGGCCAACTGCTGTGACAGATAAAAGCTCGGCTATGCGGTTATTGCGCTCCGGAAGGGACGCATACCAACATTCCAGTGTAAACGACCGGGAGCGAGAAAATTATGGCTTAGTTTTATCTCTCCGTTCTACAATGCGTATACACGCACATCTCTGCGGTTAGGTCGCAGTGACAGCCACATACTTTTAACAACAGTCTTCTGTAATCCTTTGTCTCTCGTCACTCAGGTAAGAATTGTACAAAACATTTTGTGAATTCTGTATGCGCGAGGCATCACGCAGCTTCGGCACAGACGTCATTTGGCGTAGTTTGTTAACTGGTTTGTTGTTTGAAATTTTAATAAATGACTATTTTATTGGCTGAGATATTATTAATGTTGAAGAATTATTTAGAGCATTTATGCGAGTGGAGTGATGAAAGTGTCTGTAGTAACAGAATGTTTAATTTTGCTCTATGTAGTTTCTGAAAAAGACAACCGGCAAAGATA
The DNA here is from genome assembly GCF_021461395.2 of Schistocerca americana. NCBI lineage: Eukaryota > Metazoa > Arthropoda > Insecta > Orthoptera > Acrididae > Schistocerca > Schistocerca americana. The sequence continues at coordinate 1,103,128,410 of NC_060119.1, read as the reverse complement.
CTAAAAAATTAAATTTTGTTGTGTTTCTTCCTCACATATTTCCTGTTCTTGCAACTCGGAGATAATGGAACTGGGGTATCACCACTTGCACATTTGTATTTTAGGAATAAAAAACGTTCTAAAATAGAGGAAGTATTGGGTTTAGTGCCTCGTTGACAGCTAAGTAATTACAAAGGACAGAAGACAGTTTGGAGTTTAACGACCTTTCAACAACGAGGGGACTAAAGGCAGAGCACAGATTGAGATTTTGAATGGGTGGAGAAGCAAATGGATCGCGTCCTTTTAAAAGGAAACTTCGTGGCGTTTGCCTAAAGAGATTTAGGGAAACAAAGAAAGCCTTGATATGATTGGCCGGGCGGGAATTTGAATCGTCGTCTTCGCGAACACGAACCCAGTGTCTCACCATTTCGTTATCGCACTTGAAGAGGCCTTGGAGGACAATCTTGGAGTGAGCAACGCTGAAGAAGGAAATTGACAGAGGAAACTTCCAGCATACACCGAAACCTGTTTATAGAAATTGGTAGAGCTACAAATCATGATTGTTGAATAGGAATTTCTGTCTCGCTCCTATTGTTTGCGATTCTAATGGCCCACGAACTGTGCAATCTCATTCGGTGAAAAGCTCTTGCCATCATCATTAGAACGCAACTACCCTTGTGACTCTACAGTACATTATGTAGGCCTAACACTAAAACACAGCACTGGTATTGAAATATTTAAGATAATTCCTTTTTAAGAATGTGATTGTTTTCATTTCTTTGTTATGTATAATCACGTTTATTATTGTGTAAGCGTTATAAACTATAATGTTGAGTGAATTTGTTATAAACGGAATATTACTTGAAACCGTTAAAATTAATTTTGTAAAATCTCTACAGTAGGCATAGCAATGTCAGTGACTTTATTTTATATCGAGCCACCAAAAATGTCTGAGTGGTTCAGAAAATCTCCTTGGAGTGCGAACGATCTCTGACAACAGTGGATCGTAAGGAGGACACGTTGTAGCTCAAGGGGGTGAAACTCATATAGATACTTGCTGTAACCTTGTTTCGCTACGAGGCCACTTGGAGTGCTGCAAGGTTATCAGTCCATCATTTCGGTTTCTTATTGGATGATTTAAAGTCTGCCGTCTTTGTTTTGGTTTCATTCAAAACAGAAATTGTTTTCATGGCATTTTCTTCCTGTTTATGATTTCGTGTGTATTGCACTCTTTGAATTGCGTTGTGCATATGGTTCTAATACTTTGTTTCATTATTGAAGACATCCGTAATATTGAGTGGACTAAATGATTCCATATTTTGTTTTTGTTTCACGAAAAATAGAAGCTTGTTTCGTCACGTAGTGTTTTGTGGACGTTTGTTGCTACTTACAAATCCGTGTCTGATCTGCTTGATTTAAATGCGTTCCAAATATTTTGTTCGTATTCTACTTTATTGTATTTTGCGTCCGTTTTCCGTAATGCCTCACATTTAATGGAGACTTCCGAGTAATCAGTTTTTGGCAGAGCTGATATTCGTCTCTACTGCATCTTGTCAGAAAGTGCATATTTTTATGTAGGATTGTGTAGTAGCGTTTGAACGTTCTTCCAGCTTGTTGAATGCTACTGGTTTTAGTAAATTCTACTTATACAAAAGTCGCTATTAGTGCCTATGATGAAATGATGAGAAAGTGTTTTATTTGCTTTACATTTCCAATTGAGTAGAAGGATGATTTAGTACGTTGACTTAAGCTAAATGTAATGTTTGTTGGGTCTGTTAACAACGTGTGAATATGGAATATTAATAACGCGGGAATACATTTGCGAAACTACTGTTGTATTTTTAGCAGTTTCAAGAAAGAACGCCTTAGTCTTAATACCAGAAAACATACTCAGTGGCAAAAAGCAACACCATTCAAAACATAAATACATACTCATTCCGTAACAACATGTAATAAATCTGAATTTCAATTCTGTCAAAAGCTACTAGTATGGAGCACTAAATGCGAGAGAGTATTATAAACGGATGCGGATTAAAATAAAGTAGAATACAAACAATATACGTCCACAACATTTAAATCGAGCGGTTCATTCACGGATTTGTAAGCATGGAAAAATGTACGAGCATATAATTTGACAGAACACGATGCGACGAAACACGATTCAGTTTTATGTGAAGCAAATATGAATATAGAATCAGTTTAACCCACACAATATTACGGATGCTTAGAAAATTTAAGCAGAACACTGGCACATATTCACAACGAAATTCATTGAATGACATGCACAATATGGATGGAATCAGCTTCTATCATGTTGTGGCAGATGACTCTGAGATTTTGACATTTGCTGAGGCGCAGTTGCATCCACTTGATAATGACCACACGATCGAGATTATAGTATTGAGTTTTACAAATGAATAATTTTACAATCAAAAGACCACGACGTTTTAATGGCTGTGAACCCCAGATACGTATGGTTAATCTTAGTTTTTGACTGAGATTTATCGAATATATATCTGTGAAAAGTCTCAAAACCCTTTCACTTTCCGGGCAGGCACTTTACTAGTAAGAGTACTAGGCTCACCCATAAAGTATAAAAATGAAAGATGTCATATAAATAGTGTATATCGAACTGAAAATACGGGTTTTCGCTCCATATTTTCTCGTATTCAATGTTTTCTGCCAGGCCAGTTGGAGCCCTGCAGTTCTCTGTTTCCGTATCGACACATGGACCTCGCACGACTTACATTTTGCTGTTTTGTGGTGTAGCTGCGAGTGAGGAAGTAAACAAGTATGCGTGACTCTGGGGCTGCGTGACTCCGACCCAGCGAACATGTCCGTAGGTAGAGTCGAGATGATGTACCCTGTATTTGTAACTGTTACTTCTCCCTGTGGCAACTAAAAACGTTAAGATTCAACTACTTCAATTTTTAACTTTGCGAAAGGCTTGCAAGTGTTTTGAGTAATTTGTATCGCTTAATCTGTAAGTGAACATTAATTTTGATTTCATGGTCATCATTATCACAAGTCATTGTTACCTGGAACAGGATTTATATCCTATTATCCTAAGTCCCGAGTCTCAAAATATGAATGAAAAATGTTGTTAGAATTAAGGGCAATGCCTTTAACGGATTGTAAACCTCATTTTTTCCTTGGCTTGAAAGTTCACATCGCTACTAGTTAAGTGAAGTCATTAATTAACTTCTGAGCCACAAAAATAACGACTGACTTTAGAGAATAATATTTAGAAAAAACTGTTGAAATCAGTGAATCTAGCAGATCATAGTAAACTTTTATTTTACTACCGCACACCACTAGTTTAAAGTATTCAAAATTAGTTAACACGTCTAGTCAATTGTCAGTTTTTGCAGGGTTGCACTGGAACATAAGGCGTATTTTCAGGTTTTCCTCGCTGAGGATAGTTTTTGACCTGGAAAAGCTCCTCTCCACATCACAGGACGTCACAGGACCGTATCTCTGAACGCGGTGAGGTCATTGCAAGTCAGCTTTGGTTCGTTGTCTTCAAACGTTGAGGCATTCCCAGAGAGACTGCCACTAATTTTGCACACTGTATAATATCTAGAATTCCGCTGGAGAACACTTTGCAATTTGTTGTTCACTTTGTCAGCCACATGATCACCAACTCGGCTAAAAAAAAAAAAAAAAAAATAAAGTGTTAAATCCTAAGCGACCAAACTGCTGAGGTCGTTGGTCCCTAGACTTAAGTACTACTTGAACTAACGTACACTAATTTATGCTAAGAACAACACACACACCCATGCCCGAGGGAAGACTCGAACATCCGGCGGGAGGGGCCGCGCAATTCGTGATACGGCGCCTCAAACCGCGCGGCAACTCGACTCAGATCACTCTACACATTCTTCCATATGTCCAGGGCGCCACGCACTTGAGTTAACAGCACCTTTCAATCATGTGAAGGCTTTTGAAAGCACTGAAAAGTTGGCATTGATGTAGGCAGGTTTTCAGACAAGTTATGCGTAAAGATCTCTTCCACGGTTTACATAATGCTTGACTCGTCGCTATCAAGACCACAAAAGATTGTCTTTATTTTGCTGTAGTTGGTGCAGTAATTCCCAGCAGCATTAAACCAAGAACCTCATCGTGTAAGAACAAGAGGAAGAGGAGGAAGGGACAGAGAATGTGCTTGTTCCTTGAATTTCTGCCCCAGTAGCGGAGCTTTCACATAGCTTTTCTTGCCTATAGGAAATTAATTTGGCCACATAACGGTAATTTGATCGCACCTCTCCCGCAGTTCTGTGTAACGTACGTGCAAGGCAAGTGACGTACAGCATACTGTGGTAGAGAATCTGATGCCCCTTAGTTGCTTTAGCCACAGTAGCCTCATAGAGTTGTCGAACAAAATGGCAACTGTCACGCTGTTTGCTCTCCCGAGAGGTTCACGCGATAGAAAGAACATTTCTCCAAGCCCATCAACTTTTATAACACCTACAAACATTTGCGAGGTGACACCCACCCACATCGGTGGTTGCACCTCTTGACACCCAACTCTTTTGGTCAGAAACACTAATGCGTATATGGTTGAACACCTCCTCGTAGCACACGGATAAATAGTTCCTTCTCAGCGCACATACAGATAGAGCTGGATGTGTTGTTTATTTTTCCAAGAACTGGTTGGAGCGTGGATTCGTCATTTTATCTAATGGGATGTTGCAAGACACCATCATCTCTCACAAGTCCTTGAAGAATGGCTTACGGTTGAAGGTAAGCGTGTCTGCTTAAACAACTTCGTTTTTCTGCTGTCATTATCAGCACTTCTCTTCACACAGATGCTGTATCTGGCGTTATTACTCTGTCGTTGCACATTAAATTGCTTTTCTTCACTAACTTTAACTTTACATAGTTTATAAAATAATATTTCCTCGCCAGTGCAGACGAGGTTCTCTCCAAAATCTCAGACTTCATGCTGTTGGGGTACTTTACTTTCGGTATATTGAACCAGACTGAGTTTGTATTGGAACCGAATAATATGATCACGTGGTTTCGAAAGCGTTTCGTCGACCCCACCAACAAGGTCTTACGTCAACAAACCGACTACTGTGTGCCTTTACTTGTCCGTTACAGTTCTGATAAATAAACCTTTGTAGTGATTGTTATGTTTATTTGTGTCAATAACGCTTGAAACATCGTTATGTGAGCTACATTTTCTTGTTTTTAGCCTTGTGTCCTTTAAGCTACGACAAATATATGATTTTTTGGCCAAAATTTGAAAAAATGGCCGAAATATGACCTATGACTAAAAAAAGTTGTAAATATGGCGTTATGTGCTCAATAAAAATAGATTTTTCTACTCTAAAATATCTGAATTCGTCCATAAATTGTTGTAAAATTCACTCTGAAAACCAGAAAGAAATATGACTTGTCATTAAAACCGATTCCCTACTGATAACAACCTAGAAAGCCGAAAGGTGATTCACGGCGAAATATAAAATGAGTATTGTGGAGCATTAATGCTGTACGAGTTGTAGTCAAAAAGTATTGGGAATTCTCATTTGCGAGAAATAAATTTATTTATTCGTCTACATTAATGTTACGACCTTCAGTGTAGTCTACATTAGATATTACATACTTATACTAGCGCTTGTTCCACTACCCGAAACACTTGTGGAATTCAGTCTTTGGGACAGCACTGATCTCATTCAGCGATTCGCTTTTAATCTCGTGTAAGCTTGTAAAACGAAAGCTCTTGAAGGTTCTCTTTATTTCTGGAAACAAAAAAAGTCATACGGGGCCACATCTGGAGAATATGGTGATTGGTGCATTATTACAGAGACTGTCTGCCGTCAAATATTTGCGAACAAGCAATGACGTGTGAGCAGGTTCATTATCCTGGCGAAAAAGCCATGAAGTGTTTCACCAGAGGGCTTCCCGCAAACGGCGTTAACTTGTAGGTAGTACTCTTTATTCAGCGTTCGACCACTTGGCAAGAACTCATGATGAACAACACCGTTAAAAAAAATGATGAGCAGAATCTTCACATTCGAACGCACTTACCGAGCTTTTTTCGGTTTTGGCCATTCAAAATGCCTCCACAGGGACGACTGTGACTTAGTTTAGACGCCATACCGGCACAAACATGTTTGGTCACTTCTTAGGACACGTTTCAGTAGTTCTGCACCGTTGTTGATTTCATTTAGCGACTCGTGAGCTACTTCCATTCGCCGCTGCTTTTGGTCGAAATTCAACACCTTTGGCACAAATTTTGCTGTCTCGCGTTTCATACCCAAAACATCCGAAGAGTTTTCGTGGCATGAGCCAGCTGACATGCCAACATCATTAGCATCATCTCTGATTGTGACTTGGTGGTCGTTCACAATCATTTCTTTCACATTTTCCACATTTTCAACCGTCTTTTTTGCATGCTGACGCGTCCAGAACGTTCGTCACCTTGCAAGGTCGTCCTGCAGGGCCTTTCTCAGGAAAGCTCACGGCGCCTGGAACTAGTTATTAATGCCACTGTTCGTTATATCTGCGATGTTCGACTCTTTGATCACGTTTCACCATCATATGCATAGCTATCCAGGCTGCAGCCCACATGCGTAGAGATTTCCATACCTCTGTCTTTTTTAATGTCTTGTCAATGAACGCTGTCCCTCATATCTCTCCGCGACTTTAAGGCTCTTGTCTGAACAAAACGATAGAAATACCCGCCAGAGCAAAATCCTTTCTGTCTCACTCCACTGTTCAGCCACGTTCTCGAAGTCCTTCTCAGTAGCAGGAACGCATCTGGAACAACCTCTGACATCTTGTTAGCGAACTAAATAACTACGCATAGTACCAGGTAGAAGGACTGGTGGCGCGCGTAAACACGTTCAGAGCACACAGGGACAGGTACAAAGGCGCGCGCGTTAACACGTACAGAGCAGAAGACAGGTAATGGCATATCTACTAAAGGAACAATAATATTACCGTTTTCCATGTACGCACTCGTTATCCTTATATATCCTTCTTTCCAACATGATATTCCTCGTTTTCCAGTGTTCTTAGAGATGTATACTCCTTACATTTCCCTTTTCCAAAACTCACTATACCGTGATACATCTGTTTTGTAGACCAATAAATTCTTCTCTTGACTGCCTCTATCGTTATTGTTAGTATTATTATTATTATTACTATTATCGCTATTAGTGGGTGCAGCTGCAGTAGTACAGATAATACCAGTATTAACTTTGTTAGCTCGTAGCATCATTCATCACCATTACGGTCGGAGGAAGGAAACGGCAAACCACCTCCATTAGGACCATGCGTAGTACGGAAGTGCGGGTCTCCCGCACCATTCTCCTACGCTCTGTCAAGTAGCATGGGACTTCATTTCCATTTTTTACCAGCTCTTAGTCAGTACAAAACAATGGAAACGCCAGGTAGGAATGTCGACAATGTAAGAGAAGATAATTGCTACTTACCGCAAAGATGACACGTCAAGTTGCGGACAGGCACAATTAAAACACTTACACATATCAAATGAATTCGCAATTGCGAATAAGGACTACTGTCAGCTGTAGAAGGGAATGACGACAGTGAAAATTTGTGCCGGACCGAGACACGAACCCGGATTTCCCGCTTATCGCGAGCGGTCACCTTACCGTTTTCTTTGACTTTATTTGTTCGGTATTGACAGTCGTGTTTGGTCTGGGCGTACGTCACGTAACATCCGTTCAAGTTGATAGTTGATTCCTTTACTCAGTTTTTTATTACAAAGGACAAACAGCCCTCTGACCGAACACGCTGAGCTACCGTGCCGGCATTTGGCTATTCGCCCAATTCTAACGGCCAGACCCAAACTTTCGTATTGAAAGGTGGCTACACTGAACCACTGCGCCAGAGATTGCGCCAAAGAGTATTATTAAGCCGCCTCCACAGTGCTTGGGGAGAGCTCGTAGTAGTCAGTGCCTGTCGAGGACTCGGGGTAGTCTGTGCTGAGATGTTGTAGCAGAGAGTGTTTGTTGAGATGTGCTATTAGGCAGTGCTTACTGAGATGTGATATTGGAGAGTTCTGGTTGAGATGTGATAGTAGAGAGTCGGTGTGAGATATAATGTAAGGATTAGAGTGATTTTCATCAATATAAATGAGGTAATAAACTCCGTTTCTTTTTATTTCAGTGTCCTAAATAATGCGTCATTACAGGTTCAGTCAACAAAGCATCTGGCGTGTGTTCTTGTATTAGAGTTTAATTCTGCTTTCTTGCGCAATTATAATATTTCTAATTTTTCTTTTATCACGTCAGTATAAATGGTATTTGAAATTTCTTGTCTTGTTGAAGAAGAACCGTGCCAGATGTGTACGTTGAGTCACACTCCCACACACAGAACAATTACATTTGTGCTTTGGTTTTGTAGGTATTATAGTTGCTGGGGACTTAATTAATTAATTGTGTTAACGAAAATTTTCTTTCATTGTTTGTTGTTGTTCTATGCAGTCAGATTGCGTACAAATACTAGTCAGGGCCAACCGATTACGAAACAGCGTAATCGGACATACTAAATACTAAAAATATTTTCAATCATATTTAATTAAGCCCTCGGATCGTCCCTTGGAATTCTTCTGATTGTAAAAATAGTAGACAGTAGTATTGTTGTAGTAATTTGAGTTTAGTAATTGTAGTCTATTTTGCATGTGTAGATTTGGTAATTGTCATTCTTCTAATGTTATTTTTTCTCAGAATTTGATTTGTTGCCTTGTATACGCGTTTGACGATTTAGTGCAATTATTTCAATTGTTCGTTAATCGTGTTTGAGGGAAACATTTCGAGTGAATGGTATTGTTGGAGATAAAGAGTCATTGTGTGTAATTTTCGTACAGTGACGAATTTTTTTATGTTTTGTAAATGATTACGCGATCAATGAAAAAGGCGAAAATGATGAATAGTGAGAATGACGAAATTGTTAACATGGCGAACATTTCAAAATTTTTCCCAATCAGAAAATTCACAGAATCCGAGATTAACGACAGAAGATTCTGGAATAGTATCGAACACAGATAGCCTTATGGCTATGCAGAAGGAAGTTAGTTTTGCGGGAAATGTTAGGGCCGAAAAGAATTCTGAACCATTTAACATGGAGCAGTTGATGGGTGTAATATTAAATTTGGGATCAGAATTAAAAACACGGTTAGACTCACAAATGGGAACAATGGAAAAACGGTTAGACTCACTGGGATCACAAATGGGAACAATGGAAACACGGTTAGACTCACTTGGATCACAGTTAGGATCTGAATTAAAAACAGAGATAGGAACTTTGGAAACACGGATAGATTCACGAATAGGGACATGTTTCAAAAATATGAAAGATGAATTAAAGAAAGAAATCAGAGAAGAAGTACAACCGATTTTGAATGCTCACAATAATAGATTAATTGCAGTAGAGATCAGACAAAGGGAACAGGATAGAGAACAGGAAGAAAGAGATCGCGTGATAGTACAGAAATTTTCAGAGTTAAATTTACAACGTGCAAAAGATAAGGAAGAAATATTTGAGAGAATCGAGGAATCCGTACCAAATGACAGATTAAATAACCTAACACAACAGTATGAACAGTTAACTATTAGATGTGTTAATACTGAAACCCGAGTCGCGACACTTACGGAAGACGTAAATAAACAGAAAGAACAAATAGGTGATTTATCGGAAAGAGTTGAGGAGATTTCAGATAAATTGACAAGTCTTAGTTTAAATGGGGACAGAGATTCGGATGATACAGCTCCATTACCATTTGCAGAAACCGAAGAGTATCAGAACATAAATAAGCATGTTGAAAATCAGGGAAAATTTAATGAACGCGTTAAAAGGGAAGTTGAGGCATTACGAAAGCAAGTCAAACAGATCGAAGGCGAAATCGTAGGAAAAGACGGCAAAAGAAATTTAGGATCACAGATACCAGAAGGGATTGAAGAAAATAATTTGTTTCATTTACGGGATGCAACAAGAGAGCGCCAGGCGCCTGAACTTCACAATAATCGACATTCGGACTGGGACAGACGCGGTAGGTCTTTGTCGCCACGAGGCGAAAACTTTGACTATAAACACTTTTTGACTGTCCGGAAATTTAAGATCTTCCGTTATTCTAAGAATGAGATACATCCATGTGCATGGTTAGATCAATTTACGTACGCACTTCCGCCAAAGTTGCCATTAAGTCACAAACTGGAAATTATGTGCGGCTATTAAAGTCCTCAGGGGATTCACTACTCTAAGTGAATATGTGCCGTAGCGAGCATAGGGCCCCGAGCTGTAGTGGTGCTATTTCTCTTTTAGTTTTCTGTACCGCTGCCTACTCTTTTACTATTCTTTGCATCTGTCAAAACAACTCTTCGACTATCAATCTATCTAGACAGTAGATAAACAATAACCGGATATAACTGTTTTACCCAAAAGTGACTTTGGAATTTACCGTTTGGACTTACTGTATCGTCAGCAGCATTCATTCGTAGTTTAAACGAAATTTTACCTGTTTATCTTCGTGACAACATTACTTCATATGTTGACGATATTCTTATTGCTAAACATTCTTGGAGTGAGCACAACAGAATTTTGGATTCATTATTACGTATTTTTGCACGAGTTGGCATTACAGTGAACTTAGAAAAATCTGAATTTGGTCGTTCTCAGGTGAAATTTCTCGGTCACATTATTTCTACAGAAGGTATTCTCCCTGATCCAGAAAAATTAGACGCTATTCGTAATTATGCTGTTCCTACTACAAAACGTGATTTTCGTAGTTTCCTTGGTGTCTGTAATTTTCTTCGACGCTTTGTTAAATTGGATGATTTGGCCACACCTCGTTTATGTGAACTATCCGGAAAGAAATCTAATTGGTGTTGGGATGAGGAAGCTCAGTCAGAATTTGAACAGCTTCGTGATGCTTTAGTTGCTGCTCCACTTCTTTCACATCCGGATCTATCTAAAGAATTTTTTGGCAACGGACTCATCATATAAAGGCCTAGGGGCACACTTATTTCAAGAGATAGAAGAAGACGGCGTTGTAGTACAGAAAACTATTGCATTTGGAAGTCGTGTTCTTTCTAAATCAGAAAAGAATTATTCGATTACGGAACTTGAAGCTTTGGCTGTTGTTTGGGCTTTCACAAAATTTCGGACATTTTTGTTTGGCAGACATACTAAGGTTTACACCGATCATCGAGCTCTGGAATTTCTTATGTCAACAAAATTAACTCACGGCAGATTGTCACGATGGGCGTTGTATCTACAGGAATTTGATTTTAGTATTGTTTGCATACAGGGTTCTACAAATATTGTTGCTGATGCTTTATCACGTGCACCTATGGGTTTTAAACAAAGTGCTGAAGAGGATTGCATAGAAAACAATTATTGTTTGATGTATGTTCAAGGTGTTGCGTTTGAGAACTTTATTTCGTCTTCGCTCCAGGACATCGCTAAGGAGCAAAATAAGGATCCAATCTGGAAGGACATTAAGGAGAAGTGGAGGAGAAAGGAAAGCGTAGCGATTAGACAGCATTATCTAGTTCGCAATGACATTCTTTTTAAACGAAAATCGGTCGACAACTCTGTTTGGTTAGTTTGTATTCCTGATGAGTGGGTCAATAAATTGATTTGGTATACGCATTTCAGTTATGCACACTTTGGTCCCAGAAAATGCTTTCATAAATTACGAGAAAATTTTTACTTCAGTTATATGGAAAAACGTATTCGATCTGTTCTTGCCAAATGCAAATTATGTCAAAAGGCTAAGACGCCAACAGTTTCTCACAGAGCACCGTTGTTTCCTATCATTCCAGCGAAATTAAAGGAGATGGCTGCAGTCGATTTGTTCGGTCCAGTGGTTCGATCTACTAATGGTTTTGCGTACATTTTCGTAGCAGTGGAACTGACATCAAAATATGTGTGTTTTACACCTTTACGCAAAGCAACAGCTCGTTCAGTATCTAACGCTTTTATCAAACATTTTCTTAAAGAAGTTGGTCATGTTGATAAGGTTATATCAGATAATGGATCACAGTTTCGTTCTAAAATTTGGCTTCGTACTCTACAGCGTCGTAAAATTAAACCAATTTTCATTTCACTTTTTCACCCTCAATCTAACGCTTCAGAGAGATGGATGAAGGAAATCAATAAATTGTGTCGTCTTTATTGTCATCAGAATCACAGAACGTGGGATCAGTATCTTCATATTTTTCAAAACATTCTGAATGAACTCCCTAATGATTCAACTTCTTTACCGCCTAAACTGATATTAAAAAACAAAGCACCGACAAATCGCATTTCTGAAATAGTTCCTTTTCCGCCTTCACGGAAACTGCGGCATTCTGAAGTTGTCAACCTGGCTCTACAAAATATTGCATCTGCGGCTGCTAGAAGAGAGAGATCAGCTAAACGTCCTGGTCGTTTAAAAATCTTGTCAGTTGGTCAGAAGGTGTTAATTAAGTCCCACCGTTTGTCTCACAAAGGAAAAGGCTTGTGTCGTAAATTTTTTCTGCTTTATAACGGTCCATATAGAATTCGTAAAATTATTCATGATAACACTGTCGAAGTAGAAACTCTTAAATCTCGACGCTCCAAAGGAATACATCATATATCTAACGTAAAAATTTTTGTGGAATGACATACTTTTGAGAAACCAACAGCTAGATGTAAACATGCGGAGAGTACAAGGATACCGCGCTGTGTTTTGGCGGCGGCATATACTCAAAGCAACAGTCAAGTCTGCGCGCCGCACAAAACAGTCGTTGACCGCAAACAATTGCTTCCTACGTCACGCGCCTACAGATGATCGAGCGCTCAGTGCGAATGCACTGACAGCCGTAAACAAATACACAGTTTAATTTCTCCGATTAAATTCAGTATAAAGCTATAGTGACTTGATGAATTATGTTATTAACATCCAGTATTTTTCAGGATACGGTTCTATAAAATATTTAAGAACTTCAGGTAAATTCTGTGCGTGTCCGACGTTAAGAGGACTTGCTATCGAGAAATTTTCAGGAAGAATGTAATTTCGAAGAAGAAACTAATAAACTAAAAAGGTAACTATTAATTGAGTTTATTTTTCAGGTAACATATTTCCACTTAGGTACGTACTTTAGACGTAATTTGCTGCTCGTGATTACGTGATTCATACTTTGTGCTAATTTCATGTTCTATGAATTTACGTGTGAAGCGACGTGCTTGCGTACATTTGCTGATTTTTGTCAATGTTTTATTAATGAACAGGATTGTTATTTGTGTATATTATGCATCGCTTGGCTGCATTGCTTTTTCATTTATGTCATACTTTTTAATTATGTGCCTGCTGTGCTTATTTATTTAAATTATAATTGTCACCTGATTAGTTGTGCTGATATGTATGTAAGTTATACTTTGTGATTTATCTGCTTGCGCCTTCATGTTTACTTATTAAGATTACATATGAACATTTATTTGCTTATGCTGATATGATGCTAATGACCTGTTTATTATGTTAGATAACGTATGTTTACTGCTATGCGTATGGATTGCATATTTATACATTTCTGTTTGTTGTCATAACTACTCTTTAATTGGTGTATAGAAATGCTGATATACTGTGTACAAACATAGAGTTTAGGTCACACTATTGGATTAACTATAGATTGTTTGCTTGGCAGAGCCTCGTTGTAAGAATTGTGCTGCATCCACTTGTTGACATTCTGTTCTCTACTGCTATATTTACTCGCTATTGCTTGTTTTGCTTACGCTAAGTGCCTTATATTTTTAAGATAAGAAAATGAACTGCTATAATTCGACAAAGAACTTCATTGAAGTCACATGAGCTGAGGTTTTATGGAAGCTGTATAACTTTATGCTAATAGGAAGGAAGCTAACGACATGACATACCATTACTAGGTTTAGACCATTAACAATTATTACACTGCATTCTTCGTGAGCAATTGAAATAGGAAGTGACACTTGACACAAAGAAATACTCCACATGTTTGCTTCTGCCATAATTCTTGAAGTGGTGTACACACTGTGAAATATTATGATCATTCACACTCCGTAATCGTACTTAATTACTGAGAGTTGTTCGAACTAAGTCTGTTAGAGGTCATGTATGCATTTCTTTTGTTTATAATTCATAATGAGTGGAAGATTTGGGTCAGACGGATTACACAGAGGTTGTGTGTTGACAATGTGTCTTCGGATTGTATGGGATGATGAGGTTTGCATTAGGATTTTATCTGTACTTGTTCGAGGAGACTGACTAGAGGAAAGAGTTGTGTTGGAAGTGAGATGATATTGGCAATAAGGTTCATATGTATCGACGTATTGAAGAGGTATTATTGAGGTATTATTGAGGTATAGAGATTATATGAAGTTGATGATTATTGGAGTTTTTGTGGACAAGAGGTAAGGTAAATGATATTGATGATAAGATTTATATGTATCGACGTAAGAGGTATTATTGAAATATTGAGATTATGTGATGCTGATGATTATTGGAGTTTTGGTGGATAAGAGGTAAAGTAAGTGAGGAGCATATTTTTTTTTGTTGGTCTTATGGAACAAGGAGGATGAAGATAGCAGACTAGAACATTAAAGTAGAAGGAAGATAGTCTACACACACTTTGTTAAATCACCAAGCAGTATATACTTTTTTTTGAAGAGAGGAAGTATTTGCATATCTTGGCTCACTGACAGTTGTTCAACAACAGTACATTTGATCTGGCTTGGCAAACATTGGTCTTGACATGATGACTATGACGTTGACTTAACTATTATTGACTGTTATACATTGCTGCCACTACTACTTGATACACATGATGAACATCAGATTTTGACAGAATTGCATTTACACAGTTAACACTATTCAATTACACAGTAGTACTTAATGTGGATGAAAGATGAATGAGTGTGTTTTGTGTGTTTTCCTTTCCTAATCCTACCCACCTATCTCCTAAATATTATTTTATTTGTTTGTTGTGGCTTGCACTGACACCCATAAATATTATAGGTTTACTGATATTTGAGTATTTGTAATAGTTAATATGAAAATTATCTGACATCATTTGTGTGTTTGTTATGATTTGTATGTTTAGTGTAAAAGCATTTGTATGTGCATTCAAACTATTGTTCATGCCTGAACTGTCTGATTAGTGATGGTAAATATTATGGACTGTTACTTGTACTTTTTCTACATGATTGGTGCCACTAGGACATGTTTAATTTCTGCTGATGAATAGTGTGATTAGTATGTGTATTCAAACTATTGTTCATGCCTGAACTGTCTGATTAGTGATAGTGAATATTATGGACTGTTACTTGTACTTTTTCTACATGATTGGTGCCACTAGGACATGTTTAATTTGTGCTTATATACTCTGATGAACAGTGTGATCGGTGATAGTGAATATCATGGACTGCTCTCTGCACCTGCTCATCATTGCTAGGTGCAACTGATGGACTACTTGTGTGGAAATGAAGTCACTTGTTGCTGTCTGCACCTACTCAACATTGCTGGGTGCCACTGTTAGAACTGTTTCTACTGAAATGATGTTACTTCTTGCTGTCTGCACCTACTCAACATTGCTGGGTGCCACTGATGGACTGCTTCTACTGAACTAATGTCACTTGTTGCTGTGTGTACCTCTTCAACTTTACTGGGTGCCACAGATGGAACTGCTTCTACTGAAATGATGTCACTTGTTGGTGTCTGCACCTGCTCAACATTGCTGGGTGCAACTGATGGACTGCTTCTACTGAAATGATGTCACTTGTTGGTGTCTGCACCTGCTCCCAACATTGCTGGGTGCAACTGATGGACTGCTTCTACTGAAATGATGTCACTTGTTGGTGTCTGCACCTGCTCTCAACATTGCTGGGTGCAACTGATGGACTGTTTCTGCTGAAATGATGTCACTTGTTGGTGTTTGCACCTGTTGACCATTGCTGGGCTGGAATTATCAACTATTTGTTTTTTTTTTGAACAATTAAAAGTATTTTATGTGAACATTTGTATAAACTGATTTTTTGTGTATTGTGCAAACTATTATGTAAAGCCACATGTATGAAAAGAATTTGTATTGCCTACTGTATTTTATATATTAGGTTATTGAAAGGTCAGTGCAAGCCAAAATTTTAACTAATTATGTGATATTTAGGTATTAATATTATCTTTTATTTTTGTCTGTATTTTTGTGGACGAATTTGGTGGTATTTTCACCACCAATGCTGGCAAAAAATACCATCAAATTCTGGCCTGTGGAGGAGGGGCATATGAAAGGTGGCTACACTGAGCCACTGCGCCAGAGATTGCTCCAAAGAGTATTATTAAGCCGCCTCCACAGTGCTTGGGGAGAGCTCGTAGTAGTCAGTGCCTGTCGAGGACTCGGGGTAGTCTGTGCTGAGATGTTGTAGCAGAGAGTGTTTGTTGAGATGTGCTATTAGGCAGTGCTTACTGAGATGTGATATTGGAGAGTTCTGGTTGAGATGTGATAGTAGAGAGTCGGTGTGAGATATAATGTAAGGATTAGAATGATTTTCATCAATATAAATGAGGTAATAAACTCCGTTTCTTTTTATTTCAGTGTCCTAAATAATGCGTCATTACAGGTTCAGTCAACAAAGCATCTGGCGTGTGTTCTTGTATTAGAGTTTAATTCTGCTTTCTTGCGCAATTATAGTATTTCTAATTTTTCTTTTATCACGTCGGTATAATTGGTATTTGAAATTTCTTGTCTTGTTGAAGAAGAACCGTGCCAGATGTGTACGTTGAGTCACACTCCCACACACAGAACAATTACATTTGTGCTTTGGTTTTGTAGGTTTTATAGTTGCTGGGGACTTAATTAATTAATTGTGTTAACGAAAATTTTCTTTCATTGTTTGTTGTTGTTCTATGCAGTCAGATTGCGTACAAATACTAGTCAGGGCCAACCGATTACGAAACAGCGTAATCGGACATACTAAATACTAAAAATATTTTCAATCGTATTTAATTAAGCCCCCATGCAGTATGTCTTCAACCACGCGTCTACGACCTTTACTTGTACATTCATTATGTGTATTCCCGTAGACGCATGTTTGACGACATACGAAAGTTTGGGTCTGGCCGTGAGAATTGGACGAATAGCCAAATGGTTAGGTGACAGCTCTCGATAAGCTGGAAATGCGGGTTCGTGTAAGGATCCGGCACAAATTTTCATCGTCGTCATTCCATTCTACAGGTGACGGTAGTCCTATTCGCAATTGTGAATTCGCATGATGTGGTCGCCACAGCATCGTAATCAGAATAACACAGACACTCCAATTTAGCTTTCGGCCACAGCCTCGTCAGAAAAACAGAAACACGCACCAGTCATTCACACCAACAAACACACCTCACGCACACACGGCCACCAACTCGGGCAGCTCGTCATGCGTGCGTGAGGTGTGGTTGCTTGTGTGAATGAATTGTGTGTGTTTCTTTCTTCTGACGAAGGCTGTGGCCGAAAGCATATGTGCAATTATCTTTTAACTGTGCCTGTCTGCAACTTAACGCGTCATCTTCACAGTAAATAGTAATCTACCTTTTCCCACATTGTACATAGTATAGTTTAGTCACACCGCCGCTGCAGACACCCAAATAACATTAATACTAGAAGTCAAACTAAAATTCTTGTTTTCTTTGGTAACTGTGATGTAACATGCTTTGTATGTGTGAAATCCTGGTCCGATGTAATAGAGAGAGAGCTTGATGCCCTGATCAGATCAGGTTAAATAAATAACTAAATGAAAATAAAACTTTCTAACGGCCGTCATGGAAAGGCTTAATACCACTCTGAAACCCTAGTCTTACTCGTAGCAGACTCACCAAAAAGAACATTCAACACTTCTAAAGCTTTTTTGAAACAGTTCAGTAACGGCCAGTCGCAAGCAAACACATGGGACGTTCTGCACAAATGAAGATAGATTAAACATTAAACAAGGCTACCAGTGTAGAGATAAGTATTACACATGTTTAACAACATAACAACGTCAAATCGCTCAAATCGGACTCATACCACCCGCGAAATTACAAAATTCGCGATACTTTTTGAATACTCCTCGAACA
This sequence comes from Schistocerca americana, assembly GCF_021461395.2. Classification (NCBI taxonomy): domain Eukaryota; kingdom Metazoa; phylum Arthropoda; class Insecta; order Orthoptera; family Acrididae; genus Schistocerca; species Schistocerca americana. Next base: position 1,103,110,367 of record NC_060119.1, on the reverse strand, counting down.
TTTCAGGTTTTAATAGTAGGTCTGTGGCAACGGCCTTGCCGCAGTGACTACACCGGTTCCCGTGAGATCATCGAAGTTAAGAGCTGTCGGGCGTGGTCGGCGCTTGGATGGCTGACCATCCAGGCCGCCATGCGCTGTTGCCATTTTTCGGGGTGCACTCAGCCTCGTGAAGCCAATTCAGGAGCTACTCGACTGAATAGTAGCGGCTTCAGTCAAGAATACCATCATAACGACCGGGAGAAAGGTGTGCTGACCCCACGCCCCTCCTATCCGTATCCTCCACTGAGGATGACACGGCGGTCGGATGGTCCCGGTAGGCCACTCGTGGCCTGAAGACGGAGTGCTTTAATAGTAGGTCTGTATGTCGATAACCATAAGCAACATGGCATTGGCCAAATTCCTCTCTACGAAGCAAAATATGACGTGTCTGATCCTGCCTTTCACGCCTGAAAATGCTCCGGAACGTGAAGAAACTTCAACGTTCTGACGTCACGAAACTCGACTAGCTCCAAGCTAGCCCGCGTTCGATTTGACGTCCCGTGTGGGTAGCACAAGCCCGGTGGGCCACGCGCCGGGGCGCCTCGGCACGCAGCTGCTCGTGGCTCTGGCTGGCAGTGGCGGCTGACGGACGAGCGGGTCAACAAACTGGTGGCAGCGGGCAGCGCGGGCGGCCGAGCGACGGCCGCTTCATGGGCGCCCGCAACGTAGGGGAGCGCGAGCCGGCCGGGCGTCACGAACTCCGGCCGAGGGGCGAGGGCGGCGCCGGCCAGCCTGGGCGGCTCCGCACTCTGTCACTCCGGTTGCAAATTGGGTGTGCGGCTCGCGAGGGCGCTCTCGTCGGTATGCTCACGCAGTCTGGAGGGCTCACAAACCTGCTCTGGGCCGTAAACACTGCCCAGTACACAGTGGTTTATCACACTGACGTCACAAAAGACTTCGGCTCCTTTTGCCTAGTGCAGTATTTCGACCTGGAATGAACTCAACAAATCGTTGGAAGTCCCCTACAGAAATCCTGAGCCTTGCTGCCTCTACAGCTGTCCATAATTACGAAAGTGTTGCCGGTGCAGCAGTTTGTGCACGAACTGATTGCTCGATTATACCCTATGAGTGTTCGATGGGATTCAGCTCGGGCTGTCTGGCTGACTAAACCTTTCTTCTGAACTGTTGTAGTATTTCTGGCTTATTCAGCCATCATATTAGGCTCCAGAAAGCTATTCCCAGGGCAGTGGAGATGCAAGAAGCATCCTTAGGTTAGTTAGGTGTAAGTAGTTCTAAGTTCTAGGAGACTGATGACCACACATGTAAAGTCCCATAGTGCTCAGAGCGATTTGAACCAATTTGATTCATGTAATTTTATTCTCCAGTTCTGACTGTTCCAGTAGACAGACATGTTGTATGTGGCAGGATGTATTTCATGTTATTTTAGCCAGATATAATGACTGTTTCTTTACAGACGAATGGAAAAACTAGTAGAAGCCGACCTCGGGGAAGATCAGTTTGGATTCCGTAGAAACACTGGAACACGTGAGGCAATACTGACCTTACGACTTATCTTAGAAGAAAGATTAAGGAAAGGCAAACCTACGTTTCTAGCATTTGTAGACTTAGAGAAAGCTTTTGACAACGTTGACTGGAATACTCTCTTTCAAACTCTAAAGGTGGCAGGGGTATAATACAGGGAGCGAAAGGCTATTTACAATTTGTACAGAAACCAGATGGCAGTTATAAGAGTCGAGGGACATGAAAGGGAAGCTGTGGTTGGGAAGGGAGTAAGACAGGGTTGTAGTCTCTCCCCGATGTTATTCAATATGTATATTGAGCAAGCAGTAAAGGAAACAAAAGAAAAATTCGGAGTAGGTATTAAAATCCATGGAGAAGAAATAAAAACTTTGAGGTTCGCCGATGACATTGTAATTTTGTCAGAGACAGCAAAGGACTTGGAAGAGCAGTTGAATGGAATGGACAGTGTCTTGAAAGGAGGATATAAGATGAACATCAACAAAAGCAAAACGAGGATAATGGAATGTAGTCGAATTAAGTTGGGTGATTCTGAGGGAATTAGATTAGGAAATGAGACACTTAAAGTAGTAAAGGAGTTTTGCTATTTGGGGAGTAAAATAACTGATGATGGTCGAAGTAGAGAGGATATAAAATGTAGACTGGCAATGGCAAGGAAAGCGTTTCTGAAGAAGAGAAATTTGTTAACGTCGAGTATAGATTTAAGTGTCAGGAAGTCATTTCTGAAAGTATTTGTATGGTGTGTAGCCATGTATGGAAGTGAAACATGGACGATAAATAGTATGGACAAGAAGAGAATGGAAGCTTTCGAAATGTGGTGCTACAGAAGAATGCTGAAGATTAAATAGGTAGACCACATAACTAATGAGGAAGTATTGAATAGGATTGGGGAGAAGAGAAGTTTGTGGCACAACTTGACCAGAAGAAGGGATCGGTTGGTAGGACATGTTCTGAGGCATCAAGGGATCACCAATTTAGTATTGGAGGGCAGCGTGGAGGGTAAAAATCGTAGAGGGAGACCAAGAGATGAATACACTAAGCAGATCCAGAAGGATGTAGGTTGCAGTAGGTACTGGGAGATGAAGAGGCTTGCACAGGATAGAGTAGCATGGAGAGCTGCATCAAACCAGTCTCAGGACTGAAGACCACAACAACAACAACATAATGACTGTGGCAAGACATGCTCAATAAGTTGTGGTCAAGAATAGTTTCTCGTGTCTATAACAATAAAAACGCGAGTGGCATCCCAAATGAGTTATAGTTTGTTCGTAGCAGCAGTTCCTTGCGAAGTTAATTTCAGCCTCAAGAAAAAGAATCCACGACCTGCGTGCTGTTTTCTGGGCTGGGGACATCATGAAGACAGCAGGTTAGTGAAGTGTACAAGAACTTATGTACTCCACACAGGGCAGTGGAAACAACTAGGCCCGTCACGTGTACTGCATGCACAGTACAAATGTGCTCAGTGACACGTGATCTGCAGTAATGCAGAGGAGGTAAATAAGGATGAAAGTATTAGCACTATCTCACTTTTATTCCTTTTTTCTTGCCGTACTGTCCAGAATGTTTTTCAAATAAACCGCGAATAACTGTGCTCCGGTGACAATTTCATCATTGTTCTGGAAATATGAGGTCCACGAAGCACTGCAAATGGACTCCAGGTAGGCGAACAGGTGGATGAGAGGACCCACTCAATCATATGTAAACACACCCCACACCATTATGGAGACGCCATCAGCTTGCACAGGGTCTTGTTTACAAAAAAAAAATGGCTCTGAACACTATGGGACTTAACATCTATGGTCATCAGTCCCCTAGAACTTAGAACTACTTAAACCTAACTAACCTAAGGACATCACACAACACCCAGTCATCACGTGGCAGAGAAAATCCCTGACCCCGCTCTTGTTTTCAACTCGTCTCCACGCCTTCGTGGGGTCTGCGCCACACTCGAAACCTGCCATCAGCTCTTACCAACTGAAATCGCGACTCATCTGACCAGGCCACGGTTTTACAGGCGTCTAAGGTCCAACCGATATGATCACATACCTAAGAGAGGTGCTTCAGACGATGTGCTGTTAACAAAGGCACTCTAGTCGGTAATCTGCTGCCATAGCCCATTAACGCCAGATTCCACCGAACTGTCACAACGGATACGTTCGTCGTCGTCCTACACTGATTTCACAGTTATTTCACGTATTGTTGCTTGCCTGTTAGCACTGACAACTCTATGCAAACGTCGCTGCTCTGGATCGTTAAGTGAAAGTAGTAGGTCGTTGCGTTGCCCATGGTGAAACGTAATTCCCGTAATTTGATATTCTCGGCACTCTCTTCACACTGCCGATCTCGGAATATTGTATTCCCTAACGATTCCGAAGTGGAATGTCTCATGCATCGAGCTCCATATACTATTCCGCGTTCAAAGTCTGTTAATTCCCCTCGTGCGGTCATAATCATGCCGGAAACGGTTAAACTTGAATCACCTGAGTACAAATGACACCTACACCAATGCAGCACCCTTTTATACTGTGTATACGCGTTACTAACTCCTTCTGTAAACGTGCATATCGCGATCCCATAACTTGTGAACTTTTCTCTCTCTCTCTCTCACTCTTTTTTGTCATCAGTCTTCTAGTTGGTTTGATGCGGCCCGCCACGATTTCCTCTCCTGTGCCAATCTTTGCAACTCAGAGTAGCACTTGGAACCTACGTCCTCAGTTATTTCCTGAATGTATTCCAATCTCTGTCTTTCTCTAGAGTTTTTGCACTCTACAACTCCCTCTAGTACCATGGAAGTCATTCCCTGATGTCTTAACAGATGTCCTAGCATCCTGTACCTTCTCCTTATCAGTGTTTTCCACATATTCCTTTCCTCTACGATACTGCGCAGAACCTCCTCATTCCTTACCTTATCAGTCCACCTAATTTTCAACTTTCGTCTGTAGCATCACATCTCAAATGCTTCGATTCTCTTCTGTCCCGGTTTTCCCACAGTCCATGTTTCACTACCATACAATGCTGTACTCCAGACGTACAGTCTCAGAAATTTCATCCTTCAATTCCAGTCTATGTTTGATACTAGTTGGCCAGGAATGCCCTTTTTGTCATTGCTAGTCTGCTTTTGATGCCGTCCCTGATCCGTCCGTCATTGGTTATTTTACTGCGTAGGTAGCTGAATTCCTTAACTTAACATCAATCCTGACGTTAAGTTTCTCGCTGTTCTCATTTGTGCTACTTCTCATTACTTTCGTCTTTCTTCGATTTACTCTCAGTCCATATTCTGTACTCATTAGATTGTTCATTCCGTTTAACTGATCGTGCAATTCTTCTTCACTTTCACTCAGGATAGCAATGTCATCAGCAAATCCTATCATTGATATCCTTTCACCTTGAATTTTAATTCCACTCCTGAACCTTTCTTTTATTTCCATCATTGCTTCTTCGCTGTATCAATTCAACAGTAGCAGCGAAAGACTACCTGTCTTACACCGTTTTTGATCTGAGCACTTCGTTCTTGCTCGTCCACTCTTATTTTTCTCTCTCGGGTCTTGTACATATTCTACATTAACCGTCTCTCCGTATAGCTTACCTCTTTTTTTCTCAGAATTTCGAACATCTTGCACCATTTTACTTTGTCGAAGGTTTTCTCCAGGTCGACAAATCCTATGAACGTGTCTTGATTTTTCTTCAGTCTTGCTTCCATTATCAACCGCAACGTCAGAATGGCATCTCTTGCGTCTTTACCTTTTCTAAAGCCAAACTGATAGTCATGTAGCACATCCTCAATTCTCTTTTCCATTCTTCTGTATATTATTGTTGTCAGTAACTTGGATGCATGAGCTGCTGTTTTCTTAAGCTGATTGTGCGATAATTCTCGCACTTGTCTGCTCTTGCCGTTTTCGGAATTGTGTAGATGATGCTTTTCCGAAAGTCAGTTGGTATGCCGCCAGACTCATATATTCTACACACCAACGTGAATAGTCGTTTTGTGGCCACTTACCCCCAATTATTTTAGAAGTACTGATGGAATGTTATCTAATCCTTCTACCTTATTTGATCTTAAGACCTCCAAAGCTCTTTTAAAGGCTGATTCTAATACTGGATCCCTTAGCTCTTCTAAATAGACTCCTGTTTCTTCTTCTATCACATCAGACAAATTCCCCCCCCCCCCCCCCCCCAAAGGGCCTTTCAATGTATTCTTTCCACCTGTCCGATCTCACCTCTACATTCAACAGTGGAATTCCCGCGGCACTCTTAATGTTACCACCCTTGCTTTTAATGTCACCGAAGTATGTTTTAACTTTCTTGTATGCTGAGTCTGTCCTTCCGGCAATCATTTCTTTTTTGATGTCTTCGCATTTTTCCTGCAGCCATTTCGTCTTAGCTTCCCTGCACTTCCTATTTATTTCATTCCAATGCGACTTGTATTCTGTATTCCTGAGTTTCCCGGAACGTTTCCGTACTTCCTCATTTTATCAAACAACTGGAGTATTTCTTCTGTTACCCATGGTTTCTTCGCAGCTACCTTCTTTGTATCTATGTTTTCCTTCCCAACTTCTGTGATAGCCTTTTTTAGAGATGTTCATTCCTCTTCAACTGTACTGCCTCCTGAGCTATTCCTTACTGCTGCATCTATAGCCTTAGAGAACTTCAAGCGTATCTCGTCATTCCCTAGTACTTCTGTATCCCACGTTTTTGCACATTGATTCTTTCTGACTGATGTCTTAAACTTCAGTGTATTCTTCATCACTATAATATTGTTATCTGAGTGTATATCTGCTCCTAGGTACGCCTTACAATCCAGTATCTGATTTCGGAATCTCTGTATGACCCTGATATAATCTAACTGAAATCTTCCCGTATCACCCGGCCTTTTCCAAGTATACCTTCTCGTCTTGTGAATCTTGAACAGAGTATTCGCTAAATATTTCTCCTGCCTCATTCCTTGTTCTAATCCCATATTTTCTTGTAAAATTTTCTTCTACTCCTTCCCCTAGAACTGCACTCCAGTCCCCCATGATTATTAGATTTTCATCTCCCCTTATATACTGTATTACCCCTTCAATATCCTCATATACTTTCTCTATCTCTGAATCTTCAGCGTGCGACGTCGGCATATATACCTGAACTATCGTTGTCGGGGTTGGTTTGCTGTCGATTCTGATAAGAACAACCCTATCACTGAAATCAGTGTATTATGTACCAACAAACAGTGGGCCGCCAAAGCCTCTCTGTGAACAGGTAGCGGTATCAAAAAAAGGAGGTCATATACTAATGACTATAAAGCTCACTGACGAAAGGTGCGTTGTAGAGAATGCACGAAACATTGATGACTACACAGTGTCATTTCCTGCAGGCCCACATGCATTTCCTGCTGCTGCGATTCCACTATTGCCGAAGTTCAAAAACTGCGTAACCTGAGACAAATTATTCCGAATTGGGATTCCGCTACCCCAATGCCAGACTGGCGTGGCTCATCAGAACTAAGTTCTACAAAGGTCCGCTCTCTGCTTTCTACATCTACACTGCAATTCACAATTAAGTGCTTGGTAGGTAGGTCATTGAACACCTTCGAGCAGTTTCTCTACTGTTCCACTCTCAAACGGCGCGCGCTAGAAACGGGCACTTAAATCTACCTGTGCGAGCTCTGATTCTCTTATTTTATCATGATGATCATTTCTCTCGATGTAGCCGGGCGCCAACAGAATATTTACGCATTAGGAGCAGAAAGTTGGTGACTGAAATTTCGCGGGAGGATCCTGCCGCAACGACAAACGCGTTTGTTTTAATAATTGCCACCTCAATTCGTGCCTCATGTCCGTAGCATTCCCTCCCCTATTTCGGGATAATACAGATCGATCTGCCCGTAGACTGAACTAATTATGTCAGCTTCTTCAAGACTGTTTGAGAGATTAGCGGCAACGAGTGAAAATATGTGCCAGACCGGGACTCGAAGCCGGAATCCCCTCCTTACTTGGTAGCTGCGTTAACCACTGTGACACTTGGGTACAATGCTTATCGAAAATGCGCAGACTACCTCGGCACGACCCCTGACCGACTCACACGCCCACCTAGCGCCACCTAACAACTGTTCCCGCCCATGTCCTCCACGCTAGTTAAGTTTAGGTTCCTACTGGAGGTCGAACGTAAGCGTGCATCTGCACTGAAGGTGATGGATTCTTTTCCCATTGAGGCAAATCAGTTATATGAATGTGAGGTGTCCGAAGAATAGACACCATGAATTCATTTTCCAGACCGGCAAATATTTTCACTCGTCGCTCTGATTCCTCACAGTGCCCGATGCAACTGGTATCATTAGTTCCCCCCCTTTCCTTCCCCCCCCCCCCCCCTCCTCCTTCATTTTGCGTAATATGTGTCACAGCTGTAGATACCGCGTGGTGGCTGTTCTTTGGAACATGTCCGAAAGAACAGGCACCACGCATTCATATAAAAGACTTTCATGTTATATTTAGGAGCCAACAAACTAAGGCGCTAAACGGCTCTTTAAAGATAACTTTCTTGAATTATTATTTGTTAGTATGCATATAGTAGAATATTAAAACATTTCTCCCTGTTGAGCCATATGCGGTAGATGACGTTTTGTTTCCAAGCTCTGACTAGATCTTTATGTACGGGATGGACAAAAATATGGAAACACTGCGATAAATACATCCTTTAACATAAATGCAGATGCCAGCCAAATCTGCAGGTTGCGCTGTGGTATTCGACCAATGACGGTACCTGTGCAATGTCCTCAATACGTATCAAGTGTCAGACGTCGTCAGAGAAGCGTTCTGAGCAGTTGTGAGTGAACTATGTTGGAACTGACTGAATTCGACTGTGGGCAAGTTGTTGGTGCTCATATGGTGGGTGTTTCCGTAACCAAGGCAGCCGAAGTGTTTGGTGTTTCAAGAGGCACCGTATCCAAGGTTTATACCATACGCAAAGAAAGTGTGCTTTGAGTGATCGTACCAGAAGGTTGTTGGAGAAGAGCGGGACGGAAAATAAAAGGATTATAGCCGCAAATTTTACTGTAGAACTGAACGTCGCACTAGCAAATCTCGCCAGGACCAAAACAAAGGGAAGGTAGCCCCAAAAACAGAGAACTGTAAGGCGAGTTGGTATTCCAAAACAACTTAACTGTATCGACTGGCCGCCGTGTCGTCTTCAGCCCACAGGCGTCTGTGGGCGCGGATATGGAGGGGCATGTGGTCAGCACACCGCTCTCCAGGCCGTTTTGTCAGTTTACGAGAGCAAAGCCGCTATTTCTCAATATGTCTCACAAGGGCTGAGTGCATCCCGCTTGCCAATAGCGCTCGGCCGGCTGGATTGTCACTCATCCAACTGCTAGCTCAGCTCGACAGCACTTAACTTCAATGATGTGACGTGAACCGGTATTACCAGTGCGACAAGGCATCTGGCTTAGTAATGTTTTGAGCAGCCGTATTTTGGTATTCCATGGGCCCCATGATTACTGTGCAAGGTCAAAAAAAATGGTTCAAATGGCTCTGAGCACTATGGGACTTAACTTCTGAGGCCATCAGTCCCCTAGAACTTAGAACTACTTAAACCTAACTAACCTAAGGACATGACACACATCGATGCCCGAGGCAGGATTCGAACCTGCGACGGCAGCGGTCGCGCGGTTCCAGACTGAAGCGCCACAACGGCCGGCATTTAGAGTCAATAGTCACTTGTCGCACCATATAGGTATCTTGTCAAAGTCATTTAGCAAACGGTTTTGATCTTATGATGACTTTAAAAGACTGCAAATGACAGCACAATCTGCAAAAAATCGAAGAGTGCTACTCAGATTGTCTCCGGAATCGTTTATGTAGATCAGGAATAGCAAAGGGCCTGCAACATATCCTAGGAGAGCGCCACATACTACTTTTGTATTACTCAGTGACTTCCAGAGAGTTAGTACGAACTGTGATCTTTCTGAAAGGAAATCACGGATCCGGTCACACAACTGAGGCGATACATATATAGGCTCTCAATTTGATTGGAAGTCGCTTGTGAGGAACTATGTCGAAAGCCTTCCGGAAATCTGATAACATGGAATTAATTTGAAATCCCCTGTCGACAGCAGTCATTATTTCGTGAGAATAAAGAACTAGTTGTGTTTCACAAGAAGGATATTTTCTGAACCCATGTTGGCTGTCTGTTAATAAATCGTTTCCTTCGAGGTAATTCATATTGCTCAAACACAGTTTATGTTCCAAAATCCTGCTATAAATCGATGTTAGCGATATGACTTTGTAATTAAGCGGACTGATCCTGTTATCTTTCTTGGGTATACGTATGACCTGTAGCCGCGCGGGGCGCCATGTCACGGAGTGCGCGGCCCCTCCCGCCGGAGGTTCAATGTGAGTGTTGTTATTAGTATAAGTTACTTTAAGTAGTGTGTAAGTCTAGGGACCGATGACCTCTGCAGTTTGGTCCTTTCGGAATTCACACATATTTGAACATTTTTTCAAGTCTTTAGGTACGGATCTTTCTGCATTCTAGCGGATTTATGCGATTGCTAGATGTGGTTCTAATGTATCAGCTTACTCTAAAAGGAACCTGAGTGGTATACAATGTGGACGGAGGCTTTGCGATGTAGTACTGGTTTGTACAGATCTGATGCTACAGGCTGCAGAGGATGCACGACATGTATACTCCATATTGAAATAGTTTTGACTAACTGATGTCAGCCTATTCCATGTATACTTGTTGTACGTAAATATATATATATATATATATATATATATATATATATATATATATATATATATATATATATATATATATATGATTGGCGTTTCAGCGAATATAGTGGTAGCGACCAGCCTCAAGCTAATCGCAGTTCTTTCTAAGATACCACATGGTGGCTATGTTGTCTACTTTGTAGCTAGATGCTCATTCTTTTCAAAGATGAGTGTGTGTATGCCGGTATCACTGCCGTCACCCTCCGATCATTCTGTCATTCATAAAGTTATTTTATTTCATTATAAAATACAAAATAGTATTTGGTACCAAGGTACTACTTACCAACATCCATTCTTTTTTATGCCAATCATAATTTTAAATTTTCATTAGAAAAGTACTTTTCCAGTGAACTGTCATTTTCGTGTTGCCACAGCAAGGCCTGAATCCAACATTCCTAGACAAGTTGGCAAAAATATTTCTTAATAACTCTTCATGTGCAGTTGCTTTCCTTGACAACAGCATGTGCTATATTAAAAAATGTCTACAGCAAACTTCAACCACATGCCACGTTCAAAAATGTTCAAATGTGTGTGAATTCCTAAGGGACCAAACTGCTAAGGTCATCGGTCCCTAGACTTACACACTATTTGAACTAACTTAAATTAACTTATGCTAAGAACAACACACACACCCACGCCCGAGGAAGGACTCGAATCTGCGGCGGAAGGGGCCGTGCAATCCGTGACATGGTGCCTTAAACCACGAGGCCACACCGTACGGCCATATGCCATGTTTTAACAGTAAGAAGGTAAACAGCTACAAATATAAAAACCTGGATGACCTTAAAAGTTTGCTTTTATTATTCTTCCATTAATGTAATCTCATTTGCTCAATATCTTTCCTCAAAATATATTAATACAAAATCCTTTTTAAATAAAGTGCCTCCACTACACAGCACACCAGCTTCCTCCTTTTTTAAACTAAGTACATTACTAGGCTGTACAACACACACTGACACTGCTACTCTGACTTACTGTGACCAACATCTCTGGTCTCAAACACAGTCTCACAAAGAGTATGGTTGTATTGATGTTACAGAGGTTGAGACATTTATCAAATTCGCAACATCATTAACGTTTATGCTCAAAACTTACTGAAGATCGTCATGATAAATATGTGTGTCCCCTTTTATCATCCCTCCCCTACTAAAAATTTTTTTGCAGAGTGGTTTCTGCTGATACATTGATGGGAGGTTCTGAAAAAATTCTCCAGAAGAAAGTCACAAAAGGATTGTCAAAATTTGGGAGACAGTGAATACAAAACAATAACGAACAGGTACAATGTGATACAACTACGGCACATAAGTTGAAAAACAAGTAGCAGAACATAAGTGCAAACAAGAGTACAAAGCTTCCAATAATAAGTCATTTCATACATTTGTCATGATACGGAAGATATGACATGACAAGATGCTTGCTGTGGTAAATCAGTACTCTAGTTCGGTCACATGCAGTGGTATAAATGCATACAGCTTTACAATAAGTGACAAATAATTGCAAAATCATTCCAATTAGTTGTACAAGAAACTTATAATGATAAGTAAGAATTCCTGTCAATTCAAATGAAGTAAGAGAGATACAAACATTTATTGCAACTTTGTACAAAAGTTTACAAAGCTGTTACAACCGTTTGTTTAAACGTTTAAGAAAATCTTATGAAGGCAAGTAGATATTCTTATCAGTTCAAATAAAGCAAGAAAGATACACATATTTACAGTATGGTACAAAACTGCTTACAATTGTCTGTTCAAAATTAATGAGAAAATGTACGAAGGCGACATTATGCAACAGAACGAAAAAAATCACAGCAAAATATAACACACATCACTGTTTTATCTCTCTCTCTCTCTCTCTCTCTCTCTCTCTCACACACACACACACACACACACACACACACACACACACACTTATCACAGCTGCACCAATATGTTAGCATGAAAGCATCCCTGGGGTTGACTCAGGGAGCATAGTACTTTGCCTTCAGTTTCTCCACTGACAATACACAAAGTTCAAAATATGCTATCCAGGCAGATTCAGTGAGGAGGAAGTGTCTTGTCACAACCTCCACTGGCGATTCAGAATTTGAGAGCTATAATCATTGCTTTAGAATTCCCATAATGAGCAATGTTTACATTGGTCCATCTTTCGTAAGCTGAGACATGGTGTGACATTCAACTTACTGGCACATCAAATTGCATGAAGTCATCTAGCATAATCTTTCCATTAGTCTCTCTCTGTCTCTCTCTCTCTCTCTCTCTCTCTCTCTCTCTTTCTCTCTCTCTCTCTGTGTGAGGGTATGTGTGTGTGTGTGTGTGTGTGTGTGTGTGTGTGTGTGTGTGTGTGTGTGTGTGTGTGTTTATGTGTGTGTGTGTGTCAACTGAGATCATCTCCCATGCATGCCCAGAATACATGAAACAAACTTACAAAGTAATTAGATAACTAGTTACATACATTTTACTGCCAAAATGAATTGTTCCGAAAAAATATGGTAATTTCCTGTACATGTGCCTTCTTCAAAAATCCTTATCTTACATACAGTAGAAAGTGTTATCTTATAACTTGGGCATCGTATAAATTGGATATAAGGTTTGTCAGTAAAGTTCTTGTGTCATTTAAACCAATTGCTTAAACAAGTAAACAGATGACATGTGGAATAATCGGGTCTACTGCCGGATGTTTGTGTCGCTCTGGCACAATACTTCGGCCACGTAACTCGTTGCCTTCTTCAGGTGCTACCTGAGACTGCCGTATTGGAGGATCTTGTCCAGTGTTTATGCCGAGAGGACGATGGGCGCTCTGTTTGCTGTCCAATACTGGACCAGATCCTCCAATACGACAGTCTCAGGTAGCACCTGAAGAAGGCAACGAGTTACGTGGCCGAAGTATTGTGCCAGAGCGACACAAACATCCGGCAGTAGACCCGATTATTCCACATCTCAAGATCTCGCCGGGAAAGCCTGAAGAGTTACTTAAGTTAACAGTTAATCATCATTCAGATATCAAATGTCCACCTTGAACCAATATCTCCATTTCTGAAGTACCTCACATAAATGAAAAGACTTGGATCCAATTTCTTAAGTCACATACATTTACCTATCTGGCCAGAATGGTAACTAGCACATACATCACGTACAATAACATCAGGAATGAGTATGGTGAGCAACAAAATAGCTAATTATTGTATACAAACTCTTTGAATAGGAAACCTGATTACAGTTAATGTCAGTCAAGTGTCAGTCAACATCTTATAATACTGGAGCTAGATTCGTAGTCGTGGTACCATCTTAGCATTTGCCAAATTCACTGGTATCATTACAACTACAAAATCGTTGTCATTCCTAGTGATAAAAGAGTAACATGTTAATTATATTTTCATTAATCAGCTGCTAGTTCCTGAAAATTCGAAGATCAGGTATTAACTTCAAAGTAGCTCTATTAACTGTTGAGTAAAATTCCTCTTAAAGACATACATATGGAGCACAGCTCTGAGCAAAAAATATTCATGTTAAATATATTTTGTTTCTTGTTGCCATCTGCTATACAATGCACCGTCAAAGTTAACATTAGCCTACACCACGTATAACATCATTACTGGCATGAAAGTCTTACTTTACCCTTCATTGACTACCTGAAATAATAATCCATAAAAACGTCCACATACATCATCACTACTGAAATAATATCTTCTACTCCTTATTGACTTCTTGAAATACTTATTCTTAAAAAAATCTCTTCACCTAAATCCATATGATAATTCAATACGTATTAGTCCTTCATTGCTGCTGAGTATAAGTACCATTTACGTTATTGCATAATATCAATGTATTATTTCAGTACAAAAATATAGTTACGTCATAAGCACATCATTTCTTACCTTTTGGTCTCAGTATCTTTTACATAACTGTCATACCTTTATCATTCCTTAGACTGTGTTCTGTTTCGTGCAATATAGATATTTATTTGAAGCTGAAAGCAGACCATTGCTCTGTATTACAAGTAGTCAGCTGAGAATTGTTAGCTTGTAACCATTTTCAAACATCTCAAAAGGGCATCAATACAACAGACTTCTCAGACATCATAAATTACCAAAAGTTCATAGCAAATTACATATATTGCCAGTTAGGAAAATAATTTCCTGTAGTGGAAGATCAACCAGTCTCAAAACTTACTTCACTATACTTACATTAGGACAGTAGGGGAGAGTTATTTAAAACTTATTTCCTAAACAGTATAGAAGAAGTTGAGTACACCATAAAACCCAGCCTGAGGAAGCATCAGTTGTCAGCTGATGTACTCATCATACAGAGATGGATCCTCTATCTTCGGGACAATTTAGAAAACTGGTAATAGGTACCAAAGCAAAGAAAAGCTGTATATTTCCTACAAACAGAAGGTGCAGTCATACATTCCAAAGGTTTTTCTGAGATCTTAAGTAGATAACACCTTTACACTATGTACTTTCTGTAACAATGCCTCCAATGTCTGAGGATGATCTGTTTCAGGAGGAATAATGGTATTGATTTGTCTATAATCTAACACCAAACGTATTGACCCATCTCTTCTTTCAACAATATGAAGTGGACTGTTGTAAGAACTCACAGCAGGTTCAGTCACATCTTGAGCTAACATGGACTGGATCTAATTCTTTACTCTTTACCTGTATACCAATCAAATAGCGCAAGGTGGAATAAAAAAACTTCATATGTTCCTGACCAATTTCATACAGAAAATTTCGTATATTACCAGATTTGTTGACAAAGACTTCAGAATGTGGCTCTAATATAGCAAATAATCTTGCCTGTCTATTTTAGAAGCATCCTCTACACTGTCTACTTTATCATGTACAATTTCAGAAATATCAAAAGACCGTTCCATCTCCTGAGGAGTGCTTGGTATATGACCCAAAGTTTCAGTGGATTTTACGAAGATAAAAATTTCAAACCATTGATGTCTTCTTCCTCCTTTGAAATCCAATCGTCGAACTGCAAACAGACTACAGCTCCCGCCTTAGCATCATTAAAGTTTAGAATATCCTTGTATACAGACAAGAAATCAACTCCTAATATCATTTGGGTAGTAAGAAGAGACACAATTAAGAAGTTGACAGAGAACATATGACCTCAGCAAATGAACCTAAATGTTTTTGGTTTCTGACCTGTACACTTTTACCAGTAATCACACTCTTAATTTTAGGTAGTTGTAATGGAAATGGACAAACAGTTAGTTCCTGACATTTACTGAAAGCTGTCTCACTGATAACCGAAACAGAACCACCGGAGTCCAATACTGCTGATAAAGAAACTTTTCTAACAGAAATGGACACTATTGGATGGATTAAAACGTTCTGATTATCTACCTTCTCTTTCAAGAAAGTAACCCTAATATCCTCAAACTGCACAAAATTTATTCGTCTCTTTTCTGAATACACACCATCAAAGATTTTTCCTAAAAAGTGTCACCAGTACCCTTCACCATGTCTGTAGTCGTGTTCCTTACTTCATACGGATGCATATCTGTTTCATTTTCATCGTCATCATCTGACCAAGGCATCTAATTAGTTATCCAGTCAAAAACACGAATTTCTTTCAAGTTTGGTACCTGTACCTCACCAGTCCCTGTTCAAAATGGTTCAAATGCTTCTGAGCACTATGGGACTTAACATCTGTGGTCATCAGTCCCCTAGAACTTAGAACTACTCAAACCTAACTAACCTAAGGACACCACACACATCCATGCCCGAGGCAGGATTCGAACCTGCGACCGTAGCAGTCGCGCGGTTCCGGACTGCGCGCCTAGAACCGCTAGACCACCGCGGCCGGCACCGGTCCCTGTATTCGCAATGTAAGGCTCTGTTTTATCTGACATTTCACTCTCATTTCGATTATTAATAGTTTCACACTGTATAAAATTTATAGTTTGAGCAGAATGACTTGTCGTGTCCACAAACGAGTCATAAGCCGTCTGCGCTAATCTGTCGTTTGTGTGATGGCCCATCGTGCCTAGCACTGTCACATGAATTTGCTGATCTGACCTCTTATTTCAGCACGTCGTTCAGGACTAAAATTTCCACGATCGCACCTCTCCTAATTATTTATTTCGTAATAACTGATACAATCACGCGAACTATTTCTTGTGTGGTTGTAACGATAGTTAGTGTTCTCAGTTTCTCGATCTGAATACATGTTTTGTTTTTCACGCCAATTTCTATTATTTCTTTCATTATACTGATGTATGTTGGACTTATCATTATTTCTGGAAGTTCTCTGGTTCCTAAAACCGCGACCTCTGTTTCTGTCTCTGAAGGTGCCGCGAGTTTAAGACTGATCTCTCGAATTCCAATTGTTTGAATAATTATGATCACGACTACCGTAGAATTGAATATTCTGTTCGTAAGTGTTGTTCCGATTCACAAAATACCCATAATCTGATCTGTTTCTTTGTGGCTAGAAATTTTGTCTGTTGCCATCTCTGTATTTCCTCCTGTCAACTTCGAGATCTTGCAATAAATTTTTAAGAGCCCCAATGTTATTTTTATAGCGTCCTAGCAAAATAATGTGTCGCAACAGGTCGGTAGTTAAGTCACACGAATTCGTATTAATTCAGAGGGACTATAGAGATTCGATAAGACGATTCTTGCGTATCATGTACTGAAAATAATCTGCTGGACTGGAAAAGTCTGACTGTTTAGAATTCGTTAGCATAATGATTCTGTTTTTGACTCTGTCTTGTGTTGCTTCAGACGAATATGCTGACAAGAATGCGTGATAAAATTAACCTTTCGTACGGCATTCTTGCGAATTGCCCTCATCCTTGTAGCTGGTTCAGATTCTTAATAGTCACACGTTTATGGACAATTGGCCATGAAGGTGGCAGACAATACTGGAATTGTTGTAGCCACTCTCTGTGTTGCATGTCATTGGTAGAATTTCGAAAATCTTTAAACTTTCGAAGTGTAAGAAAATGTTTGTAATCAAATGAGTCATTATGATAAGAGGCAAATAATTTTTCGCACTGTGTATTACATTATTTCCCGTTGATTGATTTAAGCAACGGGGAGTGGAGTATTGCGCTGACTGGACTGGAGACTTACAGAAGCGTTCCGAATATCACAGAGGTAAAGCATCAAAACAGTTGAGTTTAAAGCACCATCCTCTCCCAGAGTAGGGATCACAAGCTGGCAAAGCGGGTAACAGTAACGTTCATGCTGCATGTCCTTGGTCCGAGTTTCTCAAAGAAAGCCACACCACATAGACGCGTTCACTATGCATGGGAATTTCATGAACGTTCGATGGAGGTAACGATCTCCGATTACGACAACTGTTAGTGTTGGCTACTCCAGTGAGCACAAAGTGTGCTTCCTCACTCCACAAAATATTCCAAGGCCACATGTCGTCCGCTAAAGCCCTTGCAAGAAACGTAACATCAAACTCTACACAAATGTCTGCGTCAAGTGCGAAAAGTTGGTGAGGAATGTGAAGTTTCTATTGATGTCATTTC
This sequence comes from Schistocerca americana, assembly GCF_021461395.2. NCBI lineage: Eukaryota > Metazoa > Arthropoda > Insecta > Orthoptera > Acrididae > Schistocerca > Schistocerca americana. The sequence goes on along the minus strand of NC_060119.1, from coordinate 1,103,092,602 downwards.
TCAATTTTTCGAATGCTGGACCACGGAATGCAGAGTTGTCGTGACATACCTTGTACACTGCTGGCAGATCGCACATTGCGTCCAGAATTGTCAGCCATGGGAACAGTAACTTTTTCAACAATTTGTTGCTTCTCCCAGGTACAGTTCACAAATCGCCAATTAATTCGAACTTCCGGATAATTTTCTTCAAGAGGAGAAGTGGAAGCTGTTGTGTAAGAGCACAAGTGCATGTGAACAGACTAACTTTTGACACCTTGCGGATTTATTGTTTTTTTTTCTCTCAATGCGGTCAAATGTAATGTAGAAGCGGTAATCTGAAATATACAGCTCTAAATCTACCGCGCTATGCTACATTGCTCCTCTCGACTCGGTGAAACTTGGCATTAGGGTCGTGAGGACACGTTCAGTTGTGCACGTTTTGAGGAGCTTTTGCGCACGCGCAACTGGCGGGACGTCATTGCCTTAAGCACCAAATACATCCAGATTTGATAAACCACGTACACATTTCACGACGAGCACAGCTACCGTTCACTACTCAACTACAGGTTTACATCTGTGCACACTGCAGCAGACTTTAATCCTCCTTTACTTGTCGTAAGTTCCGCTATATGGTAGCACATTTCTCAGATATCACAATTCACTCACTATATAGTACATAGTTAGATCGGACATCGGTATATGTTATACTGATAGAGAAAGGTATTTTGTGGGGTTCTGAATGAAATGTATTAAGTTTTGGATTTTATCATACAGTAATAGATTTGGGACGCTGCGAACTATGAAGTACATCATCGTCGATTGTGAGACTGTAGCATTTATTCATGCTACTGGCGCCTGTTGGTCTTATGGCGGGTCAGGTTTATCTCTACTGTACATTGTACGTATATATGAACGTTCATGAAAAGCTGTCTCACTGGTTCCTCTGTTATTCACCTAATGTGGGGTCGAAGAGGGTGTGCTTTTGGCCCTCATGGTTCTCACAGCTTCATTTGTATTCTAGTAAACTGACCTTGCTGGTAGATAGAACTACTTGAATTTAATCATTTCCACAAAGTCAGTTCGTGTTTGGAGTTAGTTGTTTACTGTGCAGGAATCGGCTTTCCCGTGTAGTGTCAACCTGAAGCTATTCAGTCTATTTTAAGTGCTCACAGAAAAGAAAATTATCAGGAAAAACTGGCCGCAAAGGAAAATGAGAGTAAGTTGTTGTGTGATTGCAACGTAAGAATGTCTCATTTTCAGCCAAGACGTTAATGCGTTAGCTAATACACTCCTGGAAATGGAAAAAAGAACACATTGACACCGGTGTGTCAGACCCACCATACTTGCTCCGGACACTGCGAGAGGGCTGTACAAGCAATGATCACACGCACGGCACAGCGGACACACCAGGGACCGCGGTGTTGGCCGTCGAATGGCGCTAGCTGCGCAGCATTTGTGCACCGCCGCCGTCAGTGTCAGCCAGTTTGCCGTGGCATACGGAGCTCCATCGCAGTCTTTAACACTGGTAGCATGCCGCGACAGCGTGGACGTGAACCGTATGTGCAGTTGACGGACTTTGAGCGAGGGCGTATAGTGGGCATGCGGGAGGCCGGGTGGACGTACCGCCGAATTGCTCAACACGTGGGGCGTGAGGTCTCCACAGTACATCGATGTTGTCGCCAGTGGTCGGCGGAAGGTGCACGTGCCCGTCGACCTGGGACCGGACCGCAGCGACGCACGGATGCACGCCAAGACCGTAGGATCCTACGCAGTGCCGTAGGGGACCGCACCGCCACTTCCCAGCAAATTAGGGACACTGTTGCTCCTGGGGTATCGGCGAGGACCATTCGCAACCGTCTCCATGAAGCTGGGCTACGGTCCCGCACACCGTTAGGCCGTCTTCCGCTCACGCCCCAACATCGTGCAGCCCGCCTCCAGTGGTGTCGCGACAGGCGTGAATGGAGGGACGAATGGAGACGTGTCGTCTTCAGCGATGAGAGTCGCTTCTGCCTTGGTGCCAATGATGGTCGTATGCGTGTTTGGCGCCGTGCAGGTGAGCGCCACAATCAGGACTGCATACGACCGAGGCACACAGGGCCAACACCCGGCATCATGGTGTGGGGAGCGATCTCCTACACTTGCCGTACACCACTGGTGATCGTCGAGGGGACACTGAATAGTGCACGGTACATCCAAACCGTCATCGAACCCATCGTTCTACCATTCCTAGACCGACAAGGGAACTTGCTGTTCCAACAGGACAATGCACGTCCGCATGTATCCCGTGCCACCCAACGTGCTCTAGAAGGTGTAAGTCAACTACCCTGGCCAGCAAGATCTCCGGATCTGTCCCCCATTGAACATGTTTGGGACTGGATGAAGCGTCGTCTCACGCGGTCTGCACGTCCAGCACGAACGCTAGTCCAACTGAGGCACCAGGTGGAAATGGCATGGCAAGCCGTTCCACAGGACTACATCCAGCATCTCTACGATCGTCTCCATGGGACAATAGCAGCCTGCATTGCTGCGAAAGGTGGATATACACTGTACTAGTGCCGACATTGTGCATGCTCTGTTGCCTGTGTCTATGTGCCTGTGGTTCTGTCAGTGTGATCATGTGATGTATCTGACCCCAGGAATGTGTCAATAAAGTTTCCCCTTCCTAGGACAATGAATTCACGGTGTTCTTATTTCAATTTCCAGGAGTGTACATGTTTTAGGGATCTTGTACATTTGCCTGCCAAAATAAAAAAGAACGAGAACTCTCACTTACACAAAAATGCGAAACGGATGTTAAACATTATTTCGTTCTTGCCATAAACTGTACTTAACTATGTACAAAACAACAAAATTCCGCAAACACATTATTATTATTATTATTGACAGTAGCTTAAGTTGTATAACTATGTTGATAAGCATAATTGTTACACAAGAGATGCTATTAATTTCACACTCTCATATTTATCTGAATTAAAAAATTTGTGAAGACCCAGAATGAGTTCTCACGAGCTGCCACTCAATATGAGCTTTCAGTATTTAATGCGCCGATACCCGCGAAGAGCAAGCAGCACTATTAGTATCGTTTTGATAAAACAGCTTTACGAGTAAAACCCTGCTCACCTTGTCCAGACTCACGTTGACTGTCTGCAAAGGTAATGCACACTGATGCCTGAGTTTAAGTCCTACGTCGCCATACCTGTACCGGCGCCCAACAGCAAGTCATGACAGTAAGACTATTTACAACTCAAATCCTGCAACGCCCAGTCCGGGACAACATTCCTATAAAGCCGGGTACCAATACGATAAACAGTTTTGCGTCTACACTGGCTGAAATAGCGAAAGTCTCATTATAAGGCCCCTGTACTACTCTCGAAGATAAGCCTTACGAAGCATGCGATGAAAGACGCTCCCGGTACTTCATTAAGATGCTGTCCTGAATGTATTAAGAAGACGTAACTGTTAGTGATAGACATCTCCGGGGCATTTCGCTTTTGTCCACGCTGCGTTGACTGTATCCGTTGAAAAATGACGCGGCCGAGATAATTTAATCACGAGAAGACAAAGGCGGATACGACTCTTTGTTCGCCAGCGGAGAAGACGACGGGTGACGTCAGGCGGTGCGAGGTACGCGCGTGGGCAGAGGACTGGATCGCGCGTGTGAGTGGTCGTGGTCGTGGTCGTGGTCCGCCGGAAGCCAGGGCGGCTCGGCACGTCATTATAGTGCACCACCGGTCGCGGTCGGCAGTCCCGTTTGATCGGGCCGCGGTGGAAACTGCACGTTCCACGCTTTTACGAGCCGCCGCACACTGCAGGAACGAGCGCAGGGAGACGCCGCGATATGCTTCCTGGAGAACCTCGCCCGACGGGAATAACTGGCCCGACTACTGACATTAGCCTGCGAATGACAAGCCTGACCATGCTAATGTGCCAGAAGCCGAGACCCGCCTGTCTAATCTTCTACCTCTTCTTCTTCTTTCAGTCCATTGGCATCATCTCCTCTATTGAGGTCTCTTTGAATTATTATGAATCTACTCTTTTAAAGGGGGCGCTTAAAACAAGATGCCGGTTAAACTAGAATAAAAGCTCCTTTATGATGAGTTGCTCGTGAAAAATGGCCAAAAATTTTGAAAAAAAAATATATTCTGCTTATAACAATACTTCCACTAACAGTTAATCAGTTCAAAAATTATCACGTCGCGCACTCAAAGTATGATCTTTTTATTGCGCAACTAAAAGATCTATAATGTGGCAGGTTTTGCTACATCAATTGATTACTGTCACTGAAGAAAACTAACAATAATATCACTTATCTTCTATTTGCAATCCAACGACGATCTCGCTCTGGCTTTGGCTCGCAATTAAAAAGTTGTCTAAGTAGCATGAATAACGCTGTCGGTGCGAAAGGCACTCGGATGTGAATTACGCCGACATGAAGAACTTACGAAGACAATCTTTCAGGATTAATTTGATGATTTATGTTTTTCATTTCAATGTGCTTCATACTTTTTTAAGCAATGGTCACTTGAAAATAATTCTTGAGACTCACTTTTCACAAAAATTCACATTTATTAAACTTTTTATACTTTCGCATGTTCAAAACATTACTTCATCATACAATTTCGCAGCCGTTACTGCTCTTAATAAAACTCACAACATTTTCCATTGTCCATAACTCAGATTGATCTTTTCATTTCCAACACAAAGACAAGACTGTTCATATTCAACACAAAAACTTGACTACTCTGTACGCTTCCCTGCCAAAAGTCACAAGCCAGCATCAAAGATAACAATAAGTACAAAGATATTCACACTAGATATTATATCGATTTCAACATCACAAAATATGGACGTACATACATATAAAAATGAAACCAAATTTGAATAGAGTGAAAAATATGAGACACTACGTAGAAAAACATTCATTAATCTACGGTATCGAAAAATAGGGTTGGCGAGTGGTAATGGTTTCGCAAATAAAGAACCATTACATGCTCTATATAAAAGAACATTTCATGGCGATTACAGAAATATATATTTAGTTTGAACGTAATGTTGCACAGGTGCCATGCCCCACTGTCATTTTAAGTGCATCAGAATAGGTCACGTATTTTTCTTTTCCGCACTTTTTTCAGATTTTCAGATTTTAGGTATGGATCGCAAACATAGGTGTGTTCTAGAAGGCTCCGATCACCGGAACCTGAGTACACAAGACAAGACCGGGGCATAGATGCAACCAAATTTATGCTGCTTAGTTACTACCCTGTTTTTCTGTTGCCTTATAAACGCCGAGATTAAAGAAATTTATCACCGAACGGTGGTTTCGAGGCAAACATCATTTGAGTCAGAGGCTGTGGTTCCATAATCATCTACATAAATTGTGTATAGGCGTAGAACACTCACATGCATCCCTCGCTGTTATGGAGACAATTCAGCCTAAATAAAGAACTCTAGCAAACTGATATTATTTTTTACTTTTCCATGGTCTCTCACATAATACCAGCATCACTGCACCGCAAACAGCATACAGAAAACAGTACTCTTGTCGCGATTAATGCAACTAGTTAAAAAAACGGTACAGTGAATCCATAATTTGTAGAATCCGTGTTAGGAAACTTATTTGTTGACAGTGGAAGGAGTGCAATTTAACCTCTAAATTTTACCGAACGGCTGTGAAAAACCGAAGCTAGGATAAATAAAAGAGTGAAGAGAAAGAGCATGGAGGATAAAATAACAGGTGACCAACAGAAATATGCAGCTTTAATGTTCTAAAACTGCGTAGTGATAAGCTAATAAGTTCGTAAACCTTCTTTTGCGGTTTATCGAAAAGTCGAACTTTCATCATTCAGGTACAATTTTGTCCTAGATGACAAGTTAAATTCACCAAAATAGGAAAATGTAATTAGAACGACCTTCTCTACCCCTACTGCCTACCATTTCCAGAAAATTCTAAAATCTGATGCCGATGTGTGTGTGGTTATTGAGCTAAATTTTTAAATATACTTCTCGTAGTAAAACAAATTTTGTATATTTTTCACAGATTGGCACCCGAAGAGCAAGCTGGAGGAATAACACACTTCCCTCAATGTTGTCTGCAGCCAGACTGTTTTTCTAAGCTGTGAAGCCAGTTGTATTAAAGAAAATAGGACCTCATTTCTACAATATTCTGTTTTTTAACCTTTTATAAATATTAACTACACAAACACTTTTTTGTCTTGTTTCGCACATTTTATTATGGTTACTACAAAACCTGGGTTTTGGGCTCTAAGCCCATTTTCAAGTATATTACTGATTGCAAATATGATAATGCAAGTAATCAGTAATGTACTTGGAAATGGGTTTATAGCCCGAAACCTAGCTTGTGAAGCAACCATAATAAAATTTGTGAAACAAGGCAAAAACAGTGTTTGTTTAGTTACTTTACGATATTTCACCAAGAACCCACAGTTGATTCAATTAAAATGATTTTATAAATACGATTGTCAACATTACTGTATAATAGATATCAAACTGATTTTCTCAGAAAAATAACCCTAATTATTTGAATAAATTTTGAACTGCTTCTGCTTCATTGATCATTAATACTCGTTCAGGGATCGGTTCCCTTATATTTGAAAGGGGTACCCCTTCCATAACTTTGTGTATTTCATAGTTTTGGCACGATCTTGTTGTCGTCATTTTTTCATTACATCAAACATCTCAAACACATGTTGATAGTTGGGGGAAGATACCAATGGAACATGTTTTTTATTATTATTTTTACTTGAAACCAGCAGCCTCTTCCCAGTGTCCACTACTAATTTCCTTTCCTTCTATGCCCATTGAGCTGAAAGTATGGCTGAGAATTTTTTTTAACGTCTCGTAGTAGAGGCCAAAGAAGTTTCTTCTTCTAGATTCATTCTCCTGTTTGTGGTTCCAGGTTGCGTTGTAGAACAACTTTCAGCGAATCACGAGCTTTTCCGGTTCTTCATGTATGTCTCGAAAGAAAGTATACAGCAAATAGCACGCTTTCGAAGCGTTTTTCTCCTAAGTGGTTAGTCAAGCTGGTACCGAGTCCTTCTCTGGTAAAAAAGGTCTAAGGAGAGAGAGCAGGTAGATTCTCCAGGGACTCATGCTGCTCATCTTGGAGAATGAGTACGCTTGTTCCTTGGGAATATCGTATTAGGATGCGTTTAGTGAGCTATGCCTATGCTAAGCTGGATGGTATCAGCACTTTCACGTTCTGTTATTAATTAATTACGACGCTTCCGATGTTATTTTGGTGTGAAAATTAATTAACTTCTGAGTGCGTTAGATCTAGTGTCCAGCCTCTGTTTTGACTCTGCCGGTAGTAACTGTGCCGAGTTTAAAGATGAACAGTGTTTAAAACATTCATCCTAAGGCATAACCGTGCCCCACTGACGAATATGTACTCCAATCTCTGTTGGTCCGTTTACGGCCAGGAGACATCGGCTGGTACGTACTTTTCAGTTCAATAAGCTTTACCAACAGCCGTACACTTCAAGACATTTTATTTTGAAAGCAACCAGTTCGGCAATTCATTTTGCCATCTTCAGGCCCCATATGCTTTTTCGAATCAACGAACTTATTGTGTAGCGCCATAAAACTGGATATCAAGAATCTCAATCGTTGAGTAGCTGATTCATACGAAAACGTGGCAGCTGTCCGGCTGTTGGTAAAGTTCATTGAAATGAAAAACATGTACTCCTGTGGAATAGCTTCAGTGATTTGAACATCGTCGGCCTGCGGGCAAATTGGATGGATGCATGGGCGTATTGCTGCACATGTTGGGCACAATGTAAAACGGTATGACGCTCCTTTCAGCAGTTATCTGTGGAAAATTCCCACACCCGTAGAGCAGGTTAAGGGGACCACACCTAACCTATCTAACCCACGTTAATTTAGGCAAGTATTTGACCCGTTTCTGAAAACACTATTTGATGCAGGACCTAAATATTTTTGCTGTATGTTACATGATGCTAATGGAGTCAGCTGTACAAAAAATCTACTTTATCCATTTTATAGTTTGTAAGAAATACTTTTTTAAATTTATTAACAAAAAACATTAAGTTTTTTCTACAGAAAATATTTTTTGTGAACTTCCTAATGCGGGAATATTAATGAATGTAGTAATTCATTTATCTATAATAGCCGGCCGGAGTCGCCGTGCCGTTCTAGGCGTTACAGCCTGGAGCCGAGCGACCGCTACGGTTGCAGGTTCGAATCCTGCCTCGGGCATGGAAGTGTGTGATGTCCTTGGGTCACTTAGGTTTAATTAGTTCTAAGTTCTAGGCGACTGATGACCTCAGAAGTTAAGTCGCATAGTACTCAGAGCCATTTGAACCATTTATCTATGATAGTTTCTGATATAATGCGGCATATGTACTAAAAATTTTAGTTTGCGGGAAATTGACTTTAAAGAAAAAACTTTTGAAATTTGTTACTTACAGTTAAATAAAACTGTCCTGCTGCATATGATGGCCCTTCTTTGGTCTCTAGCAGGTCTTCCAGCTTCTTTTTCACCTTCCTGGATGTTTGTTCTGCTTTCTTGGCCATATTAGATGCAGACCTGTATGCATCGGCTATCCTCATTTTATCGCAATATTGCAGCCCAGTGATCATATTTTCACCAGGATTAATTCCCAGCTTTTTCAGTACCCAACACTTTCCAATATTACCACAACTGAATGTAATAACAGCATGATGAACTCCTAGTTTCATTGCATGCATGCCTAAAGATACAATTTTAGGAAGGCGGTTCCAAACTATGGTGTTGAAACATTCATTTGGGTTCTGTGTCTGCCCAAGCAGAGATTTCCTTAGAAGGTCAGGATGAGCCAAGTCTCTGAAAAAAGGTTTAATTGCTGTAATAACAGCAGCAGGAAGAGAATGCTGGCGAGAATAACATTCTCCAGTTGCCTGAGCCCTATTGTATTTGCACCACGAATTTTCTCCAGATGGACACAATACATGACATGGCTTATCGTCAGTAGAGGACTTATGGAAGAATATGGCCCAAACACCTCTCTTCATTGCCTCCAGATTTTCTTTATTTCTCCTAATTGCCTGCCCATAGCATAACTGCAAGTTTCCTATAACAACTGCTTGGAATCACACTTGAACGAAACTAACCGCGTGTTTGAAAGCGTATTGTTTACAAACAGGAGAAACAAAAGAATACCGACCGTTGCATCCCAAGGATAGCCAACACACTCGGGATAAAAAAATCGCTAACGTGCAATGTAGGGGATATACAGATCTAAAATATATGCAGAAAAGTGGGTGACAGAAAAGTGGGTGACAGAAAAGTGGGCGTGGCACATAAACACAAGCGGTAGGAAAATGCTGTTTAAATGCTCGAAAAAAAAAAAATCAGCAAAATCCTTTTTCAGAGTACTTAAATAAAACTTTAATCTATTGAAATATGATGAAAACCTAAAATCGATTTTTTTCGACCTGAACCACGGTGTCACCTCAAGATCGACACTTTATATAAACAGCGGTGGCCGACCGAACGTCTGCCAGAGGGAACATCCTGACACGTATTGCACCATTGGAATCCGTCTGCTTGCAGCAGGACTAAGACCACGTGTGACTCTGAGCATGCTACCACAGACGCCACTACACTACCATGCATGGCTGCACTGGTGTCGTGAAAGAGTGGTATGGCGCTGTCCTGCCGTCACTAACGAGAGTAGATTCTAAATATATGTGAGTGATGAGGTTCGTGTGTACTGCTTAGACCTGGTGAGCGGCCAGTTCCGCCAAGCATTCGCCCACAACACACAGGTCCCACGCTGATCTTCAAGGTGTTGGAGGGCAATCAGTTATAGCTTACAATCACATTTGGTGTTTCTGCTAGGTAAAGTAACCAGGCTTTTACCCCATGCTACTGCCATTTCTCCAACAGGAATGTGATGTGTTTTTCCAGTAGGACAGTGCACGTTCACGTACAGCTACTGCATTTGCATCGTACTCTTCGCAGTGTAACACAACCACCAGATCTCTCGTCAAATGAACACTTATGGGGTATGATGAAGCGGAAACTTAATCGTTGTGCAGAGCCTCTCCTGAATTGCAACAAACGTCGCCAATGCTTGAGACAATCTATCGAAGGATGCTATTCACCACCTTTATGATAATTTACATGTGAGAATACACGCCCGCATTGTGGCCAGAGGTGGATACACTATACAGAGTGACGTAAAATTCCGTTAACATTTGAAAATTTAATACTTCACGGAATAAGGCAGATAGAGAAGTAAAAATTGACACTCATGCTTGAAACGACATGGGGGTTTTATTGAAATCAAAAGAGTGCACAAAATGACCAAGAGAAGGCGCTTCATATGATACAAAAGCAATAATTAGAATAACTTTTACCAAACAAGATATTCTTTATAACAAATGCTCAACAAGTAGGCCATCTTTCATCAACGATACTTATAATCAAGTGACAATATTTTGAGCAGCACCGTACAGCATGAGCTGTGCTGCGGCTCGCTTTGGTGCTGTTGTAGGTTTCCGTCCTCTGTTGGAGGCCAGACTGTATCGTTTAGTTGACATGGTTGCGGTTGTTGGTATTCTTCTTGCATTGGCAGGTGCCACTTGGTTGCGCAAGCGTTGCCTGTCTGCTAGTGGCAGCAGCGTCATTATCGATGTGTAGTAACTGTGGCCCTATCTTTGAAGTGACGTCGTCGTTCTTCCGGATCGTGTGAGTCAGCAGTTCGGTTGGGGACTCCGGAGGAGCCAAGAGGGCAGTGTGTGAACACACCGGGTCGGCCGGCAGCACGCATGCACTGCCGGGTGGAAGGGTTGTGGTCACGAGGGTACACGACCTAGTCGTCAACCGGATCCAACAAGCTTTAAGTTGAGTTAATTTTAATCCTAGCAGTGAAGCCTCCACCATTGTGAGATCTCGCGATTCTCCAGTGACTTGGGTTCGTGCTGCTGCTCGCAGTGTCGTGGAGATGAAGAGCAGCGAGTGGAGTGCTTGGGGAAGGCGGATCTAATTAGCTTTCCTCGGCTTCTTGTTACTAATTGCTGCATTCTATGTGTTTCTATTTTTTAAGTTCAACCAGCGGTATTTTTCCTGCCTGGTGGCCGCTAACGCCACAGTGATCTGCACTGGAGGTTAGTGTATGTAACGCCAGTGTACGTTTCGTCGCCTTGCCGCTGCTCTCCGGTAAGGCGTGTAGTTTTGACAGTTTCTTTGATTTGTAGGTTGGTTGGTGTTTCTTCTACTCTGGTAGTAGTGGTTTGTTTCTCCTTTAGGACGCTCTAAACACAACGTTCTGAGGACGTAGTGCTGACCGCCAGTTCCGGCTTTCGCGTGGTGTTCCATCGTTGCATTGGTTATCGGACGTTAGACAGCTTCAGCAGATTATCATTAGTCACTCGTTAGACTGCCACTAGTCTGAGTTACAACCTTGTGAAGTGAATGCAACTCTTGGCTGCCTTCCTGGAGCACCGTCTGTGACTATCCCTTGTGTTTTATTATTGTGTTATTATTTTATTATTGTATTACCAAGTTATCATCATTTGTCTCACATGTTTGGAGATCAGTTGCTTGTCCTTTTGAATTAACCTTGTTATTATATTTGATGTTTTATTGTACGTTTCTAAATTTTTCAAATATAATTGCCATTCTTGGCGTTACAGCAAGTTTAAACGGTTGTGCTACCAAGTTCACTATCATTTTGTCTCACCTGTTTGGTGATCAATTGCCTGTATTTTAAATTAACTTTGGCTATTGCATTGCTGTTTGACAGTATGTTTGTTAATTTTTTTAATAATCGCTATTCTTTGCGTTAAAGGCATTTAGCCTTGAGTGTCGTTACTTGTTTTAAATTTTTAATTTGGCAATTGTATTTTGGCAGCGAGCTTCAAGACCTTGGTCACTTGTCTTTTATATTTTAATAACTGTAATTGTAAGTTACAGCAAGTTTAATCAATTCTTAATTTATTGCCATTAAGGCCTTCAGCCGTGAAACAATTCTTAAATTATTGCTATTATTTTAATTTGTTGTTGATTTTAAATAAATTGTGTGTGATTAAAAGAAAAGCCAACCAATAGTAACTGATTACGGCCCGTCCACAATTTTAACCGAATCCTGTCTTCCTTGACCGCCAGGTCTCACAGCACATCAGTAGTTATGGTGAAAAATTGCTGTCAGATGTTGTCTCTTAGCATCTCTAATGAGGTAGGACGATCGCGATCACGTAACACCACAAACAATAATATCACGGACAGGTCTGGGGACTTCGGAGACCAAGCATGAAGTGGCGGCACAGAACGCAAGAGATCTTTCATGCGTGTATCAATATGGGGTGGAGTGACATCCCACATAAAACTCGTACTTCCAGCAGGTGTTTATCAGACAGACTAGCGATGATGCTCTGAGCACTATGGGACTTAACAGATGAGGTCATCAGTCCCCTAGAACTTAGAACTGCTTAAACCTAACTAACCTAAGGACATCACACACATCCATGCCCGAGGCAGTATTCGAACCTGCGACCGTAGCGGTCACGCGGTTCCAGACTGAAGCGCCTAGAACCGCACGGCCACACCGGCCGGCGTGAGCGTAAATACTTAATATGCTGTAGCCACATTTATTGATAAGACAAATCAACAAACCAGGGTGCGTGAGAAAAACTGAAACACAGGGAAAATGATTAGCGCTCAGCCCAACAAATCCACATTAACTTAATATACATGTTAATTCTTTTCCACATGTACAAACTCTAAGGACTGATCGATGAGAAGTTACGGAACAAATAAGGTCTAATGAACTTATGTCCGGAATTGCATAGTTTCGGTGCTACAGACCATTTAATCAAACAGACTTTGTTACTGAGACTGCGGTCTAATACGCGCTGTACCACAGTTATAGTATGCATGGTTTCCACCCAGAGGGTGGTGCTATTACTCATACGTCATGCGCTAGCGCTCTCTCCTGCCATAGTAATTAGTAAAGTTGTTTCCGATTCACTCCTCTTGCTGACTCACCTTGTAGTGGATGTGATACAGCGTTGTACACAATGGTTCCGTATTCGAATCGAGAGCTTGCCGACATGGTGTTTACTTATGGAAAGGTATATGGCAACGGGTGTCGGATACCAAAATTGGTATCAGCAGATCTATCCCCGCCGACAACAACCATAACATTCAATGTCCGCAACAGTGTTTCGTCATTTGTCTGAGACAGGGTCGTTTCAGGAAGCAGGAAATCATGAAGGACGTACCGGAAATGTTCGGACACCTGACTTGGAGGAAAATGTGATTAACGTTGTGGAAGGCGACCGCCGTGTCAGTACCAGGCAACTGGCCCACCAGTTCAGGGTAAGCCACACATCCGTGTGGAACATTCTCCATTACAGTTGTTGCTACCATTATCACTTACGGTGCCTGCAGGGCTTATTAGCGACTGACTTTCCACATCGGGAGCAGTTTTGTCATTGGTGTCGTCACCAGGCAACCACTACTCCCGGAGTTGTATCATCCATTCTGTCCACAGATGAGGCTATTTTTACGCTGGTGGTATCTTCAACTTTCATAACAGTCGCTTGTCGGATAGTATGCAGAACCCAAACCAGTATGGAATGGTGGCAGCGAATTATCAGCATATGTGATATGTGCGCCGGACGCTGTAGCCGAGCGGTTCTAGGCACCTCAGTCCGGAACCGCGCTGCTGCTACGGTCGCAGGTTCGAATCCTGCCTTGGGTATGGATGTGTGTGATGTCCTTAGGTTAATTATGTTTAAGTAGTTCTAAGTCTAGGGGACTGATGACCTCAGGTGTTAAGTCCCATAGTGCTTAGAGCCATTTGAACCATTTTTGATATGTGTAGCCGAAATGTGTGGGCCGGGTTAATTGGCGACCGTAATTTAGGACCAGTCTTCCTTCCACATCGCCTAACGGGACGGAACTATCGGTATTTCTTGCGGGTAATTTTGCCTCCCCTGCTGGAAGAAGTGCCACTGACGATTCGAAGGGCTATGTGGCTGCAACATGACGGTGCTCGCCGTTAACGTGAGGAAGCGTCTCAATCATATCTTCCCTGGTCATGGATCCGACGAGAGGGTCCAGTTGCATTCTCTGCTCGTTCATCGGATCTCAATCCATGCGGTTTATGGCTATGAGGGCATCTCAAAAGTATTGTGTATGCGGAACCCATTGCAGATGCGGAGACACTGGGGCAGCGTATTCATGCTGCCTCTGACACTGTTCGGATGCAGCCTGGCCGATGTGAACGTGTGGGACATAACAAGCCACGGTGCGTACACGCATGCGATCAGGCACATGGAAATCGTTTTCAACACATACTGTAAGAGTCTCCGTAACTATGTATGATTGAAGAAATGATCTCTAGCGTGTAAACCACGGATTTTCGGACATAAGTTCATTAGACCATTTTTGTTCCATATCTCGTCATCGATCAATTTCTAGAGTTTGTACAAAGACGAAAAAATCACCCTGTATAGAACAACACGCCAACACGGTAGAATTGGTGCCCCTCAAATAAATGTAGCTTTACAGTAAGAAGGAGGGCACAAAAAATTGGCAACACTACCACTAATCACCTACATCTACATGGATACTCAGCCTGGCAGAGGGTTCATAAAGCCACCTTCACAGTAATTCTCTCTTATTCCAGTCACGTACAGTGCACGAAAAAATGAACACCTATATCCTTGCGTGCGAGCTTTGATTTCCCTTATTTTATTATGGTGATCGTTTCTCTCTACGTAGGTCGTCGTCGACAAAATATTTTTGCATTTGAAGGAGAAAATTGGTGACTGAAATTTCGTGAGAAAATTCTGCCGCAACGAAAAACGCTATTGTTTTAACGATGTCCACCCCAAATCCTGTATCATTTCATGACACTCTGTCTCCTATTTCGCGGTAATACAAAACGTGCTGCCCTTCTTTGAACTTTTTCGATGTACTCCGTCTGTCCTATCTGGTAAGGATCCCACACCGCGTAGCAGTAATCTAAAAGAGGACGGACAAGCGTAGTATAGGCAGTCTCTTTAGCAGCTCTGTTACATTTTCTAAGTGTCCTGCCAATAAAACTCAGTATTGGTTTACCTCCCCACAACATTTTCTGTGTGTTCTTTCCAATTTAAGTTGTTCGTAATTGTAATTGTGGTGTCACCGCCAGATAACACACTTGCTAGGTGGTAGCCTTTAAATCGGCCGCGGTCCATTAGTATACGCCGGACCCGCGTGTAGCCACTGTCAGTAATTGCAGACCGAGCGCCACTACACGGCAGGTCTAGAGAGCCGTCCTGGCACTCGCCCAGTTGTACAGCCGACTTTGTTAGCGAAGCTACACTGACCAATACGCTCTCATTTGCCGAGACGATAGTTAGCATAGCCTTCAGCTAAGTCATTGGCTACGACCTAGCAAGGCGCCATTACCAGTGTATAGTAAAAATGGAGATTATATCTGTACAAGAGCGATGTACACCGATTATGGATTTAAGTTAAGTATTACAAGATTTTCGTACTTTATTGCAATTCTCAAGACATTGTCCTGTTCCAGACCTCACGCCGGTCTGCGTGTATTTAGACGCATGCATTTCGGCCTCCAGTAGCGACACGGTGTTGGCTCTTGAGCCAACACTACAGTAATTACTAGGTATTCAGTTGAATTTACGGCCTTCAGATTTGACTGATTTATCGTGTAACCGAAGTTTAACGGATTTCTTTTAGCACTCATGTGGATGACGTCACACTTTTCGCTATTTAGGGTCAATTGCCAATTTTTGAACCATACATTCCTCTTTTCTAAATCGTTTTGCCATTTGTTTTGATCTTCTGATGACTTTACTAGTCGATAACGACAACATCATCTGCAAGCAGTCTAACACGCCTGCTCAGATTGTCTCCTAAATCGTTTATGTAGATAAGGTGTAAGTAGGCTGTTTAGGGTTTTTTATTGGTAACGCCACCTCTGTATGAAAATCACTGGCTGTGCTGTGTGCAGTCTGTGGCTGCTTTGCATTGTTGTAATACTCGCCATTGTAGTGTTAGGCAGCTGGATGTGAACAGCGCGTAGCGTTGCGCAGTTGGAGGTGAGCTGCCAGCAGTGGTGGATGTGGGGAGAGAGATGGCGGAGTTTTGAAATTTGTCATGAACTGCTATATTTATATATGATGATATCAAGGTAAATACTTCGTTTGTTCTCTATTAATATCTTTCATTTGCTAACATCCCTATCAGTAGTTAGTGCCTTCCATAGTTTGAATCTTTTATTTAGCTGGCAGTAGTGGCGCTCGCTGTATTGCAGTAGCTTGAGCAGCGAAGATTTTTGTGAGGTAAGTGATTTGTGAAAGGTATAGTTTAATGTTAGTCAGGGCCATTCTTTTGTAGGGAATTTTGAAAGTCAGATTGCGTTGCGCTAACAAAATATTGTGTGTCAGTTTAAGCACAGTCCTGTATAATTGTTCAAGGGGGACGTTTCATATGGCGACCCTGCCAGGATACCTCACTGGAATCTTCTGATTTTTTTTTTCTTGTAGTTTGTGTAATTAGTGTACCTATTGTTTATTGCTAGCGCGCAATTGTAGAGAGAATCTCCTTTGTAGTTGTAGTTTTTCATTGTTGTACAGTAAAACAGTTGAGGTATGCATGTAGATTTGCACCAAGTATTTCGCAGCTGCAATTAACTAGATATTATTTTCAGTGCTATGTTAATGTGTTCTCTTATTTTTTCTCTTCAAATTGTGCTTTTCTGTGTTATTGTGTGAAATATTGTGACAATATTGGCGTGTGAAAAACGTAACACTAGGCTCCAAAGTAAACTGAGAAATAATAGTGACAACGAGCGTAGCTTGCCAGCACCACTGTGTAAGGAATTAACAGACGTTCAAAGTAGTAATTTCGTAACTGTGCATAGGGAAATGGAGCGGGCTGCAAACAATGGCGTAGACAGTGAAACAGGTAGTGAACAGGGAAGCATTATCGATCGATCGTCGGCAACAGCACGCCTCAGGAATCCGAAATGACAGGACACAATTTCGCAAATACTGTAGATTCAGGTTTTGGGTCATCACCGTTTTCTCAAATAAGTCAAGACACATTTTCTGCTTGTCAAAATGTGAATGTTGCTGGTGCAAATGCACTGCCGAAAAGCGTAGAGAAACAGATTCCAGACACTAATACATTATTATTGCAAATAATGCAACAAATGGAACAAAATCAGAGACAAACACAGCAAAAGCTTCAAAAGTTAGACACAATGGAACAACACCAGAGACAAACACAGCAACAGTTAGACGCAATGGAACAAAATCTTCACACCACGCTTGAACAAACACGTGAAGATTTAACTACTGAGTTACATATCATCGAATCGAAATGTCAAAAAGTCTGTAATGACGTAAAAACACAAATTTGTGAGCATTTCCAACCTATTTTTTCGCGTCATGAAAATGCATTACAGAATCATGAAGCAGCCATAAAAGAACTGCAAACTATTGTTCATGAAAATCACAAGACCTTGCAAGCTAAAATTGACTCAGTTGCATCTACCGATTCGGTTACGCAACTTGCAAAAACTCAAGAAAACTTAAAGGACACAGTAGATACGATTTCAACACAAATGGACACTCTGAAACTTGGTTCAGAAAAACACACTGAGGAAATAAGTACACTATCGGAGAAAGTAGCCGAACTTTCGGATCAGGTCACTAATCTATCTACGAAGGTAGATGATAATCTGAATGACACAGAAGAGTGCAAACAAATTAGGAAATTCAAACAAAATCAGAATCAGATTAATACGCAACACCAAAGAGAAATCCGGGAAGTACAAGATCAGCTGACACAGTTAATACAAGAATTACGTATTTCAGAGGATACTCGCGCCCCAATACGGGAAGAGGGACACAAAAATACGGAACAGCCACAAAATAATAACACAGGGCATTTCGGAAGTTATGAAAGAAATTGGCAATGTGCACCGAATTTTGATATGGAACGGCCGACACGACCTAACAATGACCGATATGTGACTCGCCGAAATGATGATTTTGACTATAAGCTGTTCATTACTACACGTAAATTCAAAACATTTAAGAATTCTGGCAACGACATTCATCCACAAGCATGGCTCCATCAATTCTCGCATTGTTTTCCTCCCAACTGGTCGTTAGAACACAGATTAGATTTTATGTGTGGCTACTTGGAGAATGAACCAGCTGTAAGAATGCGATCGGTAATTCACGATTGCCACAGTGAAGGAGAGTTTTACCATGCCTTCCTCTCAGCATATTGGTCTCAAGCCACACAAGACCGAGTAAAACATAGCATCATAATGATGAAACGTTTCGAACAATCTGAATTTTCCAGTCTTATGAAATATTTTGAAGACATGTTGCATAAGAATCAGTATCTTTCAAACCCATACAGCCCCTCAGAACTCATCCGCATTTGCTTAATCAAACTGCCTGAACATTTACGACATATTATTTTGGCAGGACGTTGCAAAGACGACATTGAAGCATTTCAGGGACTCTTACAAGAATTAGAAATTGACACTGATAATCGCGGAATGCGAAACCAGGAACACAACAATTACAGGTCACATCCGTCGCAATTCCGCGATGAAAGATGTAATAACTTGACACGACAAGGCTATTCTCACAACACAAATCGTGACCAAAACAGACACCACCCGTATGACAACCGTTGGCAGAGTAGTAATAATTACAGGGAAAGATCACCTCTCCGTGGTAATGACTATCACAGAGACAATAAGAGAAACAGACAATATGGGAACCAAAATAAATACTATCAAGGGAGACAGAATAACTTTAGACGCAACGGACCAGCACGCAGTTACGATTCAGGGAGAAATTCTCCACCATGTGACCTACAAGAAAGAAACTATGGAATCTACCACATGACGACAGACGATATGATCGTAACGACAGACCTGAATTGCATCAGAACTGGCGGGATTCAAACAGAGCAGGGCCCTCTCGTCACGGTGAATTTGTAGAAGTTAGGTCTCCAAATCCCAATAACGATGCGCGCCAACAAAGAGACAATAGGCAATGACTCACACCGCTGCAGCAACAAAACGTACTTATGAAACTGATGACGCAGCTGCCGTAGCTAGTAATTACGTAAAAATGGAAGACATTAGGGACATCTTACTCCAGGAACACGACGTAAAACTTAACAACATTGCATATCCTGTGATTCACATTACTGTAAATGACGTAAAATTTACGGCAGTACTTGACTCTGGCAGTCCCATCTCAGTAATTAGTGAAACAGCCTTTAGCAAATGCAACAAATCGAACGATTGCCCCACACTTCCGTTACGTAAGATTAAATTACAAGGTGCAATCTTTGGAAAAAGTGTAGATGTACGCCAACAAACCAACTTAGAATTCTTTTGTCAAAGCCACAGCTTCTCTACGAACTTTCTTATTGTTCCATTATTGTCGACGGAAATTATATTGGGAGTAGACTTTTTGAATGAATTCAAAGCAATCTTAAACTTTCACGATGCTGAAATAAGTTTAGAGAAGGAAGGTAAGTCAATAGCTTTGAAATTTGAAGATTGGCTCTCAAACCATGACGAAGAAATCAATCGGCTTTACCTTCTGTTGGACAACAGTTCGGAATTTTCTACGGAACTAGACACTAACAATCACTCTGCAAGAACTGACAGGGATGATATCGATGGCATATTTGAAATTAATGAGTTAATTCAGAATAAAATTCAAACAATTGAGAATTGTAATGACAATGATAGGCAGGACCTTTTTGAGATTTTACAAGAACATTCCACAGTTTTTACTCATAAAACAGGAACAATCAAGGGATTTCAATACCAATTTCGTGTTCGTGAGCATACTAAATTTTGTGTTAGACCATATGTAATTCCAGCACATTATAGGGACCGTGTTAGAACAGAAATACAATCTATGCTTGACGAGGGCATTATTGAGCCTGCAGTAAGCTCATACAACAATCCATTACATGTTGTTGAGAAGAAAAATGGATCGATCAGGCTTGTCTTAGATTCGAGACAAATCAATACGATCATTATTCCTGAAACAGACAGGCCGCAAACGTTGGAAGAACTTCTTCAAAATTTTAATGGTGTAAAAGTGTTGTCTTCCATTGATCTCAGATCCAGCTTTTATCAGATCGAACTTCATCCAGAATGTTGAAAATACACAGCTTTCCTTTGTTTTGGCGTTTGTTATCAGTTTCGGAAACTTCCCTCTGGTTTGAACATTTCTTCAGCAGCATTCATTCGCAGGCTAAATTCCATATTACCTGAGTTCTTAAAACGTCACATCACCTTATATGTGTACGATATTCTAATAGCAGAAGCTTCATGGGAACTACATAATCGCATCCTCAACAGTTTGTTACGTATTTTTGCAGAATCTGGAATTACAGTTAACTTGGAAAAGTCTGAATTCGGTAGGTCAAAGGTGAGGTTTTTGGGACATATTATTTCTTCTGAAGGCATTCAGCCGGATCCTGAAAAGTTAGAAGCAATCAGAGCCATTCCAGTTCCATCCACAAAAAGACAAGTCCGCAGTTTTCTAGGTCTCGTAAATTTTTACCGTCGTTTTCTGAATATGCAAATTCTTGTTACACCAAAACTTTGTTCTCTCACTGGAAAAAATACTATTTGGAACTGGGACGAACAAGCACAATTGGAATTCAATTCTTTGAAAGAAGCGTTACTTCACGCGCCAATCTTAGCTCATCCAGATCTGTCACAAGATTTCTGCCTTAGCACGGATTCTTCTAAAGTCGGTCTTGGTGCCCATTTATTTCAAGAAGCCATAGAAAATGACACTACCATTCAGAAAACCATTGCTTTTGCTAGCCGAGTGCTAACAAAATCTGAAAAAAATTATTCCGTTACTGAATTAGAAGCTTTAGCTATAGTTTGGGCATTTAACAAATTCCGTTTCTTTCTTTCTGGTAAGCACATAAAAGTATACAGTGATCATCGTGCATTACAATTTCTTATGTCTTCAAAATTAAATCATGACAGGTTAAAACGTTGGGCATTGTTTCTGCAAGAATTCCGCTTCACAATAGTCTACATTCCCGGCAAGGAGAACATTGTTGCGGACGCACTGTCACGCGCACCGGCTGGGCTTGAGAAAAGTACCACAGAAGGCAACCTCGAGAAAAATTTCAGTATTCTTTACATTCAGAAAGTCGCCTTTGAAAACTTCATCACCACATCTTTAAAGGACATTGCTCATGAACAAGATGAAGATCCGATTTGGAAAGACATCAAGAGCAAATGGCATGAAAAGACACACACACAGATTCGGCATTATTATCTGGTTAGAAACAACATACTGTTCAAACGCTGCACTGTTGATGACAAGCTATGGGTACTTTGCATTCCTGACGATTTTGTTAATAAGCTCATTTGGTACATTCATTTCAGCTACGCACATTTTGGTCCACGAAAATGTTATCATATTCTTCGAACGACTTGTTATTTTAACAATATGGAAAAAAGAATTCGAAGAGTCTTGTCTATTTGTAAACTTTGTCAAAAGGCGAAACCATCTACTGTCTCACATCGTGCTCCGTTGTTTCCTATTATTCCTTCTAAATTAAAAGAATTTGCTGCTGTTGATCTCTTGGGACCGCTTGTCAGAACATCCAATGGATTTTCGTACGTTCTAGTCGCTGTTGAACTTACTTCAAAATTTGTTTCTTTCACTCCGTTACGTAAAGCCACTGGACGATCTGTCTCCAACGCCTTTGTTAAAAATTTCTTACGTGAAGTTGGCCACGTTGCTAAAGTCATTTCAGATAACGGACCGCAATTTAGATCTGCTGTTTGGTCACGCATGCTTCGGAATCATAAAGTCAAACCTGTTTTTATTTCATTGTACTCACCACATTGTAACCCGTCTGAACGGATTATGAAAGAAATCAATAAGCTTTGCAGACTTTATTGTCACAGAAAGCATCAGCATTGGGACAGATATTTACAATTATTTCAAAATGTGCTGAATGAAATGCCTCATGATTCCACTGCTTTACCACCTACTCTTGTACTGAAGAATGAAGAACCACCGAACAGAATCAGAGAGCTTGTACCTTTCCCGAATACACGTAAACTTCGACACAAAGACATAATTGATTTGGCTCTTAAAAATATAAAATCTGCAGCAGACAAAAGGAGAGAACTACACGGTAAAGCAAATGCAAAGAAATTATATATTGGTCAGAAAGTTCTCATTAAAGCTCATTCATTGTCACATAAGAAGAAACACTTGAGTCACAAATTCTTTCTAGTTTACAATGGACCTTACAGAATCCGACGTATACCACATGATAATTGCGTTGAAGTTGAAACTCTGCGTACTAGGAAGAGTAAAGGTTTACACCACATTTCACATGTAAAACCGTTTATTGAAAGATAATCTGCTTTTTAACTTTGTCATTGCCATAAAACTTTTCACTTTAATTACTAGTATGCTTGTCAGACTTAGAATCTGTTAACATGCAACAATGTTTGAAGTTAAATATCCAGTCAAGAACCAAGAGAACTTATTTAAACAGAAATTACGAATGCATTGTTATAGTGAACGGACGATGCAGTGTTGTTGTTTGTACATTCTTGCTTGTTAGTTGCACGATTACGTAACGACTATAAGGCTCACATACTTAGAACATTTCCCAGTACTGCTAATGAGATTTTAATGCAACATTTTGGTTGACCTGAAAATATATTCTGGATTTAAAGTACTTTCTGTGAGATACCAGATGACACAGTGTTAGTTTATGTGACAGTTACACGATTTTATCACGACGCTACTGATGAGTGACAATTTACAATGTTGCTTTTGTAGTGTTTATCTTTTATATCTGCACAGTTTTTCTGAATTCTTCTGGAAAGTAAAATAGGTTTTAGTAGCAACTTTTGTGGTATAGCTACAATGAGACTGCCTTTTCCGTAGCACAACAATACGTTACAGCACAGTACTTTCCTCATCATGGCAATAAGCGTAATAACTAAGACATTTATACGCAAAGCATTTCACTTTTGTGTATTATGAGGTAAGTACATTGACTTCTGCAGAACTTAGCTTTCGGAGGACGTTAAATACGACACTTCCACACAGATTATGTTGCAACAAGACGCACCTTTAGCGCTACAGTACACGTATTTGAGTGATTAATTTTGTACTTAAAACATTTATTTTTAAAGATTTTTGAATTACAAAGAAAGTTTTCCGTAATACATTTCATTCCATTGCTGTAATCTGTAACACCTGAGGGTATAATTACATTAATCTTCAGGGGGGTACACGCTTACTTTGTGTACCATGTGTGTGGCAACCACAAGGAACCCTAGCTAATATGGTATTTGCTTATACAACTTTACACATCGGTACCATATTTCTCTAACACACAAATTACACAGCTATCTGATCATTTAACTGAGAGATAAACATTTTTTTTTACTACATCAGTGACAGATGTTTACGTAATTACATCGTTGTATAACTTCACACTTACGAAATTGTATTTTGTCTGTACTTTTTGAACTGTTCATATTTTTTCGGAACCATTATGATACTATGAGAGCTTTGAATGATGTATTTGGTATGGGATCATGATTTTTGAAGTGCGTTTGAGGCAGATGACACTTTTGACATGAGCAGAGAATTTTTTTTAGGTTTTGAAATTATTGGAGGAAGCTACGACGATTTTGAGAATTGACTGGGATGTTATGATATTATTACGACGACGATGTGTACTATGCTGTTGAGATATGTTTATGATCAATAAGATGATGCTACCGTATATGAGGAATAAGAAGTATGTTGGAAACCAAGAATCGTACTTTACGAGTTACGAAATGTGCGTAAATGCGTGACTGTATCACAATGCTGACGAATATTTTTTTTGGACACTTATGTTTATAGGGTTTTGTTTCTACACATTTGCAACGCAAATTCTCAGCCCGTGAAATTTTGTATATGAGACTGTCACAGTAGCGGAAACTGCTGTCGTAAATATTTCCGTAAGAAAGTTAAGTGACCACCTGCACGTAATGCGTCGTGGGCACCCAGTTGCGCGACAGACACCTGGAAAAAAGCCATTAGTGCCTTTCAGAGGTGCAGGTGGAGAAAAAAAAAAAGAGAGACCATTAACCTCGCTATTGACATTCCTTTGTGGAAAGCATCGCAAATAAGACACGCTCATTACTTGGAAACATATGATTATATTGTGGAGCGCCTACTTTCTGCTACTTACTGAAATGCTTATAAACTGATGGGAAATATTCTTACATCTGCAAACCTGATAATGACAAGTGTCTTTCTACGAGAGTTGAGAGAATTTCTACTAACTTATGAAATGTCACATGACTATTGAATGATATTTTTATGCTTTGGTTTGCGTCATTGCTTATTTCATTTGATACCTGTTTTTCAGCTGTGTTACAGCATTAGTTTTATAAAATAAACTTAGATGCATTTGCTAATGTGAACACTTTCTGTCAACAGATCTATTAAATGATAATTTTGTGATCCACATTCTTAAAAAAAGGAGCACTTGGAAAGGAAAGAACAATAAGAAGGGACTAGTAACAGTAACTGGACACATAATTTTCTTTTCAAGTACATGGTAATATTTCTTTTACAATAAGTTGTTGTGGTGCACCACTTTAATTACACAGACATTAAGATGTGAATATACATTTCCCTTATCTGCATTGTTGTTTTTACTGTAATATTTTTTCTGCTTGAGCTATGTCATGTTTAGGTATAAGTCGCTGCTGTTTGCCAGGCATAGTGTTATTGAATTTGACTTTACATTATTCTGTTAAGCCAGTTTTACTAATGATTCATTTTTATTGTTTGCTGCACATTGCCTTAGATTAGTTGTAATATTACAATTGCTTTGCTAATTTCTTAATGCTGCTTGCTTCGCAAATCTGCGTTTTTTTTCATTGCTGTTTATATTAATTGTTTTATGTGCTGCTGCATTGCCTCGTCCCTTAGTTTAGCATCTGAGCTCAGTAAATTTAAGTTAGCTTAAGAGGGGGTAGACTATATAAGAAACTGACTATGGAGAATAGGTAAAGAATGCATTGCGAAGTTATATGAAAAAGATTTGGGCCCAAATGAGTATTGTACAATCAGAAATAATTATTTTGAAAGAAATATGAACAGAATACAGAAAGCAGGCTTAGATAGGACTTTTTGGGAATAATGATGAACAAAGGGAGATCTCCATGCAAAATACTGCAGTAAAACAAACCCTGTCCTTTCCCTTTTGTGTTATCCCACTATATGTTTGTGTATCCTTGTGTATTTGTTTTCTTCCTGTCTCTGTGTACTGTTTCATAGAACTTTTTTCTCTTCTAATACTAAGTTACATTCACTATGATGAGGAATACTGTTATCCTCAAATACAATTGGCATTAATAATGTGTTATTTACTTTGTAAAGATGTTTAGACATTATTTATTCTGTTTTGTGTTAATGCTCATGGGTGAAGTTGATGTTTCGAAAGTTATTCTGATCTTTTATGTATGTACTCATGTCATAATTCTTGTAACACTGATGTATATGTCTATTTCTATTCTTTTGTAACGCATGTTTTACTACAAATGTTATCTGTATTGTTATGTTCTTTAATGATGTATTTTTACCTTTGTAATTGTATTCTCATGTTATAATATTGTAATTGACACCAGTTCATCTTATTATTAACTTGTAAATTACATTTCACTGCACACGTTTCTGTTGGTCATGGTATTTGGACAATATGTGAGAAGTAGGGACTGTTAGTGTTTGCACGTGTGTTAATAATTCAGCAAGGGACTGGATAACAGCATTGTTGGTTCTAAGAACAGTTCCGAAAACTTTGTGAGTGCACAAGTGGTGGTTTATGGACTTGCTATATTATCCGCAAGACTATTCAATGGTGATTGTGCACCTGCACAGTCACAACAGATGGCTGCTGGCCATCTCTACAAGGACTACAGTGGGTCTACATCTTTGATGATCCACCAATACCATTATTTCTACACGGACTGCAGTGGGTCTGCACCTCTGGTGGCCCACCAATACCGTAATCTCTACCAGGACTCCAGTGGGTCTGCTCTGTGATGACCTACCTACCAATATTCTTCAAAACGTCGACTGACTCTGCTGTGGGTTCGCTCTGTTGTGGCGCATTACCTGTCTGCATGTCCAGAGTCAGCACTGTCTTTCCGTTGGAAGGACAACACTACTTCTTCAAGACTGCATGGAAATCCACTACTTCTGTGTGCATTTTCTTTTACTGCTCAGACTTTGAGAAAAACACTGCAATTTTACGGTGACGAATGATGAGGACTGTCTTTATAGACTGTGAGAAAATTTTAGCTTTTGACCAACATTGTATCAATAAGTGTGTCCATTTGATTTCTTTGTTATTGTAATTATGAAAAATTTTTTTCAAATCTGTATTGGGCACTGCCCAAAACAATTTGTAAAATTTTTTGTGGGGAGCATGGGGGCTATGTAAGTAGGCTGTTTAGGGTTTTCTATTGGTAACGCCACCTCTGTATGAAAATCACTGGCTGTGCTGTGTGCAGTCTGTGGCTGCTTTGCATTGTTGTAATACTCGCCATTGTAGTGTTAGGCAGCTGGATGTGAACAGCGCGTAGCGTTGCGCAGTTGGAGGTGAGCCGCCAGCAGTGGTGGATGTGGGGAGAGAGATGGCGAAGTTTTGAAATTTGTCATGAACTGCTATATTTATATATGATGATATCAAGGTAAATAAATTGTTTGTTCTCTATTAATATCTTTCATTTGCTAACTATCCCTATCAGTAGTTAGTGCCTTCCATAGTTTGAATCTTTTATTTAGCTGGCAGTAGTGGCGCTCGCTGTATTGCAGTAGCTTGAGCAGCGAAGATTTTTGTGAGGTAAGTGATTTGTGAAAGGTATAGTTTAATGTTAGTCAGGGCCATTCTTTTGTAGGGAATTTTGAAAGTCAGATTGCGTTGCGCTAACAAAATATTGTGTGTCAGTTTAAGCACAGGCCTGTATAATTGTTCAAAGGGGACGTTTCAAAGGAACAGCAAAGGGCCTGTAACAGTACCTTGGGGAACACCAGAAATAACTTCTCTTTTACTTAATGACTTTCCGTCAGTTACTGCGAACTGTGATCTCTCTGACAGGAAATACGAAATCCAGTTACATAACAGACGGTATTCCATAAGCACACAGTTTCGTCATTATACAAGCTATATGCTTAATTTCTTTGCGTGTTTTTGGTACTTGCCTTGTTTAATTCATAAATTTCTGGCGTATTATAGCATTTGAGAGTTGTAGCATCGCGTTTTAGTACCTGAATAGTGTAAAATCGCGTAGTCTCCTTCCGCCGCCGAGCAGTGTGTCAGCAGTGCGCAAGTAGCAGCATTACTGCATTTACTAGGCAATCTTGTATTTTAATAACCGTTTAAATTTTGTGTAGATTTGTTTGCGCTCTCTGTAGATTAGTTCAGACGTTCTTTGCACAACAGTTTTTAGCATGGATAGGGACTGCAACTGCTGTGTTCGGATGCAGGCTGAGTTGGCATCCCTTCGCTCCCAGCTTCAGGCAGTGTTGGCTTCGGTCACACACTTGAGGCTGTTGCCAATGAGCATCACTGTGGGGTTCCGGATGGGGGTTTTGTCGGGGACGGCCAGCTCGTCCCATGCATCCCCCGATCGGACTACGACTGTGGCTGCCCGGGATACTGCCCGCATTGAGGCTGATCCCTCACCTGTGGTAGAGTGGGAGGTCGTCTCAAGGTGTGGCAGGGGGCGAAAGACATTCCGGAGGGCTGAACGGAAGGCCTCTCCGGTTTGTCTGACGAACCGGTTTCAGGCTCTGTCTCAGGCTAATACTGATCTTCGGCCTGACATGGCTGCTTGTCCTGTTCCAGAGGTTGCCCCTCAGTCTGCAAGATCCGGGCGGTCGCAGAGGGTGGGCTTACTGGTAGTTGGGAGCTCCAACGTCAGGCGCGTAATGGGGCCCCTTAGGGATATGGCAGCAAGAGAGGGGAAGAAAACCAATGTGCACTCCGTGTGCATACCGGGGGGAGTCATTCCAGATGTGGAAAGGGTCCTTCCGGATGCCATGAAGGGTACAGGGTGCACCCATCTGCAGGTGGTCGCTCATGTCGGCACCAGTGATGTGTGTCGCTATGGATCCGAGGAAATCCTCTCTGGCTTCCGGCGGCTATCTGATTTGGTGAAGACTACCAGTCTCGCTAGCGGGATGAAAGCAGAGCTCACCATCTGCAGCATCGTCGACAGGACTGACTGCGGACCTTTGGTACAGAGCCGAGTGGAGGGTCTGAATCAGAGGCTGAGACGGTTCTGTGTGGGCTGCAGATTCCTCGACTTGCGCCATAGAGTGGTGGGGTTTCGGGTTCCGCTGGATAAGTCAGGAGTCCACTACACGCAGCAAGCGGCTACACGTGTAGCAGGGGTTGTGTGGCGTGGGCTGGGCGGTTTTTTAGGTTAGATGGCCTTGGGCAAGTACAGAAAGGGCAACAGTCTCAACGGGTGCAGGGCAAAGTCAGGACATGCGGGGACCAAGCAGCAATCGGTATTGTAATTGTAAACTGTCGAAGCTGCGTTGGTAAAGTACCGGAACTTCAAGCGCTGATAGAAAGCACCGAAGCCGAAATCGTTATAGGTACAGAAAGCTGGTTGAAGCCAGAGATAAATTCTGCCGAAATTTTTACAAAGGTACAGACGGTGTTTAGAAAGGATAGATTGCATGCAACCGGTGGTGGAGTGTTCGTCGCTGTTAGTAGTAGTTTATCCTGTAGTGAAATAGAAGTGGATAGTTCCTGTGAATTATTATGGGTGAAGGTTACACTCAACAACCGAGCTAGGTTAATAATTGTCTCCTTTTGCCGACCTCCCGACTCAGCAGCATTAGTGGCAGAACAACTGAGAGAAAATTTGGAATACATTTCACATAAATTTTCTCAGCATGTTATAGTCTTAGGTGGAGATTTCAATTTACCAGATATAGACTGGGACACTCAGATGTTTAGGACGGGTGGTAGGGACAGAGCATCGAGTGACATTATACTGAGTGCACTATCCGAAAATTACCTCGAGCAATTAAACAGAGAACCGACTCGTGGAGATAACATCTTGGACCTACTGATAACAAACAGACCCGAACTTTTCGACTCTGTATGTACAGAACAGGGAATCAGTGATCATAAGGCCGTTGCAGCATCCCTGAATATGGAAGTTAGTAGGAATATAAAAAAAGGGAGGAAGGTTTATCTGTTTAGCAAGAGTAATAGAAGGCAGATTTCAAACTACCTAACAGATCAAAACGAAAATTTCTGTTTCGACACTGACAATGTTATGTTTTTGTGGAAAAAGTTCAAGGCAATCGTAAAATGCGTTTTAGACAGGTACGTGCCGAGTAAAACTGTGAGGGACGGGAAAAACCCACCGTGGTACAACAACAAAGTTAGGAAACTACTGCGAAAGCAAAGAGAGCTTCACTCTAAGTTTAAACGCAGCCAAAACCTCTCAGACAAACAGAAGCTAAACGATGTCAAAGTTAGCGTAAGCAGGGCTATGCGTGAAGCGTTCAGTGAATTCGAAAGTAAAATTCTATGTACCGACTTGACAGAAAATCCTAGGAAGTTCTGGTCTTACGTTAAATCAGTATGTGTCTCGAAACAGCATATCCAGACACTCCGGGATGATGATGGCATTGAAACAGAGGATGACATGCGTAAAGCTGAAATACTTAACACCTTTTTCCAAAGCTGTTTCACAGAGGAAGACCGCACTGCAGTTCCTTCTCTAAATCCTAGCACAAACGAAAAAATGGCTGACATCGAAATAAGTGTCCAAGGAATAGAAAAGCAACTGGAATCACTCAACAGAGGAAAGTCCACTGGACCTGACGGGATACCAATTCGATTCTACACAGAGAACGCGAAAGAACTTGCCCCCCTTCTAACAGCCGTGTACCGCAAGTCTCTAGAGGAACGGAAGGTTCCAAATGATTGGAAAAGAGCAAAGATAGTCCCAGTCTTCAAGAAGGGTCGTCGAGCAGATGCGCAAAACTATAGACTTATATCTCTGACGTCGATTTGTTGTAGAATTTTAGAACATGTTTTTTGCTCGAGCATCATGTCGTTTTTGGAAACCCAGAATCTACTATGTAGGAATCAACATGGATTCCGGAAACAGCGATCGTGTGAGACCCAACTCGCTTTATTTGTTCATGAGACCCAGAAAATATTAGATACAGGCTCTCAGGTAGATGCTATTTTTCTTGACTTCCGGAAGGCGTTCGATACAGTTCCGCACTGTCGCCTGATAAACAAAGTAACAGCCTACGGAATATCAGACCAGCTGTGTGGCTGGATTGAAGAGTTTTTAGCAAACAGAACACAGCATGTTGTTATCAATGGAGAGACGTCTACGGACGTTAAAGTAACCTCTGGCGTGCCACAGGGGAGTGTTATGGGACCACTGCTTTTCACAATATATATAAATGACCTAGTAGATAGTGTCGGAAGTCCCATGCGGCTTTTCGCAGATGATGCTGTAGTATACAGAGAAGTTGCAGCATTAGAAAATTGTAGCGAAATGCAGGAAGATCTGCAGCGGATAGGCAGTTGGTGCATGGAGTGGCAACTGACCCTTAACATAGACAAATTTAATGTATTGCGAATACATAGAAAGAAGGATCCTTTATTGTATGATTATATGATAGCGGAACAAACACTGGTAGGAGTTACTTCTGTAAAATATCTGGAAGTATGCGTGCGGAACGATTTGAAGTGGAATGATCATATAAAATTAATTGTTGGTAAGGCGGGTACCAGGTTGAGATTCATTGGGAGAGTCCTTAGAAAATGTAGTCCATCAACAAAGGAGGTGGCTTACAAAACACTCGTTCGACCTATACTTGAGTATTGCTCATCAGTGTGGGATCCGTGCCAGATCGGGGTGACGGAAGAGATAGAGAAGATCCAAAGAAGAGCGGCGCGTTTCGTCACAGGGTTATTTGGTAACTGTGATAGCTTTACGGAGATGTTTAACAAACTCAAGTGGCAGACTCTGCAAGAGAGGCGCTCTGCATCGCGGCGTAGCTTGCTCGCCAGGTTTCGATAGGGTGCGTTTCTGGATGAGGTATCGTATATATTGCTTCCCCCTACTTATACCTCCCGAGGGGATCACGAATGTAAAATTAGAGAGATTAGAGCGCGCACGGAGGCTTTCAGACAGTCGTTCTTCCCGCGAACCATACGCGACTGGAACAGGAAAGGGAGGTAATGACAGTGGAACGTAAAGTGCCCTCCGCCACACACCGTTGGGTGGCTTGCGGAGTATAAATGTAGTTGTAGATGTAGATGTAGATGCTATAAGGAATGAAAACAAAAATAAAATAGTAGGCTCTAGTTCATGACACATTACACAAAATAAAACGACTAGAGCCGACACACAAAAGCCCCAAACTAGTACACATTCCGCTAATCAACAAGAGATGATAATAAGCAGATAATTAGTGAATGCAGAATCAGTATCTTCAATGCTGGCGAAAGGGCCAAATCAACTGCAGCAAAAATTCAATGCGAGGCCCACTATTTATTTGTCAGAAAGTTAAATGACTGAAGTGCAACTGACAATAAAATAAGATACCCTCTCAGTCTAGTTTGCCTAGAATTCTCTCCTGCTGAAACCTATTTCCGAAACAACAGTAGGCATTTTATGGGCCCCATCCTTGTAATAACAGAACAACTGCGCAGGTAACCGAAACACAGCAAGACACAGCTGTCTGTACACCCCTGTTCCTATCGAGCACACCTTTTTTCTTGTGCACTGCCGCTCAAGAGAACACACAACAAGCATTGTGCTTATTGATCTCTACATTGGTCTCGTCAGCACTATATTTCCTGGAGGAAAGACTTCAGGTATCGTCCGCTTCCCCGGAACAGAATTCGTACTTCGTGTTGATAACAAATTCTTGGCTGCTAGCTTAGGTCCAGACACCACCCTACTATTGGCTATGCGAATTTGCCGCTCCGAGTATACACATCTTCCTAGCCTCGGTTGCTCACTTGTTGTGCTTCCTAGACGGGTCTTTGCAGACTGTCCGTCTTCCTTAGCTTCCAGTGTCCCTTTCTCGAGAAACACAAGGCCGCTATTGCCGGCTGTCGACACCCAATTGCCACCTGTCCTCTGACGACGTAAAACCTGCAGTAAAGGAATTCCATATTGGCTTCCTGCGCAGACTATTGGTGAAAAGGCGTGACGTCATTAGGAATACGGAAAGCAGGAAGCGTGAAGGTAGAACACTACACATGCATTGTTAATGCAACCGAATTCCAAATCCCCGAGTTGACATTAACAGAATGCATTTCTTTTTCACTACCCTTTTTGCTGTTCTTTCTGTAGTATCAGAGAGCATAGGCAGAAATCACTGTGCTGTTGTTGAATGCAAAAATACTTCATATAAACCTGCGGATGTCGTTTAATTTCGTTTGCCGACAGATGAGAGGACTACAGCGTAAATGGGTGTGACGCTGTAAAAGAACTGATCCTGTTGGACGTAAGGTCCGCCAGTTATGCAAAACACCGTTTTTTCCAAAGTTCCCAAACATGTTTCAGCACCTCTGTGCTTGTCTCAGGAAGAGCACCCTGCCACCCACTCTCGCTAACAATGCCACTTCCTTAATAACACGCCGACCCCATGCAGACACGGTATAAGGCCAGGGAGATGAAGAAGAAGAGACCATTTAGTATTAACATTAGACTAAATTCACTGCTGGAGACAAAAATTAGTACATCAGGAAAGACGACGTCAGTCTTGGTCCAATGACGGTATGTGCCACCTGAGGGATAGTGGATGCACTGATAATGGTTTCAACGTCGCCTTTCAACATGTAGTGCAATTGTGTAGCTGCCAGAGCGCCATCTTTGTCACGCTTTGATACGGAATGCTGACAACCAGGAGGTTCAGAGTGTTGCAAATGTCTGTAGCAAGTGGACAACTGTGTCACGAGTAGTAGGGTAGTGGGGCTACGAGCGCAATTATGATATCAAATTGATATGCAAATTAATTAAATTGATCAATTAATCACCCCTGTCCCCACCCACCCCCGCTCACCGCCGCCCCCGACCACGCCCACCCTACCTCCAGATGTCGTCACGTGTTTTTTTCATCCTCCTCGTGGCCCCAGCTCCAGCCACCCCTCCCCCTCCCACCCTCCCCCTCCCCCAACCTACCCTATCGGTGTGAATTTCGAATTTAGGAAGGAACGTCGAATTTTCGTGGGAATTCCTTTGTCCTAGGGCTGTGCTGACGCCTTACCCCGCCCCCCAAACAGGAACTGGAGGTAAATTAAAATTGGTGGTACCATTTCTGGCCTTTAACCAGGGTCTTCTAGGACGGAATGCCCAATTGCACCCCCCTAACACAATTATAACACTAGAGGCGCTTGGAATTGACGGGAAATTAAAAATGGAGGTACCCTTTCTGGGACTCGAACCTTGATTCTACTGGCTTGAAAGCCCAAGTGCACCCGGCCCACACATGGAAACTGCCCAGATGCGGGAGAGATTTAGGCTAGTGTACTTTATTTATTTTGGTAGGGAAACTGATGCAAAGATCAATCCAAATTTCGTAATTAATCACAAAGATAAGGCCTAATCACACAACTGTATGCATAGCACTACACAACGATGGCCTAAAATCGCAATACAACTCAAAAATTGACGATGCCATACAACTGGTGTTATACTGCTGGGAAAAAAATTTCGCAATACCACTCGAAACTAGCGACAGACACACTGAAACTCTACCCTACACTTACAAGCTGGCAGGAAAAAGGCAGGGGCAGGGGCATCGAGCATATGCAGCGATCTTATTAAATATACAGGTATTTATCCATTGGAGCAGGTGGCCAGTGATCGACGTCGCTTGCACAGACCAGTGTAAAAGTTTCATCGCCTGTACTGTACGAGAGTCTTCTCCCACAGGTTATCAGTCACAGGAGAGGGCCCCTGTTCCGTTGTTTGATACACAGCTTTTTCTGCTGTAACACGCTTTGTACACTGCCGTGGTCTACTTCGACTTCTGTGTCAGATTCTAAACTGACATTAACACGTGTTGGTCCATTGGCTCCCCCAGAAAACTAGCCTTGGCATCGTGTAAATCATGTTGGTGCTGCTGATCTCACAACACACTGGATGATTGAAAAAAAAAAGAAGACAGTCACAATATAAGGAAAATGGAAGAGTTTTGAGGCATTGTGGAGCGTTTCCAGACTGCTGTCTCAAGATGATTGACGACCTCTACATTTAAACTCTTCATTCACAGTGATGGGATAGTTGACGGCGCTGTGTTCCATTTTATTGATTACTCATATTGCTGCCATGCACGCGATCACTGTTTCGGTGCTAGCCATCCCCAGAAGGTGTTGCCTTCTCCAGAGAAACTCTTTCTCCATCTCAAGCAAGTGATGTCAGTCAGTCATTATGTGGTAATCAATAGCACACCAGTGGACTGTTGAGATGGAAAAGACATCATTAATGTACTGTAACAATAAGCATCACAGTTGATAGTGCGATCAGCTTTAGCAATTTTATCGTAAATTCAACACCGACCAATGACACGGCAGCATGCTTACCAATTACTGTATCATCGTTAAACAGACCCTCCACTGCTTTGCTAGTACTACACGAGTGTAAGTAGATGACTGTGCAGTATGTTCATTCATTGTTAATTTTCGAACATATACACCAAAGTATACCAGACAGCGACCTACCAATATCTAGCACGTCGATCATAGTGCATAACTTACAATCTTTCTCTGTATGGATGGGAGTCACAGGGCATTCTCGCACTCTTAGGATACAGTTAGAGACAGGAAGATCTCGCATTGTCTTTGACCAAGGCTCCTTGCAGCAGACCAGAAGCAGACCGCTACATTCCATGTTCCGTGTAGGAACAGTGTGAACCGAGGCTGTAACTGCTGTCCCGCACTCATGCAAGAGCACAAGATTTCTCCAGATGAGCGAATGTCGAGAAGGTTAGCACCCCGTATCGATGTACAGTAGATATGAAACTGTTGTGATAATATAACAGATGCTTAACTACAAGAAACGGATGGTTTTTGTGGTGTCACCGCCAGACACCACACTTGCTAGGTGGTAGCTTCAAATCGGCCGCGGTCCATTTAGTACATGTCGGACCCGCGTGTCGCCACTGTGTGATCGCAGACCGAGCGCCACCACAAGGCAGGTCTTGAGATACGGAATAGCACTCGCCCCAGTTGTACGACGACTTTGCTAGCGACTACACTGACGAAGCCTTTCTCTCATTTGCCGAGAGACAGTTAGAATAGCCTTCAGCTAAGTTATTGGCTACGACCTAGCAAGGCGCCATTTGTACCATTGCATGTATCTTAATGAGTCTCACTTGTATCATCAAGAATGCTGTATACCAAAGGAAGATATAAAAGTTAAGTGTTCTAGTAGCTACGGTCTTTTCTTTATCACATTCATCACGTATCCTGTACCAGACCTATAACTTGCCTGCTAAACGCGTGCCTTTCGGCTACTTCAGTGTGGCGTAGCTGTCTTGTTACGCCACAACAGTTTTTATGTATGACGGACCACTAGACGGACGGAATTTTTTGCGTAGAGCCACGGGTCGTAACACATCTGAAATATAACATCCACTGTTCAAAGTGCCCTCAGTGCGAACAAGAGGTGACCGAGACGTGTAACCAATGGCACCCCATACCATCACGCCGGTTGATACGCCAGTATGGCGATGACGAATACACGTTTCCTATGTGCGTTCACAGCGATATCGCCAAACACGGATGCGACCATCATGATGCTGTAAACAGAACCTAGATTCATCCGAAAAAATGACGTTTTGCCATTCGTGCACCCAGGTTCGTCGTTGAGTACACCATCGCAGGCGTTCCTGTCTGTGATGCAGCGTCACGGGTAACCGCAGCCATGGTCTCCGAGCTGACAGTCCATGCTGCTGCAAACGTCGTCGAACTGTTC
Source organism: Schistocerca americana (assembly GCF_021461395.2). Classification (NCBI taxonomy): domain Eukaryota; kingdom Metazoa; phylum Arthropoda; class Insecta; order Orthoptera; family Acrididae; genus Schistocerca; species Schistocerca americana. The sequence continues at coordinate 1,103,056,540 of NC_060119.1, read as the reverse complement.
GTACAGATGGTTGTTGTCTTGCAAACGTCCCCATCTGTTGACTGAGGGATTGAGACGTGGCTGCACGATCTGTTACAGCCATGCGGATAAGATGACTGTCATCTCGACTGCTAGTGATACGAGGCCGTTGGGATCCAGCACGGCGTTCCGTATTACCCTCCTGAACTTACCGATTCCATATTCTGCTAACAGTCATTGGATCTCTACCAACTCGAGTAGCAATATCGCGATACGATAAACCGGCGATAGGCTACAATCCGACCTTTATCAAAGTCGCAAACGTGATGGTACGCATTTCTCCTCCTTACACGAGGCATCGCAACAACGCTTCATCAGGCAACGCCGGTCAACTGCTCTTTGTGTATAAGAAATCGGTTGGAAACTTTCCTCATGTCAGCACGTTGTAAGTGTCGCTACCGGCGCCAACCTTGTGTGAATGCTCTGAAAAGCTAATGATTTGCATATCGCAGCATCTTCTTCCTGACGGTTAAATTTCGCGTCTGCAGCACGTTATCTTCGGTGTGTGGCAATTTTATTGGCCAGTAGTGTATATCACATCAGGAAAGGAAATAAGATTACATTGTGTCCATTATTATTCATTAAAAAGTACAGACCTACATGAGTATGATGAAATTTGAAGTAAGATTATAGAGATCAGTGCACCAAGCATTAAGTTTGTAGTGTACAGTGTTTGTTTCAGGTATGGTCAGTTTCCTGACAAATTGAAATACTGAGAGAGAGAAAGTAGACATTGAAAGGCCAATTTATTTCCTACCAGTTTTTGAGTAAAGCAACGTGTTGGACTGAAGTGGAACGTTTCAGTGCACATAACTCGCTGCCAGACCAGCAGTTTGCTTTCAGGGAAGGTTCAAATGGCTCTGAGCACTATGGGACTTAACTGCTGAGGTCATCAGTCCCCTAGAACTTAGAACTACTTAAACCTAACTAACCTAAGGACATCACACACATCCATGCACGAGGCAGGATTCGAACCTGCGACCGTAGCGGTCGCGCAGTTCCAGACTGTAGCGCCTAGAACCGCTCGCCCACTCCGGCCGGCTTTTCAGGGAAGGGATATCTAAAAAAAATATAGTAACGTAGCTGGGCTAAACGATAGGTTGACAACAGTATACATTTTCTTTCATTTAAGAAAAGAATTTGATTGTGTTGATCATGCAATACTTCTACGTAAGGCGGAACATTACGGAAGCAGAGAAAAAAAAAAAAACTCTGTCGATCGTTTCGTATGTGGAAAGTAGGAAGTAGAAGGTTCAACAAACAGTGGAGAGATCAGAATATGATTACAGTTGTGTTCAGCGATGGGTGCCACAGGGATCTGTTCTCGGTTCATTGCTCTTCTTGATTGTATCAACGACCTACCGCTGAGCATGACAGATGAATAAAAAAGTATTGATCTTCGCAGATGACACAAGTGTTATTGTGAAAGACCTAGAATGTAACACAAATGACGTTGCTAATAGGGCAGTCAGCAACATCAGCAAGTGTCCCTCAGAGAACAGATTAACACCAAGTAGAAAAAAAACCGCAATGCATACGATTTCTGGTATAGAACTCTTGCAAAAGCCGGTGAAACAGTCATTTTAAAGTCTTTGTACTGAGAGTAGATGGAAGACTTTCTTGGTAGTATCACATTCAAGATCGAGTTTAGAAACTTAATGCCGCTGTCTTTCTATTGTCTCTGACGCAGAAATGTGTTTACTTTGCTTGCTTTCATTTTGTTATCTCGTGTTGTGTTATATTTTGCGGCAAGTTTGTGCACTAACCAAGAATATTCTTAGCTCAGAAAAGGTGGGTCCCATTGATCCGGCCTATCAGCTCACAAACTTCGTGTGGACCGTCGTTCACGTTTCTTGGAAATCTACTTCTGCTGTCCCTGTGCATATATTCCACGAGTTTTTTCTTCGACAACATTAACTCACTCAGAAAAAAATGGAAGCATTCATCCAGGGATCACTAGAAGAAAAATCGGTTTGCAGTTACATAACACTTCCTTAAGCATTGTATTGAAGAGTGGGCAGAATTCAGCAGGTTTCATTTTCAAGCGTCTTTTAGATGAACTGAGAAAAAGAGAGATAAACTCCAAGTATTAAAATCCAAATTCAAGGGTTTCCTTGTCCCACACTCATATTCTGTACAAGAATCCCTCGCAATTCTGAGAACTTTTCTGTATAATTTTTTCTTTCTTCTGTACTCTTTTTCTTGTATTTTAGTGTTTTATTAATGTTCTCGTTTATAAATATTTTGATCATCATCCCATGAACTATGTATTGACAGTTTCTGTGACCAAGTAGCTGTGGCTCGTATGGTCCCATTTAACCACATATGTAAATGAATGTCAGTTTCTTTACCGCGTAAATAATTTTGCAATCTGACACACTTCCAAATTTCGTCACTTACAGTCTCTTCTATGCTTTTAATTTTATGCTCAGAAGTGTTGATTTTTTACTACTGTTCTCATTTATTTTTGTTACTAAAGAGGAGTTAACTTCATGTAAAGATTTGTACGATATGCAACTGACAACTAATGCGTCATATGCATCACTCCACTAGACAATGTGATCGTTCTTACTGAATTTCTCTTCTGTGATATTAATTATCCTTCCTGCTTCCATTAGAGAAACCAGATTTTGAGCTGCTGCGTTGTCTGTCATGGGCAGAAGTGACAACATTGTACAAAAGTCAATTTATAGTCGGGTGAAACTTTATAAGTTTCTTGACAATGTTTTCATATGCAAAATGTTATCTATTAAATTTCTCTAAGTACGTGATTACTTCTTAACCCTCTTCTGGGGACAGTTCTGACAATGAATGAGCTAAGCATGGGCTAACGTGTGATTGTCGAGTGACACAGATATAGCTGAAATCTTTTCGACCTCTTTTATGACTGGGCTGATGCTCTTGTAATTTAAGCACATCGTACCGTAAAACGTTGATGGTACTACATAAAATATGTGTTGCATCCATTCCCAATATTTCTGCATTAACAAGGGCAATTCTCCCTTCTGGCAGCCTCGGAATAAGTCAGTTTAGTGAATCAAAAAGTAATAAACAAAAGAAAATTTCAAGTTATTAAAATGGTTCAAATGGCTCTGAGCACTATGGGACTTAACATCTATGGTCATCAGTCCCCTAGAACTTAGAACTACTTAAACCTAACTAACCCAAGGACAGCACACAACACCCAGCCATCACGAGGCAGAGAAAATCCCCGACCCCGCCGGGAATCGAACCCGGGAACCCGGGCGTGGGAAGCGAGAACGCTACCGCACGACCACGAGATGCGGTCTTAAGTTATTACTCTGAGTCCCTCTTTAGTATGTTATGTATGTCCGACATAATTTAAGATGAATATTCCAGCTGTAGCAGAATGCAGAACAGGTGTAGAGTGTGTTCCTTCTCTGTATTGCATCTTTTTCCTAGTACTGGGTATACGTAATACGGAGCACATGATCTTACCCCCTTACGGAGTAAAATGGAACGATGTATGATCACTGCAACCAACAGAATTCAGATAAGAAGTCAAAATTGACACAGTACAAGCAATGGACAGGAGTTCTTCTTGTGCGGGCTTGTGGCGCGTCTTCTATAATGAAAGTGGCCAGGCAGCCATCAGACACGTCAGACGAACGGTTTTTGCCGATGAAATACGCGACCTGGAGGCGAAACACGCGACTGGATCTTTTCGCTATCTCCGGGCGCTCAGGAAGACCTTGCTGGACACGATATGTGGTCGACAGCCGAACACGCCCACACGATGTAGACTGAAATTAGATTCTGGCGGTACTAGGCGCAGAAGCAGAGCCGACTCGGCAGCTTTCCATCACTATGGAAGTCCAATCAAGCGCGAAGTATGTCCCTCTTTCCAGGCGGTCTTCTGGCACAGTAGAAAAAGGAATGACAGCGTGGTGGAAACATCCAGTTTCAAATTTCTCACACGCCCCGATGTTTTCTTTGCGTTAGAAGCCCGTTAATGACTTGAACATATTATCGATGTGTGATTAACAGTCATTCAGTAGTTAATCGGCATCTGCATATCAATAATATCTCATACTGACGCAAGGTGGCGCAATAGTTAGACAATAGACTCGTATTCGGTGGGATGACTGTTCAATTCCACATTTAGCAATCCAGGAGTAGGTTTTCTTTGGTTTTAGTAATCGCTTAAAGCCAATTGCTGTATGATTTCTTTAAAAAAAAATACCAACGAATTCCTTTACCATCTTTCCCCAGCCCGAGCTTGTACTCTGTCTCTAAAGACCTGCAAATTTCCATTATTTTTCCACAAATTTTATAGCCATTTTAAAATTGTGTCTTGCCCTGTTCCTTCTGATCCTAACCTGAAACTATTTTTCCACCTTTGCATATGTATCATACTCACCATCCACTATACACCGAGGTGACGAAAGTCATGGAATAGCGATATTCACATGCGCAGATGGCGGTAGTATCGCGTACACAAGGTTGGCGGAGCTGCCATTTGTGCTCAAGCGATTCATTGAAAACATTTTCGACGTGATTTTGCCCACACGACGGAAATTAACAGACTTTCTACGCGGGATGGTAGTCGGAGCTAAGTGCGTAGGACATTCCATTTCGGAAATCACTAGTGATTTCAATTTCCGAGATACATAGTGTCAGGAGTGTGCCGAGAATACCCAATTTCAGGCATTACCTCTCACCATTAACGCCGCAGTGGTCGACGGCCTTCACTTAACGATCGAGAGCTGCGGCATCTGCGTAGAAAAGTATCAGTGTTACCAGACGAGCCACGCTGCGTGAAATAGAGATCAACGTAGGACATACAACGGACGTATCCGTTTGGATAATGCTGCCAAATTTGGCTTTCATGCGCTACAGCAGCAGACGACCGATCCAAGTCTCTTTATTGACAGCACGACATCGCCTTCAGCATCTTTTCTGGGTTCTTCAACATATCGGCTGGATCCTAGACTACTGGAAAGGAAGTATGGTTACACATCATAAGCAAAGTAAGAGGTTAGTGAGAAGCACTTTAGAGGAGAAAAAGAATACTTTCTTCGACAAAGAAGTCTGAAGTCCCGATTTCAGTTGGAAAGAGCTGATGGTAGGATTCGAGTGTGGTGCAGACCCCTCGAATCCACGGACCCAAGTTATCAACAAGGCACTCTGCAAGCTGGCGGTGGCTCCATAATGTTGTGGGCTGCGTGTACATGGTTCAAGTGGCTCTGAGCACTATGGGACTTAACTTCTCAGGCCATCAGTCCCCTAGCACTTAGAACTACTTAAACCTAACTAACCTAAGGACATCACACACATCCATGCCCGAGGCAGGATTCGAACCTGCGACCGTAGCGGTCGCGCGGTTCCAGACTGAAGCGCCTAGAACCACTCGGCCACCCAAGCCGGCGCGTGTACATTGAATGGACTGCTTCCTCTCGTCAAACTGAACGAATCATTGACTGGAAATGATTATGTTTGGTTACTTTGAGACCATCTCCAGCATTCATGGACTTCATGTTCCGTAAAAACAATGAAAATTTTATGGATAATACACTCCTGGAAATTGAAATAAGAACACCGTGAATTCATTGTCCCAGGAAGAGGAAACTTTATTGACACATTCCTGGGGTCAGATACATCACATGATCACACTGACAGAACCACAGGCACATAGACACAGGCAACAGAGCATGCACAATGTCGGCACTAGTACAGTGTATATCCACCTTTCGCAGCAATGCAGGCTGCTATTCTCCCATGGAGACGATCGTAGAGATGCTGGATGTAGTCCTGTGGAACGGCTTGCCATGCCATTTCCACCTGGCGCCTCAGTTGGACCAGCGTTCGTGCTGGACGCGCAGACCGCGTGAGACGACGCTTCATCCAGTCCCAAACATGCTCAATGGGGGACAAATCCGGAGATCTTGCTGGCCAGGGTAGTTGACTTACACCTTCTAGAGCACGTTGGGTGGCACGGGATACATGCGGACGTGCATTGTCCTGTTGGAACAGCAAGTTCCCTTGCCGGTCTAGGAATGGTAGAACGATGGGTTCGATGACGGTTTGGATGTACCGCGCACTATTCAGTGTCCCCTCGACGATCACCAGTGGTGTACGGCCAGTGTAGGAGATCGCTCCCCACACCATGATGCCGGGTGTTGGCCCTGTGTGCTTCGGTCGTATGCAGTCCTGATTGTGGCGCTCACCTGCACGGCGCCAAACACGCATACGACCATCATTGGCACCAAGGCAGAAGCGACTCTCATCGCTGAAGACGACACGTCTCCATTCGTCCCTCCATTCACGCCTGTCGCGACACCACTGGAGGCGGGCTGCACGATGTTGGGGCGTGAGCGGAAGACGGCCTAACGGTGTGCGGGACCGTAGCCCAGCTTCATGGAGACGGTTGCGAATGGTCCTCGCCGATACCCCAGGAGTAACAGTGTCCCTAATTTGGTGGGAAGTGGCGGTGCGGTCCCCTACGGCACTGCGTAGGATCCTACGGTCTTGGCGTGCATCCGTGCGTCGCTGCGGTCCGGTCCCAGGTCGACGGGCACGTGCACCTTCCGCCGACCACTGGCGACAACATCGATGTACTGTGGAGACCTCACGCCCCAAGTGTTGAGCAATTCGGCGGTACGTCCACCCGGCCTCCCGCATGCCCACTATACGCCCTCGCTCAAAGTTCGTCAACTGCACATACGGTTCACGTCCACGCTGTCGCGGCATGCTACCAGTGTTAAAGACTGCGATGGAGCTCCGTATGCCACGGCAAACTGGCTGACACTGACGGTGGCGGTGCACAAATGCTGCGCAGCTAGCGCGATTCGACGGCCAACACCGCGGTTCCTGGTGTGTCCGCTGTGCCGTGCGTGTGATCATTGCTTGTACAGCCCTCTCGCAGTGTCCGGAGCAAATATGGTGGGTCTGACACACCGGTGTCAATGTGTTCTTTTTTCCATTTCCAGGAGTGTAGTAAGCCGCGTCATCGGGCCAAAATTATTCGCGATTTGTGTGAAAAACATTTTGAGCTGTTCGAGCGAATCATTTGACCACTCAGATTTCCCAAAATGAATCCCATCCAACTTTTATGGTACGTAATACAGAGGTCAATCCATACAAAATCCTGCACCGATTAACACTTTCGCAATTAAGGACGGCTCAGTATTTCTGCTGGGGACTTCCAACGACTTGTTAGGTCCATGGCACATCGAGTTTCTGGATTACGCCGGGCAAAAGGAGGTCCGATTCGACATTAGGAGTTATCCCATAATTTTTGTCGCGTCACTGTAATCTATAACGTATTTTCCACTCTTTGCCTTCCTTCAAAGCATCTTGCTTCTCCCCGGCCAGAGTGGCCGAGCGGTGCTAGGCGCTTCAGTCTGGAACCGCGCGACCGCAACGGTCGCAGGTTCGAATCCTGCTTCGGGCATGGATGTGTGTGATGTCCTTAGGTTAGTTAGTTTTAAGTAGTTCTAAGTTCTAGGCCACTGATGACCTCAGTAGTTAAGTCCCATAGTGGTCAGAGCCATGTGAACCATTTTCTTGCTTCTAGTCCTTCAACTGCTGAATTAATTATCCGTGGACTCCTAAGTATTTACTCACAAATTTTTCTTTTGTTATTTTTGGTTATGGTTCCTATTTGACATTTTTTCTCACTCCTTCCAGTGCTTAAATGATTGTATCCACTTAAATTTTTATATGACGCTTTGAAAGCGCATTTCAAACGCTGCACTCCTGTTTGGGTGTTACCACACTCTCCGTCAAACCACGCTTTATTTTCAGAAACACATTCATAAATTTGATACCGGTATTTTATAGCAGCAGAGCAAATTTGTCGAAGAAAGTATTCTTTTTCTCCTCTAAAGTGCTTCTCACTAACCTCTTACTTTGGTTATGCTGTGTAGCCGTACTCCCTTGCCAGTGAAGACGCTGTTGAAGTAGGGAAATAATTCTTCCTACTTCACGGTGTCCTCAGTAACTGTGAAGTTTAAGTAGCGGTATTCTCCTTTCTACTAGTTTTAAACTCTGAAATGAGTACTGAAGTTGCACAACAATATTTATTTTATATTTTCTTGTGAAATGGCTTTCGGCTTTCCAAACCATCTACAGACAAGACTTAACTGACACCCCACAAAACATCAGCGAGAGCTTCTAGCTGTACAAATACTGTACTAAAATTTAGCATTGCAGGTCTAACACAAAATAGAAATGCATCGATTTCACTTGGCTACAGAGCAAAAAATATTGTGTAATGATATACTATAAATTATGGATTTTAAAGATACGAGTCTAAATCCGTAAGTCCAATGTTCGACTGATCTAAATAAATATAACTACGCCAGGTATACAATAGGAGTTAAATTCTTTTAACTACATACCAGTTGGTACTGAAATCTGCACAAGTAAGGTATGGATCAATACACCGTGTCTTACAATGTACTCAGTGGTTAAAAGCATATAAATATAAATGCAAAATGTACATCAAGTGAGTATAGGCACAGACTGTTAGGGTGTAAAGGCAAATATTCAGAGGTTGGTGAATGTGATGAACTGGGAATGGGTATGGTGTTCTGTGCGAGTAATTATTTGGTGTACTGTTTTGCCCTTTATATCCATTTGCTTTTAATCTTTTAGCACCATGTGTATAAAGTTTATTGGCACATAAGCTCTCTATATTTCATTATCGGCATGTGTATAGTTTAGAGATTTTAACTAATATCTGCATAAATGGTGTAGATCAATATGTTAAAGTCAGTAAAACTTTTTCTTGATTTATACTCATATCTTTAGACTCTAAAATGTTTAGTACATCATTACACAATACTCGTATTTCTTGCTTTGCAAGCATATCAAATCAATCAAATTGAAGCATTCCTACCTCGCATTTGATCGTATAGATGCATAATATTCAGTGACATATCGTCATGGAAATAACGGTCTTTGTACTGCTAGATCCTCTTGCTGATGATGTATGGACTGTCTGTTCAGTCTCCTTATCTCACGATGGCCTAGAAACTCGAGAGCCAGTTCGCAACAACATATAAAATAAATGTTATTCTGGAATATCAGTACTGTGTATTTTAGTGTTTTGTATGACTGTGTTCTCCAAGTATCCATGTAAAATTACATAAATGTTATGACTCGTCTTTTCATCATTTTCTTTAACAGAAATTATAATCTGATTTTTTTCCAATTGAATAGTTATTCCAGATCTTCATTTCTTTTTGTAACTATAAAATGAGATAGAACATTTTAAGAAAACGGGGGAGGGTTGGAGATTATTTTTGACGTAATCTAGATAATGAGGTCACTGAAGGGGAGCACAGCAATGGGATTGGAAAAATGGGAAAGGAAATCGGTCATGTCATTTCCAATGGAACAATCCCAACATCTGCGTTAGACGTTTTAGGGAAGTTGAATTACCAACTTCCGGCTGTTAAATTTCCTTGAACGTTGGCATATCGTATGATGCGCAAACGGCAATAAAAATAATACAGTTGGCAAATAGCTATTTCAGAAGATGGTTAGAAGCTGAGGTTGTTGTTTTCTTGGGGGAGAAGACCAGGTAGTGACGTCATCGGTCTCATCGGATTAGGGAAGGACGGCGAAGAAAGTCGGTCGTGCCCTTTCAAAGGAACCATCGCGGCATTTGCCTGGAGCGACTTAGTGAAATCATGGAAAACCTAAATCAGGATGGCCGGAAGCGGGATTGAACCGTCATCCTCCCGAATGCTAAGAAACTGACGAATCCAGTAATGTGTCTATTATTATTTGTTTATTTACATGGTCTGCACGAGATTACCGTTCAGTATGTGACAATTAATCAAAAGTTAGCTCCAAGGATAACAGACACTGAAGTATGTAGAGGTAAAAATATAAACAGAGACCACGCACGACCTTGCAATATGAAAATTCCAGCTATGGTCAAGATGTAAACAACAATTAATAAAAAATAAAATAAGAACGGAAATAATTTAAACAAAAGATTGAAGACATATCTGTTGCAAGAATACAGCTTAAGAAATCTGTATCAGAACAGACTCATACAACCACTCAATGAAATACCAACTAGCGAAAACAAACAAAGAATGGTCTAATACTGAAATCGCTTTAAAACAGACAGCAAGCGAAGTGCTAGGTGAAAAACATAGTACCAGTCGGAAAAGGGGTTTAAAAATATGGAAAGAAGAAGTACAAAAAGCCATAAACGGTAAACAGAAAGCATATGATGAACACTTACGTAAGAAATCATTAGAAATTAAAGAACAATACCATCGGAAAAGAAACGAAGCTAAAGCGACAGCAAGATCTGCACATAGTACACCGTGCATGCTTTTGTAAGCAGGGTCGAACACGATGTCAATGGGAGATAGGAAATAGCATACAAATTAATGTGTGAAAAGCTGCACTAGGGAAGACTAAATTAGAAAAGAAGCAATAAGGGAAGAAACAGGAATCCAACAAATAACCCAAAAGGAAATCTAATACAAAGAAAAATGGAGAGAACGTTTACTTCGAGTGTCACCACGAAGACTTCGTAAACTAGCAACGGATTGTAAACCATGGGGGTAAGAGAGGAACGGGAAGACCGAGAATGAGATGGCGAGACAGGAACAGGCCCAAGGCGAAACCGTGAAGTGGCAGGAGATGAAGAGGATTATATGCCGGCCAGTGGATTCTCAAAATATTTAGGGGAAATGAGCTAGTATTGTTGGATTTGCGTCAGTCATTGGAAAGAATAACTGCCGTAAAATGTCTACTTCCCTGCGTCCAGAGAGAGTAAAGAGGATCGACTATACAAACGAAGCTGTAGGAAAAGCTAATGATCGACGGAATTCATTGGAAAAAAGTTAAGGAAACGCCATTCATCCATCATACTCTAGTTCGACCAATTACGCAGTATTGCTCGTCTGTTTGGGCCACTTGCCAGACTGGGCTGATAGAGGAGACAGAGGATGCCCGACGAAGATATGCACGTTTTGGCACGGGTTCGTTGAGTGCCGTAAACGGGGTTGAACAGAAAGAACGGGGTGAACAAAAACGAAACTTTATGCTATCGTGTCCGAAGAAAAGTGGGAACAGCGTTCAAAGGTTTGATTATATAGGTTGATAGTGAACCAATCTATCAAGGACATTATGAAAATGAAAGCAGCGACACTGTCAGTTGATGTTTCTTCTTTCAGTCTATGACATATACCGGATGTGGTGCTGAATTTGCTTACGTCGGATTTTATTTGAAAATGGCAATCTAAATTGTATTCTTTTAATTTAAGTACATAGTAAGAAAATTCTCAAACCCGTTTCAGTAACCAAAAGATTAGTTTAAAATTATACTGTAATTTGATATCTACATCTACATCTACATCCATACTCCGCAAGCCACCTGACGGTGTGTGGCGGAGGGCATCCTGAGTACCTCTATCGGTTCTCCCTTCTATTCCAGTCTCATATTGTTCGTGGAAAGAAGGATTGTCGGTATGCTTCTGTGTGGGCTCTAATCTCTCTGATTTTATCCTCATGGTCTCTTCGCGAGATATACATAGGAGGGAGCAATATACTGCTTGACTCTTCGGTGAAGGTATGTTCTCGAAACCTTAACAAAACCCCGTACCGAGCTACTGAGCGTCTCTCCTGCAGAGTCTTCCACTGTTTATCTACCATCTCCGTAACGCTTTCGCGATTACTAAATGATCCTGTAACGAAGCGCGCTGCTCTCCGTTGGATCTTCTCTATCTCTTCTATCAACCCTATCTGGTACGGATCCCACACTGCTGAGCAGTATTCAAGCAGTGGGTGAACAAGCGTACTGTAATCTACTTCCTTTGTTTTCGGATTGCATTTCCTTAAGATTCTTCCAATGAATCTCAGTCTGGCATCTGCTTTACAGACGATCAACTTTATATGATCGTTCCATTTTAAATCACTCCTAATGCGTACTCCCAGATAATTTATGGAATTAACTGATTCCTGTTGCTGACCTGCTATTTTGTAGGTAAATGATAAGGGATGTATCTTTCTATGTATTCGCAGCACATTACACTTGTCTACATTGAGATTCAATTGCCATTCCCTGCACCATGCGTTAATTCGCTGCAGATCCTCCTGCATTTCAGTAAAATTTTCCATTGTTACAACCTCTCGATACACCACAGCATCATCTGCAAAAAGCCTCAGTGAACTTCCGATGTCTTCCACGAGGTCATTTATGTATATTGTGAATAGAAACGGTCCTATGACACTCCCCTGTGGCACACCTGAAATCACTCTTACTTCAGAAGACTTCTCTCCATTGAGAATGACATGTTGCGTTCTGTTATCTAGGAACTCTTCAATCCAATCACACAATTGGTCTGATAGTCCATATGCTCTTTGTTCATTAAACGACTGTGGGGAACTGTATCGAACTAATTATGTGTTTAAATTTGTGGGGATAAGAGAAACCATAACCCTCAGAGTTTCTTCAGAAGAAGACAAGGAATTTGATGGAGCTAAAGAACGCCTGGCACAGTTAACAACCCAGAAGATTATCCTGGTATTGAAGTGTTTGGAAAAATTAAGCAACCAAATATATTATCTGCATTTAGAATGTGTTATCCAGAAGGTTAGTGACTCACTGATACTTGAAAAAAGGCCGATTTTATACGTTTATTTATAACAGATGAGTATTTATTTGATAGTCAATGAGATGCCGTTCGAAAGCTCTTCGTTATTTCTGGGGATACGACTTGCAGATTCAAATACAACGTTTTTAAACATATTGTCAGTAACTTTCTGTATTGACATGCAAAGCAAATTAATCAATTTAATGTTAAAATAAATTAGAGGTATAATATTTTTATTTGTAATCCGACATACAAAAAACCACAATTCAGGAAATATCTTTGGTTTTTGTGTTGAACATTACTGTTTTTGAATCAAATAAATTTTGTTCCTTTTTCTCCTACATCCAAAACAGATTTTTATACATACATGTTCACACTAAAGACCAATAATTAGAAAAAATAATACGATTAACACTACTATTTCTATAGACCCACGTATACATGGTGAATACACACCAAGTTTTTATTTTCTATGTTATAGAAACATGAGATAGATCCCAAAACTCGTTGTAAGTTTAAAATTAGGTATAGAGGTTATAATCCCATATAATTTTGATGAGTTTTTTTAATTTGCAAATTTTATTCCTTTGAAGACGAAAATTCTTTGCATTCACCCCGTTTTATGGCACGTGAGAGAACGGTACCGGGATGCTGTTTCAAAACCCACGGCGGACGCTACAGGAAAGGCATTTTCATTACAGAGCACGGTCACAGATGAATCACGTACTTTGTCCACATACATCTTGTTCAATCACTGGATGGCAAATTCAGGAAAATCGAGCTCATACAGAGGTATGCCGACAGTCGCCCCTGCTGTGCACCTTTTGCGAATGGGACAAAAAGGGGATACGGGCACCCAGTGGTATGCGGAATATACGAGGGACGTTCAATAAATAATGCAACACCTATTTTCTCGGTCAATTTCTGTTTAAAAAATGCGAAATTTGTTCTAAGACATCCTGGAATATTATCGCTTCTTCCCCTGTAGTTTTCATGAAGCCCCATTGGGTGACGGCGCTGTACGTGGCCCTCAAAATGGCGTCTGTAAAGGAGATACGTCCCAGACAGAGAGCTGTCACTGAGTCATTTTGGCGGAAAACTAGAGCATCGCAGGATTCATAGGCTCTAGCGGAATGTTTACGGAGACCTGAAAATGAAAAAAAGCACGGTGAGTCGTTGGTCGAGGCGTCCGTCATCATTGCAACAAGTTGGCGTAAGCCTGTCCGATCTCTCGCGTGCCCTCCGGCCGCACAGAGCTGGGAATACTGAAATGTTAGAACTTACGGACACTCTCAAAGTAATCGACGGATCACAGTCAAATACCTAGCTCCACAACTGGATTGCTCTGTTGGTAGAGCCGACACAATACTCCAAGATGTGTGCCTGCCGATTTCCTCGCCGGCTTACAGCGAAGGATCACCTGTAAGGAATGGCTTGCGTGTTACGTGGCTGATCGTGAAAACTTTTTGTCGACTGTCGTCACAGACAATGAAAGATGGGGTCATCACTTTGAACGGTAATGAAACGACAATCCATGAAGTAAAAGCTCAAAGGAGCACCTTCAGACGAGGGTCTTCTAGGAACCTCAAGGTGCTATTCTGCTTGATCAACTCAGACGTGTATGGTACTACCCTCAGGAAATTGAAAACTCGACTTCAGCGTGTTCATCTCCACAAAAATGCAAACGCAGTTCTCCTCCTCCATGACAACCCAAGGCCTCATACAAGTCTGCGCTCCCAAGAGGAACTCACAAAACTTCACCAGAACGTTTTTCCTCATCCACCGTAAAGCCTGGATCTCGCACTTTCGACTTCCATCACGTCGGTCCAATAAAGGATGCCCTCAGCGTGAAGCAACAGGTGGATGATGGGGAGTTTATTTATGCACCAAGAAGTTGGCTTCGACGTCGACCACCAGAGTTGTACCATACGGGCATATAGGCCCATCCAGTAACGTGGCCTAAGGCCGTCGCACTGAATGGAGATTACGTTGAAAAATAGGATACTGTAACCAAAAGAGTGGGGAATAATATGGTGTACCGTCATGAAGAATAAAACCAATCTGCTTTCAGAAAAAAGTGTTTCTTAACTTATTGAACGCCCCTCTTGGATGTGGAAATGAGGGGTATTCATAAAGTTTTAATTATCAACTCAGAAAAATTAATCTGCGATCAAGAAAGTTGGTGATGGTGCCACCCCTTCTCTAAACAGTCATCCTTCAATGCGACCCCTTCCTCTCAAAAATGGATGTCCAGGCGGGTTTTTTGGGTGTCGTAGTATGCGTTTTGGCTGTTCTGGAAAGATTCCACCTCGAAAAATCTCCTTGTCGTCGTTCCTAAAATGCCTGCCACGCATCCGAAGAAAGAGGAACAAGTCGTTGGCAACAATACCAGGAGGATACAGGGAAAGAGGCGAAATTTGATGACCCCAGAAGCAATATGTGTGGCAGCATCCTGTCCGGAGTGAGCAAGGACGTTCCCGCTAACCTCTCTACCCTCCTGCGCACAGCTTCTCGGAACACTTCGTCTTGACCGTCTCCCGTATCCTCAACAGGAGATTTCAGTAGGAAGGAGTATAGCGACGGTTTGCCCTTGATTGTTACCATCACACCAAGAGAGTCACAAAAGAGCAGTATCGCCTTGCCTGATGATAGTTGGGTCTTCCCCTATTGCGGCGACGTTTTTCTACTCTTTTCTTGCTCCTTCATTCCGAAGCCATAGTTGCACACCTGCGTTCGTCCATGGTGCTAAGGTGGCTAATGTTGTGTGCGTGTGCAGTTATATAGATGAAACGTTTCCCATGCTGCCTCGGATTAGTGGAGTTTTTGAATAGAAGTTTAACCCCTCACCTACCACGCTTTACACAGCTTCTCGCAGAACCAGCCGACGGTGACCTTTATGAAGTTCAAACTGTCACGCAAGATGTTGGAAATTTATCCAAGACTCTTTTTAGGTTTTCCCACTATCGCCTTGAATGTAATGATCTGGACTTCGAGACCAAGAGCCGCGAGAAATGGTCTGACCTTTTGTTCTTCGTCACTCAGACTTGTTCGATCCATGTGCGCTACCGCCGGACACACACACACACACACACACACACACACACACACACACACAACAACAATAACAACAACACATACACAGAGGGGTCATGCCCTCCCTCCCAATATTTTTTGAAAAGCAGTATCAGTTTTTTGAGGATTAGTTGTAATAAAATTACTCCGTTAGAGGAACAGCCCTATATCCAACGTCAACTGATTACACGTACTAAAAGCTCTTGTGCGTTAAGAATTAATGATCTGCAGGATTTAATAACGTACCAGGGAATCAAATCCTCTTATATTATTCACTAAAAAGATAATAATCCAAGTTTTAATGAATTGTGATGGCAACACTTTGAGTGATGAAGGAGCGGGGTAGATAAACACGAATCTACCCGATTTTGCTGTAAATTTGTAGGAGGGGTGCCCACGAGGCAAACGGCTAACGATCGAACACCATGCGACAATCACTTACAGTCTGGTGCTGGTATAATAATAATGTTACAGTCAGTGTATGTGTCAAGAGGAATTGCTATGAAGAGAGTTCAGTGAAATACATTCATATTGTTTTTATTTAAAATGCAATGTTATGAGGGTAAGTAATTATTTAGTACACGATGTTTACTAACACTACACTGTAGCAGAACACCAACTTTACAGGAATTTATCAACTGCTTTTTTAACTGATCTAAATATAGCATGTAGACTATTATGTTCAATGCATATTATTTTCCCTTGATTCTTCCCTTCAAAATGTTTGCTATATACTAGCAATTTATTCGTCGTTTCTTCGTCTACGTTACTTACTTGTCACTAAAAGACATCTACACAGTATGAATTTTTGGAGGGTTTCTTGTAAACTAATAGGTTTGCAGCGTTCTTCGTGTGTCTCTACATTAAATTACGATAGGCATAATGTATTCTGGTAGATTATTTTCACTTTATTAAACTGGTTTTAATGATCAAACTAATACAGTATTTAAAAATTTGGAGGTCTTGGTATGTTACTGTTTCTTTCAACCGACTGAACCGAAAGTTTGCATCAGTGGAGCTTTGTATAAAGAAACAATTTAGGACTGTTGCTGTTTCGTTTAGAACATAATACATAATAATTATACTCATACTGTCAATAAATTAAAATGTTAATGTTACATAATTATTTAATACTCGGTAACCACAAAACGCCTTTTAATCCAGACTTACACCATCACACATTAGGAGCTTTAACTGCCAATTAAATATACGGCTTGAGGTGTCCATCGAGCTCCGAAAAGTAATTTTAAGTCCTAATTTATTCAATCTTTTTCAAGTGTCTGCCGTTTAGACACCGTTCTGATCTATAACCTATCTATTGAGTCCCCCCTCTTCCTCCACCCCCCCCCCCCCCACCCCACACACCAATAACTTCGTGTTGGTGACGGCTGTAGTATGATGACACTAGATCTTATGGGCGCTCAACATCGAGGTCGTCGACGCTGATCACGCTGGAAACGTCTGCAACAACTAACCACCGTCATTTTCATTTTGTGGTGCATTTTTGCCTTACACACACACACACACACACACACACACCAACTCAGGATGGATTTTTGCATCGTCGTTCCCGTTCAAATGTAGAAGACAAAATTCTGCACAACACCCACTTTATCAGTGGGCTGCAGGTTTTCAACATGTACCACGAATGCCAACACGTACCTGCAAGTATACGAAATAGGTACCTTTATTTTTTCGAAGTGATACTTCAAACTTTTTGATTAGACCTGTTGTAAATGAAGAACAGTCGTGGCTAAATAAAAGCATTTGTAAATTCGCACATTCATTCTAAACAATAAACAGCATACTGAATTGTTGAACTCTGCTGTTGTCGCCTTAAAGATACCTCTACACCGGAAACCTACTCCAGTATACAGTACTTGGTTGACAACTGTTTTCAGTCTGCAGTTTGATTTAGTTTTACACTGTTGTACACAGTTATTTGAACTCGCGGGTTTCGGAAACTTGTTGGGAGAAGTATTGCCTCGAGTTTATAGTTTGATAGCTGGCGCATACGCATGCGCATTGCAACACCGTCTGCTCTGTTTCTTTCTGGTGTTTATACAATGTCGACTCCCGAGTATTACTTTCACCAAATCGTTGAGTACATTCATAATCGTCCAGCACACTCTAGGCACAGTTTCACTATTCTTTGCCACTGATATTCGACGAGAGTACATTCTACTTGTATAACTGTCAAATGTAACCAGTCTGCCCCTGGTAGCTGAGTGGTCAGCGCGACGGAATGTCACGCCTAATGGCCCGGGTTCAATTCCCGGCTGGGTCGGAGAGTTTCTCCGCTCAGGGACTGGGTGTTGTGTTGTCCTTATCATCATCATTTCATCCCCATCGACACGCAAGTCGCCGAAGTGGCGTCAAATCGAAAGACTTGCAGCAGGCGAACGGTCTACCCGACGGGAGGCCCTAGCCACACGACATTTCCATTTACCTGTAGCCAGATCTCAAAAGTTTACAAAATGTTGTTCTGCTGGTGATATGATACTGCAGCTCTAAAATCTGTGTCTTTCCGTTCAGTCAGAAACCATTTTTTTTCTCTAACAATAATAATACTAAAAACACCGAATGCTTGTGTTTACATGAGTTTGAAACTGTTGCCAGCTTTTTACAACAGTTGACAATAGTTGTAAATTTGCCAAACTCACAGCTATTGCGAGTTTGCTAAACTTAGAACACTTGTGTTTTTGCCTGCTGGAGTTGGTTTTCATTGTGAATATACCTTAAAAGAGCTCCCTTTGCAACTTATAGAGAGATTCGAGAGCATACTGTAGTCTGAACCCGTAATTTTATTTTATTTTATTTTATTTCTTTTTGAACAGCGTCAGATATTCCATGCATCATAGTCATTAACCTCAGTGCACACAGTATTCAATGCAAGGCCAAGGAAACTTTCTTCCCCGGATCAAAACTCGCGTGGAGGCATAGCATTGCATTTTAATGATAACGAAGGCAAATAGCGTTAGTCAAAAGTTCCGATCGGTTTGAGTCTCAATTTAAAACGTAATTTTTCAAGGGTGATTTTGTAGTACGCAGTAGGCAATTGGAGTACATAATGAATGCATCTCGTAATTACTGCAGAAATAATATCCAGAGTGTCGTATAGTAACAGCAAATGCACCGCAGCAAGGCTTTTGCTTATTTTCGAGGGGTATACCAGGCTGCAAGATGTAATACAATGCAGCGCCAAAGAAACAGGTGTAGGTATGCGTATTCATTAACAGAGATGCGTAAAGAGGCAAATACAGCGCTGCGGTCAGCAACGCCTTTATAAGACAACAAGTTTGGAAGGTAGGAGACGAGGTACTGGCGGAATTAAAGCTGTGAGGACGGGTCGTGAGTCGTGCTTGGGCAGCTCAGTCAGAAGAGCACTTACCCGCGAATGGCAATTGTTCTCAGTTCGAGTCTCGGTCCGGCACACAGCTTTAATCTGCCAGGAAGTTTCAAGACAAGTGTCTGATGCAGTTGTTAGATCGGTTATTGCTGCTGCAATGGCAGGTTATCAAGATTGAAGTAAATTTGAACGTGGTGTTTGTGACGACTGCGATTCTACCCTGTCACTAAGTATCGCCAAAATACGCGAAAAGTATCGTGTTACCTAAGGCAGTCAAAATCAAGTCGTATCTAAATAGACGTTTCTCCAAATTTTACTTCCCAACACAACATCTGACTGTGCATTTATCCCAGTTTAGCATAGAATAACCATATTAAATAAGATTTAAGGACATTGACAAAAAAAATGCATCTAACATCAATAAACAAAAGAATACCAAAGTTGAGTGATGAACCCACAATTTTACACGACTCTCATTCAAAGTAATCACAACCCGTGTGGTTTGACAGCTATCCACCTTTGAATTACCCACTATAGAATGTTAGCACCAATAGCAAGCGGGCTTCACTGTCATTCGTCGACGTTTAAGAAATTAATGGCGGGCACCCTTGTCCAAGTAGCAAAGCATTACAATACTTCTGGTAAATGTTACGGCACACGAATTTAGACACATACCCTCCAAAAGTTATAAAAAATACACATTCAGCGGCAGCAGATTTAAAATGTAAAAGAAAAATGGAAATAATTAAAAGGGAAATGGCTACTGCTACTGGAAGTCAACAATGTCTACATAGAACACACCACTTCGTGGAGAACACTTTTATTCTAAAGAAGACAAATGTTATGTGAATGTCAGCCAAAAGGAAAAGAAATCACAAATTAAAATTGTTTGCAATAATTTTGAGTCCTTGAGAGAAGAGCTCTGCTTTTAAATCTTATCTTGTGTGTTGTGACGATGGTCACGATATCGACGGCAGCTGGCTGGTTCTGGTGAAACGCTGAGATCTGCTCCCACGGTCGTGTGATTGCAGCTGATGATTTTTCCTCGTAATCGGGCGGGCGGTGGTATCCATTAAGCTGCAAATCTGATTACAGTGGCGTTTTGCAGGTCACAGGCTGGTCGATGTAATTGTTGTTACAGATGTCCGTATGTGCACAGTTTTAATGTTTCTGGCGCACACAATTTAAGTTTACTCATGGCACACACAGTTTATAAAACTTGCCGACCGCGAATTTTGTAGAAAGTCAATTCGTATTATGAGTGCCGCGATCGCGAAAAACCGTCCTGGGAGGGAATATACTCACACACAATAGACAGTTCGCATCAGTTCAGAACGACTGTTACTGATTATAGGCGTCCGATAGTCCATCGAAACGCGAATAAATATGTAAGTTCACAGTACTTGAGTGTACGAAAACACAGTCAAAATACAAGCGCAGTTCAATTCACAGACCGAGAGCTACAATACCGTCCATTCTCGGTTGCATTGCCATAGTTGCTTCATCTCACGGCACAGCCTCAGTATTTACTTCGCCCAGTTTCTACACTCACTATTATCATATCACGTCCTGGTAGAAAAGTCATTAAAAACGTACATCGCTTGCCACTAAACTCAATCTTCATCAGCTCGTAAAAGTCACGACTCCCACAGTAAAACATCTGTCCTCCTCTCTAGCTGCCCAACAACACACCCCACTTTGTTGGATCGACTATCGATATTGCTCTCTCTCTCAATACTCTCGCCCACAGTTTATACAACGTCAAAGTAAATTACATATATCTTTACACAACAATTTTCTACCAAACTTACTACAGTAAACGATAAACAAAAAAAATTAAAGCTTTCCACAATCAATAAACTCTAAACATATTTATCTACTTACAAAAAAGAAATAATTTCCAGTTACATATTATATCTAGAAAACAACTTTTATCTCTGTATTACAGGACAAAAGAAAAATGCGCTACAACATCAAAGATATATGAACAGACGGAAAAAAAGGAAAAAAAAAGATAAATATATATCTATCGCAAAATAACCATGTCTTCACGTGTTATAGAAGGCGCACGAACGATGAGACACAGCACCTCCGCGGTAGCAATGAAGAGGAGATTTTCCTGTACGACCATTTCACAAGTGTATCATGAATATCAGGAACCCAGTAAAACATCAAATCTCTGACATCGCTGGGCCGGAAAATGATCCTGCAAGAAATGGACCAACAACGACTGAAGAGAATCAATCGTTCAGTGGGACAGAAGTACAACCTTACCGGAAATTGCTGCAGATTTCAATGCCGGGCCATCAACAACTGTCAGAGTGTGAACCACTGAATGAAACATCATCGATGTGGGCTTTAGGAGCCGAAGGTCCATCTTGTACTCTTGATGACTGCAGGACACAAAGATTTACGCCTCGCTGGGCCCGTCAACACCGACGTTGGACTGTTGATGAGTGAAGACATGTTGCTTAATTGGACCGTTCTCCTTTCAAATTGTATCGAGCGGATGGACGTGTACGGATATGGCGACAATCTCATGAATCCATGGGTCCTGCATGTCAGCAGGGGACTGTTCAAGACGGTGGAGGCTCTGTAGTGATATGGGACCCCTGATACGTCGAGATACGACTCTGACTGCTGACGTACATAAGAATCCTGTATGATCACCTGGATCCATTCATGTACATTGGGCAATTCCAGCAGGACAATGCGACCCCCCTCCCACGTCCAGAATGGTTACAGAGTGACTCCAGGAACACCTCTACGTTTAAATACATCCGGTGGCCACGAACGCTCCCAGACATGAACATTATTGAGCATATCTGGGATACCTTGCAATGTGCTGTTCAAAAAAGATCTCCACCCCCTCGTACTCTTACGGATTTATGGGCAGTCGTGCAGGATTCATGGTGTCAGTTGCCTACACCACTACTTCAGACATTAGTCGAGTCTATGCCACGTTGTGTTGCGACACTTCTTCGTACTCGCAAGGCCCTACACGATATTAG
This sequence comes from Schistocerca americana, assembly GCF_021461395.2. NCBI lineage: Eukaryota > Metazoa > Arthropoda > Insecta > Orthoptera > Acrididae > Schistocerca > Schistocerca americana. Next base: position 1,103,034,503 of record NC_060119.1, on the reverse strand, counting down.
GAAGTTTCTGTAGTTCTTCAGTGTAAAATTATGTGCTCTGTCTTCCTTACTGCTATCGGGTCGTTTTTGATAGAGCACCATCGTAAAGTGTAGTTCTACTAGTCTAGTCTTCTCACATCGCACGCGTACTTTTTTTTTTTTTTTTTGTCCGGAGACTCCATCAGATTACGCTCGCATACGCTTTCTGACGTCACTAATATACTGGATGGGAGACCTTGGTTACCACTGCACCGGGTCGCCTCCTAGGGTACAAGGACAGTCGCTTTTTTGCTGCCATTAGCAGTCGATCATCGACTTTCACTCGCCGCCGCGCACGTTCCAGCGCGCGGCCTTGACTTAGTAAGCAGAGCGGGCGAGCGAACCACAAAAAGGGGGGACAGCGGCGCCCTCGCCGCGTCCGGTGATGCGCTCACTGCTGCTCCGTGCCTGTCTGCAGCCATGTCAGTCGTTTACGCGAGAGCAAACAAATGCAGCAGTGGTCGAATAGAGAGGTAATACATATTTAAAGGTTGTCGATTAGAGTAAATACCTAGGAATTACGAGTACAATTACGAACAGCTGAAATGGGACAATTACGTAGAAATTGTTTTGGGCAAGGCAAACGAAATGCTGTGTTTTATTGACAGAACACTTAGCAGATGCAAAAAATCAGCTAAAGAGACTGCCTACACTACGCTTATCCGTCCTTTGCTAGGGAACTGCTGCATTTTATTGCATCCTTACCACAAAGGATTGCCGGAAGGCATCGAAAAAGTCCAAAAAAGCATATCACGGCTGTGCCTAGGTGCCAACCACAAAATTAAGGTGTTTTCCGTTGGTGTGAAATGTTTTCACAAAATTTCTATTACGAACTTTCTTCTCAGATGCGAAAATATTTTGTTGATTCAACTCCTACACAGGGAAAAATGACTGTCACAATAGAATAAGAGATATCACAGCTTGCACGGTAAGACTGAGGAGTTCATTTCTTCCAAATGCTGTTCGGGAGTGGAACGGTCGCAAAATCTGTAGTGATTCCATGAACGCTCTTCCAAGCTCTTGGATGTGAATTGATGTGTGATGTAGATATGGTTATGGCAACGGTAACTTATTCAGAATGTGCAAGATTAAGATGTTGCGGAGTATCCAAACACTGGCACCTCCTGTTACACAGAACTAACTGATCTGCAAAATCTTCATCATGTAATTGTAGTTTCTCTTTTGGAAAACACCCTCACCAGTGAATAAGAACAGTTATGTAATAGGTGCTCTTTCTTATCGCACATTTCACCATGTCATTATGGTGTAAGGTAAATGGAACAAACAATGTGAACTTTACAATAACTGTGCCTCAGACAACAAAAGCACACACAACTTTTACAGCGCAAGAAACCTGCAGTGGCTCAACACTGTAGTTTCACCTGTCTTTCCAAGGACTACGGAGAAGCGAAATACTAGCCACAGGCTAATCCTATTGGGATTCAGCGGACAAGGAAGCTGTGGAAATTCAGCTAGAGGACAATTTGCTCGAGAAAATGAAGGTTCACAGCTCCATAAATCATGCAAACATATCATTCACATCAGCGCTCTCAGACGAATTATTGTTCTGTCTCTTCACTGCCAGGCATTCCAACGCATGTAATCCATTTAATAATCAACTACATAATTAGTAAACACTGTGGCTTTGCTGACTCTGCGTCAACTTTATTTTATTCTTAGCTGCATGAAGTTCTGTTTATGACTGACTTCCTTCTTGTCGACAACGTTCTCTCTGAGGCACGCATGTTTCTTCCACAGTACTATGTCAAGTGGCTTAAATTCTGCCAGGGCTGTCCTTGAAGATGGCTCTGTATACGATTATCAGCTGAAATATCGGACGAATAATTATAGTACCGTGGATGCACGCCCAGGTACATGCAGTTTCTTCGTCGAATCACATTAAAACTTGGTGTACGGTCTCTCTTAAACTTTGAACTGCCAATAGCTCTGTTTGACGACAGTACACCACGAAAACACCGTCACAGTGAGAACAATCACTAAGGTATAGAACAGGTAATATTTGTTATTTGTGGACCTCCCAACCATGGAAAAGTTGAACGACAACTAAGGGATTTTGAACTCTATCTCAAGTCTGAGTATAATACATTTTAATTTGCTCTTTATGATCCACACAATTTATTTAAAATCATAGGTAGAGTAGTTCTCTAACACCTCAATGCAACTTACACAAAGTGACGATAGCACTGTGGAGGGTTCCAACTTATATAGAACACATTGTGAAGAAAACGCAACGAGTTCTCATCTGGCCAACTCGTGAATACAAAGGACTTTTTTTTCAATCAGCCTTCTGACTGGTTTTTTGCGGCCTGCCACCAATTCCTCTCCTGCGCAAACCTCTTCATCTTAGAGTAGTACTTGCAGCTTATGTCCTCAATTATTTGCTGGATGTATTCCAGGCTCTATCTTCCTCTTGATGTCTCAACAGATGTCCTATCATCCTGTCGCTTTTTCTTGTCATTGTTTTCTACATATCACTGTTCTCTCCGATTTTGTGCAGAACCTCTTCATTTCTTACCTTGGCAGTCTGCCTAATTTTCAACATTCTTCTGTAGCACCACATGTCAAATGCTTCGACTCTCTTCTGTTCCGGTTTTCCCACAGCCTATCTTCCACTACCATACAATACTGTGCTCCAAACATACGTTCTCAGAAACGTCTTCCTCAAATTAAGGCCTATGTTTGATACTGCTGGACTTCTCTTGTCCAGGAATGCTTCTGATGCCCTCCGTGCTCCGTCCGCCTTTCCTTATTTTGCTGCCTAGGTTGCAAAATTCCTTAACTTCATCCACTTCGTGACCAACTATCCTGATGTTAAGTTTCTCGCTGTTCTCATTTCTGCTTCTTCTCATTACTTTCATCTTTCTTCGATTTACTCTCAGTCCATATTCTGTACTCTCAGTCCATATTCAGTCCATTCCATTCCGTAGATCATGTAATTGTTCTTCACTTTTACTGTGGGTAGCAACGTCATCAGCGAATCGTATCATTGATATCATTTCATCTTGAATTTTAATTCCACTCCTGAACCATTCTTTTATATCCAGCATTGCTTCTTCGATTGAACAGTAGGAGTGAAAGACTACACAATCTGAGCTCTTAGTTCTTGGTCTTACACTCTTATTATTTCCTCTTGGCACTTGTACATGTTGTGTATTACCGTCTCCCCCTACAGAGTACACCTGCTTTCCTCAGAATTTCGCACACCTTGCAACATTGGGCATTGTCGAACGTTTTTTTCCTGGTTTACAAATCCTATGAACGTGTCTTTTTTTTCTTTAGTCTTGCTTCCATTTTCAATTGAAACGTGAGAATTGTCTCTCTGGTGCCTTTATCGTTCCTAGATTCTACACACCAACGTGAGTAATCGTTTTGTTGTCACTTCCCCCCAATGATTATAGAAATTCTGATGGAATGTTATCCATCTCCTCTGCCTCATTTCATCTTAAGTCTTCCAAAGGTCTTTTAAATTCTGATTCTAATTGTGGATCCCCTATCCCTTCTAAATCCACTACTGTCTCCTTTTCTATCGCATCAGACAAGTCTTCCCCTTACTCAGGCCTTCAGTGAACTCTTTTCCGCTCTCTCCTCTGCATTTAACGGTGGAATTCCAATTGCACTCTTAATGTTACTACGATTGCTATTAATATCACCGAAGGTGGTTTGATTTTTCTATACGCTGAGTCAGTCCTTCCAACAATCACTTCTTTTCCGATTTATTCACATTTTCATGCAGTTATTTCGTCTTAGCTTCCCTGCATTTCCTATTTATTTCATTTCTCAGTGACCTGTATTTCTGTATTCCTAAATTTCTATGAAATTTTTTGTACTTCCTTCTTTCATCGATCAGCTGAAGTATTTCTTCTGTTACCCATGGCTTCTTCGCAGTTATCTTCTTTGTACGTACTTTTTTTCTTTCCAACTTCTGTGATTGCTGCAATTTGCTTGAAGTTTGCTGAGGGACGACGCGGCCATCGGGTGCACTTTTAATAATTTTTCTTATGTCTTTATAACACTCTTATTTTTCCAACAACCTTACGCGTGTTGACTTTCCGTCATTTTCAAAGGCAGTATTATGTCATTCATATAAAGTTGTTCATTAGGCACATTGCATAAAATTCAAGTGACTCACTTGTCTCATGATCGAGGTTGTTGACGTGATACAATGTATTTAATGAACAATTTTGTATGACTGACTTAACACTGCCTTTGAAAATGACGGAAAGTCGTAAAGCGCAAGGTTGTTGGAAAAATAAAAGTGCGATCAAGACGTAAGAAAAGTTATTAAAAGTTCTGTGACTGCCCTAGTTAGACACGTCCAGTACTCTCCAACTGTACTGCCTACGGAGCTTTTCCTTATTGCTGTATCTATAGCCTTAGAGAACTTCAAGCGTATCTCTTCATTCCTTAGTACCTCCGTATCCCACTTGCTTGTGTATTGATTCTTCCTGACTAAGCTCTTAAACATCAGCCTACTTTCATCACTACTACATTGTGATCTGAGTCTATATCTGCTCCTGGGTACGCCTTATAATCCAGTATCTGTTTTCGGAATTCAAAATTAGTGATACAAAAAGACAAAAATTATAATGAAATAGGCAAAACCAGTTGGGTGGCATAACAAATAAGTTGTGAGCTGCTCAAAATATGGATCGCACTGCCGCAACTGCGACACCTACTTTTTCCCAAACTCTGCTAAGGTGCACCAGTCAACAGCAGTCGGTGGCTAGGGAGCGAAAATCAGGAAGACGATGGGATAATGATGCAGCCTCTGCAAGGGCAGCTTTCACTCCGGTGAAAGATGATTTCTTTTCATCAGTATATTAAAACATGTTCCCAGGTTTAGACAGAATTTTTAGCATGCTGTTGAGAGGCGCTACCAGCAATCCTTGACTGCGCACAAAACATCTGTAATAATTTGTGAAGTCCAAGAAATGGGATAATTCTCATACTGTTGTGGGCAGTCGAAATTGAGAAAGATCTTCAACTATTGCTTGAGATGGCAGGATTCCTCGTGCATTGATAAGATACCCTAATAATTTTACTCCTGTCAGTCCAAAGACACATTTTGAGGTGTTAAATCCCTAAGCCATGTCCTTGTAGTGCAGCAAAAAGTTGCTGTAGATGTGCTAGATGCTCTTCCTCGAAGGACGATGTTACAGGCATGTCATCAATATACAGGTAACAGAACTCTAAGTCTCTAATTATGTCAGCCATTAAGTGTTGGAAAGTCTGGGTAACATTTCAGATGGTATTTGCTAAAATTCGTAGCATCCGAATGGTATGCAAATAGCGGTTTTGGGTATGCCTTCCGGAGCAACGGGTAAATGGTAAAAGCCATGTATGAGGTTAATGGTGTGCTTACAGGTGGTCTGCCGAGTTGTTGTTTCCATGTTATTCATAAGGTTTCGAAGACCGACCCATCCATGTTCTTCTGGTGCTGCGAGTTTTGCTGTTATGTGTGCTCGCTACCTGCACTCCGGCCAGTCTGTGAACTATTATCGGTCTCGCTCCGCTATTTATAAACCGAATTAGACTCCAGACGCCCACTATGCCCTTTGATGGTCTTTTGTTTTTCAGAATTCACACTGGTATTCATTGAAACGCAAATTCATTCATCATAATTAAGGAGTCTGTGGAAATAAAGACGTCAGGAAACATAATAAACATGAATAGAGCTGTCAATGTACACGAGGCATAGGGTCTGGCACTCAATTTATTAAGATCGTGCTGGCTATCGCGTTTACCAGAGCTGAAAATCGCTGAGAGAATATTTGAGTCACAGAATACCAATGCGAGCTCTGAGCAACATGAGTATCAAAGGGCGTAGAGGGCGTCACGATTCGAACTCACATACAAACCTCCAGGTATCAGACACGCAGGTTGGTACCAAGCGTTGTATGTCGATAAAGTATCAAACAAAACACCGATTTAGCTCGTACCATGTGCCGTCGTTTAGTAGAACTTACGTAAACGTTAATTAAAATTAACGCCAGAACTACGAAGCACAGGAAAAGGGTATATGTTGGTGTCGGATTTGTAGATCTCATGTGGGTGAAGTGGTAGAGTGTGTGGTCGTCGTACCAAACGTCTTGCCTTCAAACACCACTGTTGCTTTTACCTGTTTTCGCGTGTAACTGTTATATAGCAAAACATTGTCCTGACATGAAAAAGGATTTTTCGTAGTTTGTAGCAATGGTCTTTTGGCAATCTGCTTTCGCTTTGTTAAATGAAAATAGAAAACCTATACAGTACATGCGTGTAGATAGGTATGGTGTTCTGTCGGATATGTGCGACCACTCGTGATGGAGCAGCCAGTGCATCTGTAGTGTCAGACGGTAAACATAAGCAGTCGGAAGAGTACAATAAAGAAACAGTTGCAGCATATTTGCGAATGTACTAATAATCCCATATAAGACTTTCACGCATTACACAGTAAAAAACATTGTCGACCCTGATGTTTATATAGCAAAACATTGTCCTGACATGAAAAAGGATTTTTCGTAGTTTGTAGCAATGGTCTTTTGGCAATTTGCTTTCGCTTTGTTAAATGAAAGTAGCAAACCTATAGAGTACATGCGTGTAGATAGGTATGGTGTTCTGTCGGATATGTGCGACCACTCGTGATGGAGCAGCCAGTGCATCTGTAGTGTCAGCGGTAAACATAAACAGTCGGAAGAGTACAATAAAGAAACAGTTGCAGCATATTTGCGAATGTACTAATAATCCCATATAAGACTTTCACGCATTACACAGTAAAAAACATTGTCGACCCTGATGTTTATATAGCAAAACATTTATTTGTTTATTTATTTATGCATTTATTTTACCTGGCAAGATTAGGGCCTTCAGGCCCTCTCTTACACCTAACCAGGCATACTCAGATTCAACAAATTCCAGTGTCTACAGAAAATTAGGACATATAACATGTTATACAGTATTAATGTTAAAGAAAAAAAATAGAGATTATAAAAGTAGTACAATGATAATTATAACGATCAAAAAATAATTATAACAATCAAGAATAATAAAAATAATAATAATAATGATAATAATAATAATGATAATGACTATGTATATGAAAGTAAACATATTTTTCTTATATGAGTGTCAGTCCTATTGCTAGTTGGGAATTTTCTCGTTATATTCTTGCAGCTTGTGAGTTATTCTCATCAAGCAGAGACATAAGACGATGGAATGGGGTGAAAGAGATATAGAAGAGGTAGATAGGTTAGAGGAAGAGAAATAGAATGGTAAAATTCGAAGCTATGATGGAGAGGAGAAAGAAAAAGATGAGGGGGAGGGGGGGGCACAACAATGGTGGCTATACCGTCCCTAATATGTAAGTCTTAAGTTCCCTCTTGAATGTTGAGTGGTTTTGGATAAGACGCAGATCACAGGGGAGCGCGTTCCATAGTCGTATGGCTGAGATGGAGAACGACACGGAGAAAGATTTTGTGTTATGTAAAGGTACAGCCAAGATGCTAGACGTATCCGATCTGGTATTGCGGTTGTGGAATGATGATAGGTGTTTAATGTGAGAAGATAAGTATTGGGGGCACCAGTGGCTAAGAAATCGATGAAGTAAGCACATCGTGTGGAGATCGCGTGCCTTATGTGGGCGTATCCAACCTAGCTGGGAGTATGAAGGACTGATATGATCATACAACCGTATGTTGCATACGTATCTAACACAAGCATTCATCACTCGCTCGAGGCATCTCGAATTTTCATTATTTGTGCCATGTTGAACTACATCACAGTAGTATAGATTAGGCAAGACTAGTGTTTGGACTAATTTTTGTTTAACATGGGTTGGAAATATTTTTCTAAATTTTTGAATTGCATGTAGAGAGAAGAGCGATTTCCGGCAAGCTGTGACTGTTTGTTCTTCCCAGTTTAGGTGTTCATCCAAGATTATTCCAAGGTCTTTTACTGTTTTTTGGTATGGTAGTTGGGTACCACTGAGGAGTATTTGAGGGACTGTTTCGCGAAAGTACCGACTGATTAACTTTGGATGAGATATAAGTATGACCTGGGATTTCTTGGGGTTTAGTTTCAGACCTAGGTTCTGTGCCCATCGAGAAACAGAGCAAAGATCTGCGTTCATACTCGCTACTGCGTCAGCAATGTTCTTGGGGCTTGCACTTATGTACAGTTGGATGTCGTCGGCATATAGATGGTAGTTGCAGGAGTGAATCACTGAAGAAATATCATTAATGTACAGTGAGAAGAGTAATGGACCAAGGACGGAGCCTTGGGGAACTCCAGAGCGCACGTTTTTCCATGATGACTTTTCCGACCCACAAATGACTTGTTGACTTCTGTTTTTGAGGTTTGTCCTGACATGAAAAAGGATTTTTCGTAGTTTGTAGCAATGGTCTTTTGGCAATCTGCTTTCGCTTTGTTAAATGAAAGTAGCAAACCTATAGAGTACATGCGTGTAGATAGGTATGGTGTTCTGTCGGATATGTGCGACCACTCGTGATGGAGCAGCCAGTGCATCTGTAGTGTCAGACGGTAAACATAAACAGTCGGAAGAGTACAATAAAGAAACAGTTGCAGCATATTTGCGAATGTACTAATAATCCCATATAAGACTTTCACGCATTACACAGTAAAAAACATTGTCGACCCTGATGTTTATATAGCAAAACATTGTCCTGACATGAAAAAGGATTTTTCGTAGTTTGTAGCAATGGTATTTTGGCAATCTGCTTTCGCTTTGTTAAATGAAAGTAGCAAACCTATACAGTACATGCGTGTAGATAGGTATGGTGTTCTGTCGGATATGTGCGACCACTCGTGATGGAGCAGCCAGTGCATCTGTAGTGTCAGACGGTAAACATAAACAGTCGGAAGAGTACAATAAAGAAACAGTTGCAGCATATTTGCGAATGTACTAATAATTCCATATAAGACTTTCACGCATTACACAGTAAAAAAAATTGTCGACCCTAATGTTTGAACCCAGGACCCAACTTCCCCACAGAAGTTAGGTATAATTCCGATTCTCTTGAGTCCTACAGTTCTGGTGTTGCTTGTAATTAATGTTTACGCACATTCTGTTGGACGACAGCAGTTAGAGCGAGCTAATTAGTTGTTTAGGTAAGGACTCTATCAACCTGCAACGTAACACCAGAACGGATGCGACAAATACATATTGTGGTCAACGGCATATAAGGACTGCGAGAATTGGACGTTCCGTGCTGCGAACGCAACTCTGTGTCTTTACCGAACCAAAGATTTTGTTTTAGATACTCATTGTATCAACTGCTCTTCCAAGTCCTTTGCTGTCTCTGACAGAACTACAATGTCATCGGCGAACCTCAAAGTTTTTATTTCTTCTCCATGGATTTTAATACCTACTCCGAACTTTTCTTTTGTTTCCCTTATTGCTAAGCAGAGAAGGAAAAGCAGAAAAGTGGAAGGAGTATATAGAGGATCTATACAAGGGCATTGTACTTGAGGACAATATTATGGAAATGGAAGAGGATGTAGATGAAGATGAAATGGGAGATATGATACTGCGTGAAGAGTGCACTGAAAGACCTCAGTCGAAACAAGGCCCCCGGAGTAGACAACATTCCATTAGAACTGCTGACAGCCTTGGGAGAGCCAGTCCAGACAAAACTCTACGATCTGGTGAGCAAGATGTATGAGACAGGCGAAATAACCTCAGACTTCAAGAAGAATATAATAATTCCAGTCCCAAAGAAGGCAGGTGTTGACAGATGTGAAAATTACCGAACTATCAGTTTAGTAAGTCACAGCTGCAAAATACTAACGCGAATTCCTTACAGGCGAATGGAAAAACTGATACAAGCCGACATCTGGGAAGATCAGTTTGGATTCCGTAGAAATGTTGGAACACGTGAGGCAATACTGACCCTACGACTTATCTTAGAAGCTAGATTAAGGAAAGGCAAACCTACGTTTCTAGCATTTGTAGACATAGAGAAAGCTTTTGACAATGTTGATTGGAATACTCTCTTTCAAATTCTAAAGGTGTCAGGGGTCAAATACAGGGAGCGAGAGGCTATTTACAATTTGTACAGAAAGCAAATGGCAGTTATAAGAGTCGAGGGGCATGAAAGGGTAGCAGTGGTTGGGAAGGGAGTGAGACAGGATTGTAGCCTCTGTTGAAGAAAGAGGTTCCTACTCAATGGTCTGAAGATGACCACAGTAGTGGTCGAAACCGGTCACCTTGTTAAATAAATCGTGATCAAGACTGTTTTCAATAGTAATTATTTAATGGAATGTAGTCGAATTAAGTCGGGTGATGCTGATGGAATTAGATTAGGAAATGAGACACTTAAAGTAGTAAAGGAGTTTTGCTATTTGGGGAGCAAAATAACTTATGATTGTCGAAGTAGAGAGGATATAAAATGTAGACTGGCAATGGCAGGGAAAGCGTTCCTGAATAAGATAAATTTGTTAACATCGAGTATAGATTTAAATGTCAGGAAGTCGTTTCTGAAAGTATTTGTATGGAGTGTAGCCATGTATGGAAGTGAAAAGTGGACGATAAATAGTTTAGACAAGAAGAGAATAGAAGCTTTCGAAATGTGGCGCTACAGAAGAATGCTGAAGATTAGATGGGTAGATCACATAACCAATGAGGAGGTATTGAACAGAATTGGGGAGAAGAGGAGCTTGTGGCACAACTTGACTAGAAGAAGGGATCGGTTGGTAGGACATCGAGGGATCACCAATTTAGTATTGGAGGGCAGGGTGGAGGGTAAAAATCGTAGAGGGAGATCAAGAGATGAATACACTCAGCAGATTCAAAAGGATGTAGGCTGCAGTAGGTACTGGGAGATGAAGAAGCTTGCACAGGATAGAGTAGCATGGAGAGCTGCATCGAGCCTGTCTCAGGCTGCAGACCACAACGACAACAACTCTTTGTGAAGGAAATGGAGAGATCGGACTTGTGAGAAGAGGAGAGAGATTGTATTGTTGTGAAACGCCATTATGGTATATAGTAAATGTTCAAATAGTTTTTTGCATAAAATAAAATCCAGTGACCAACCTCAAGTATTCAAGGTGCGTATATCTCCTTACGGAATCACTTAGTTACCACGGTACAGAAACTACCAGACGGAGATCGCTCGGAGGTGAAGTTTGGAACGATAGTGCGAACCTGCATTTTACTCGGTCAGAATTCGTCGAGAGATTACCTCCGAATTAATAAGCTTTAACTTGCTAAATTGTTGGACCTATCTTCCAGACGCAACAACATAGCAGACAGTTGTGCCGAACGATCTGCGTAGCTAGTAAGGGTTTTAGGGATTTTAGGCGGAGCAGATAACGAAGAGGAGTTTCCGCGAGATCGCAGCTGCGGAATACATCTCTTGCTCTACTGTGGTATTTAAAACTAAATATTTAAATTTTCCAGGTTTCCAGGAGAGTAAAGATAAAAGAAAATAAGGAACTAAGATAAACTAACTAAAACAAAACAAATAATTAAAATAGAAACACACGTTAAGAATATGTATGTATAATAATAAGTAAATAAAGAATAATTTTAATTAACTAACCAATAATAATAATATATTAAACTTGGTGAGAAACTGATGTATCACTGAGTATACAGAAGGGCGACTCCAGGAACTGGTTAAGCTGGTCGTTGCACAATGAATCACTTTGATGCCAGTTCGGTTCACATGGCTTATCTGTCTACCTATGTTTGTGTCTATGCCATACCATGCCCCGTATCCTGGTACAGGAATTCCAGTGCCTTTCTGATGCTAAGGTAGTGGTTTTGAAATTTTAAGCTCATCCTTATAGCAAATTACATAGTCGATGTTTCGTGTAACCATCGTGGTTCAGTGTTAGTGGAGGTTTCAATATCCTGTTTCTTAATTTCTACAACTCCTTATATTCAGCCGGCGCTGATGGAAGTTGCTAACTTAGGTAATATTTTCCGAATGTACAGTAAGTCACCTGTTCTCGGCTTATGTCACATATTCGTCGAAATGTGCCTTAGAAGAAATTTCTTCTACGAGAATGTTTTCGTTATTTTAACGGTAGCTCGTCTGCTTCAACGAACAATGCGTTTGAGGGGCTCAATATAATAGCCCTTGGAACTATACACAATGCTTTGTACTACATAGTGCTGACCTTTTTGAGTATTCTTTCTGGTGCTGATCAGTGACACATCTAACCACAATCGTAGTGCGTCCTGGAGAAATTTCAGCTTCACAAGAATCATTCCGAGAGACATTACTAAATCAAAACGAACTAAACAACTTCAGAACAAAGGACAACAGTGTTTTCAGAAACTCTCAAAACGCATAATTAATGAACTCGGAATGCCTCTACACCACGCAAACAGAAATTTTAATAATGGCACTTCTATAGAAGACCTTACAATTACAGTTACACTCTCAGTTAATGAAAGGCGTTGTAGAGACATGCCAGATAACTGCACCAGGTAACTGCAGGCCCATATCAGTTCTCATGTTATGTTAAATTGTTTACGTAACCAGATTTACAGGCATACTGAAAATAATGTTACTAAATGAAAAACAATTACGATTCCGAAACATAAATGCAGATGAATGCCCACTAGCTAAAACCCATAGCAGTTACGAAAGGAGATTAACTAATTATGCTACATTTACAAATTTAATTTAAGATTCTGACTCTGTCACATGAGTTATTAAAAAATCTAGTATTTTAAGGTTTGTAAATAAGCCGCTGTATTTAATTACTTCCTATATCAACAACAGGCAGTAGTTAAAGTGCGTTACTAAAGAGAAGATGAAACCCGCGAGCAGAATTCCACATGTCTCTTTTCCTAGGCGTTTCTTGATGTGCGTGCTTCTCCAATTTTGTAGCCTACTGTAATGCCGTCTTTGCTGGTGTTCACAACATTCGTCCCAATAGGTGAGAAGTTAGAAGTAGATTTAGAAAAAAATAGAGAGGTAGTTGAAACTGTGTAAATGAGTCAAACATAAAGGAAATTTATTTTAATCAAACGGCACAAAAGCAAAGGAAATCGATTTTTGTAACTATTGGGTTTCACAGTAGAGGAAAGACTCTCATGGGATTCGTATACGATAAGTATAAGGTGCGAACTTTGCAAGGTGTTACTGGGCAATGGCTGAACATAAGCAATGCTTCTGAACTGAACTGAATGATCCCTCTCCCCCCTGCGACTCAAATGTTCTTGATAAACTACGCGTAATGGAAATGAACTGGAAGGTATTGGCCTTGAAAAGTGAGTCGTGGATGTGGTCTTTGTTGAAATTAACAGTGATAACTGGGATAAAGGGATTCATTTCAGTATACTAAACTAATTATATGTTACTCTGACCATCGTTTATTATAAAATATTCCGGAGGAGCAGCACATGATAAACAGATGTGATGGTTCACTCATACATCTGAGATGAAAGGAAGTCTGAGTATAAAACCCGTATAAATGATACAATTGACAGAAGCAACTGCAAAGTTATTTGGGAGGGAAGAAAATAACCTGATATCCAGCTCACTGTGTAATGGAAAGGAACACGCCTTCGTATCGGTCATGATGATTGCATCTATCTAGTAGGTTGTAGAAAAATACACGCAGAACACTGAAACAATTCAGTCACGAGTAAACCATCAACAACCAAAGCGTAAGTCAAAACAAAAGCTCCACGGTTATTTTAAAACGAAAATGTACTAGCCCTGCATCATCAATAATATCTCGACTCTTGGTGTTGCCTGAACTCACCAACACAGAGTTTCGAGGACGTGGCCCATTACCTTTGTGACTGCAGAAGAGATCTCTACTGGAACTGCTGACTACGGACTCACGCAGTAGTCGCATCTGTCACACACCAGACGCTGACCAGAAGAGGAGTGCAACTCTGTTCCGCGCCGATCTGCATTCTCTCAGTTTGTTGTGCGTGGGTCGCCATACACACGATAAATAAGGTTGAAAACGATACTCGTCTGAGTTCTCCTCTTAGAAATTGCCAAAAATTGCTTGATGTCCAGTCAGACGAAAAGTTAGAAACATAATAAAAAAAGTCCACCAAAAAGGAATTATCCGAATGGAACGGAAATCGGCCGAGGTGATGTACGTGTATAGATAGATTACAGGTTCAGAAAAAAACTTGATGATTTATTCAAGAGAAAGAGCATCACAAACTCAGCAAGTCAATAACGCGTTGGTCCACCTCTGGCCCTTATGCAAGCAGTTATTGGGCATGGCACTGATTTATAGAGTTTTTCGATGTCTTCCTGAGGAATATGCCAAATTCTGCCCAACTGACGCGTTAGTCGTCAAAATCCGTAGCTGATTGTAGAACCCTGCCCGCACTGCCCCAAAGGTTCTCTGTTATGGGTCCGGCGACCTCGCTGGCCAAGGTACAATTTGGCAAGCACGAAGCCAAGCAGTAGAAAGCTCTCGCCATACGCAGGTGAGCATTATCTTGCTGGAATATAAGTCCATGATGGCTTGCCATGAAGGGCACCAAAACGGAGCGTAGAATATTGTCGATATACAGCGATGCTGTAAGTGTGCCGCAGATGACAACCAAAGGGGTTCTCCTATGAAATGAAATGGCTCCTCAGAACATCACTCCCAGTTGTTGGGCCGTACTGCAGGCGGCAGTCTGGCTGATGTATCCCCACTGTCCAGATCATCTGCAGACACGTCCCGCTGGCCATCGAGGCTCAGTTATACTCCAGTCAACTAGATTCCACGCCGAATGTACCCGAAACTGTTGCAGACTGGCTTGCTGAGACAGAGGGAAATGGTAATCGGTGCAAGGGACGCCGTGAGCTCAGCCGTCTTTCTGTGAGTCGTCCATTAACAGTCCTTGTGTGGGACACACGCATCTCCCTCCAATACTTCAACAATCAAATATTATGAGTTTAGATTAAACAATGCGGAGATAGGAAATCGTGGGAACAACCGAAATAGCGCATCGCTTCATTGCAAATTGCATTTATTGTAACACTTGGTAACAGACCAACAAAATGTCGTGTGTTACACTTGACAAAAAAAAATGGTTCAAATGGCTCTGAGCACTATGGGACTCAACTGCTGAGGTCATTAGTCCCCTAGAACTTAGAACTAGTTAAACCTAACTAACCCAAGGACATCACAAACATCCATGCCCGAGGCAGGATTCGAACCTGCGACCGTAGCGGTCTTGCGGTTCCAGACTGCAGCGCCTTTAACTGCACGGCCACTTCGGCCGGCTTACACTTGACAGATAATAGCACTAGAACAATAATAAACACCTCATTCAGTTTTCTGCACTTCAGTTGAGGCTCAACAGGGCACACACTTTAAGTTCTCCCATAAATACAAATACGCGCGTAGGCACGTTAAAGAACTGCTTATGAAACAGTCACCTATAATATCAAGGCAGGCCCACTCCATGTAAAGAGTTAAAATGAATAACAGGAAAGTGCACCGTCCACAACACATTACGGCGACAGTTAACCTGCAGTAAGTCCCTTTCTTTAGAATATGACATTAACCCTCCTAATACCGTGCGGCCTATAATGACCCCAGGCTGTAATTTTCTGTAAAATATACCTTATTTCCTATTCCTAAAAATTATGAAAAATTCGGACTTTTACTGAATTAAGTAATGGGTTCGTAATATATTAATATAACTTTTTGAAAATACTTACTTTTGCATAAAATCAAGAGAGAACCACTGAATACCATTGGGTTTAAATGCGACCCCATTTCTCTCTTGCGGTATTATTACCCAATAATGATGCATTGAATCCATAACTGTTGCCTTATTTCCTTTGTTTTATTCTTGTAAATATTGTTGTAACGTGTGATTGCTGCCAATACTTTATAAGCCGACAGTTATTTGTTCCATACAAGTGGAGACTACTATTGTGTGTGTTGCATTTAGTGGAAAATGTCTCGTCACCTTTCCGAAGACGAAGTGCTTGAAATATTAGTGCAGGATAGTCCTCTATCTGGAGAATCAAATAGTGATATCAGCGATATAGTTTCTGATGTCTCATGCAGCGATGGAGAAATTGACGTCTTAGAAGAGAATATTCCTCAACCAGACGGAAGTTCAGAAGAAGATTTGGACAGCGCAGATGTCCATCCTGAACAGGAAGTAACGCATATTTCTGACGGTTATACATAAATACACAATGTATTTTTGTAAATGTGTGTTAGGGTCTAGATCCAAGACATACCCTTTGTATTTTTTTATTTTGTTTTGTGTAGGTCTAAAAACAAAGAAGAATTGTGACACAAACACGAGCTGAGAAGAGCTTGTGGAAGAGAAGAGAGATGGAACATAATGCGAGTAAAGCCAGGTCCAACAAAAATCGCAGTGAAAAGTGTGGACTCCATAGAATCAGCTTTTCAGATGTTTCTTAGGAGAAACATTGTTGATGTGGACTAACAAAGAGGGTAGTCTTGTTTACGGTAGTAGATGGAAACCAGTAGATGCCATTGAACTGAAGTGCTTTATCGGTGTCTTGATCCTAGCAGGTGCTTACGAGGCCCATAATGAAGCAGTTACACATCTGCGGAACAAAGAGGATGGTAGATCCATTTTTAGTGAAGCAATGACTAGAAATTGCTTTACGCAAACTTCAAGGTACATCCGTTTTGATGATGCAGATGTGAGACGTCACAACCGTGCTCCTGACAAGCTGGCTCCCATTAGAGAAATATTTGAAATGTGAGTACACACATTGCAAGAAGCATATGTTCCTCACAGCAACGTAATAATTGATGAACAACTTGGGGCATTTCGTGGTAGATGTCCATTTCGGCAATGTATTCCTTCAAAACCAGGAAAATATGGGTTGAAATTATGGGCTGTATGTGATAGTGCAACGTCTTACGTTCTCAATCTCCAAATTTACACTGGTCGACAAGAAAATGCATCTCGTGAAGTTGGTAAAAGCAAGAGAGTTGCTTTAGATATGGTGAAAGGCTTAGAAAACAGTGGTAGAAATGTAACAACTGACAATTTTTTCTCTAGCCTTAGTTTAGGAACAATTAGAAAAAATAAAAGACGACCACCACAAGTTTTCACTCGGACCAAATATCGAGTCAAGTACTCATCTATTTTTGGATTCCAAGAGCATGCTTCAATTGTTTCATATTTTTCAAAAAAGGGAAAAGTTGTAGCTTTGCTCAGTACACTGCATTCAAGGAAGGAAGTGGAAGATCATGAAGAATGCAAGCCAGTAATGATACTGGATTATAACAAAACAAAATCAGGAGTAGATACCATGGACAAGCTGGTTAGGATGTACACTACAAAGAGGATGAGCAGAAGGTGGCCAATGGTATTATTTCACAACATGATTGATATTAGTGCACTGAAATCATTTATCATATGGCTACATCTTACAACAGACTGGGCAGAAAGGACCAACTACAAGAGACGAGCATTTCTCATAGAATTAGGAAAGGATCTCGTCGGAAGAAAGCCAGACAAAATTATTTCCCCAGTACTTCCATCAACAGTACAGACAAAAATAAAAGGAAGGTGTCCGTTCTGTAAAAGGTCTGAGGATAGAAAATTCACCGATAAATGTTCAAAATGTGGATGTTCTGTGTGTAAAAACTACTCTGCAATTTATTGCTGTAAGTGTAATGCGCCATAAATGTCAATTCGGAATTTAATAAAAAATGTCTCTAGTTTCATGAGAATCGTTTGTAAATTTTATGGAAATAAATAATTTAAAAAAATATGCATTTTAATTAAATGTAATGTCACTGACATCATGTTTTAGATTGTGGAAAATATAAGGAATGTGATTTTATTCTATCATTATTAAAATTATCCTTAATATAAAATAAATTCCGTTGGGGTCACTAAAGACCCCAATGGTACTAAGTGTAACAAAAAATACTCGGTATTAGAAGGGTTAAGTACAGTTCCGCTGTTCGATCGTGTGTATCGGAGAGCACCGAATTACGTAGGGATCCAAAGGGAACGGTGATGGACCTTAGGTACAGAAGAGACTGGAACACTGGAACAGCAAATACGTCCACATGCTAACACCTTTTTATTGGTCTTTTTCACTGACGCGCATGTACATTACCATGAGGGGTGAGGTACACGTACAGACGTGGTTTCCGTTTTCAATTACGGAGTGGAATAGAGTGTGTCCCGACATGTCAGGCCAATAGATGTTCAATGTGGTGGCCATCATTTGCTGCACACAATTGCAATCTCTGGCGTAATGAATGTCGTACACGCCGCAGTACATCTGGTGTAATGTCGCCGCAGGCTGCCACAGTACGTTGTTTCGTATCCTCTGGGGTTGTAGGCACATCACGGTACACATTCTCCTTTAACGTACCCCACAGAAAGACGTCCAGAGGTGTAAGATCAGGAGAACGGGCTGGCCAATTTATGCGTCCTCCACGTCATATGAAACGCGCGTCGATCATCCTGTCAAGGGTCAGCCTAGTGTTAATTGCGGAATGTGCAGGTGCACCATCATGCTGATACCACATACGTCGAAGCGTTTCCAGTGGGACATTTTCGAGCAACGTTGGCAGATCATTCTGTAGAAACGCGATGTATGTTGCAGTGCTCTCCGATACACACGATCGAACAGCGGAGGAGTGGTACTCAAGCGTCAACTTTAGGTTACAATATCTCCGGATGTAATTAACGTTTTACAATGCAAGAAACGGCACTGATTACGTATTTGTTTATATGTTCAGATGTGCTAACAAAACTAACGGGGTTCCATTTAAAAAACCTAGGTTTGTGTTAAAAAACATACTTCCGTGCATTTTTGTATGGTTTGTATTAAACAATTACACTAGCCCCTCTCCTCACGTTCGGTCTGTGGAATCGGTTCGTCAGCATTTGAGGTGGTTTACGAAATACATCCAGCGGTAACGTTAGGTGACTCATATATATATATATATATATATATATATATATATATATATATATATATATATATATATATATATATGGTGTTGCAAAAAGGTACGACCAAACTTTCAGGAAACGTTCCTCACACACAAATAAAGAAAAGATGTTATGTGGACATGTGTCCGGAAACGCTTAATTTCCATGCTAGAGCTCATTTTACTTTCGTCAGTATGTACTGTACTTCCTCGATTCACCGCCAGTTGGCCCAGTTGAAGGAAGGTAATGTTGACTTCGGTGCTTGTGTTGACATGCGAGTCATTGCTTTACAGATTTTTACCGCCAGAGAAATCTTCCTCTGCCGGTTTAAACACTCCTCATAGGAAAAAATGACACTAAGGAAAAATATTTGTTTTGATGTCTTCTACAACCTCCCAGAGTTTGTCGGCTTAAACACTTTTCACCCTGTATATGTAGGTAGACACATATTGGGAATTAATTCTAAGTATACGTATTTGTGTGTAGATATAGTTTTAATGCAGAAAACCGCCGAAGTTGCGAAATTCAGTTACTTTTATTTAATCGATGACCGGTTCCTGGTATCAGAACCCATTCTCAAATCATTCAGACAGAAAAAAATGGTGTTTTCTATGACAGCAGGCAATCCATGTGAATAGTGTACACACTTGTGTCTAAGTGAAGCTTTTTAGTAGTCACTGGCCATGACAAACTTTCATTGACGAAGCTCAATGCGCGGAAAATTTGCTGAAAGGCTGAAAGATTCTATTCTAGTCTACTAGGCTCCCTGTAAAGTCATGCTTCTTGACTGGAACCTCACCCTGCTCCATTTGTAACTCTTAGATGCTGCGTCACATTTGGAAGTATGGCTGATGATGATATTCGCTTTCATCAAGGAGTTTTGTTGGTTTTTTCTATTTTCTTGTTAGTTAACTGGTGTATATAATTCAACGTAGCGTCTACAGTGGATTAGGCATTAGGTAGTCTGTGCACTCACCTCTTATGTTTAAGAATCTGTTGGTCTCTGACATACTGAATTTAAAGGGAAGGATATAAAAGTAATTTATTAAACAGATCGAAACATGTATCGATCAAAACCTTTTTGTGGTTCTAAGAATGGCAAATCTGTTCGCAGAAACTGAAGAACAGCTGGTGAATGAATTTAACACCCACACGTTTCTGCAGTAAAACGGTGACATGTGTTTCATTTCTTCGTGGAACTGTACCCTGTGTTCGTTCCTCCGGCGAAGTACTACCTGTTGATTCACTCTTGTCTTACACCATTTCAGGATGGTTTACGTTCTTTCATGAAATGAATGCTTCCACGGATACCTATTACTGGCGTAGCTTGCCACTTGTAAGGAAATTGAATTAGCGTCCAAGTTTAAGCTGTCAGGAGAACATTTGTTTTCTGGAAGGCCGTATTTGCAGTAGAATGAGTTACAGCGCAAGGCTGGAAAAGCACCGAGAAGATAGAGTGCAAATATATTCCATTTTTAATGGCCCTGCACTCGCGAGCTAGCCTGACCAGTGGCTGTAAATGGCCACGGCCGTGCCCAACCAATTCGTCTGCATTGCTAAGTGGCGCATTCAATTACACATCGCCACCCCTCCTCAGCCTTCCGTCCCGGACATGGCCAAAAGAACGTGGCGAAAATAAGCAACTCAAAGAGAACTTCTTTATTACTGTCTGAGTTCTTAAGGTGAAGTTCGCCATTGTTAAAAGCCGCTCACCCACAAGTTTATCTTGTATGCGATGTTCTTTTTTTATCTTTTCATTTTAATTTAATTTTTTAAAGTCCTCTGCAGTTTTTGTTCTTAGAACGTTCAACAGAATACCTAGAATTAAACCCAATTCTTTTTCAATACGATCGTTTGGGTGACCATCATCCACAGCAGTTTTATAACAAACACAGAATAACTGTATTTTATTTCAGTCACTTATTACAAAATTTTTGTTCCTTAGACTACCTATTTCACTCAGTAATGACTGTCTTCAGATCTCTCTTATAACATGTCCTAATGTAAGAAAGCCGTACCGACATCGTCACAAAATATACACAAATCGGCTTAGCATCATCGCACATATTTAAAATGTAGTGTGAGCTAGGCCTCAGTGCCAGTTGAGTCATACTATTAACAGCGCTATTGTTCATGTGAGTTTGTTATGAATATCAGTGGTGTTGGCAGTATGACTCCGCCGGCACTGTGGCCTACTTCACAACACATTTTAAATATGTGCAACGATGATAACCTGATTCTGTGTACATTTGGGGACGATGCCGCTGTGGGTTTATTACATTAGGACACGTTATAAAACAGATCTGAAGATGGTCGTTGCTGAGCGAAACCGGTAGCTTAGGAAGGAAAAGTTTTGAGATCATTGACGAAAAATACAAAAAAGGAAATTTATTCTGCACTCGCTGGATCACTGTTATAGTACACGAGTATGTTGCAGCTTGTACAACAAATATTACTTTACTTTTCCTGCTGTAAGCTAGTTGCAAGAAAGAAAATTTTGATTCTGCACGTGTCATTTTATTGGTAAAGCATCCTGGTTGGTGAGTCTGTGGACTCATTGAATACGCAATTCTTCCCTTTATTTCTTTTGCTACTGAGCTACAAACTGTTTTGCTCATTGGCGGCGACACGGGGGAGGGGGGGTAGGGGTTTTAAAGGCGGTATCAATTATTTGAGTCTTATGAGGAGGGAGAGACCCCTGGCGGTAGAATCGACTTTTTGAAACCATCTATACGGTTATGTAGGTTAAAATCCCAAATATTATACACTACAGGCATTCACCCTGGTGGGCCTTTGTTTGCGATTATTCTCGCAAAAAGAATTTCAGAATTTTGTGTGACGGTAAATAACGTTAAATGAATTGCATTTAATATTCTGGTTGCGTAGTATAATGGCTAGGATAATAGCTTCACATCCAGGAGGTTGTGCGTTTGAGTTATGTCAGGTACATTAAGCTTTTTTTACCTTTAAATCTTTATCGAAACTACTTTGATCATTTTCATTCAATTAACTGATTTAAATGTAATTTTTTATTTTCTTTCCTTTGTCACATAATTTTAATCGTAATATCAACTTCTTTATTTGCTCTCACTTTTCTTCCTATCATTCTTCTCCAGTTGAAATATTTGTTCATGTGTTTTTAATTCATTTTATTTATTAATTTCGATTTAATTTCTTTTATTTTAACGTCCTGCTTTTTTGTTCACATTATTGCATTCGTAATGGGTATTTCTCATTTTCCTTGAATTTTGTTTGATTTATAGACCCTGCTTTCATTTAAATCTTCATCTGCATTATTTTGTCTATAGTGCAATGCTGTTTGAGTTATTTTTTAAATGTTTGTATGACGATTACCGTGCAAAATAAATTGCACATCTGGTAACGAAAAAAACATTTTTCACACCACTGCACAGTCAATAAAAATACATTACTTTGTCTTTTGTTTTTTATCTCATAGATCGGAATCTTCAAATATATTACTATTATAATATACAAATAAACTGAAATTCATATTCACAAAAATTCCGGTTAGAAAAAAAAGACATAAAGGAAAAAGCAAACTAATGAAAAAGTGTACGATGGTTAGAATGATGTGACAATGGAAGAGAAATAAAAATTTTACGATTAAACCAAATAATTGAATAAAAATAATGATCTAAGTCCCTTCAGTAAAGATTTAAAAATAAAAAATTACTGCACCTGATCAGATTCGAACCCACAACCTCCTACGTTTCCACTATACCATATAACAAATCAAAGTTGTACGACTTATTTAACATTACGGAGCTTCAGGCAAAATTTTTTTTCGTCAATGAGGGCCCACCAGTGTGAATGGCTGGATGGTCTGGTGCCAGGGATCTTAACTTACATCACTATATTTTTGGTTTCAAAAAGTCGATCCCACCACTGGAGACCTCTCATTGTTAGGTGACAAAAACGAATGTACCAAAGCTTAACTTGTAACATGGTTACTTATTCTGGGATTGAGAACAACTGTGTAAGGTGAAACGAGATGTTTAATGTCGCAAATTTTAGCACGAAAATACACGCTTTTACACAGTTTTCAATTTTACAACATAATAACAGTTGTCAGAATAACGCATACGGGGCTGATGACCACAGCAGTTGAGTCCCATAGTGCTCAGAACCATTTTGAGCCATAACGCATCTCACCAATATCAAAAAGTGAAATAATCCCACACACAGCAATATAGAATATTAACTCTCAGAAAGAATATTAATCCTAAACAAAACAATATTAGGGTTTAATTAGAAGTTTCTTTACAAAATTGTTCCTTATGATGTTGGTCAGTACTATGAAAATCGTCCGATTCCGGTTCAAAGTTCGGTACTATTTAGGATAACAATAGAGTCTATGGTGGATGGTTAATTATATAACACATTGAGCGAAAGATTACTCAAGGCCGCTCTAGTTACCAGTGGATGCAAGCTGGTGAACAATTAAGTTCACGCTTCTGCATACGGTATTTACCTTAAGCTCCGACGAGCTGCTGTCGGCTAGGTTGCTCTCTTCCGCTGAAATTCCTATAAAACTAATTAAACCTTAGCTGAATTTTCCAGCAGAAACTTTCCCTGTGTTTCTCGTTATGCGAGAAAACATGTACTCAGCCCTAGTCTTAGTATGTGACGATGTACACCTGCATGGTTGGAGCAACGAGCATATTATAATGCCCTCTCAGTTCTCACAAGAAAAGTTAACTAATTGGCTGGTTCGTTTCTCCACAGTAGGAGCTAAACGTTGCTACAGCTAATTTCTAACTGTATCTCAGCTGCCGTGAACTCAGTGTTCCCACAAATTCCTTCTCTGCATCGTATAGAGCGTTAAGAGCTCCATTCTGCACTTGACGACAGTTCAGAGAAGAGTCCTTACAAAATTTCTCTCATTTGTTCTTCACGTCACGGCCTTTTTCGACCAATAGGAGCGTTCCTCTTATTTTGTGGAAACTCTCTCTACCAATCACAATGTCACTTCTGGTAAACTGCATCAAAACTTCAGTATTTTTCTCCTTCCTAGTGCGTTTCCGCTAATCGGACGTTTTGTGCCAGTTCTAGACGTCTAAAGAACATTGACCTTCATGTGTGTCACAATCGCTGGACACGTGAAGGGAATGCGTCATTGGTGTTTGTTCATATCTCTTTGGAATTCCGAGACACAGCTTTCTAAAGCTTTTTCTCTGTCGCTCTGCAGATGTGCCGGTACATGTGTTTCTTGTGCCTGAGCCACCTGGTCGGGTCATTGACTTTCTGCCTGCCAACCCTTTAAGTGGTTTCTGTGGTAACCCCTGCCCTTCGCTTCTGCCCTTCTCCCTCTGGCTTTCAAACTCAAACGACTCACCCTGCTTGTTCCACCTTCCACTCAAAGACATGCATTATATTGGAATGCTGTGTTAATTACATATTCACCTCATTGCAATGTACAGGGTTATTACAAATGATTGAAGCGATTTCACAGCTCTACAATAACTTTATTATTTGAGATATTTTCACAATGCTTTGCACACACATACAAAAACTCAAAAAGTTTTTTAGGCATTCACAAATGTTCGATTTGTACCCCTTTAGTGATTCGGCAGACATCAAGCCGATAATCAAATTCCTCCCACACTCGGCGCAGCATGTCCCCATCAATGAGTTCGAAAGCATCGTTGATGCGAGCTAGCAGTTCTGGCACGTTTCTTGGTAGAGAAGGTTTAAACACTGAATCTTTCACATAACCCCACAGAAAGAAATCGCATGGGTTAAGTCGGGAGAGCGTGGAGGCCATGACATGAATTGCTTATCATGATCTCCACCACGACAGATCCATCGGTTTTCCAATCTCCTGTTTAAGAAATGCCGAACATCATGATGGAAGTGCGGTGGAGCACCATCCTGTTGAAAGATGAAGTCGGTGCTGTCGGTCTCCAGTTGTGACATGAACCAATTTTCCAGCATGTCCAGATACACGTGTCCTGTAACTTTTTTTTTTTTTTTTTTTTTTTTTTTTTTTTTTTTTTTTTTTTTTTTTTTGCAGAAGAAAAACGGGCCGTAAACTTTAAACCATGAGGTTGCACAAAACACGTTAACTTTTGGTGAATTGCGAATTTGCTGCACGAATGCGTGAGGATTCTCAACCGCCCAGATTCGCACATTGTGTGTGTTCATTTCACCATTAAGAAAAAATGTTGCTTCATCACCGAAAACAAGTTTCGCACTGAACGCATCCTCTTCCATGAGCTGTTGCAACCGAGCCGAAAATTCAAAGCGTTTGACTTTGTCATCGGGTGTCAGGGCTTGTAGCAATCTGCTTTAGCCTTTTCCGTAAGATTTTCCAAACCGTCGGCTGTGGTACGTTTAGCTCCCTGCTTGCTTTAATCGTCGACTTCCGCGGGCTACGCGTGAAACTTGCCCGCACGCGTTCAACCGTTTCTTCGCTCACTGCAGGCCGACCCATTGATTTCCCCTTACAGAGGCATCCAGAAGCTTTAAACTGCGCATACCATCGCCGAATGGAGTTAGCAGTTGGTGGATCTTTGTTGAACTTCGTCCTGAAGTGTCGTTGCACTGTTTTGACTGACATGTGTGTGCATTTCAAGCACGACATACGCTTTCTCCGCTCCTGTCGCCATTTTGTCTCACTGCGCTCTCGAGCGCTCTGGCGGCAGAAACCTGAGGTGCGGCTTCAGCCGAACAAAACTTTATGAGTTTTTCTACGTATCTGTAGTGTGTCGTGACCATATGTCAATGAATGGAGCTACAGTGAATTTATGAAATCGCTTCAATCACTTGTAATGGCCCTGTATAAAGCTCTCATGTAAGGTGCAAATCTGACCTGACTAATTAAATATACTGCAGCTCTGATGTGGTAAGAATTAATGTCTGTAGCATTTCCTAATGTGCCAGTAAATCAGATCCATTTATATTATTAACTAAAAAAACAATATCCAAGTTTTAATGAACCCTGTTGGTACAGCTATGAGTGATGAAGGAGTTGGGTAGACAGCCCCGAATCTGCTTGGTTCTGCTATAAGTTTGTAGGAGGGATGCAGGAGACAAAGGGCTGAAAACTGAAGGGAACACGAACATCGCTTACAGTCCCGTATTGATATAATAACAAAGTTATAGATAGTGCATGTGTCGAGAGGAATTGGTATGAAGAGAGTTCAAGGCAGTTCACCAATGGTGTCTTTTTTAAAAGACAAGACAATGATGGTAAGTAAATATTTATTATCAAAATGTATTCCAGCTCACTAAATTTCATTATTACAATGTAGTAAAATATCTATCTATTATCAAGATATTCAAACTGTTCTAAATATAGCATACCGCCTATTATATTCCATACTTACTGTTTTCCTTGATTCTTCCCTACACAAAGTGTATCATAAACTAGCTTTTGTATGGCACAGGCTTAGGACTACAGCCATTCGTTTTGACATTATACATAGTAATCACGCACACAGTGTCAATAAATTTAAATGTTAATATTATATAACTTTTTAATACTCGGTAATCCTAAAATATCCTTTAACAGAGGCTTACAGTGGCATGCTTTAGCGTTTTAAGTTCCATAGAAATATACGGTCCGAGGCCAGGATGCTTCATAAAATGGTTTTAGGTCCAAATTTTTTCAACTTTTTCAAGGGGATCTCCTGTTCCGATCCACTTGTGATATAATCACTAATTCACATTAATTATTAAGCCCCCCCCCCCCCCCCCTCCCTCCACATCAACAATGTAGTGCTGGTGACGCCCATGGTTTTGCTTCAGAATACGATGTTAAGTACAAGTTACAGCGTAGCGTATAATGTTTCTTTTCATCTGCTTGGATGACGGCTTGCCTCCCATAAGTGGTGGAAGTCGAATTACAATACTTCAAGACACAAGATCGGCAGAAGTGGGATTGAAATTCAGGGTTAAATAATATCAATGATAAGCTGTGCTGATGGCATTGAGATCTACTGTGAAATTCACGAAGAATTACAGGAGCTGCTGAATGTGGTGCACAGTGCACTGAAAGAATTTGCTTAGTAAGGGAAACAAGGATGAAACAATTAAGGAACAGAAGAAATGTGATTAGCGAAAAACTTGCACCTTAATGGTGGTCCATATAAGAGACAAACTGAAGAAAATATGTTACCTTGAAGCAAAATAACGCAAAATGTTCATAGAAAGAGGGATATAAGCAGCATAAAAGCCCAGGGGAAGATATTATTCCTCAGCAAAAGAAGTCGAAAGAAGTCAACATAGACCTATCATGGAAAAATTTCGAAAAGGGGAGAATCAAAGGGATGACATGTTGTCAGTAGGACGTGAACAATTAGGTGGACTAATAACATAAGAAACAAGTTTCTCCACAGAATCGGCAGGGAAACAAATATGTGAGAAACACTAACTGGAAGCAGGTGTTGGAGGATAAGACACGCATTAGAACAACAGGGTATTACTCACACCTGTAAACCTCGATTTTGGAAAGATTCGAACTCTCATGTACAAAACTCTCATGAACAGTCGTCTGATTACAGATGAGTTAATGTGTTAAACATTTCACTTTAAGCATGCAAGAGAGAAAAAATTTCGAAAAGTTTTGAAATTACGTGTAAAGTTTGTTGGATGTTACTTAGCGCTCTCAGTCTCAAATATTGTGTAAATAAAGTCGGGTATTAGCATGCCGTCAGTTACTCTGCCACAAGCCAAAAACACCATTTTTGTCATACTTACCTTATTGCGTTAAACAAATACGGCAGCACAATAAGGCGAATCACCATACTCACGTAAATATCTCTTAATGAGTAGATTACAATTTCTGAATTCGGTTAAGAACCACTCGAAATATTTGAAATCAGATTTTTATTGGTTCTGGAAGATGTTAGATAGCAAACCTGCGACTGGTTCCGTGTTCCAGGACAGCGATTTGGTAATGTAAATGGTACTAGGAGGAACAACGCAAAGAAAAAAAAATGCAGGAGCCAGATTACACTGAGGTGGTGGATGTCATGAGATACCTCCTAATGTCACGTCGAACTCCCTTTTGCCCGGCGTAGTTCTGTAGGTCTACGTAGCATGAACTACACAAGTCATCGGAAGTCCCTGCAGAAATATTGAGCCAAGCTGCCTCTACAGCCGTACAAGATTGTTACACTGTTGCCGATGCAAGATTTTATACACGGGCTGACCTCATGACTGTGTCCCATAAATGTTCGATGGGGTTCATGCTTGGCGATCTGAGTGGCCAAACCAGTCGCTTAAATTGTCCAGAGCGTTTTCAAACCAATCGCCAGTAACGGTAACGGTAAATTTGTTCGAGAACATAATGTCCGTGAGTGGGTGCAAATGGCCTCCAAGCAGCCGAACATAACCATTTCCAATCAATGAACAGTTCAGCTGGACCAGAGCACCCAGTATGTTACATGTGAACACAGCCAACACCATTATGGAACCACCATCAGCTCGCACAGTGCCTTGTTTACAACTTGGGTCCATGGCATCGTGGGGTCTGCGCCACACTCGAACCCTTATCAACTGAAATTTGGAGTCATTCTACCAGACCATAATTTTCCAATCGTCTAGGGTCCAATCAATATGGTCACGAGCCCCACGAGCTCAGAAGAGGCGCTGCAGACGATGTCATGCTGTTAGCAAAGGGACTCCCGTTGATCGTCTGCTGCCATAGCTCACTAACGCCAAATTTCGAAGCACTTCCCTATCGGATAAGTTCGTCGTACGTCCCATATTATTGATTTCTGCGCTTATTTCACGCAGTTTTGTCTATCCGTTAGTGCTGACAACTCTACGGAAACGCCGCTACTCTCGTTCGTTAAGTGAAAGTCGTCGGTCACTGCCTTGTCCGTAATGAAGGAAGTGCCTGAAATTTGGTATTGTCGACACACTCTTAACACTGTGGATCTCGGAATGTTGAATTCTCTAGCCGGCCGGAGTGAGCGGTTCTAGGCGCTACAGTGTGGAACCGCGCGACCGCTACGGTGGCAGGTTCGAATCCTGCCTCGGACATGGATGTGTATGATGTCCTTAGGTTAGTTAGGTTTAAGTAGTTCTAAGTTCTAGGGGACTGATGACCACTGCAGTTACGTCCCATAGTGATCAGAGCCATTTGAAGCATTTTTTGATTTCTCTAACGATTTCAGAAATGGAACTTGGTGTGCCTCTAGCTGCAACTACCATTCCGTGTTCAAAGTCTGTTGATTTGCATCGTGCGGACATAATCATGTGTGAAACTTCTGCGCTTGAATAGATTGAGTACAAATGACAGCTCCGCCAATGCACTGCCCTTTTAAACCTTGTGTACGCGGTGCTACCACCATTGTATATCTGCATATCATTCTGCCATAACTTTTGTCAATTCAGTGTAAAATACACACAACAAACAATTAAGGACGGCAGGAGAAGCTGCTAAGATAATAAGAGGAAACAATGGGGGTTTACATCAGAACAGTTATAGGATTTTGAAGAAAATTGATTTGGGTATAACGCCGCTACAGCTTGAAACAATAAAACAACCAAAATGCCGACGTTTCTACCGTCTTCGCGGCAGCCCTCTTCAGAGCTACTGACTGCTGGACTCTGGAGATAGTTTGCCCCTACAGTCGATCAGTTAGACAACTTAAGTAGGACAGCTACAGTGACGATCGAAGCGTCGACATTTTAATTGTTCTAGCGTTTCATAATGACGTGGCCTAACAGCCAAAACGATTCTTCTCAGATTATAACTTATTATAATTATAGGATTTGTAACACCCGCCCCATCCCTCTCTGCCCCTGATCCAATGCGATTTAAATCTGTTAATATACGGAAATATTTTATCATTTTGGTTTCCGTTTGAAATTAAACCTAAGGAACAAATACCTCCAGAAGAACGTTGATTAGGGCAGAATGAGAAAAATAACATCTGCGCTTTGGGAAATATTTCAGGTAATATTATACTTTTCACAATGCGGAAACATTTTGTAGGTGGAGGTTTTCTACGTGAAGGTGAGGTTCCCCTTCAGAAGCACTGTTGATTGCTTTCTAGTCTAATAAATTTAGGTTTGTTGTACTTCAAGGAACAGCATCGAAAATACACTGACGGAAAAGAATCACGACACCAAAAAACAGTTAATGTAGAGTAATGAAATTTCTGGAGTTCATTTGTCTAAGTAACATATTTAATTGAATAACTCTGGAATTCACAGGTTAATGTAAACGCAAGATAAGCTACTGTAAATGTAAAATGCTGCTGTATTAATAACAGGTGTATCCGCAAGAATGTTGGCTGCTAGCATGCAGATGAGCATGCATTGTGTCGTACAGGTGCCGATGTCAGTTGGTGGGATAGTGTCCCATGTCTGTTGCACTTAGTTGGTCAATATAGTGCCAGTTAATGCTGGTCTTTTATGATGCTGGAGTTCGATGTTGTGCTCGATCTAGTAGGCCAAGACAATATATCGCGACTGTGTAGAGAATGTTGGGTTACAAAAGCGGTATGTGGGCGAGCGTTACCCAGTTACAAATACCCACTGGAATGCTCCACGAGTGGAGCACAACGGGTCGAATCATAATACTGACATACATATTTGCAGTCAGGGTGCCTGGGACAGTGACGGTAGCTCCCTCTGTCATATGAAGTCGCACCCTAGGCCATAACTCTAGGTATGGGTGCAGTGCATATAGCACGCAGACAGGTCGGTTTGCAGCCGCTCACCTGGCCTGCTTTTAACCAACGCGAGGTCATCACTGCCACCGAGGCAGAACCAGCTTTCATCAGAAAACACAAGAGACCTGCAATGAACTCCTGCTTGACACCACTGAAATCACAAATGGTCAAATGTGTGTGAAATCTCATGGGACTTAACTGCTAAGGTCATCAGTCCCTAAGCTTACACACTACCTAACCTAAATTATCCTAAGGACACAAACACACACACACACCCATGCCCGAGGGAGGACTCGAACCTCCGCCGGGACCAGCCGCACAGTCCATGACTGCAGCGCCTGAAATCACAGATGGCGGTGGCTTTGGATCAGTAGAAGGCACGCTACAGGGCGTCTGGCACGGAGCTGTCCTTGAAGTGACCGATTTGTTACAGTTCGTTGTAATGTGACAATTATTACGAAACAGCCGGCTGTCCATAAAGTTTGGCCGGCTGTAGACTGAATACCGATTTGACGCGGAAGATTAAGTAGGCGAGGAACGTAGAGATAGGAGAGCTCCCAACCTTGCGCAAACAAGGATTGGGCAAGGTCTGTGGAATATGCAAAACGCTGTAAAATTTTGTCTCTCGCATTTTATAAGTAAATTTGTTGTGTATAAAGCGTGCTTGGTTGTGGATATTGTTTGGTTAGTCGTGTGATTAGTAAGTTGTATTGTAGTTAATTTGCTGTGAAGAGAAAATAAATCCAAAAGTTTTGAATCAGATGTGACATTGGTTTGGCTATCTAGTAGTGCCTGCTCACATCCCCGTGGTGGGGACAGGAACTGGCCCCCTTCATGGGGCTTGCCAAGAGGCGGGTTAATCAATCATTTTAAATTGAGAGATGCAAACCTTTTCAACATTTTCGAAATTTGTGGTAAGGACTATGGGACCAAACTGCTGAGGTCATCGGTCCCTAGGCATACGTACAACTTAATCTAACTTAAACTAACTTATGCTAAGGACAACACACACACCCATGCCCGAGGAAGGACTCGAACCTCCAACGGGGGGAGCCGCTCGAATCGTGATGAGACGACCCAGACTGCACGGCTACCACGCGCGGCAATGCACTGAAAAGAATCAATTGTAACTGAGTAGTATTGTTTAGTTAGTAGTCGGTGTGTTCTTACAAACCAGACAAAATACCATTTTTCTAAAGAAAGGAAAAAGAAAAGATGTCACTGTGGTGCCACTGCTGCTCAAATTACTGCTGCAGAAGCATCACGATGCGACAGGTCTGTACGCGCCGAACACGATGGTCTTCTCCCTCGATAGTGCCACGTGGCCGGCCTGAGCCTGGTCTTCTTACGACTGTACATACGCTGCCAGCGTATACAATGGCAATATTCCTGCCAAGTCCTTCCGTAATATCGCAGAGGGAACATTCAGCTGATCGTGGAACTATTACGCGACCTAGTTCAAACTCAGAGTGGTGTCGATAAATGGCGTCTTTGCCGCCTTAAATGCACTCTTGACTAACATCAACTCACCACATCCAGTCTCAAAGATAACACTCGCGATCGATACAGCGTAAAGTTAAAGCAAACCTGATTTGCATGCTCTTAGTGGCGCTACTAGCGCCACTCTTATGCGACTGGCGTGAAATTTGAATGGGCATCATCTTTCAGATGTAGCAGCACGCCTTTCAACTTTTGTCTGTATATGTCGCAAAGCTCCTTCTTGGTGCTGCGATGTTTCTTCAGTCAGTGTATTTGCTGCGGTCTACTGAGTAGGTTGTGTGACAGTTCACCGGCAAAAAAGCGCGACACTACAGATTTATCATTAAACACTTCCAGTGTTAAACGCTTGGAGTATACGCTGCTCCTGTAGATAATTCAACGGAAGGAGAGGGGGAGGAGAAGAGCTATGATGAATTCCTTTTCCGATATTCACTCCGACGGAGAATTTGTTGGATAGAACATTTTGGCTGCCAGTTATGAAGATAAGTTGCACTTTCCTGTTTATGCAACAATGAACGTTAACCTTGTGGATGGGCGTACCCAGCGAGGGGCGTGGTGGGAGGCAGCTGCCCCCCCCCCCCCCCCATCTTATCTCGTTTCCGCAGATCCGGGCGTTGTTTTTACGTCATCGGCACATGGCTGTCGGCGGGGAAGTTTATGTAAATAATAAATTTTGGCAATAAGCAATCCTCTCTGCTACTTGCCGGCACTGGGACGCCACCATGAACAGCATCATTTCTCCCAGATTTTATAAATATAAAACGCTTTCCTGTTGCAAAAATATTAAATATAAAAATATTCCATTTTCTAAGATAGACTTATGCCGTACATTTGTAACAGATCAGATGACATATGTATTTTTTCACTACTCCATCTTGTAATTCGAACCGTTGACTTAAAAATTCAAGAACTTGGAACAAAATCCATAGAAATACGTTAACACAAGGAATTAAATGTTGCATACTACGACCTACAAAAACAATACGAGTTTACCTTCTTGTCAGCAACGCTATCATGCACTGCGATAAATATGCCCAACTTTGGCACTGCCAGCCTTGTAATGCTGCGAAATAATTGTAGACGTGTGGTAAGAACAAGAAACATCGACTGGTTCCACTTAAACGTTTATTTTGCCCTTTACCGGTTTCGGTTATTTTATATAACTGTTTTGAAACGGCAAAACTGTTGAAACACATTAATTGCACATCATAATCAAGCACTGTATGTAGCAACATCGAAGCACATAATCTCCAGTTGAAGATGTTTTGAGAGACGGATACATGCACGTTAGTAAAGGAGGTACGCTACCTACATTACAGTTATGATGCGAATTGAAGTTCTCTACAGCACGTTTATTTGCCCTAAAAACACCATGCTCTGCGTTTTCGCGGTGAGTTTCTTTTCTTGCTTCTTTTTGACGATAGCATGAAGGATGAATATTAGCATTGTGTAGGAATTTTTATTATTTTTGGATGAATATTGGGGAACCACAGTGTAGGTATTGTACACAACTTTCTAAAGGCACTGCTATCTCAGAATAACTTTCTGGGTCTACGCACAAGTACAAACGTTAATTCAAAGTCAGATTTCTGAGGGTTCAAGCACTACTGCTTAGCAAAGTACTTGATGGAATGTATAATTTGAAACACTCTTTCATGTAATAACGTTATCGATTATGACCGACGAAAATTTCTTACTTAACCAGACTCTGGGAAATGATTAGAGCAAATACGACCGTTCACTACATTCAGATAGTCTTTTCTACATAATTTAGACAAAGAACTCCTTCTAACCTTGCATGTTAGGGAAATATGAAGTAAAATTTATGTCACAATCGCGCAAATTACAGCCAAGAAAGGCACAGCCGAGCATTGCGTAAGACTCTACGATCACCTTCGCATAGAGATTACGCCCTACTTCGAAGTATTACAAACAATGAAAAACCAAACGACAACACAGGTAAACTTAGTATATCATTCTACATACAATAATTGCACCAAGCATTCGACAATGATGTCATGCGAACAACAATCAAAACACAAATCCGTCTCCGCGCGGGCAGCGGGTTAATATTCCACCGTGGAGTGCAGCAAAAATCCCAAACGTCGGCGCCAAGAAAGACGTGCGCACCACAACGGCGTAAGAAGCAGAAGTTCAGGCAAATAATTAGTTATGGGAGTCAGTCTTTGAAATATATCAGTTACCAAGTTTGTGATTGTTTCGTTGATTTACTGTAGGCATTAAATGGAATTCAAGATTTTTTTTAAAAAAAAGAATGTGAGTTTAGTTACCTTACCTACTACTTTGTTAATGTTTTACAAGAGGCAGCATATTTAACTAAGTTTTTTATGTGTAATTTAAACTAAGACATCATTTTACCATATTATAATCAATGAGGCAACAATACGATTATTAATATTTTGATGTTCTTAATATAAACTGACGTTGCATGCGATATAGCGCATAAACAAATTCTACATCTACATGACTACTCCGCAAAGCAGAGAGTTCGTCGGACCACTTTCACACTATTTCTCTACCGTTCCTCTCGAGTAGCGCTGGAAAAGCGGACACTTAAATCTTTCCATGCGTGCTCTGATTTGTCTTATTTCATTACGACGAACATTCCTCCTTATGTAGGTGGACGTCAGCAAAACAATTTAGTATTAAACCTAGAGACTAAAATTTCGTGAAAAGATCTCGCTCCCAACGAAAACGCTTCTGCCTTAATGATTGATACCCAATTCGCGATTCATATCTGTGACATTTGGTCGTATGAAAGAAAAATAGAACATTATCCGGAGAAGACTGTCGAAGCAAAAGTACATTCTCTCTCTTCGATTTCGTATGAATAAAATATCTGAAGCACATTCTCCGAGGACGGAGTTGTTCTTCAGTACCTCCCCTGCTTCTTGAGAAAGGCCTGTGTGTGTGTGTGTGTGTGTGTGTGTGTCGCGTCCGGCACAGAACACACACGTAATCTTATATTTCATTAAACTCGCTCAGAGAGGCAGCATTCAAAGTATAAGTATGGAACTGGCATAGGCGTGTTTTAGAATAGCTGCACCACGTTTCGATTTTAGTTTTATGTGCAACAACAAATTATTAAGTCGATACACGGCCAGTTTAGAAAAATTCTTTTTCTGACAACGTTTTTTATATTGAAGTTAGCCGGCCGGGGTGGCCGAGCGGTCCTAGGCGCTACAGTCTGGAACCGCGCGACCGCTACGGTCGCAGGTTCGAATCCTGCTTCGGGCATGGAAGTGTGTGATGTCCTTAGGTTAGTTAGGTTTAAGTAGTTCTTAGTTCTAGGGGATGTGTGGCGTGAGGTCAGTCGCTTGACGGCGCGTTTCGGTGCGGGCCCGCCCGTTGCCGGCGCGCCGTAAGGCACGGAAGCTCGCACTGGGGCGTATCGCTTCACGTCGAGCGTGCCGCGGCCGTCCTCACAGGGTAGGTGACGCGTCTCTCATAGCCTCTCCTTCCCAAGTGGCTCTTTCCGCCTTCCCATGGTGCCAGACGTTAAGCTCGGCATTCTGCCTTGCGTCAAAAGGGAGAGCTGCGACCCAACCCGATGCGAAAGCGAAGGGTGCGTGGCACAGGGGGAGCTGTGTCGAGGGACCGAACACCAGTCCCTTTCTGTTCGCAGGGCACAGACCAGCAGGTGCTCTGCATGCCGGCGACCTCGTTTGTCGGCGTGGGATCACGGCGCGAGTCGGCAAGGGTGCTTCGCCGCGCCCCTGGGTAACCGGGGCGTGTTCTGCCAAACCCAGGAGGTGGTGACATCGCCTGGGCTAGGTTAGATGGGCCCAGACCGCCGAACGACTGGGGGACCGACCCCACCACCTGAGTAGGAGTGGGTCCTTGGCCTTCAGGTGGAAGCTCGGGCAAGTAGGCGGCGAAGGCCGAGGGGTGCATCCGCCTCTCCGGAGTGCGGGGTGCACTTGCCGAGGAGCGTCGTGTGAAATCGTCGACGACGAGGCCATCGATGGGGACCAGTGCGCTGGCGACGGCGCGCTGAACCCGGCAGCTCGGAAGTGCCCTTGACCTAGGGGCGAGGTCGGTGGGCGAGCTGCGAAAGTCCCCCCCCCCCCATGCCAGAGGAGCCGGTCCGGGGTAAGAGACGGGCTCCCACTTCTTTTTATCACACGTTCATAATGGGGACAACAAAGACGAGTGATACTAGTGCGCCTTCGAGAGCTTCTTTTGCGCCTGATCCCTCTCCACAGGACGAGGTGGGACAGGCAGTGGAGGATTACACAGTAATGCAGAGGCATTCTAAAATTACGCTGTTCCTAGAACAGAGCATTAAAAATGGCAAGATAAGTCAGGCAGCAATCTTGCAGATAAAAAATGAATTGGCTGCATGGGCAATTGCTCATGCTAAATTAGAGGGAAGAGTAGAGGAGCTAGAAAAAGAAAACACCCGGATAAGACAACAATAACAACAACAACAACCGAGCAAGACCTGGGCGGCGGTGGCAGCACAAGCCCCCAGACAAAACAACACAAAATAGGCTATAGACAGGGTGACAAAGAAACAGGAGACGGCAGTCTTCCTTAGGACCCTGCCTGGAAAGGATACAAGTGTTAAAAGAATACAGGAACTCCTGACCACTACAATAGACCCAGTTAAAGACAAAATAAAAATAAAACGTGTCAAACCGAGCCGCAACTCGGTAATTGTGGAAGTTGCGTCTGAAGAAGACAAGAACAAACTTCTTGAAAATCCCAAATTAAATGCAGTAGTGAAATGTGAACCCCCAAAAAAGAGGAACCCCTTGGTGATACTATATGACGTTCCTACTGTAATGACCAATGCAGAGTTGTCCGAGGCAATCACAAAGCAAAATTTTGAAGACATAAATGAAAAAGAATTTCAAGACAGTTTCAAACTAAGATTCAAGACGGGTCCTCGGGACCGTGATGTCGTACATCACGAGGCCGAGGTCTCCGCAACAATGTGGAGGAAAATTACGGTACTGGGCAGACTATACGTGGGATTCCACGCCATAAATACCAAAGATTACATTGTGGTACCTCGTTGCCACAACTGTGGTGACTTGGACCACATCTTGAGGCACTGCACCAGGGGGTCGGCTTGCTCCAAATGCGGTGAAAACGGACACACACGGAAAGACTGTAAGGCCACAGGTGTCTGCATCCTGTGCAAGAGTCGTGGCAAAAAGTCTTGTGGAGCCACAGGACGAAACTGCCCTACCTACAGGATGCTCGAACAGAGGTTGATTTCCCGCATTGATTATGGCTGAAAACGGCATACCATGCAGGATGCCAAAGCATAAATCCCCGAGCAAAAGGAGGAGGGATGCAATGAGAGCAAGTAGATTCAGGAATTTCCTGAAGTCGCTTATCAGTGCCGACGTACCAACAGTCGACAAATCTATACAAACTGAGTCCCCCACCAGGGACATTGGAATACAAACTGAGCTCCCATCAGAGGTTAGAGCACCCTCCTCCCAATGCCGGGACAAGCTGCCGATTAAAAATCCTCAACGGCAAGAGCATCCTGTGGTAGTGACAGACAAGGTTGTAAAACCCGTCCAAGAAAGCACAATAACGAGTTCCACCGCCATCCCCAACACCAGAGACAGCCCGGTGGTTAGGTTGCCTCCCGTGGACCCGGTGAGGGTGTACCCAAACCTTGAGTACACCATGCAGCTAGCTAGACTGGAGCAGCCGACAACCCTGACCACTGCATTGCGTCACGTGGTTCGAGTAGGACATGAGTACGGGCGAAGGGTAACCTTCTCGGTGATGGAGGCTGTGGACAGAACACAATTAATGTCGGTGAACCTCCCCACTGACTTCGGAGCACTGCGAGATCTACTCAAAAAAGTGTTTGACAGACGAGGAGAAAAATTTGACCTGGATGAAATTTACCAACAATCAGTGATGGCAAACGGACGACTGGCATATGACTGGAACAAAACGTGGCCGCATGACCACATACATACCTATTTTCCATGACGACTAGAATAAAAATTGGACAACTAAACACTCACAACAGTCGACTAATAATGCAGGAGCTCCGAAAGGAAGTGGTGGAGAAGAGACTAGATATACTCTGTTTACAGGAGCCGTACTCTCTGGCCGGAGAAGTTGCGTTCACTGCCGCAACATGGCAAATTGTCAGCAGCGGGGACAGCCCCAGAGCGGCTACTGTGATAACAAACACCGCACTGCGTGCAACACCTCTGTCACAGTATTCCAATAGTCACTGCAACGTCGTGGAGATACAATCTCCTTCCGGAACTATCTTCATCATCAATATGTACTTTCAGTACGGTGATAGAATTGAACAACACTTAGAACACCTAGCAAGTGTGGCCACGGCGTTGCGGGGACGCAAAATCATTATAACTGCCGATATAAACGCCAAATCCCCTCTATGGTACAGTGGCACAAGGGATGAAAGTGGTGCTAAAGCAGAGGAGACGATAATGGCTCTTCAACTGGTGGTGGCGAACAGACCAGGTAATCCCCCCACCTACGTGGCTGGAGGAGGACTGGGCACCAACATAGACGTGACGCTGGTCACGCCGAACGCATTGAATATGTTACAAGAGTGGAGAGTGGAAGACAATGCCACCACCAGTGATCACAGTGATCACAATTTAATCACCTTCACTGTAGGAGGCAGAGTGCCGCTGGGCCATGGGGTGGGAGGTGCAAAGAAATTTCAGAAAAACAGATTGGGAACGCTTAGCCAGAGAGTGCGACATTCCTCCATTACCAGAAGGAGACGCAAGACAGGACTTCAACGTGGACGACAGAGCCGAGGGACTGGTACGAGCAGTAACGAGGGCGATTAAGGCGGCCGTACCAACCAGGAGGAGGGCCGTGGCGGCCACACCGGCACCATGGTCAGCACGGCTGCAAGAACTACGTCAGTCTGTCAGAAGACTGAGGAAGCACTACCAGCGCAGTGTCGTCTGGTGGGAAAAGCAAAGATGGCTACAGTTATACCGGGAGGCAAAGGACAACTTTCAACAAGAGCTACAGAAGACGAGAATAAACAGCTGGGAAAGTTTTGTAACTAATCAGTTGGCCCTCGATCCTTGGGGTGTACCATACAGACTGGTGAGGGAGAAAATCCGCTCCCCAACAATGATATCAACGCTCAGGCACAGCGACGGAATGACGGAATCTTGGCAGGAAACTGCCGAGGTCCTCCTTCAGTTGCTGCTGCCTGACGATGACAGGAATAATGACACTGAAGAGCAGCCTCAATTACGAAACAAAGACCTTCATAGGTACGTAAATGACGAAGCGGTCCTCCCCTTCTCGGAAGAGGAAGTTGCTGCTCTTATCAAGTCCTTAAAGAGAGGGAAAGCCCCCGGACCAGATGGCATTGTGGCGGAGGTAGTGCAGTTTTTGTCCCCACAACTAGTTGCCCCACTTACACATCTTTATAATGCATGCCTTACACAAGGCAAATTTCCAAAAAGATGGAAAACTGCAGACGTGGTAATCATCAAAAAAGGCCCCGAGAAGGACCCTGCTGAGGCCAAATCCTACAGGCCCATTTGCCTGCTGGACGGCTTTGGCAAACTCCTTGAAAAGTTGTTAGCGAACAGACTGACTGCTCACCGCATGCTGCAGGGGATGAGCGACAGGCAATTCGGTTTTAGGTCGGGACGATCGGCATCTGATGCAATCGCCCTGGCGGCCGAGGTCTGCGGCTCCGCCCCGTGTAAGTGTGTTGTTGGCATCATGGTGGATATCAGTGGCGCCTTCGACAACCTGTGGTGGCCTTCGCTCTTCTCCTGTCTTCGGGAGAAGGGGTGTCCAGGGCTGCTATATGGCTGTTTGAGGAGCTATTGTGAAGATCGGGAGGTATGGCTATCATCCCCTAGCGGGAAAGTCCGGAAAACCATCACCAAGGGTTGCTCTGTGTTGGGTCCCTTTTTTTGGGACATCCACATGGAGCCTCTTCTGGAAAGCCTGCAACAGAGCGAAGAAGTGCTAGAGCTGATAGCCTACGCTGACGACCTCCTCCTGCTGGTCGGCGGCCGAAGTCGCGAGGATATAGAACCCAAAATAGAGCGAGCACTAAATAAACTACAACTATGGTGCCGCAACACCAAAATGACGATCTCACCAACCAAGTCGACTTACCTGCTACTTAAAGGACAATTAACGAGAAACCCGACTGTGAGAATTGACGGTACGCCTGTTCTACGGAGACGAGAAACGCGCTACTTAGGAATCATCATCGATGAAAGGTGGAACTTTGCAATGCACATAGAAACCGTAACCCAGAAAGCCCTACAATTATTAAATAACCTGATTTCTATAGGACAGAAGAGATTCCACCTCCCGCCTCATTTAATCAAGCTCTACCACAACAGTATACTGACATCAATAGTGGGTTACGGCTCAGGAGTCTGGGCTCACAAGCTCACGAGGGTGGTGCCTGCCATGACGGTGAGGAGAGTACAAAGGAACATGATATTAAGGTCTGTAGGAGCATATAGAACTTCTCCGGGTGGAGCACTGCTAATCATAATGGGGCTCTGCCCTTTAGATATTAAGATCAGGGAACAGGCCGCTTGGTACTGGGCCAGAAAGGGTATAAACACCAAGGTAGAGGAAATTATGGGGGTAATAGTCAGGGAAAAAGGGGAGATAAGGGAAAGAGGGATAGATCTATGGCAGGAGATATGGGAGTCGGACGAAACTGGTAGAAGAACCTTTCAGTTCCTACCAGACGTCAAGGAAAGGCTAAAAATGAAGTATTTTGAGCCAACTAGGGGTTTGTTCCACTTTCTCACCGGTCATGGCCCATATCCGACTTATCTAAGTCGGTTTGGGAAAAGGGCGACGCCTGCGTGTGACTGTGATGCACCGGAGGGTACTCCTGACCATGTGGTTAACGAGTGCCCCCTTTTCGATGATGTAGCCGGGACACTGAGACGACAACTACCAAGTACAAATACCTATGACCTTTTGAGACAAGAGGAGACCTTTCAAAGACTAAACATACTAGCCAACGAGGTATCACAAAAAGTATTAAAAGCTTTTTTGAGAGACCTACAAGCCTAGTTAAATAGAAAACACCGATTGCGACCACAGCTCCGGTCCCATACCGCCGTTCGTGGATAGGTCGACTTCACAGTTGGAATCCGCCACGACCGGGACTAGGGGGACTGGGGTGATCCCGAATATGACAACGCACGAACCATGACGTAGAATAGAAAGTAGATTTAGGCAATTAGAATAGGATAGTAAATTAGGAACCTGCAGCGATAAACCACCCTTGCCTGCCCGGTGCCAGGGGCACGCCCATAGGGATTAGCTCTATGGGCAAGGCTTCCAAAGTAGGTTTGTAATTACACTGGCACGATTGTAACGCTGCAGGCAGTTAGTACTAACCCTTCTGTAGTAACTAGAATTCAAGCTAACTTAAAATAAGAAGTAGTCTGCCTAGTACTAACCGCATAACTGTCTGTAATTAAGTATAATGTAGAAGCTGCTATTGTATAAAGTAGGAACATAGGACCCACTAATCAATAAGGTGGTGGGTCAATCTTGTATAATTATTATTGTGTTATGAAATAAAGAATTAAGAAAAAAAAAATTAAAAAAAAAGTTCTAGGGGACTGTTGAGCCCAGAAGTTAAGTCCCCTAGTGCTCAGAGCCATATATTGAAGTTAGGCGGACACATTATGTGAACGAAAGCTCAAAAATACACTTTTTCATCTGTTCCAAACCGAAATTCTGTCAGAGTTTTCTAACAAGAGATAATTTTGGTTAAATATGACACATAATGCTCCATTCGCGCGTCAAGTACGTAAGTCGTCCGTGCCAAAATCACAAATCAGTAGGTGGCCGTAAGTGCATCTGTGCTTGCTCGTCATCAGCTGTCGTTTCTGGGGACGAGAAATAGCCTCTTTATGGTAACACAAGGAAAAGAATAGAATGGTTAAGTCCAAATAACGCAGCAACTCCCCACACATCGATCTCCACGCATCCGCAAAAAGCAATGTTATGCATCTGGTGCAACAGCAGCGGTGTGGTGTACTACGAATTGCTTTCTGGATGTGTAGCCATACTGCTGACATTTATTGTCAACAACTGAGACTGTTTACCATTTATATTAACTCTATTTTCATTCTGTGGCTAAATGGTAAGAAATAAATTACATTTATCTATTTTGTAGAGTCTACTACTCATGAAAGGAAAAGGAGTCCAAATAGCGTCAGTGGATGCGATGACCATCGTAACAAAGATGAAGTGTCACGATCAACACCTAAAGGTGATACTGTGCAGCAATCAGATTCAGCAGCAATACCTGTAACTGTAACAGTCGCTGTCCATAATTCTCAGCCAGCATGGCAAGTAGCTTGTATGTTCAAAGACTATTCAGAAATTGCAATTAAAAGTGACTGCAATGAAAAATGATCTGGGTCGCTATATTGGGCTAATTACTCAGATATCAGTGGAAAAGAAGAAGGAGCTCTTACTAAATACATGGACGTCTTCAAGGAATTATGACTTTGAAAGTGATGCAAGCCCTCTGCAAAGAAAATTTAGTCTTCGTCAGAACAATATGCACAGTGGTTTGTTTCCTCCTGTCACAGGCAGTGTTAGAGGCAGTTTGGGGTCATTTGTGATTAGACCATTCACAAAATTCAAGCATATGCATGGAGACTCTCGGAAACATGTTAAAACCCAGCTTCACTTAACCAGCTCCAGCTGCAGCAAAACGTCCATCTGTATAACGTGCATCAAAAAGTGATTGATATTGTCGCCAATTCATTCTTGTATAGTTTTTTGCGGTACACATGATACGCCTCTTAGAATAGAACAGGCACATGAAGGTGTTTTGTTAGATTTATGAAATTAAAGAACCGATTCTGGTTACAAGTTGCCGCGCGGGATTAGCCGTGCGGTCTCAGGCGCTGCAGTCATGGACTGTGCGGCTGGTCCCGGCGAAGGTTCGAGTCCTCCCTCGGACATGGGCATGTGTGTTTGTCCTTAGGATGATTTAGGTTAAGTAGTGTGTAAGCTTAGGGACTGATGACCCTAGCAGTTAAGTCCCATAACATTTCACACACATTTGAACATTTGGTTACAAGAAGTTGAGGAGTCATCTGGAAAATTGTCGCCTCAATGCCGTTTACACATTGCCGAAAATAGAAAATGAATTGATAAATTTGTGTGGCGATGTTATCAGGGAGAATATAGCCACTGACATTAAAAAAAGCAATCTTCCACGCAGTCTTGGCTGATGAAAGGGCAGACATAGCCGGGAAGGAACAGTTATCAATAGGCGTACGGTTCTGTGACGCCGGCCTGTGTGGCCGAGCGGTTCGAGGCGCTAAAGTCTGGAACCGCGCGACCGCTACGGTTGCAGGTTCGAATCCTGCCTCGGGCATGGATGTGTCTGATGTCCTTAGGTTAGTTAGGTTTAAGTAGTCCTAAGTTCTAGGGGACTGATGACCTTAGAAGTTAAGTCCCATAGTGCTCAGAGCCATTTTTTGGTTCTGGGTTGTTCAACAATGGCAGGCGTATAAGCCATTTTAAGGAAGAAATATTATCGAGCCTCATACGTCTATTGTTCAAGTCACAAACTCAACGTTGTGATGAACGATGCAAATGCAGTGTGGAAATTAGAAATACTGTTTCCACTGTAAAAGACACTATACATTTTTTTTGGAGAATCGTTCTACACGGTGGATATATGCTCCTAATTTATCACGAATGTGTGAGACGAGATGGTCTGAAAAATATAAATCCAACAGACTATTTTCTCAAAATTTCCAAGAGGCTAAGAGCCACAGAAAAATTGTTTACGGAGTGAAATTATGCAACGAGAAGATCTGCGTATCAGTTGCATTCAGGCATTACAAAACCAGTGTTCCTCTTAGCTTTAAAAACAACAGCCAAATACTCGGCAGTTTTGGAAACAGTGGCTAATTTTCTGCAATCTAAATCCATAGACACGATCGCGGGGTAGTAGAATTGTCTCTGTTGATGAGTCTCATTTCGAACTGAGCCCCGATGATTAGCGA
The DNA here is from genome assembly GCF_021461395.2 of Schistocerca americana. Classification (NCBI taxonomy): domain Eukaryota; kingdom Metazoa; phylum Arthropoda; class Insecta; order Orthoptera; family Acrididae; genus Schistocerca; species Schistocerca americana. The sequence goes on along the minus strand of NC_060119.1, from coordinate 1,102,990,407 downwards.
AGACGTGTCTTGGCCAGCAAACTCACCGGATCTCTCCCCAGTTGTGGAAGTTTGGAGCATTATGGACAGGGTCCTCCTACGAGCTTGGAATTTGGACTATCTGACGTGACAATTGGACAGAATTTGGCAAGATATTCCTCAGGAGGACATCCAACAACTGTGTCAATAAATGCCAAGTGGAATAACTGCTTGCATAAAGACCAGATGTAAACCGACGTGTTACTGACTTACTCAATTTTTGAAGCTATTTCTCTTGAATAAATCATCCAATTTTTCTGAAATTGTAATCATTTGTTTGTGTGCCCATGTGCATACTCCATATATCCGTCCCATTTGGATAGTTTCTCCGTGGGGCGTAGGTTTATATGGTCTTAAAGTGTATGGGTACGGCGATAATCCTCCACTATTGTACCTGACGATGGCGCTAACACAATATGATGAACACAGTACATATACCGGCACCGCACGAGCGCCTCACTTCAAGAGGTATTCAGCCAAATATTTCGTAACCACGAATTTCCGCTATTAGTGTCGAAATGTGTGGGATGATCACCGCTGATATTGTGTCCCTAGTTTTCTGTCCTTTTATTGTATGGCCTAATATTCTGAACGACTTTGCTCATTTTAACTTCAACAGGAGCTCATCATACGTGACTACCGGTATCCTAGCCTGTCAGCTTATTGTGCTTGCTTCTCTCAGCTGCGAGACCCTCGAGCACAGTATGGGCGTTTACGCTCTGCGGGGAAAGAACGGAAATGCTTCACTAACCGCAAGAATGGCGCATGACTAAACACGCTGAAGAAAGGTTAGAGTTTAACGTTCAAAATACCAGGAAGGGTTCACACCTTTTTCTGACTCACTGCGATATGTATCGGTGCCATGTTTGATGTTGCGTCGCATCCCAAATTTTTGACCCCGCTCAAGAAGATAAAGACTGAAAGCTGTAACAAACGAGAGAAAGAGACAGATAGGGAAAAAGTTGGTACTGTTCTCGTCACCACCATCTACGAGCGTCTTAGCTGCTGACGTCTCTCGAATCACAGTAGCTAGTTTTGTCGATTTTCTGAAATCTCCCCCAGTAATCCTTGTGCTTCCAAAACTTCTTGAACTTAGATATTAAAATTTAATTCAGACAGTCCACTCCATTATTATTTTAACTTGCACAAACCACCTGAATCTTTTTATTTGTCTTCTCTAACAGCAATTCCAATAGGCATTCTTCCTCTTACTTCCTGATTTCCGAATGTTACAGCGCTTTCTTATGTTCTTTTTTTTTCCTTATAGGTTCCCGTAATTCTGCCCCATATGTACTTGTTGTACCTGTACTTTCAACGATTGTTTTACACATTCGTCTTTTGGGTATTCTTAGCTGTAACTTCTATACGTCTCTCATTCGACAATGTTAACGACTCATGCACCCACACTGCTGACAAGAATAATATACAGAACAGAGAAAAAAATTGAGTATCTTGAGATTACCATCTGTTTGGCTGTATGAAAGGTAAAGGCAGGCGAGTGGCAGTTCTCACCTAGTGCTTGACAAAGGAAGCAGGACTTTGGAAAAAGCAAGACACGTTCATAGGATGTGCCGATCCAGAAAAAGCATTCGCGAAATGTTCAAAATTCAGAGAAAAATAGGAGTACAGTACAGGAAAAGACGAGTAATATACAGTACGTAAAAAAACCAAGACGGAATAATAAGAATGGAATACTAGGAACGAAGGGCTCGGATGAGAAATGGAGTAAGACAAAGACGCATTCTTTCGCCCCTACTGTTCATCTATACATCGAAGAAGAAGTGACGGAATGGCTCAAGAGTGGGATTAATATTCAGGGCGAACGGAGATCAGTGTCAAGATCGGTGATGATATTGCTTCCTCAGGGACAGTGTGGAAGAATTGCAGAACCTGTGGAATGATATGAGCAATCTAAATGAGCATTAGCGATAAACTTAGCTTCAAACTTAGGGACCTCGAAGCAGACGAAATTAAGGAATCCTGCCTCCTTGGAAGCAAAATAATACACGGCGGACGATGCAAGAAAAACAAAAAGAGGTTTAGCACAGGTGCAAACGACATTTCTGGCCAAAAGAAGTGTGCTAGTGTCAAACATAGGCCTTAATGTGAAGAAGTTTCAGAAAACGTGCTTTTGGAGCACAGTACTGTATGATTGTGAACAACGGACTGTGTGGAAACCGGTAAAGAAGAGAATCGAAGCATTTGAGATGTGATGCTATCTAAGGATGTTGAAAATTAGGTGGGCTGAAGGAATAAGGAATGGGAAAGTTCTCCCCAAAACCGTCGAAGAAATGAACATTTGGAAAATAATGAAAAGAAAAAGCGCCGGGCAGAAGGACATCCGTTAACACTTCGGGCTTTAATTTCTATTCTACTAGAGGGAGCTGCAGAAGATAAAAACTCGAGGGCATGGTAGAGATTAGAGGGCTTCCAACGAATATTTGGGTACGTACTGTGCGAGCGCTGCTCTGATATGATGTTGTTAGCACAGGAGAGTAGTACGTCAGAAAACAAGTGACTAAAACAAAATTTCGAGGGTAAGATATAAATATATCGTTCCTACACGTGTTGAGCTAGTGCCGAATTATTTAATTTCGTCTGTATCTTTGTTAGTCAGGAGTCAATTTAATCTGGGAAATAGTTTTGTTTCTATAGCTTTCAAAGTCCATATAGTCGGCGCAAATAGATACACTGGATTGCTGGACCGTTGTAAAAATATTCATTTTTAGTTCTTTATGAAAACTCATTCCAAGTTACTGAATACCTACATGGAGTAGGACACTTCGTCTTCAGCGGGTAAGAAATCGGCAGCTGAATTAAACATACCATTCTTCACTTGAATGTGAGACATACTGACGAAGTCTCACAATTGCGTCAAAGATGGAAACAATGAAAAAAGTACACTTCTTTCCTCTCCCATTCCACGTTCCTTATGAGGTACAATGTTCTCACTTACATGTCACTACTGTCCACTATTATCTGCTCCAGTTACTACACGTGTGGTGGCGGCCTATACCTGGTCTACACCAAAAGTACCGATTAGGTATGGGAAGAGGTCGCCACCAGTTGGATGTATTCGCTTGCCTACAAAATAAGTGTGTCAGACATAAGTCTAGTTTCACATAAGACTCAACTGATCTCGAAGGATCACCTTCTCCCTTCTTCTGAGGTACACTACGAAGACACCAGCTCCATCACAGAGGGCACAAGGGCCGCCCAATTCCAAACCGTTTCACGGAATTATTTACGAGACCTTCCCATCAGAAAGAGAATAGTAATCTTCATTGGCCACTTACTGCTCCCAATTACAGAACTTATGTTAGATACTACTTGCAGCAGCACTTCTAGAACTTTTACTGCAGTGGGTGCAAGAATACAGTAGCAACCATGGGAATTAGAAAATCTTTATGTTATTCAACTCGGTTCCGGCCACAAAGCATTTTACATGGTTGGTATCTACTGGCTCTCCTGAACACAACAGCCACTTGTTCAGCACGCAGGTGTGGCCTGGAAATGACATTTGGACAATTATAATTGCATCTCACCGCCCTTGTTCTGCGTTGCACTTCTTCTGTATTTCGTCTTTCGCTTGCGTTTTAATATACACTGTGTAAGTAGGCTGTTTATGTTTTCTTATTGGCAACGTTACGTAGCGCTCAATATGAAAATCACTGGCTGTTCTGTGTGCAGTCTGTGGCTAGTTTGCATTGTTGTCTGCCATTGTAGTGTTAGGCAGCTGGCTGTGAACAGCGCGTAGCGTTGCGCAGTTGGAGGTGAGCCGCCAGCAGTGGTGGATGTGGGGAGAGAGATGGCGGAGGTTTGCAATTTGTCATGAACTGATATATATATTATGACTTGTGATGATATTAAGGTAAATACATTGTTTGTTCTCTATTAATATCTTTCATTTGCTAACTATCCCTATCAGTAGTTAGTGCCTTCCATAGTTTGAATCTTTTATTTAGCTGGCAGTAGTGGCGCTCGCTGTATTGCAGTAGCTTGAGCAGCGAAGATTTTTGTGAGGTAAGTGATTTGTGAAAGGTATAGTTTAATGTTAGTCAGGGCCATTCTTTTGTAGGGAATTTTGAAAGTCAGATTGCGTTGCGCTAAAAATATTGTGTGTCAGGTTAAGGACAGTCGTGTATAATTGTTCAAAGGGGACGTTTCATATGTCGACCCTTAGCCGAGGATACCTCACTGGAATCTTCTGATCTTTTGTTGTAGTTTGTGTAATTAGTGTAGATTTTGTTTATTTCTAGCGCGTAATTGTAGAGAAAATCTCCTTTGTAGTTGCAGTCTTTCATTGTTGTACAGTAAAACAGTTGTGGCATGCATATAGATTTGCACCAAGTATTTCGCAGCTACGCTTGCAATTAACTAGATATTATTTTCAGTGATATGTTAATGTGTTCTCCTATTTTTGCACTTCAAATTGTGCTTTTCTGTGTTATCGTGTGAAATATTGTGACAATTATGGCGTGTGAAAAACGTAACACTAGGCTCCAAACTAAACTGAGAAATAATAGTGACGACGAGCGTAGCTTATCAGCGCCGCAGAGTAATGAATTTACTAATGTTCAAAGTAGTAATTTGGTAACTGTGCACAGGGAAATGGAGCGGGCGGCAAACAATGGCACGGACAGTGAAACAATTAGTGAAGAGGGAAGCATTATCGATCGATCGGTCGGCAACAGCTCGCCTCAGGAATCCGAAATGACAGGACACAATTTCGCAAATACTGTAGATTCAGGTTTTGGGTTATCACAGTTTTCTCAAATAAGTCAAGACGCATTTTCTGCTTGTCAAAATGTGAATGTTGCCGGTGCAAATGCACTGCCGAAAAGTGTAGAGAAACAGATTCCAGACACTAATACATTATTATTGCAATTAATGCAACAAATGGAACAAAATCAGAGACAAACACAGCAACAGTTAGACACAGTGGAACAAAATCAGAGACAAACACAGCAAAAGCTTCAAAAGTTAGACACAGTGGAACAAAATCTTAAAAAGTTAGACTCATTGGAGCAAACTCTTGAACAAACACGTGAAGATTTAACTACTGAGTTACATAACATTGAATCTAAATGTCAAAAAGTCTGTAATGACGTAAAAACACAAATTTGTGAGCATTTTCAACCTATTTTTTCGCGGCATGAAAATGCATTACAGAATCACGAAGCAGCCATAAAAGAACTGCAAATTATTGTTCATGAAAATCATGAGACCTTGCAAGCTAAAATTGACTCAGTTGCATCTACCGATTCGGTTACGCAACTTGCAAAAACTCAGGAAAACTTTAAGGACACAGTAGATACTCTGAAACTTGGTTCAGAAAAACACACTGAAGAAATAAGTACACTATCGGAGAAAGTAGCCGAACTTTCGGATCAGGTCACTAACTTATCTACAAAGGTAGATGATGATCTGAATGACACAAGACCCGTAGCCTTCAATGACACAGAAGAGTACGAACAAATTAGGAAATTCAAACAAAATCAGAATCAAATTAATACACAACACCAAAGAGAAATCCGGGAAGTACAAGATCAACTGACACAGTTAATACAAGAATTACGTATTTCAGAGGATACTCGCGCCCCAATACGGGAAGAGGGACACAGAAATACGGAACAGCCACAAAATAATAACACAGGGCATTTCGGAAATTATGAAAGAAATTGGCAACGTGCACCGAATTTTGAGATGGAACGGCCGACACGACCTAACAATGACCGATATGCGACTCGCCGACATGATGATTTTGACTATAAGCTGTTCATTACTACACGTAAATTCAAAACATTTAAGAATTCTGGCAACGACATTCATCCACAAGCATGGCTCCATCAATTTTCTCATTGTTTTCCTCCCAACTGGTCATTGGAGCACAGATTAGAATTTATGTGTGGCTACTTAGAGAATGAACCAGCTGTGAGAATGCGATCGGTCATTCACGATTGCCACAGTGAAGGAGAATTTTACCATGCCTTCCTCTCAGCATATTGGTCGCAAGCTACACAAGACCGTGTAAAACATGGCATCATAATGATGAAACATTTCGAACAATCTGAATTCTCCAGTCTTGTGAAATATTTTGAAGACATGTTGCACAAGAATCAGTACCTGTCAAATCCATACAGCCCCTCAGAACTCATCCGCATTTGCTTAATCAAATTACCTGAACATTTACGACACATTATTTTGGCAGGACGTTGCAAAGACGACATTGAAGCTTTTCAGGGACTGTTACAAGAACTGGAAAGTGACACTGACAATCGCGGAACGCAGGAGCACAACAATTACAGATCACATCAGTCGCAATTCCGCGATGAAAGAAATAATAACTGGACGCGACAAGGCTATTCTCACAACACAAATCGTGACCAAAATAGACACCACCCGTATGACAACCGTTGGCAGAGTAGTAATAACTACAGGGAAAGATCACCTCTCCGTGGTAATGACTATCACAGAGACAATAAGAGAAACAGACAATATGGGAACCAAAACAATTATTACCAGGGGAGACAGAATAACTTCAGACGCAACAGTTCAGCGCGGAGTTACGATTCAGGGAGAAATTCTCCACCACGTGACCGACAAGGAAGAAACTACGGATTCTACCGAAATGACGACAGACGATATGATCATAACGACAGACGTCAATTGCATCAGAACTGGCGGGATTCAAACAGAGCAGGGCCCTCTCGGCAAGGCGAATTTGTAGAAGTTAGGTCTCCTAATCCCAATAACGACGCGCGCCAACAAAGAAACAGACAATGACTCACACCGCAGGCAGCCGCGTGCGCCGGCTGGCTCAGAGAAAAATAACATAGACGCTAACCTTGAGAAAAATTCCAGTATTCTTTACCGACGTATACCGCCTGACAATTGCATTCAAGTTCAAACTCTGAGTACTATGAAGAGTAAAGGTTTACACCACATTTCACATGTAAAACCATTTATTGACAGATAATCTGCCTTTTAACTTTGTCTTTGCCATAAAACGTTTCACTTCACGTTACTAGTATGCTTTAGAAACTGTTACCATGCAACAATGTTTGAAGTTAAATATCCAATTAAAAACCAAGATAACTTATTTAAACAGAAATGACGAATGCATTGTTATAGTGAACAGACGTCACAGTGTTATTGTGTGTGTACATTCTTGCTTGTTTGTTGCACGATTATGGAACGACTATAAGGCTTACATACTTAGAACATTTACCAGTACTGCTAATGAGATTTTAATGCAACATTTTGGTTTACTTGAAAATATATTCTGGATTTAAAGTACTTTCAGTGAGATACCAGATGGCACAGAAGTTAGTTTATGTGACAGCTACACGATTTTATCACGACGCTACTAATGAGTGACAATTTACAATGTTGCTTTTGCGGTGTATCTGTTTTATATCTGCACAGTTTTCTGAATTCTTCTGGAAAGAAAAACATGTTTTAGTAGTAACTTTTGTGGTATAGCAACAATGAGACAGCCTTTTTCGTGGCACAACATTACGTTACTGTACAGTACTTTCTTCATCGCGGCAATAAGCGTAATAACTAAGACATCTATACGCAAAGCATTTCACTTTTGTTTATCATGAGGTAAGTACATTGGCTTCTGCAGAACTTAGCTTTCGGAGGACGATAACTACGACACTTCCAAAGAGATTATGTTGCAACAAGACGCACATTTAGCGCTACAGTACACGCACTTGAGTGATTAATCTTATACTTAAAACACTTATTTTTAAAGATTTTTGAATTACAAAGAAAGTTTTCCGTGATACATTTCATTCCATTGCTGTAATTTGTAACACCTGAGGGCATAATTACATAAATCCTCAGGGGGGTACATGCTTACTTTGTGTACCATGTGTTTGGCAAGCACAAGGAACCCTAGCTAATATGGTATTTGCTTATACAACTTTACACATCGGTACCATATTTCTCTAACACACAAATTACACAGCTATCTGATCATGTAACTGAGAGAGACAAACATTTATTTTACTATATCAGTGACAGATGTTTACGTAATTACACCGTTGGATAACTTCACACTTACGAAATTGTATTTTGTCTGTACTGTGTGAACTCTTCATATTTTTTCGGAACCATTGTGATACTATGAGAGCTTTGAGATATTTGGTATGGGATCATGATTTTAAAGTACGTTTGAGGTAGATGACACTATTGAAATGAGCAGAGAATTTTTTTTACGTTTTGAAATTATTGGAGGAAGTTACGACGATTTTAAGATTTGACTGAAGTGTTATGATGTTATTATTACGACGACGATGTGTATTATGTTGTTGAGGAATGTTTATTATGCTACGTATTTCTCATGATGAAATATTGAAGAAGTGTCGACGAATATGTATATGTATAATGAGGTAAGGAATAATGAGTAGTGTTTAGGGACTCTGATTTATGAAAAGGATGTTGGAAACCAAGAAACGTACTTTAAGAGTTACGAAATGTGTGTGTATATGCGTGACTGTATCACAATGCTGATGAATATTTTTTTTGGACACTTATATTTATAGGATTTTGTTTCTACAGATTTGCAACGCTAATTCTTGACCTGTGAAATATTTTTATATGAGACTACCACGGTAGCAGAATCTCCTGTCGTAAATATTTCCGTACGAAAGTTAAGTGACCACCTGCACGTAATGCGTCGCGGGCACCCAGCTGTGTCAGACGCCTGGAGGAAAAGCCATTGCGAGCCCTTTTCAGCGGCACAGGTAGCACAAAAAAAAAAGGGGAGGCCATTATCCTTGGAAATATTCTTACATCTGCAAACCTGATAATGACAAGTGTCTTTCTACGAGAATTGAGAGCTACTGACTTACGAAATGCCACATAGCTATTGAATGATGTTTTTATGCTTTGGTTTGCGTAATTGCTTATTTCATTTGATATCTGGTTTCCAGCTGTGTTGCAGCATTGCTTTTATAAAATGAAATGCATTTGCTAATGTGAACACTTTCTGTCAACAGATCTATTAAATAATTATTTTATGATCCACATTCTTTAAAAAAGGAGCACTTGGACAGGAAAGAACAATAAGAAGGAACTAGTAACTGCATTCATAATTTTCTTTTCAAGTAATTGGTAACTTTTTGGTAGAATAACTTCTTGTGGTGCACCACTTTAATTACTTAGACATTAAGATGTGATTATACATTTGCCTTATTTGCATTGTTATCTTTAGTGTACTATTTTTTCTACTTGAGCTATGTCATGTTTCGATATAAGCTGCTGTTTGCCAGGCATAGTGCTACTGAACTTTAATTTGTGTTACTCTGCTAAGCCAGATTTATTTTTTTTTTTTGCTGCACAGTGCCCTATATTAGTTGTAATATTACAATTGCTGCTGCTAGCTTTGCCAATCTGTACTTTTTGTCATTGCTGCTTGTGTTAATTGTTTTATGTGATGCTGCATTGCCTCGTCCCTTAGTTTAGCATCTGAGCTCAGTAGATTTAAGTTAGCTTAAGAGGGGGTAGCCTCTAAGAGAATGAGTTGCGATGAATTGGAAGAAATGCATTGAGAAAACAGGTTTAGGTAGGATTTTCTTGGAAATAAATGATGAGGTAAGATAATGGAAAATAAAAATGAGGTAAGAAATGTGTGAACATATAAACACAGAAAGCATGCTTAGTTAGAATTTTTTTTCGTGGAAACAAAGGATGAAATAAGAGGAAAGATATATGAAGTTTTGGGTTGGACTGCAGTACCAAATGTTACACTGAAAACGAACCCTGTCCTTTCCTATTGGTGTTATCCCACTATGTGTTTGTGTACCCTTGAGTATTTGTTTTCTTCCTGTTTCTGTGTACTGTTTCATAGAATTTTTTTCTCTTCTAATACTAAGCTATATTCACTATGTGGAGGAATACTGTTATCCTCAAATATAAGTTGCATTAATAATATGTTATTTTCTTTGTAAAGTTGTTTACAATTCTGTTCTCTTTCAATGTTCATGTGTGAAATTAATGTTTCGAAAACTATTCTCATTATTTTATGTATGTACTTATGTCACTATTTTTGTAACACTGATGTATATGTTTATTTCTATTCTTTTGTAAAGCCTGTACTACAAATGTTATCTGTATTATTATGTTTTTAATGATGTATTTTGTACCTTTGTAATTGCATTCTTATGTTATAAAATTGTAATTGTCACCAGTTCATGACATTATTAACTTGTTAGTTACATTTCACTGCACACGTTTCTGTTGGTCATAGTATGTGGACAATATATGAGAAGTAGGGACTGTTAGTGTTTGCACGTGTGTTAATAACTCAGCAAGGGACTGGATAACAGCATTGCTGGTTCTAAGGACAATTTCAAAAACTTTGTGAGTGCACAAGTGGTGGTTTATGGACTTGCTATATTATCCGCAAGACTCTTCAATGGTAATTGTGCACCTGCACAGTCACAACAGATGGCTGCTGGCCATCTCTTCAAGGACTACAGTGGGTCTACATCTTTGATGATCCATCAATACCATTATTTCTACAAGGACTGCAGTGGGTCTGCACCTCTGGTGGCCCACCAATACCATACTCTCTACCAGGACTACAGTGGGTCCGCTCTGTGATGACTTACCTACCAATACTCTTCAAAACTTCGAATGACTCTGCTGTGGGTTTGCTCCATTGTGGCCCATTACCTGTCAGCATGTCAAGAGCCAGCATTGTCTTTCCGTTGGAAGGACAACACTACTTCTTCAAGACTGCATGGAAATCCACTACTTCTGTGTGCATTTTCTTTTACTGCTCAGACTTTGAGAAAAACACTGCTATTCTCCTGTTATGTACGATTAGGACTGTCTTTATGGACTGTGAGAAAATTTTAGCTTTTGACCAACATTGTATCAATAAGTGTGTGCATTTGACATGTTTGTTATTGTAATTATGAAAAATTTTATCAAATCATTATTGGCCACTGCCCATAAAATATTTTGTAAAATTTTTTGTGGGGAGCATGGGGGCTATGTAAGTAGGCTGTTTATGTTTTCTTATTGGCAACGTTACGTAGCGCTCAATATGAAAATCACTGGCTGTGCTGTGTGCAGTCTGTGGCTAGTTTGCATTGTTGTCTGCCATTGTAGTGTTAGGCAGCTGGCTGTGAACAGCGCGTAGCGTTGCGCAGTTGGAGGTGAGCCGCCAGCAGTGGTGGATGTGGGGAGAGAGATGGCGGAGGTTTGCAATTTGTCATGAACTGATATACATATTATGACTTGTGATGATATTAAGGTAAATACATTGTTTGTTCTCTATTAATATCTTTCATTTGCTAACTATCCCTATCAGTAGTTAGTGCCTTCCATAGTTTGAATCTTTTATTTAGCTGGCAGTAGTGGCGCTCGCTGTATTGCAGTAGCTTGAGCAGCGAAGATTTTTGTGAGGTAAGTGATTTGTGAAAGGTATAGTTTAATGTTAGTCAGGGCCATTCTTTTGTAGGGAATTTTGAAAGTCAGATTGCGTTGCGCTAAAAATATTGTGTGTCAGGTTAAGGACAGTCGTGTATAATTGTTCAAAGGGGACGTTTCAACTGTGTGATCAAAAGTATCCGAACACCTGGCTGAAAATGACTTACAAGTTCGTGGCGCCCTCCATCGGTAATGCTGGATTTTAATATGGCGTTGGCCCACCTTTAGCCTTGACTACTTAGGCTTTCCCGGCGTAATGAGTCTTGAAGGTCTCTTCGGGTTTGCTGCCGGATCCTAAAATCAACTTGACTCGATATTTCGGCGATTCAGCTGTTCGTCATCTTCAGGAAATGCTGCTTCTGCTGATGAGTCCCGCTGAGAACTGACGCAAGATTGCAATTAGACGTCCTATATAGGCCACCGTTCAGTACACGACGCATGCGCCGCCCATCACGGTTTCTGCCTTCCTAGACAGGGAGGTGGCGCCACCCTAAGTGAAACACTGCTGGCAACGATATATCGCAATCAAGGCCGCACCGAAGAACGTTCAGTTTTGATGCGAGATAATACAGGATTCCACGTTTTGCTAAGAGGAAACCCATTGTCTCTTTTGATTAAATTATCAGCCAACCTAATTCCAATCGCCTCTTTATAGACACTATTCCAAAAACCGGAAATGTTGGCAATCACAACAGTTTCCTCAAATTTCATTTTGTGTCCCTCATTTAGGCAGTGTTCCGCTACGGCCGATTTTTCCGGCTGGTGTAGCCTCGTGTGACGGCGATGTTCCACACACCTGTCATTCGCTGTGTGAATAGAACGGCCAACGTAAGCTTTCCCACATTGACACGGGGTATACAAAATCCCGTGTCAATGTTGATTTTAGGATCCGGCAGCAAACCCGAAGAGACTTTCAACACCCTTAGCCTTGATGACAGCTTCCACTGTCGCAGGGATACGTCCAATAAGGTGCTGGAACGTTTGTTGGGGAATGGCAGCCCATTCTTCACAGAGTGTTGCACTGAGGAGAGGTATCGACGTCGATCAATGAGGCCTGGCACGAAGTCGGCGTTCCAAAACACCTCAAAAGTTTTCTATAGTATTTAGGTCAGGACTCTGTGCATACCAGTCCATTACAGGGGTGTAACCACTGCACCACAGGCCGTGAATTATGAACATGGTGCTCGATCGTGTTGAAAGATGCAGTCTCCATCCCCGAATTGCTCTTCAACAGTGGCAAGAAGGTTCTTAAAACATCAATGCAGGCCTGTGCTGTGATAGTGCCACGCAAAACAAAAAGCGGTGCTGGTCCCCTCCATAAAAAACACGACCACACCATAACACCACCGCCTCCGAATTTTACACTTTGCACTACACACGCTGGCAGATGACGTTCACCGGACATTCGCCATACCCAAGGCCTTCCATCGAATCGCCATATTGTGTACTGTGATTCGTCACTCCACATAACGTTTTTCAACTGTTGAATCGTCCGATGTTTATGCTCCTTACACCAAGCGAGGCGTCGTTTGGCATTTAGAGTCGTGACGTGTGGCTTAAGAGCAGCCGCTCGACCATGTAATCCAAGTTTTCTCACCTCCTGCCTAACTGTCATAGTACATGCAGTGGATCCTGATGCTGTTTGGAATTCCTGTGTGATGATCTGGATAGATGTCTGCCTATTACGCATTACGACCCTCTTCAACGGTCTGCGGTCTCTGTCAGTCAACAGACGAGATCGGCCAGTATGCCTTTTGTGCTGTACGTGTCCCTTCACGTTTCCACTTCACTATAACATCGGAAACAGTAGACCTATGGATGTTTAGGAGTGTGGAAATCTCGCGTACAGACGTATGACACAAGTGACACTCAGTCAAATCACCACGTTCAAAGTCGATGAGTTCCGCGAAGCGCCCCATTCTGCTCTCTCACGATGTATAATGACTACTGAGGTCGCTGATATGGATTACCTGGCAGTAGGTGGCAGCACAATGCACCTAATATGAAAAAGTATGTTTTTGGGGGGTGTCCGGATACTTTTGATCATATAGTGTCTTCAGGAGGAATCGCATCCAAAATGTTTCCAGTGTCATCCTTTCCGGCCAGTCCTTATCCAATTTCGATTCCAGTGTACACTACCTGCGCAAAAGCATCTGGAAACCGCTATGTGATGCAGAGTTGAGTACTAGTTAATGAGAGGCGGATCTGCAAGTAAAAAAGGAGGGACAAGCATTGCGTTTTCAGTAAAAAACTAATAACAACAGATTAGGTCTGTTAGGAGAGTACAGTGACTTAGAACGCGGACTACTCGTTGGATATCACCTGAGTAACAAATCCATGAGGGTATCCTCCTAGAGTTTCCCGAGTCGTCTTTAGGTGATGTGACTGTGAAGATGAAACGTGAAGGGATAACCACAGCTAAACCAAGACCAGACAGACCTCAGTATACTATCATATAGGGACTTTCGAGCGTAGAGGAGGGTGGTTGAAAACAATCGCATGAAATCAGTGGAAGGAATCACTCGTGAGTTTCGAATGGATACCAGCACAATGACTGATACTAACACAATGACTATACGTAGGGAGTTATATAAAGTGGAAGGAATCATTTGTGACTTGTAAAGTGCTACCAGCAGTACCTCTAGCACAGTGAATGCGTAGGGAATTAAACAGAATGGGGTAGAAAACCGAGCAAGTCCTCATATGCCATAAATTTCCGTTGTCAGTTTTATGCCAAGCTTGAGGTGTTATAAACAGCGACGCTACTGGGCAGTGGCCTTTGATTCACGCTATACCCAGCGACAATCCGATGCAAGGGTTTGTTTAGGGCGAGTGCCTGGAGAGCGCTGCCTGCCGTCATGTATAGTGCCAACATGGAAGTACTGAAGAGGTTATGTCTTGCCGTGCAGGTGCTTTTGGTGGTTAGGGTGTGGTCCCCATTTTTAGCTTAAGAAAACGCTAAATGTGGAACCATTTGAACACATTTTACTGCACTGTGTGCTGTGCACAGCAGAGAAACTTTTCGGAAACAATGATTGTATCAGGACGACAATAGCAGTACCTGTCAGGGAATGGTTTGTGGACAATAACATTTCTGAAATGAAATGCACTGCCCAAACTCCTTACCTGAACCCAATGGAACGGCTTCGGAATGAGCTGCAACGTCGACTTCGCTCCAGATAGCCGCTCACAACACCACTCCTCTGGTTTCGACCTTCACAGACGGTCAGCAAAGTTCGTCATGAAGACGAAGGGTGGACACACTGCCCGTTAATGTGCCTAATGTGTCAGTATACTTCTGATCAGTTCGTGTATTTCATTATCATCATCGTCATCTTCTTGTGCTTCTTGTTCTACATCACGCATGACAACCCTGCAATTCACAATGAAGTGCTGGCTTCAAGCTCTTTCTCTATCGTTCCACTCTCGAACAGCGAGCGGGAAAATGAACTCTTATCTTTACATGCGAGCTCTAATTTCTCTTATTTTATTATGATGACCTTCTCTCCCTATCCAGGTGGGCGCCAAGGAAATATTGTCACACCCTGAGGAGAGAGATGCTGATTGAAATTTCATGAGAGGAAAAACGCCTTTGTTTTAATAACCGCCACCTCAACTCGCGTATCATATCTTTGACACTCTCTCCGCTATTTAGCGACAATATAAAACGAGATGCCCTTCTTTGAGCTGTTTTGACGTCCTTTGTCAGTCGCATCTAATTCGGATCCCACACTCCATAGCAATACTCCAGAAGAGGGCATACAAGCGTGTTGTAAGCAATCTCTGTAGCAGACCTCTTGCATTTTCTAAGTGTTATGACAATAAATCGCAGTGTTTGATTTGCTTTCTCCACAACGCTGTCAATGTGGTCGTTATTCCTAATTGTAAACCCTAAGTATTTAGCTGAATTTACAGTTTTTACATTTGTGTGATTCATCATGTAACCGAAATTTAGCAGATTCACTTTAGTACTTAAGTGGATGACTTCACTTTTCATTATTTAGAATAAATTTCCATTGTGCTTTCATTCTTTTTCTACACTCCGTGAATTAGATCCTTGCGCACCACATCCTCGGACTGTCAAGACTTCGTGGCCCTCACGCGTTGTGGTATGTTTCTTTGTGACGTAATCTGTGTCACAATTCATCCTGTCGATATGTTCGTATTCTTCATTTCTCCTAGATTTTGTTTCTTTTGGTAGAATCGCTTTTCGTTCCCAAGACAATATCTCCCCTTCATGTTTTTTTCCCTCTGCGCCTTTGTGTAATCTGGTTTGTCTTACCTAGATCAACATGTAGGATTTACAGAAAGACTTTACTAGTGACGTGTGTTATCGAGGTCTACAATCTGAAATCAATTTGGCAGAAATAACATTATATTTGAAATGAAAATGTCAGTCGATCTTCATTTGATTATGCCATTGTTAACAACGGCCGTTGTAAATTATGGTGCTCAAAACAATTCCAAGAAAAATGTTGGCGTTACTTCAAATTCTTTTAACATGGTTGTGTTCCCAGAACGATAAACCCTCGGTCAATTTCAGTTTATCTGGATTCAGAGGAATGTCGTAACTGAATACGACCATATCGACAGAATGAACTGTGACACAGATTACGTTCCTTGCCTTTCACCTTCCTGTATATCTAGAGGATCAGACTCCATTCTTATACTAGTCTTTGTCTTTCTCACAGGCATGAGGGCGAAGAAGTCTGAGCAGTCCGAGGAAGAGGTGGCGAAAGACCTAATTCACGGAGTGTAAAAAAAAAAAAAAAAAAAGGAAGAAGAACAGTGGCAATTGACTCTAAATAATGAAAAGTGAAGTCATACACATGGGTACTAATAAAGGGAATCCGCTAAATTTCAGTTACCCGATAAATCAAATTTAAAGGCTGTAAATTCAACTAAATACTTAAGATTTACAATTACGAATAAGTTAAAGTGACGATACGTAAAAGGATTCAGAACCAGAACAAAAAGGTCAGCGACGCAGACGCTGCTTGCGTGAAATCAGCTTACCATCTCCGGCCAGTATAAGCGTGACTGGCTCCGAGATGGTGCGATACGATTTTGCATTCCTCCTGCCAACCCGTCTGTCGTGCACGACGATGATCTATGGGCTTTTGCAGATGTTGTTGCGAATAGTGTGGGAGAAGTTCTTGACACTGGGTCCTTCATGCATAGCGACACAAACACGTTCAGTGCGTCGCAGCTCGACAGATAACGTCGCAGGACTTTGTGACCTTAGCTTTCCCGCCTACATAGTCGAGGTCGCTAACACACGTTAGTGAGTCGGCATTCCAGCTGAACTAATTGGTTGGAACGGTGAGAGTGGAAGACATTTTTACCGCCATTTGGCGAGCAAGGGGACTGGAAGTGGCTGTGTAAAGTACCTGATAAGCCTGTGAGAATGACAATGAGTAGTATAAGAATGGGAGCAATGGTGTCTGATCCTCTAGATATACAGGAAGGTGAAAGGCAAGGAGATATACTGGCGGGTCTCGTTTCTAGTGTTGCAGGGAAACAATCTGTTATAAATAAGTCCAGTTAATCACCAGTCACGATGACATACAGTCACAGTAATACATCCTTCACACATGAGGTAGTAGAAATATGGAACTGAACATCAATCAGCAGGAACAAAAGCATATGCCAGGTAGGGAACTACGTGAGGAGAAAACTATCAACAACTCGGGTAATTACACTTCTGAGAGTGTTTGGCAGTTAAATGTGTGTGATTAACAGTCACCCACTGAAATGAGAAACCTTGTGAAATTAAAGAAAGATTAATAGCAGCAACAGAGCCTATTTTGCATTAGAAAGACTTTTCGCAGGGCTGTTTACTCGTTCAACAAAATTAACCATTTATAAAACACCGTACATTACAAGACCAGTGCTTCCATCCGCGTATAACTTGGCATCTTGGACACTGACATCAAAATATAATGTAATGTTGATGCCTTTGAGAGAGTGGTACTTCGAAGAATTGTTGGTTCAAATGGCTCTGAGCACTATGGGACTTAACATCTTATGTCATCAGTCCCCTAGAACTTAGAACTACTTAAACCTAACTAACCTAAGGACACCACACACATCCATGCCCGAGGCAGGATTCGAACCTGCGACCGTAGCAGTCCCGCGGTTCCGGACTGTAGCGCCTAGAACCGCACGTGCACCGCGGCCGCCGAAGAATTGCTAGTCAAACCTGTGAGAGAGGACGATTTGGGGGGTGGGGGTACAGTTCTGAGCTGTACACTGTGTCCCAACTATTAGAAGAAGCCAGATTTAGATGGGGCACGTGGCACGGATGAGTGGTTTCTAAGTAGCTGAAAGGAGCTCTTTTCTTTCTTTCGCTTACGCCGTAGTACCGCAGCGATCGCAGGGTCGGCGTGGTTACAACGGATTTGGCAATGTTAGTGTTAGGAATGCCCGGATGCCCTTCCTGCCGCCACTCCATATCCCCTAGGATGGAATCTGTGTACCCCAACTGTCTGTGTCTAGCGTAAATCGTGACATAGTGCGGACTTGTTTCACATGTCTGCGACGCGTGTAACTGAGGCGGAACGTGGGGACCAGCCCGGTATTCAACTATCAGGATGAGGAAAACCGCCTAAAAACCACATCCAGGCTGCCCGGCACACCGGCCCTCGTCGTTAATCCGCCGGACGGAGCCGATCTGGGGCCGGCGCGCCTACCCGACTCCAGGAAGCAATGCATTAGCGCGCTCGGCTACCCTGGCGGGTTTTTAGGTAGCTAAAAGGATATTATATGGAAATCAGGGGCTCAAACAGGACAGGTTCGACCAAGAACCGGATGGGTAGATAGAGTTCTGGAGGACTTATAGAGAATGGATTGTACAGAATAGAGAGATCGATAGCTACATCGAGATAACTGGCGGAAAACTGTTTAACAGACCGAAGTTCACAATGTACCGTAGAGGCACAAAATATGAAGAAGAAGGAGGAGCAGAAGAAGAGGAAGAAAACTTAAGTATTTGATAAGAATGCGTGATTACATAAACGACCACAAGGACTACTTTAGTTATAAAAAAGGAGCTCTGTTTGTTCATTTATTTAATCGGTACCACTACGTATGCCTGATGAGGGGCAAGGTGGCTAGTTATTGGGTGAGTCTGAGAATCGGACGTCATCTAGTTACCGAAAAGTAAGACGCTCGTCTTCCGAACCACTCTGAGAGCTCGTGACCAATTTTGCTAGAAATTTTTGGAATCAAAGAGAGTACTAATAAAGAATTACGTAGGGCTCATTTGAAATAGCCTCCTCTCCACCTGAAGCATTTTGTAACACCCTGTTTCATATTTTTTAACGTAAAATTAGGCACGACATTATCGCCGGCTCAAAGAAGGTCACTTATGATTGCCTGGTAACAGCATATAAAGATAGCCCTGCCTCCTGCGCCCGTATTTCCTATTCGGGCGACGCCGTTCGTGGTTTTCACAGTACATGGGTGTGTTGTGAGTGTGTGAGGGTTGCAGGATAACGATTTCACGAGGATTTGAATTTTCTTTCAGTAAATTTACATCTAGCAAGTAATTATTTAAGACAAGGCAAAATATCGACACTCTGTAGACCATCTTGGGTTACAACAGTGAAATGGTGTTCATGAATGGCAGCGCAGAAGGTCGAATCACCTGACTGACGTACAAATTTGCAGTCAGTGTGCTTAGGATAACCATGAGAGTGCTCCAGCTGACTTACGAAATAGCACTCCATTAACTCCAGATGTAGGTCCAGTATATCTAATGCGCAGACAGGTTGGTTGCGGGCCCTCAACTGGCCTCCTTTTAACTAACACACGGCCATCAATGGCACCGAGGCAGAACCAGATTTCATCACGAAACACAAGAGACCTCCACGCTGCTCTCCAATGAGTTCTTACTCGACACCACTGAAGCCGCAGATGGCGATGGTTTGTGGTCAGTGGAATGCACTCCTATGGCGTCTGGCTCGGAGTTGTCCATGAAGTAATCGATTTGTAACAGTTCCTTGCGTCACAGTGGTGCCAATTTCTGCTCAAATTGCTGTTTCAGATGCAGTACGATGCACCAGAGACATGCGTCAAAAAATGGTTCAAATGGCTCTGAGCACTATGGGACTGAACTGCTACGGTCATCAGTCCCCTAGAACTTAGAACTACTTAAAACTAACTATCCTAAGCACAGCACACAATACCCAGCCATCACGAGGCAGAGAAAATCCCTGACCCCGCCAGGAATCGAACCCGGGAACCCGGGCGTGGGAAGCGAGAACGCTACCGCACGACCACGAGATGCGGGCAGGCATGCGTCGAACACGATGGTCTTCCCTCTCGGTAGTTCCACGTGGCCGTCCAGTGCCCACTCTACATCTACTTCTACATCTACATCCATACCCCGCAAGCCACCTGATGGTCTGTGGCGGAGGGTACCTTGAGTACCTCTATCAGTTCTCCCTTCTATTCCAGTCTCGTATTGTTCGTGGAAAGAAGGACTGTCGGTATGCTTCTGTGTGGGCTCTAATCTCTCTGATTTTATCCTCATGGTCTCTTCGCGAGATATACGTAGGAGGGAGCAATATACTGCTTGACTCTTCGGTGAAGGTATGTTCTCAAAACTTTAGCAAAAGCCCGTACGGAGCTACTGAGCGTCTCTCCTGTAGAGTCTTCCACTGGAGTTTATCTGTCATCACCGTAACGCTTTCGCGATTACTAAATGATCCTGTAACGAAGCGCGCTGCTCTCCGTTGGATCTTCTCTATCTCTTCTATCAACCCTATCTCGTACGGATCCCACACTGCTGAGCAGTATTCAAGCAGTGAGCGAACAAGCGTACTGTAACCTACTTCCTTTGTTTTCGGATTGCATTTCCTTAGGATTTTTCCAATGAATCTCAGTTTGGCATCTGCTTTACCGACGATCAACTTTAAATGATCATTTCATTTTAAATCACTCCTAATGCGTACTCCCAGATAATTTATGGAATTAACTGCTTCCAGTTGCTGACCTGCTATTTTGTAGCTAAACGATAAAGGATCTATCTTTCTGTGTATTCGCAGCACATTACACTTGTCTACATTGAGATTCAATTGCCATTCCCTGCACCATGCGTCAATTCGCTGCAGATCCTCCTGCATTTCATTACAATTTTCCATTGTTACAACCTCTCGATACACCACAGCATCATCCGCAAAAAGCCTCAGTCAACTTCCGATGTCATCCACAAGTTCATTTATGTATATTGTGAATAGCAACGGTCCTATGACACTCCCCTGCGGCACACCTGAAATCACTCTTACTTCGGAAGACTTCTCTCCATTGAGAATGACATGCTGCGTTCTGTTATCTGGGAACTCTTCAATCCAATCACACAATTGGTCTGATAGTCCATGTGCCCTTACTTTGTTCATTAAACGACTGTGAGGAACTGTATCAAACGCCTTGCGGAAGTCAAGAAACACGGCATCCACCTGGGAACCCGTGTCTATGGCCCTCTGAGTCTCGTGGACGAATAGCGCGAGCTGGGTTTCACACGACCGTCTTTTTCGAAACCCATGCTGATTCCTACAGAGTAGATTTCTAGTCTCCACTCTTCTTGTGACCATACATTCTCGTGGCCCCCACAGCTAGCAGTCACATAAAGTGGCTATATTCCTGCCAAGTCTCACTGTGACAACACAGAGGGAACATCCAACGTCCCGTAGACCTATTCCACGAGCTCGTTAATAATAGTATTGGCGTGTGACGAGGGCCTCCCGTCGGGTAGACCACTCGCCTGGTGCAAGTCTTTCTATTTGACGCCACTTCGGCGACTTGCGCGTCGATGGTGATGAAATGTTGAAGATTAGAGCAGCACAACACCCAGTCCCTGAGTGGAGAAAATCTCCGACCCAGCCGGGAATCGAACCCGGGCCCCTAGGATTGACAGTCTCTCGCGCTGACAACTTTTTTTTTTTTTATAAGAAATTAATTTTTTTTACAAACACTAAATGAAATGCATCCTCCGCAAAAACAAAAAAAATAAAAAATCATTGTAAAACAAATCACAAATGTAAAGGAACAGGAATACAGGGATGTTATTTTTATGTATTTATTTATTTATTTTTCATAAAGATCACTCTGTTAAAAGGAACATGTAGAGCATTTCATGGTATAGTTTGTGCATTATATATGGAGCGGTGAGAGAAACGTGAGGTTCATTTCAGCTGTCAAATGTGCACAGCGACTGCACCCGGCACCTCCCAACTGCGTGGGGGGTCGAGGAAGACTGCCTGAAGATAATTGGCAAAGGTTGTCCGATAGTGAGACCATCTATGAACCTCATTGTGGGCTTCCTGCAAGAAATACCAAAAGTCGAGTCGCGACTTGGCAGCATCCCCATAGAGGTACGCGATCGTCCAACCTTTGACCCAGATGATCGAGTGTGATTTAGTCGCCGGAAAGTAGTCACTCTCCGGATGTAAGAAGGAAGCAGGTGTAATATGTTGCGGGGTCACACGGAGGTAGCAAGCCACCATCTGTCTTCCTAGGAGCCATACCTCCTCCACCGGTGATGGTCGTCATCCACTTGGCGACATTTCGGGCATAGTGGAGTGTCCACTAGTCCAATTGCATGGAGTCGTTGGTTGGTGTTGAACTTGCCACAGGTGACAGAGAACCACAGTGCCCGAACGAAGGTAGGAAGGAATTTTTGGTGCACATGTCTCCAAATCTTCGGCCAATGCAACTTGGGGTGTTTGAGTTCAATGACATTACGACTTATCCGTCGTAGCAGCCAAACATAAAAATCCTTCGCGCATGGTGGTCTCGTGCGCGGAAGCTCGTATCTGATATAACAAAGTTCCACGATAAATGTTGATACATGCGCAAAATGTGACGTAATGTTGCCCACCGCCACCGGAGGTGCGAGGGACGCTGGAACCAGGAGATCCAGTAGGCGGGATGTAAGGGAATCACGCCCGCTACGCCATTGCTTGTACATCGTGGCTAGAAGGAGCACCGTCGCTCGGCAGTGAACATTCGTAAGTCCGAGTCCCCCCTTGTCCGTAGGGAGCGTGAGCGTTGCGTATCGCACCTTGAGGGGCGATCCAATCATCACAAAATAGCCTAGTGCTGATTGAAGTCGACGTCCGAGCGTGAGTGGTAGGGGCAGGATCTGCGAAATATGCACCATTCGAGAAACCACATAAGTGTTCAGATATTCGACTCGCTGCAAAGGATCAAGGCGCCGTAGGAGATGTTGTCGGACCATGGTACGTGTTGTCTGTAAAATACGTCGGTAGTTAACTGCCGCAGTATGTTTTACAGATGAGGTAAAGTCTATGCCGAGATAGCGGAATCGTTGCACATAAGGAAACGGACTGATTTCTTCCGGCGTAAGGCCCCTTCCAACCGGCATTGCTGCCGATTTTTTCATGTTCACTGCACTACCCGCCGTCACACTGTGGTCCAACAACAGTTCAAGGACCGTCTTCACCTCTTCCTCAGAACGAACGAGCAGCAGGAGGTCGTCCGCATAGGCACGACATTTGAAGGTGTAGCCCCGCAGTTCCATCCCAGAAAGAGAATTTGTTAGCCTCCCAATTAATGGTTCCAACGCTATCGCGAACAGCAGCATCGAAAGAGGGCAGCCCTGGCGAGTGGATCGTCGAATTTGAATGGGCCCTGCTATACGCCCATTAACCTGTACCAAGGATTGTGCGCCCCCATAAATCCTTCTAATGAGACCAGTAAAACGGTCTGGAAATCCCATTTGTTCCAGTACAGCGTACAGATAGTTGTGGCGCACCTTATCAAAAGCACTGTCAAAATCAACCGCCACCATCGCCGCTTTAAGCCGGCACTCCTCCGCTAGCGCTATCACATCACGGCATTCGGCAGTAGCTGTTTGCACATTCACCGATCCAGCCGGTGTCGTCTGTTCTGGAGAGAGAACGCTACGAATTAACATACGACATCGGGACGCTAGCAACCGTGCAAAGATCTTATAGTCGGCATTAAGCAGGGTGATGGGGCGATAATGTGTGAACGTAATTCCTGGCTTCGGTTTATGTACTGGCACCAAGAGGCCTTCCATAAAAGCCGGTGGAATAGGCGCGTCGGAATTTAACATCTCGCTGTACATTTCCGTCCATCGCGGTGCCATTTCGTTGCGAAATTCTCGATAAAATTCAGCAGGAAGTCCATCAATGCCTGGGGACCGATTCAACGCACCCTTTGCGATCGCATCATGTACTTCCTCACAGCTAATGGCTTCCAGTAAGGTTCCCGCGGCTTCCACCGTCAGTGTACGGGAGACGTACGTGGCTATACGTTCGAGGTCATCGACAGGGGCTGCTTCTTCCCGATAGATGTGTTGGTAATGATCGACGAATGCAGAGACAATGTCCGCTTGACGCGTCACTCGTCGGTCTTCGCGGGTAATTAATTTCTGTACCAAAACGCGTCGTCGGTGTTTTCGTTCATTCACGACGTGGTGCATGGAAGGAATCTCGTGCATTATCGTATCGTGACATCTGGCGCGCACCATGGTTCCCTGAAGATGTTTCCGAGCTAAAGCCACTAGTTTAGCTTTTATCCTTTTGCGTTCGATCCAGACGTCCTGTCCCGGTGGACCATCGTCCAGGTCGCGCAGTGCTGCAAAATAAAAGTCGGTCGCACGGCGGCGCCATTCTGCCATCTCCCTGCTATATGAGATGAACGTACGGCGAAGCGCCGGTTTAGCACAAGTCAGCCACCAATCAAGCTTCGTCGCATACCTTCCAACACTTCGCTCGCACATCGTCCATGTCTCAAGGATCCGGTGACGGCATTCAGGATCATGTAGATGTTGAATGTTTAATTTCCACGGCGCCTTACTGTTCCACACCTCTCTACGGGGAAGAAGCACCGTACAGATGTAAGCGCTGTGATCTGAAAATGCCAATGGCCAGCGTTCCGCGTCCTGGACATCATTTGCATGAGCCCGCGAGATATAAATGCGATCTAACCTGCTCGCCGAATGACTGGTCACATAGGTGTATCCCGGTGCATCTCCATGTCGTAATTCCCACGTGTCACTAAGTACAAGGTCGTTGACAACGATTCGCAACTCCTGGCTGATGTTTGCTTGCGGCCATTGGTCTTTCTGGCTGAGAACACAGTTGAAATCTCCACCAATTATTACACATTCATAACGTCCATCGAAAAGTGGGGCAATGTCTTCTGCATAAAATCGTGCCCTTTCCCGCCGCCGATTGTTTCCCGACGGTGCATAAAGATTGATGATGCGTGTCCCAAACGTCGTGAAAGCCATTCCCCTGGCCGACGGAAGGTAACACACGTTTTCCACTGGGAAGCCATCTCGCACGTAAACTGCCACCCCACTCCCATTGTGATCTCCATGTGACGAATAGGATTGGTAGCCTGCGATGTATGGGAGTGCAGCTATGTGGACTTCCTGCAGCAAAGCAATATCCACATCAGATGCCCAAATCGTTTCCTTCAGTAGGTGTATTTTGGCCGGTGAACGCACGTCATTTATATTTAATGTCGCAATACGGTTCGCATGGCGTTGAATCCCACTCTGTCTACGCGCAAAAACATCTCCCTGCGTCGGCGCTGGGGGCTGAGTTAGAAGACGTTCTCTCGCCCCTCTCCCTTCACCTTCAGCAATTATTAGGCTGTCTTCGTGAGTGCCGGCTGCCTCTGTATGACGTCCGGCGCCTCCTCAATATCGTCATACCACATCTTTGCAGGCAGTGATATATTCGTGTCCATTGCCACATCATCTGCGTCTGGAGCGCCAACTGGTTGTGCTTCCTCTTCAGCATCACCACGTCCCGGTACCGGCAATGTGACAGACCGCTGCGGGTCTGATCGAACAGTTTCCATTGCCTCATCCTGTTTCGTAGAGGCTGTTGTGTCGTCTTGGTCCACAGGCACATCGTCGTCGGGGCAAGGGGAGTCATCCCCAGGAGATGTCGTGCGACGACGCCGTTTCCTCCTTTTGGGGGAACGTTGTTTGCGTGATCTTCCTTCCGTGTCCTCAGATTGTAAGGAATCACGGCTGCCCGACAGAAAAGCATCCGTAGGAACAGGAAGTGTTTCGAGACCCATCGTTGTACTCGGCGGGAGTTCGGTCGAAACTGATGCTATCGTCTCAGAGTGCGTTCCAGACGGAACAGCATCCTTAGTGGCTGGAACTGCTTCGTTTACTATCAGTGTGCGTGGTGGGAGTTCGGTCTCTTCTGATGTTGTCGCCGTAGATTGTAAGCTCGATGGAGCAGCATCCTCAGTCATCCCGACGTCTGATACAAGGTTTCGGAGAGTGCCATCTTGATCTTCCACCGGGGCTGTGTCCTTTCGGTCATCAGCGGACGCAGTGAGGGCCTTGGCATAGGTGATCGGTAGTACTGTCATCGCTGGCGACGGCTCCCGCACACCTGAAGGCAGTTGCGTAATCCGCCGTTGCATACAGTTCGACCTGAGGTGTCCCTCCTGGCCACAGCCAGAACATGTACGTGGTTGACCATCGTAAATCACCACCGCCCGACAACCACCAATTGTCAGATAGGACGGTACATGTTTCTGAAGGTCAATAGTGATCTGTCGCACTCCGTTAAGGACAGGGTACGTGGCGAATTGTGTCCAGCGTTCTGCTTGTGTGACCATGTACCGTGCCGTATGGCTTAAAAGCCTCGATAACTTCGTCAGCCGGGAGCTCAAATGGCAGCTCAAACACACGTATCGTCCGTACACCCAGACCAGCATGTTCTACAGTTACCGTGCCGACATTCCCGTCACTATGGCAAAATCGGAGACCTGCTTTTGTCGCCTGTAGAATTCTCTCACACGCCGCGTCATTTACCATCTTAACATACACCGTGGGACTAACGATGGACAGGTGAATTCCAACAATATCGTTTGGCGGTATCTTGACGTCCTCTCGAATGAATCGTTCCACTGCTAAAGCCTTTGGTCGTTCGTAGTCTTTGCAGAAATTGAACCGTAATGTAGTTTTCCTGTACTTGTTCGCCATGATCGTTGTTACTAGCCCGCGCGCAGACTAAGTCTACAAGTAAACAAACACTCGCACGCGCCGCACAGGCGGAAGTAACGGACCTCCGCTTTGCACGGCCGCTAGCGCCGAACTGACCACTCAGCTACCGGGGGTGGACTACGAGCTCGTTCAAACTCAGTGAGGTGTTGATAATGGCGTCTTTGTCACCTTGAAGGGATTCTTGACTAACAACAACTCATCACATCCAATCTCAAAGGTAACTAACACTCACGATCGTTATAGTGTGTAAAGCAAACCATATTTGCGTCCTCATAGTGCCGCTACTAGCGTCACGAAACTTGAATAGACATCATATTTCAGATGTAGAAACTAGCATACCAACTTTCGTTCATGTTGCACAGCTGCTTCTTGTTGTGATTTTTCTTCCGTCAGTGTAGTTTCCACTGCCAATGTCAACCCTCGTAAAATGACCAGGTTAATCTTGAATTAAATTCCAAAGGTTTTCGGAGTTTCTCGAAGAGTGACACAACATGGCACTATGGATAGCAGTTCTTTTTCTGGTGGGAATCTGAAGCTCGGTTGTGCTACTCCGAAAGCAGTATTCTGTGTAAATGCACCACATTTTGCAACACTCTTTCCGTGGTCACTTGAAGCTGAAAGAATAATAGAGGCGTTCTATACGTGTTACAGGATGCCGAAAAGGAACTGCACTGCTGTGGTAGAGTAGTCTTAGTAGTAGTGGTACATCTTCAACCGAAGGCTTATTTGATACATCTCTTCATGTTAGTCTTCCCTGTGCATGTCTCACTCCCCATTCTGATTCCCTCAGCACTGCTTGATTTGATTCGCTCTCGCTCTATCACCCTTGTTTCACTTTTGTTCATGTTCATCTGTAACTTATTTCAAGACATTATCGATTCCGTTCACTTCATCGTCCATTAGTCGGTTGCTGTCTCTGACAGAATTACGATGTCATTGCAAAACTTCGATATTTTTATTTCTTCTCGATGAACTTTAATTCGTTTTCCAATTTTGTCTTTGTTTTTCTTTACTGCTTGCTGAATTTAGAGACTGAACGTTGATAAGCTTGCTCTCTGTGAATTTGTTACCAGCAACCTTCAGAATTTCAGAGTTAAAAGCTTTCTCTAAAACTAACAATTTTATGGACGTGGGTTTACCTTTCCCAATATAAGAAACTCGTAGTGTCAGTACTAACTCTCGTGTTCTTGCATTTTTCCAGAACCCAAATTGATCTTCCCCGAGGTCGGCTTCTCTCAGTCTTTCCATTCTCCTGTAAATAATTCGTGTCAGTATTCTGCAAAAATGACCCATTAAATTGATGCTTCTGTAATATTCACGCCTTTCTGTTCATATCTTCTTTGCAGTCAGCATTATTACGAGTACATTCTTCTTGAAGCCAGAGTATTTCATCTGAATCAGATATTGTATGTCAGGTTGAATAATTTTGTCATGGTCCTCCAAAAGATTTCACGTCTACCTGCTACATCTTATTTCGACCTTCAATGCTCTGTCAAAATCTTCTCGCATTGTCATTAATCCATTTCTTCTTTCTCCCTTTCTGTAACAATTTCTTCAAATTTATTTCCATTGTACAGACCTTCTATGTATTCCTTCTTGTTTCACTTTTTCTATCTTTGTTTAGTAGCGTCTTCCTTTCTGAGCTCATGATATTCATACATCGGCTTGTATTTTGTCCAAATGTCACTTTAATTTTTGTACAAGGAGCATCAATCTTTCCTATAGCTATCCATGCTTCTACAGGTTTACATTCCTCCTCTACCAAGTCCTGCTTTTGCCATTCGCATTTTATTTCACATTTTACATATTATAACAATAGTGAACCCCTGTTCCCCAAGAACCATTGACATTGCCTTTTTGGTGGGATGGCTTGTGTGCCGTACCGCAGGTGCAGCCACAACGAGGGGTATCTGTTGAGAGGCCAGACAAACGTGTGGTTCCTGAAGATGGGCAGCAGCCTATCCAGTTGCTGCAGGGGCAACAGTCCGAATGAATGGCGCAGCTGGCCTTGTAACATCAACCAAAACGTCCTTGCTACGCTGGTACTTCGAACGGCTGAAAACGAGGGGGAACTGCAGCCGTAATTTTTCCCGAGGGGATGCAGCTCTGCTGTATGGTTAACTGATGATGGGATCCTCTTAGGTAAAAATATTCTGGAGGTAAGATAATACCCCGATTTGGATCTCTGGGCGGGGACTGCTTAGGACGACGTTATTATCAGCAGAAACAAAACTGGCTTTCTACGAATTGGAGCGTGGAACGTCAGATCCCAAAGTCTGGCAGGTAGGTTAGAAAATTTAAAAAGGGGAATGGATAGGTTGAAAGATATAATGGAAATTAGTGAAGTTTGGTGGCAGGAGGAACAGCAAGTCAGGTGAATAGAGGGCTACAAACATAAAATCAAGTTGGGGTAATGCAAGCGTGGGTTTAATAATGATTAAGGAAATAGGAATGTGAGTAAGATACTATGAACAGCGTAGGGAACGCTTTATGGTGGCCAAGGCAGACACTAAGCCCGCATCACAGTAATACAAGTTTATATGCCAACTAACACCGCAGATAATGAAGAGATTGAAAAAGTGTGTGATGAGATAAAATAAATTATTCAGATAGTTAAGGGAGACGAAAATTTAATTGCGATGAGGGTCGAGAATTCGATAACAGGAAAAGGAAGAGAAGTAAAAACAGTGGAAGGGAAAATAGGAGGTGATTTAATTGTGATGAGGGACGGGAATTCGATAGCAGGAAAAAGGAAGAGAAGGAAAAATAGTGGATGAGTATGGACCGGGGGAAAGGAATGAAAGAGCAAGCATAATTTCATCATCGCCAACACTGGTTTAAGATTCGTGGAAGAAGATTGTATACGTGGAACAGATGTGGTGACACCGGAAGGTTTCAGATTGACTATATAAAGGTTAAGACAGAGGTTTAGAAACGAGATTTTATACTGTAAGACATTTCCAGTGGCAGATGTGGACTCTGGGAACGACTGACTGATTCTGAACTGTAGACTAAAACTGAAGAAATTGGGAAAACGTAGGAAATTAGTGAGGTGGGACTTGGAGAATTTCAAAGAACGAGAGGTTGTTGGGAGTTTCAGATGGGTGGCTTTGAGAGATGAAATGGTGAGGGCTGCAGGGGATGATATAGTTAAAAAGACAAGGTTTAACAGGAATACTTAGAGAACACAGGAGATATAAATTTAGTTGATGAAAGAAGCTTATATAAAAATGCGGTAAATGAAGCAGGC
This sequence comes from Schistocerca americana, assembly GCF_021461395.2. NCBI lineage: Eukaryota > Metazoa > Arthropoda > Insecta > Orthoptera > Acrididae > Schistocerca > Schistocerca americana. The sequence continues at coordinate 1,102,960,657 of NC_060119.1, read as the reverse complement.
GAAAGGAAATACAAACGTCTAAAAATGAGATTGATAGGAAGTGTCAATGGCGAAGCAGGAATGGCTAGAGGACAAACAAAGATTTACAAGCATATATTAACAGGGGTAAGATAGATAAAGCCAATGGGAAAATTAGATCCACTTTTGGAGAAAAGAGAACCACCTGTACAAAAAACATCGAGTTCAGATGGAAAACCAGTCTTAAGCAAAGAAGGGAAAGGTGTAAGGTGGAAGGAGTATATAGGAGATACAAACAAGGGAGTTGCACTTGAAGGTAGTAGAAATGAAACAGGATGTATATGAAGATGAGATGGGAGTTAGGATACCACGAGAAGAATTTGACAGAGTATTGTAAAACATTAGTCGAAAGAAGACCCCGGAAGTACACAACATTCCGTCAAGTCTACTGATAGCCTTGGGACAGCCAGCCATGACAAAACACTTCTGGTGAGCAAGATGTAAGACACAGGCGAAATAGCCTCAGTCTTCAAGAAGACTGTAGTAACTCCATTTCGAAGGAAAGCAGTTACTAACAGGTGTGAAAATTACCGAACTATCACTTTAATAATTCAGGCTTGAAAAATAATAACTCGAATTCTTTACAGACGAGCGGAAAAAATGATAGAAGTTGACCTCGTGGAAGATCAGTCAGATTCTGGAGAAATGTAGGAACACGTGAGTCAATACTGACCCTACGACTTATCTTAGAAGATAGGTCAGGAAAGGCAAACCTACGTTTCTAGCATAAGTAGACTTAGAGAGAGCTTTTGGCAATGTTGACTGGAGTACTCTCTTCCAAATTCTGAAGGTGGCAGGGGTAAAATACAGAGAGCGAAAGGCTATTTACAATTTGTACAGAAACCAGATGGCAGTTATAAGAGTCGAGGGATATAAAAGGAAAGCAGTGGTTGTAAAGGGAGTGAAACGGGGTTGTAGCATATCCCCGATGTTATTCAATCTTTATATTGATCAAGCAGTATAGGAAACAAGAGAAAACTTTGGAGAGGGAATTAAGGTGCAGAGAGACGAAATAAAAACTTCGATGTTTGCCGATGACATTGTAATTCTGTCAGAGACAGCAAAGGACATGGAAGAGCAGTTGAACGGGGTGGACAGTGTGTTAAAAGGGGGATATAAGATAAACATGAACAAAAGCAAATCGAGGACAATGGAATGAAGTCGAATTAAATCAGGTGATGCTGAGGGAATTAGATTAGGAAATTAGACACTTTAAGCAGTAAATGAGTTTTGCCATTCGTGAAGTAAAATACTGGGCGATGGTCGAAATAGAGAGGATATAAACTGTAGACTGGCTATGGCAAGTAAAGCGTTTCTGAAGAAGAGAAATTTGTTAACATCGAGTATAGATTTAAGTGTCAGGAAGAGGTTTCTGAAAGTATTTGTATGCAGTGTAGCCATGTATGGAAGTGAAACAAGGACAATAAACCGTTTAGACAAGAAAGGAATAGAAACTTTTGAAATGTGGTGCTATAGAAGAATGCTGAAGATTAGATGGATAGATCGCATAACTAAATGAGGAGGTACTGAATAGAATTGGGGAGAAAAGAAATTTGTGGACAACCTGACTGGAAGAAAGGTTTGATTGATAGGACACATTCTGAGACATTAAGGGTCCTCCATTTTAGTTCTGGAGGGAAGTCTAGGGACAAAAATCGTAGAGGAAGACAAAGAGATGAATACAGGAAGCACATACAGAAGGATGCAGGCTGCAGTCGTTATTCGGAGATGAAGCGGTTTGTACACGATAGAGTTGCATGGAGAGGTGCATCAAGCCAGTCTTCCGACTAAAGACCATAAGAACAAACAAAAACAGTAATGAATAAGATGATTTTCATAAGATTTAGTTTAAACATTTACCGTTCGTATCTAGATCTGGAAAACTATTTTCAATAATTCTCTGCCTGCAGGGCTGTCCATAAATCCGAAATATAATGAGGGGATGGAGATCTCTTCTGAACAGCACATTGCAAGGCATCCCAGATATGCTCACTAATGTTCATGTCTGGGGAGCTCAGTGGCCAGTGGAAGTGTTTAATCTCAGAAGAGCGTTCCTGGAGCCACTCTTTAACAATTCTGGACGTGTGGGTGTCGCATTGTCCTTCTGGAATTGGCCAAGTCCGGCGGAATGCACAAAGGGTGTGAATGGATGCAGATGATCAGACAGGATGCTTACATACGTGTCACCTGTCAAAATTGTATGTAGACGTTTCAGGAGTCCCTTATCAGTCCAACTGCACACGCCCAACATCATTACACAGCCTCCTCGAGCTTGAACAGTCCTCTGGTGATAAGATGGGTCCATGGATTCATGAGGTTGTCTCCATGCTCGTACACGTCCATCCGCTCGGATACAATCTTGAACGAGACTCGCCCGACCAGACAACTTGTCTCCAGTTATCAACAATCCAATGTCGATGTTGACGGGCCCAGGCGAGGCGTAAAGCTTTGTGTCGTGCAGTCACTATGGATAAAGGAGTGGGTCTTCGGTTCCGACATCCCATATGGGTGATATTTAGTTCAATGGTTCACACGATGACACTTGTTGATGACCCAGCATTGAAATGCGAAAGGATTGCACTTGTGTCACACTGAACGATTGCCTTCAGTCGTCGTTGGTCCCGTTCTTGTAGAATCTTTTTCCGGCCGCAGTGATGTCAGAGATTTGGTATTTTACCGGATTCCAGATATTCACGATACACTCATGAAATGGTCGTACGGGAAAATCCCCACTTCACCACTACCTCGGAGATGCACCGTCCCATCGCTCGTGCCCCGAATATAACACTACGTTCAAACTCACTTAAATCTTGATATCCTGCTATTGTAGCAGCATAACCGATAGAACAACTGCACCAGACACTTGTCTTATATAGGCATTGCCGACCGCAGCGCCGTATTCTTCCTATTTACATCTCTCAGGACGCATCCCTATACCAGTTTCTTTGGCGCTTCAGTGTATATACTGCGTACATATTTTTACTTTACCATAACGCTGGTGTACGAACCAAATCGGTTTTCTTCGGCTTACAAACTTACCGATAATTAAAAACTATTGAAACGGTACAGTAGTTTCCGCTCCATAAACAGCAGGTTTCGCTGCTCGCTTGCACCGCCGCCAATTTTACTGCACGACGCGGCCGGTCGCGGATGCAACAGAACCCTTGTGGACAGGTGGAAAGAAATGTGTCAGGCTTCATAATACGTATTTATAGGAGTAGTGTATTATGGATTTCTTGTACGTGAATGTGAATCTGCACTTGAACTTTCCTAATCCTCCTCACACCTTTCCATAAAGCGTGGCCAAATATTAGTTGGGAAGTAGTTCTGTAGTATAGTAGTGCCAACCTCACTCCTGGGTAGGGGATCAGGGAGACAGCACAGGCAGGTAAAAGTCAAAGACGTTCCAGTGTCACAAGATATGGGGTGGAGAGGTTGGGCACGGCCAAGTGGCTCGACCATCCTCTCCACCGGGGCCCAGGAAGACCTCTGGGTGCCCACGATATTTGGGGGGGGGGGGGGGTTACAGAAGACGGGTAAGTGAGCAGACATGTCCTCAGTGCGTTTGTCTCGATGTTCACACGTGGAAGAGAGGTATTTGAAGATTTGCACTAATTCTTTTATTTCCAGCTTCGGATTGTGTACGGAAATGGATGTTCTCGTTTAATTTCGGAAATTTGACCCCCTGTGTTAATGTATCTGGTCCCCAGTTTGCCCGTTATCCTCCTCATACAGTGGATGTCCCATGTAAAATATTGGGAGACTTTGGTGGAATACATTTGGCCAAAGCAATTCCGTGTTGCCCGTAAAAATGTGCGTGTAGATTAGTATATAATACATACGACCTATAACTTGTAAAATTGTAGTATCTGTCAACTGGAACAATTTCGGCAATCGCTGTAAAGTCGAGTGTTAATGTTTAAAATAAGTAGGTAATCAATTGTCAGCAATCTTTAACATACCCCAAAAATCACATAGGAGCAAAGTTGAAGGAATTAATTTAAAATAAAAGATATAGAATGCAGGGACCCACACATCAGCGAGTGCACCCTCCAGCCCCTTGCCTAGTTGTTGTTGTTGTGGTCTTCATTCCTGAGACTGGCTTGATGCAGCTCTCCATGCTACTCTATCCTGTGCAGGCTTCTTCATCTCCCAGTACGTACTGCAGCCTACATCCTTCTGAATCTGCTTAGTGTATTCATTTCTTGGTCTCCCTCTCCGATTTTTACCCCCCACGCTGCCCTCCAATACTAAATTGGTGATCCCTTGATGCCTCAGAACATGTCCTACCAACCGATCCCTTCTTCTCATCAAGTTGTGCCACAACCTCCTCTTCTCCCCAATCCTATTCAGTACCTCCTAATTAGTTATGTGATTTACCCATCTAATCTTCAGCATTCTTCTGTAGCACCACATTTCGAAAGCTTCTATTCTCTTCTTGTCCAAACTTTTTATCGTCCATATTTCACTTCCATACATGGCTACACTCCATACAAATACTTTCAGAAAAGAATTCCTGACACTTAAATCTATACTCGATGTTAACAAATTTCTCTTCTTCAGAAACGCTTTCCTTGCCATTGCCAGTCTACATTTTATATCCTCTCTACTTCGATCAGAATCAGTTATTTTGCTCTCCAAATAGCAAAACTCTTTTACTATATTGTCTCATTTCCTAAATTAATACCCTCAGCATCACCTGCTTTAATTCGACTGCATTCCATTATCCTCGTTTTGTTTTTGTTGATGTTCATCTTACACCCTCCTTTCAAGACACTGTCCATTCCGTTCAACTGCTCTTCCAAGTCCTTTACTGTCTCTGACAGAATTACAATGTCATCGACAAACCTTAAAGTTTTTATTTCTTCTCCATGCATCTGTTGAGAGGCCAGACAAACGTGTGGTTCCTGAAGAGGGGCAGCAGCCTTTTCAGTAGTTGCAGGGGCAACAGTCTGGATGATTGACTGATCTGGCCTCCTAACACTAACCAAAACGGCCTTGCTGTTGTGGTTCTGCGAACGGCTGAAAGCAAGGGGAAACTACAGCCGTAATTTTTCCCGAGGGCATGCAGCTTTACTGTATGGCATGGAGAGCTGCAACAAACCAGTCTCAGAACTGAAGACCACAACAGCAAACAAGGATTTTAATACCTACTACAAATTTTTTTTATTTTCTTTACTGCTTGCTCAATATACAGATTGAACAACATCGGGGAGAGGCTCCAACCCTGTCTCACTCCCTTCCTTGCTGCTTCTCTTTCATGTCCCTCGACCTTTATAACTGCCATCTGGCTTCTGTGCAAACTGTAAATAGCCTTTCGCTCCTTGTATTTTATCCCTGCTACCTTCACAATTTGAAACAGAGTATTCCAGTCAACATTGTCAAAAGCTTTGTCTAAGTCTACAAATGCTAGAAACGTAGCTTTGCCTTTTCTTAATCTAGTTTCTAAAATAAGTCGTAGAGTCAGTATTGCCTCACGTGTTCCCATATTTCTACGGAATCCAAACTGATCTTCCCCGACGTCAGATTCTACCAGTTTTTCCATTCGTCTGTAAAGAATTCGCGTTAGTATTTTGCAGCCGTGACTTATTAAACTGATAGTTCGGTAATTTTCACATCTGTCAACGCCTGCTTTCTTTGGGATTGGAATTATTATGTTCTTCTTGAAGCCTGAGGTTATTTAGCCTGTCTCATACATTTTGCTCACCAGATGGTAGAGTTTTGTCAGGACTGGCTCTCCCAAGGCTGTCAGTAGTTATAATGGAATGTTGTCAACTCCCGGAGCCTTGTTTCGACTTAGGTCTTTCAGTGCCCTATCAAACTCTTCACGCAGTATCATATCTCCCATTTCACCTTCATCTACATCCTCTTCCATTTCTATAACATTGCCCTCAAGTACATCGCTCTTGTATAGACCCTCTATATACTCCTTCCACTTTTCTGTTTTCCCTTCTTTGCTTAGAACTGGGTTTCTATCTGAGCTCTTGATATTTATACACGTGTTTCTCTTTTCTCCAAAGGTCTCTTTAATTTTCCTGTAGGCAGTATCTATCTTACCCCTAGTGAGATAAGTCTGTACATCCTTACATTTGTCCTCTAGCCATGTCTGCTTAGCCATTTTGCACTTCCTGTCGATCTCATTTTTGAGACGTTTGTATTCCTTTTTGCCTGCTTCATTTACTGATTTTTATATTTTCTCCTTTAATGAATTAAATTTAATATTTCTTCTGTCACCCAAGGATTTCTACTAGTCGTCGTCTTTTTACCTACTTGATCCTCTGCTGCCTTCACTACTTCATCCCTCAAACCTACCCATTGTTTTTCTACTGTATTTCTTTCCCACATTCTTGTCAATTGTTCCCTTATGCTCTTCCCGAAACTCTGTACAACCTCTGGTTTAGTGAGTTTATCCAGGTCCCATCTCCTTCAATTCCCACCTTTTTGCAGTTTCTTCAGTTTTAATCTACAGTTCATAACCAATAGATTGTGGTCAGAGTCCACATCTGCCCCTGGAAATGTCTTACAATTTAAAACCTGGTTCCTAAATCTCTGTCTCACCGTTATATAATCTATCTGAAATCTGTTAGTATCTCCAGGCTTCTTCCAAGTATACAACCTTCTTTTATGATTCTTGAACCAAGTGTTAGCTATGATTAAGTTGTGCTCTGTGCAAATTTCCACCAGGCGGCTTCCTCTTTCATTTCTTACCCCCAGTCCATATTCACCTACTACTTTTCCTTCTCTTCCTTTTCCTACTATCGAATTCCAGTCACCCATGACTATTAAATTTTCGTCTCCTTTCACTGTCTGAATAATTTCTTTTATCGCATCATACATTTCTTAAATTTCTTCATCTGCAGAGCTAGTTGGCATATAGACTTGTACTACTGTCGTAGGCATTGGCTTCGTGTCTATCTTGGCCACAACAATGCGTTCGCTGTGCTATTTGTAGCAGCTTACCGCACTCCTATTTTTTTTATTCATTATTAAATCTACTCTTGCATTACCCCTTTTTGATTTTGTATTTATAATCCTGTATTCACCTGACCAGAAGTCTTGTTCCTCTTGCCACCGAACTTCACTAATTCCCACTATATCGAACTTTAACCTGTCCACTTCCCTTTTTAAATTTTCTAACCTACCTGCCCGATTAAGGGATCTGACATTCCACGCTCCGATCCGTAGAACGCCAGTTTTCTTTCTCCTGATAACGACATCCTCTTGAGTAGTCCCCGCCCGGAGATCCGAATGGGGAACTATTTTACCTCCGGAATATTTTACCAAAGAGGACGCCATCATCATTTATCCATACAATAAAGCTGCATGCCCTCGGGAAAAATTACGGCCGTAGTTTCCCCTTGCTTTCGGCCGTTCGCAGTGCCAGCACAGCAAGGCCGTTTTGGTTAGTGTTACAAGGCCAGATCAGTCAATCATCCAGACTGTTGCCCCTGCAACTACTGAAAAGGCTGCTGCCCTTCTTCAGGAACCATACGTTTGTCTGGTCTCTCAACAGATACCCCTCCGTTGTATCGTACAGAAAAGGCACGCTCTCTAGGTAGCGTTCTCAAGCTCCCCTCCCCAGTTCTCCGTTGCGCAATTTTCGTTCAGGGCTTGACGACATCAACTTTCATCTGGCGTCCCTAGGCAAGGAAGTCTGAAGGTAATCTTTCACTATCACAATTGGACACAGCACAAAAACAAAAAACGCCCTCATTTCTTACATTAAATTCAGCTGCAAGTAAGAAATGAACGGACAGATGGACTTGTTAATTATCGTCGTTTTCGTCGTATGATTGAAAAGCAAAATTTCTTACAATTGCACTGCAAGGTTACTAGGCCGTGTGGAATTTCATTTGGGTGAATGGCGGGAGGGAGCGGTCCGGACGCCCTGGACCCTCCCCCCCCCCCTCCCCCTTTGACTGCGTCCCTTGGAGAACTGTAACTGTCTCTTTTCTTCCGGGGCGGTGGTCTTCGGCACGAAGTTGTGCCGAAAGAGAATCTGCTTGAAAGAAAGCAGAAAGGCTTGCATCAGTGTTTGCAAATTGGCTTTTTCTTAATTAGAAAATGCAATGTGGAATTTACAGCTAGGGAAGACAGACAGCCCATGTGCCTCGCACCTGCGTTAAGGACGACAGAAATCTGTGGTCGTGTTCTGCCCGCGGGATAGGCTGCCCGGAGCTTCACCCGCCGCTGGGCGGTCGTTAGCGGCTGCCTTTGAAGCCGCATCGGCCGGTAGCCGCAGAGTCAGACAATGGCGGCTCCATTACAGGCGCGCCTAATCGAATCACACGAGGCCGCTGCTCGGGGAACCCCCTGTATCGCGCCGCTCGCCCGCTTTGTCCGCCCCGTCGCGCCGGCGAGCCGCAGCCTTGCCACACGTCGCCTCGGTAGCCGGCCGAGCGCTCCGCGCCGTGTCGCTGCCGCTCGCGAGTGAAACGACCGTGGCCTGCCGCACCGCCTGCTATGTTCCGCTGCGCGAGACACGTTTCGGATCGTTCGTGACATCATCAGACTGAGCTATAACCTCTTTGGTTCCGGTTTTCCTTAGCTCCCGTCCTGTCTCTCCAAGCTGGTGAAGTTTTCAGACTACTGTGAGGCACGCTTCTTGTGCAACCTGAGAATAGATCGTTTACTTTAGATTTAATATTACCTGTCAACATTTATGCACAGCTTTAGCATAAACTGACGGAAGAAAATCGCAACTGGCCATTAAAATTGCTACACCACGAAGATGAGGTGCTACAGACGCGAAATTTAACCGACAGGAAGAAGATGCTGTGATATGCAAATGATTAGCTTTTCAGAGCATTCACACAAGGTTTGCGCCGGTGGCGAGACTACAACGCGCTGACATGAGGAAAGTTTCCAACCGATTTCTCATACACAAACAGCAGTTGACCGGCGAAACGTTGTTGTGATGCCTCGTGTAAGGAGGAGAAATGCGTACCATCACGTTTCCGACTTTGATAAAGGTCGGATTGAAGCCTATCGCGATTGCGGTTTATCGTATCGCGACATTGCTGCTCGAGTTGGTCGAGATCCAGCGATTGTTAGCAGAATATGGAATCGGTGCGTTCAGGAGGGTAATACGGAACGCCGTGCTGGATCCCAACGTCCTCGTATCACTAGCAGTCGAGATGACAGGCCGCATGGCTGTAACGGATCGTGCAGCCACGTCTCGATCCCTGAGTCAACAGATGGGGACGTTTGCAAGACAACAACCATCTGCACGAACAGTTCGACGATGTTTGCAGCAGCATGGACTATCAGCTCGGAGACCATGGCTGCGGTTACCCTTTACGCTGCATCACAGACACGAGCGCCTGCGATGGTGTACTCAACGACGAACCTGGGTGCACGAATAGCAAAACGTCATTTTTTCGGATGAAACCAGATTCTGTTTAGAGCATCATATTGGTGGCATCCGTGTTTGGCGACATCGCGGTGAACGCACATCGGAAGCGTGTATTCGTCATCGCCATACTGGCATATCACCCGGAGTGATGGTATGGGATGCCATTTGCCATTGGTTACACGTCCCGGTCACCTCTTGTCCGCATTGACGGCACTTTGAACAGTGGACGTCACATTTCAGATGTGTTACGACCCGTGGCTTTACCCATCATTCGATCCCTGCGAAACCCTACATTTCAGCAGGATAATGCACGACCGCATGTTACAGGTCCTGTACGGGCCTTTCTGGATACAGAAAATGTTTGACTGCTGCCCTGGCCAGCACATTCTCCAGATCTCTCACCAATTGAAAACGTATGGTCAATGGTGGCCGAGCAAATGGCTCGTCACAATACGCCAGTCACTACTCTTGATGAACTGTGGTATCGTGTTGAAGCGGCATGGGCAGCTGTACCTGTGCACGCCATCCAAGCTCTGTTTGACTCAATGCTGTTGTTACGGCCAGAGGTGGTTGTTCTGGGTACTGATTTCTCAGGATCTATGCACCCAAATTTCGTGAAAATGTAATCACATGTCAGTTCTAGTATAATATATTTGTCCAATGAATACCCGTTTATCATCTGTATTTCTTCTTGGTGTAGCAATTTTAGTGGCCAGTAGTGTGATTAATGTAGAGTAATGATATTCGGGAATACATTTGTCTAGGAAAGATACTTAAGCGATTAATAATGCAAGATGATAGGTTAATGTAAGTGCGAGCTATTGAAAATGTGAACTGCTGTTATATTAATTACAGGTGTAACCGCTAGAATGTTGAATGCCAGCAAGCAGACGAACATGCCTTGTGTTATACAGGTGTAGGATGTCAGTTTGTGGGATTGTGTTCCTTGTCTGTTGCACTTAATTAGTCGCGGGTCACGCTGGAATTATCATTCGATGACGTCTCAGATGTGCTCGGCTGGAGACAGATCTGGTGATCGAGCAGGACAAGACAACATATCTACATCTACATTTGTACTCCGCAAGCGCGGCGGAGGACACCTTACGTGCCACTGTCATTACCTCCCTTTCCTGTTCCAGTCGCGCATGCTTCGCGGGAAGATCGACTGCCAGAAAGCCTCCGTGAGCCCTCGACTCTCTCTAATTTTACATTCGTCATCCCCTCGAGAGGTATAAGTAGGGGAAAGCAACATATTCGTTACCTCATCCAGAAACGCCCCCTCTCGAAACCTGGCCAGCAAGCTACACCGCGATGCAGAGCGCCTCTCTTGCAGGGTCTGCCACTTGAGTTTGCTAAACATCTCCGTAACGCTGACACGGTTACCAAATAACCCTGTGACGTAACGCGCCGCTCTTCTTCGGATCTTCTCTATCTCCTCTGTCAACCCGACCTGGTACGGAACCCACACTGATGAGCAATACTCAAGTATAGGTCGAACGAGTGTTTTGTAAGCCACCTCCTTTGTTGACGGTCTTCATTTTCTAAGGACTCTCCCAATGAATCTCAACCTGTCACCGGCTTTACCAACAATTAATTTTATATGATCATTCCACTTCAAATCGTTCCGTACGCATATTCCCAGATATTTTACAGAAGTAACTGCTACCAGTGTTTGTTCCGCTATCATATAATCATACAATAAAGGATCCTTCTTTCTATGTATTCGCAATACATTACAGTTGCCACTCCCTGCACCAAGTGCCTATCCGCTGCAGATCTTCCTGCATTTCGCTACAATTTTCTAATGCTGCAACTTCTCTGTATACTACAGCATCATCCGCGAAAAGCCGCATGGAACTTCCGACACTATCCACTAGGTCATTTATATATATTGTGAAAAGCAATGGTCCCATAACACTCCCCTGTGGCACGCCAGAGGTTAGTTTAACGTCTGTAGACGTCTCTCCATTGAGAAAAATATGCTGTGTTCTGTTTGCTAAAAGCTCTTCAATCCAGCCACACAGCTGGTCTGATAGTCCGTAGGCTCTTACTTTGTTTATCAGACGGCAGTGCGGAACTGTATCGAACGCCTTCCGGAAGTCAAGGAAAATGGCATCTACCTGGGAGCCTGTATCTAATATCTTCTGGGTCTCATGAACAAATAAAGCGAGTTTGGTCTCACACGATCGCTGTTTCCGGAATCCATGTTGATTCCTACAGAGTAGATTCTGGGTTTCCAGAAATGACATGATACATGAGCAAAAAACATGTTCTAAAATTCTACAACAGATCGATGTCAGAGATATTGGCCTATAGTTTTGCGCATCTGCTCGACGACCCTTCTTGAAGACTGGGACTACCTGTGCTCTTTTCCAATCACTTGGAACCTTCCGTTCCTCCAGAGACTTGCGGTACACGGCTGTTAGAAGGGGGGCAAGTTCTTTCGCGTAGTCTGTGTAGAATTGAATCGGCATCCCATCAGGTCCAGTGGACTTTCCTCTGTTGAGTGATTTCAGTTGCTTTTCTATTCCTTGGACATTTATTTCGATGTCAGCCATTTCTTCGTTCGTGTGAGCATTTAGAGAATGAACTGCAGTGCGGTCTTCCTCTGTCAAACAGCTTTGGAAAAAGGTGTTTAGTATTTCAGCTTTACACTCTGTAGAGCGTGCTGGATTACAATAGCGGTACGTGGGCGAGCGTTATCGTGTTATAAACATACCTTGGGATGTTTGCCATGAACGTCAGTGCGACAAGTCGAATCACCAGATTGACATAGAAATTTGCATTAAGGGTGCGTGGAATAACCGCTAGAGAGTTCCTGCTGTCATACGAAATAGCACCCCAGACCATAACTAGTGTTTCTAGCGGGCTGACAGGTTGGTTGCAGGCTCTCAGCTGTTCTCCTTGCAACCAACACACGGCCACAACTGACACCGAGACGGAACAAACTTTCATCAGAATACACAACCGACCTCCATCCAGCCCTCAAATAAACTCTCGTCTGACATCATTGAAGCCGGTAATGGCGATGGTTTGGGGTCGGCGTAATGCACGCTACAGGGCGTCTGGCTCGGAGCTGTCCTTGAAGTAACCGATTTGTAACAGCTCGTTGTGTCACTGTGGTGCCAACTACCAATCAAATTCCTGCTGCAGATGCAGTACGATGCGCCACACTCATACGTCGAACAGAATGGTCTTCCTTCTCGGTAGCGTCACGTGGCCTTTCGGAGCTCCTTGTGAGCGTACATTATCGTAGCCATCACTGCCAGCAATCATGTACAGCAGTGGCGAACGTGGCATTTTTTGTAGGTTAGGCGGAAAATTATGAATTTCTAAAAAAAAAAAACTTCTTAAAGCAAAAACTTGTGAAATAGAAACACTGCAAAAGTAACTTAGTTTCATATTTCTACAAAGATTGAAACTGCTGCAGTAATTGTTAAAAATAAATGCATAGAAACACTAAACAGGTAAACTTTAATAAAAGTATAATACCGTTATATCTTTTTATAAATTAGTTCTGTCCTCCTCCTTCTGGGCGTGGACATCGATAACACGAGATATGAACTCCTGTCGTTTGGTTGAAGATTTCACAGTTCCCTTCTCTATAACCAAATTCGCCAATTTTGACTGTCTGTCATTTGTCACTGTTTGCGAAGGTAGGTTTTAACGCGTTTTAATACACGCGCGCTTCTTCCGCAAGACGGGTGGTTGCTGGAACCGCAAGAACCAACGATAATAAATTCACACATTCATAGAACACGATTTTGGAACTATTGCTTAGGGTTTAAAGAGGTCCTAAGGCTGTAGAAGTTCATCCTCACTGCTGTAAATGAATATAACCTTACCTTTCAGTTGTTGGCCGGCCGTTGTGGCCGAGTCGTTCTAAGCGCTGCAGTCTGGAACCGCGCGACCGCTACGGTCGCAGGTTCGAACCCTGCATCGGGCATGGATGTGTGTGATGTCCTTAGGTTAGTTAAGTTTCAGTAGTTCTAAGTTCTAGGGGACTGATGACGTTAAGTACCATAGTGTTCAGTGCCATTTGAACCATTTTTCAGTTGTTAACTCTAGGAAGGATATATTTTGAGTAGTTTTCAACTTCATTTTGTGCAAAATTGTTTTGTCTACTATAACCTGAGAACTTTTTCTCATTTATAAGTTCCATAAAATCTGTTTCATGAAAGCCCTGGAATCTAGTTCCCTTGTTTACTATAACTGCGTAAATTATTTAGAACGCTAGCCTTCTCACAATCTGAATACTTGCGTCTGTTTCGTTAAAATTAATTTCAGAAACTGCTGCTGAATTTATAAGCTCTTAGAGCCCATTATGCATTTCAGAATAATTTCCTCGTATCTTAGTATTTAACAGCCTTAATGCAGTTTTTAATTTCGATCTTACAGCGTCTTATGTCCAGAGATTTACCTTGCAAGATGTTCAACAAGATACCTGTAGGCTGGAAAATCGAATTGTACAGCTCCAGTATCAAAAGAAAAGTTCGATTATCCAGATAGACCGATTGCTAGATGTAAAGAATTATCGTCCCACCCCTCATCCTTTATCATATCATTAAATGTTGCTCTCAGGTCTGTGTAGTGAGTGAAAATTCCGCCCTGTTTCACAAGGACTTGGTAGTTGAAATCCACTTTCCCTCATACGTTCACTTCGTTTACTAGAACGGCTAAAAAATGCGAAGAATCCTGATGGATCTGTCACGAAAAATTTTAATTGCGTACTTTTTTACCTGCGTAGAAGAGGACTTAATTTCAATTGATGTGTGTAACGGTGGATAAAGAGAGCATGAGGATGTGCTTGTTTCACGATAAGATGGACACCATAATTTTTCCCTGCCATTGCACTGCAACCGTCGTCTGAACATCCGTAATGCAGGCTATTAATTAATTCTGTGTGTCAGAGGAAGTGCCTTTAAATACTACATCAGATGCTAAATGATCTTTCACGTATGGTTCTTCTGCCAAGAAATCCAAAAGGTCTAGATCATTTCTTTTATTCACTGACACCTCAGATTCGTCATGGTCTCGAAGAGCTATCTGTTGTACTTAAAAGCAGATTGTAGAAATAAGTCTCTTCATTATATTTCTTTTTCGATCAACCACCTCGTTTTGTTTCAAAGTTTCCAGGCGTGTTGCTTCTGAAAGATCATGGTCGGTTCTTACTGTATTTAACAGCTGTTGTGATATGTGAAATGGAACGTCCATGCTTTTCAGCTTTCGAAACGAAATTTTGAAGACTCTCTTTGCTTATTCCCCAGTTACGCCATTCAAAACCGTCGTTACCCATTCCAAATAGCGTGCAGTAAAAACAAAAATGTTTGTTGCTTACAACGTTGCCACTTAACCACGGTTTTGAGTTGTACCATTGTGCTTGGAAATGTCTTACAAATTTTCCATAATATTTTTTTGTAGACAGTCTTGGCGTCGGCTTTCGTTCTTTCACCAGGAGTATATCTTCCAAAGAAAGACGACAGAAGAATGAAGGGTTTTCAGTGAAAAAATTCAGTGGATCTCGTGATGAAATAAATGCGTCCATGGCATTTGGAGGTAGTCAGCAATGCCATGCATTACAAAATAACGATTTAAATATTAGACAACTTCCAGTTTTCCTTTATACAACACAATGACAAGACACATTGACGATGACACATCATACGTGACAGTACACACCGAAATATACTTCACTAATTAGTTATTCACTACCGCTATTTACTACATTTTAACTACAAAATTAATGTTCCAGGTTTCACTATAATCGCGACTAGTATTAATGTTATGAAACCTGCAGACACGCTAGGGAAGTACCAAAGTTTGAAACAAGTAAGGCTACTAAATTTTAATCTGGGAACAATGAAAATATGTAGACTATTTCCTATTATCTTGCAGCGGCATCTAATGATGCATTCACATTTATTTTCTGCTATCGTCGTGCTTTTTTCGTTTTTTTTAAATAAACACAATGGTTTCTCATTCTGCCCGCTTGCTGTTAGAA
This sequence comes from Schistocerca americana, assembly GCF_021461395.2. Lineage (NCBI taxonomy): Eukaryota > Metazoa > Arthropoda > Insecta > Orthoptera > Acrididae > Schistocerca > Schistocerca americana. The sequence continues at coordinate 1,102,945,283 of NC_060119.1, read as the reverse complement.
TGCTACACGATGCGAAGTAGCGCTGTCAGGGAACTGCTGTGTGACTTGTCATTCCACTTAGGCGTGTATCCATCTGCGCATGCTCGCAACAAGCATGGAATTCTGAGCTGCAATTGGTTGCAAGGCTAGAGAAATGGTGCATTATACTGGCTGGTGCATTCTAACGTGCGTAGTGTTCTGGGTTTTTGCGTATCTACCCCACCACTTAGAGCGCAATCAGTGCTCTCAAAACGAAAATTATAGGCCTGCGAACACTAGCCCTGCCAGGTAGGGAGATCCCAGACACGTCTGCTGTTAGACATCAGAAGAATAGCTGTTGTCGGTGCACCTAAAGTATGTGAATGAGGAAGCGGAACTTTAATTTTAGAACAAACAAATTATTTATTACATAAATTACCATACACATTCAGGTTCAGCACGCGAAAATGGTAATCTTAGGAAAATCCTATACAATTTAGGAAGGTCCCGCGTCAAAAATGTAAGGCAAGAAAAATATATTCATCAAATTTAACAATACTTAGTAAGAAAAAGTGTGACTAAAATGCAAGTAGAAATCTCAGCTGAAATATCCGTCAGAAGTATTCACTTTGACAACATAAACCAAGCTACTGTAGCTGGACAGTGTTTCCTATCACCTGTATGACTTATTCGAACCAAACCTCATGATGACGTGGCTGTCACGAACAGGAAGGAATTCTATTACCCTAAGTTAACCCAGTTCTGATGTGACAGCACGCTACTGGCTTCAAAGTTTGGTGCCTCAGCAGTGCGTCATTTACTTTTCGAAGTGTGCAGCGACATTGGCTGTGGTGGCTGGCTGCTGTGTGCGACGTGTCTTGTACCTGTCCACCTCCTAACAATATGCCGGCCTCTCACTGAATTTAACCAGTCGTAAACTTCCCCAAGTTTACGTGAAGCCGAGGACTCTGTGTCCGTAGGTTAAGACAAAATAATTCCGTACACTCGCCACGGCTGGGCAACGTGCTCAGTATTGCCGTCAAAGTTCTCGCACGAACGTTAACTAGAACGACTCGTCTCCTTTTCTCTGCTTTTAAGATCTACGAGGGGTTTAGCATAAATATGACTGAGAGCCTAGTGAACCAAAAATGTTCACAGAAAAACCTCTCTGTATGTCACTACGGGGCGTTAAGCCCACTGTGCAACACTCGACGCCTCTCGAGAGAAGACCAATGGAAGTGCTCGGTGCATTCCGTACCTGCTTGTTCGAGCCAATCAGAATTTTTACTGTCAGCTTCTGCGTCGCAGTAACGCCGCATGCTCCCTTCTTGTCTTCATTTCGTTCAATCAGCGTCCGACGTTTTGTTATTGCGTTTACATTTCGCCTCGTCAGGTATCTTTACATGTGATACCTGCCGGCCGGTGTGGCCGAGCGGTTCTAGGCGCTTCAGTCTGGAACCGCGCGACCGCTACGGTCGCAGGTTTCAATCCTGCCTCGGGCGTGGACGTGTTTGATGTCCTTAGGTTAGTTAGCTTTAAGTAGTTCTGAGTTCTAAGGGACTGATGACCTCAGATGTTAAGTCCCATAGTACTGAGAGAGGCCGGCCGCGGTGGCCGTGCGGTTCTAAGCGCTGCAGTCCTGAACGGCGGGACTGCAACGGTCGCAGGTTCGAATCCTGCCTCGGGCATGGATGTGTGTGATGTCCTTAGGTTAGTTAGGTTTAAGTAGTTCTAAGTTCTAGGGGACTGATGACCTAAGATGTTAAGTCCCATAGTGCTCAGAGCCATTTGAACCATTTGAACTCAGAGAGATTTGAACCATGTGATACCTATGTGCTATTTACGACAGGATCAGGTGATTCTAGTGTTTACTAAAACTGTGACGCAGAGAGCCTTTTCCACCTGCCTTACAAACTCGCAGAGGCAAGGGCCAGACCACTGTCGTCTGAAGTTTGCTTCCTGCAGCGAGGGTCGGTTTGTTGTGCCTTGCTAATGTTTCCTAAAATGGATTTCCATGTCGCGCCTCTGGGTCCTAACATGAGCGACTGGCCCCTTTCACTTCAGTTCCGCATTACTATAAAAATATATGCTTTTATCTGCATGCAAATTAGGAAGGGACCTTTAATTACGTGTACACGAAAGCCACATATGCATCGATTGCTCATTGCACTCATCATTATTCAAATTAAGCTAATTACACCCAAAGTATGACATGTGCCACATCAATCGAATCGGCGTGTTGTGGAGAATCGCATGTGAGGTGATAAAAATACTCTGTCATTTTACAGCATATACGAAGTCCAAACGTAAAATATTTGTAAACATTTATGAGGCTACGTAATCAGATAGGGTTAAATTCAGTTTGGACGGATTATTTTGGAACTTTTTGGGGTGGCTCAGCCTTAGAGCCTTAATGGACGCTTCGCCACTGATGTAGTGTGGCTACATTCCTGTCAAGTCTTTCGGCGATAACGGAGAAGGAACATCTAGCATCTCGTAACCCCACTACACGACCTCGTTCGAACTCAGTGAGGGGCTGAGAATGGCGTCTTTGTCACCTTAAAGACATTCTTGACTAACATCAACTCACCACATCCTGTCTCAAAGACAACTAATGCTCACGATGGTTACAGTGTGTACTTAAAGCAAACCTAATTTGCATCCTAGTAGTGGTGTTGCTAGCGCCACTTTACTGCAACTGGCGCAAAATTTGGATAGACATCATCTCTCGGATGTAGAAACACGCCTACCAACTTTTATTTATGTCACACATCCACTTCTTGGTGTTGTGATATTTTTTACCATCAGTGTATTTTATTTAAATGCTGTCAGCCTCTGTATCTCAGTGGTCAGCGTGTCTGGTTCCTATGTGAAGGACCCGATTTCGATTACCGTTATTGCCAGAGACTTTTCGTTGACGGGAGGAGTGGAATGGAGTGCGCACAGCCTAATAGCGTCAGTTGAAGAGCTTCTTGAGTGAGAAGTAGCGACTACAAGATCAAGAAACCCGACACCTGCTGAGAGAATGATATGATGACCCCATTCTCCCACTTACAACATCTGCTCCCTCTGATGACAGATGCTAGAATAGACCCACAGTTATTCCTTGCTTGTCGTAAATGGTGACTATAGGGAATCTTAAGCCTAGTGAATCTTTTACGATGACGACTCGGCCATTATAGGGATTCCCACTAGTTTTAGCTCATTTCACATTCTTTCCCTCAACCTTTTTGGCTTAATTTCTTTTAGACCCAGTCTAGGGTTTCACGTCCACCTTTACAAAAGTGCCAGCCAGTTGGCGAAGTTTATCTTACGTGGTACTTAATCATCCACCGTGCGCTGTGATCTTTTGCATCTACAGGGCTATTACAAATGATTGAAGCGATTTCATAAATTCACTGTAGCTTCACTCATTGACATATGGTCAGGACACACTACAGATACGTAGAAAAACTCATAAAGTTTTGTTCGGCTGAAGCCGCACCTCAGGTTTCTGCCGCCAGAGCGCTAGAGAGCGCAGTGAGACAAAATGGCGACAGGAGCCGAGAAAGCGTATGTCGTGCTTGAAATGCACACACATGTCAGTCAAAACAGTGCAACGACACTTCAGGACGAAGTTCAGCAAAGATCCACCAACTGCTAACTCCATTCGGCGATGGTATGCGCAGTTTAAAGCTTCTCGATGCCTCTGCAAGGGGAAATCAACGGGTCGGCCTGCAGTGAGCGAAGAAACGGTTGAACGCGTGCGGGCAAGTTTCACGCGTAGCCCGCGGAAGTCGACGAATAAAGCAAGCAGGGAGCTAAACGTACCACAGCCGACGGTTTGGAAAATCTTACGGAAAAGGCTAAGGCAGAAGCCTTGCCGTTTACAATTGCTACAAGCCCTGACACCCGATGATAAAGTCAAACGCTTTGAATTTTCGGCGCGGTTGCAACAGCTCGTGGAAGAGGATGCGTTCAGTGCGAAACTTGTTTTCAGTGATGAAGCAACATTTTTTCTTAATGGTGAAGTGAACAGCCACAATGTGCGAATCTGGGCGGTAGAGAATCCTCACGCATTCGTGCAGCAAATTCGTAATTCACCAAAAGTTAACGTGTTTTGTGCAATCTCACGGTTTAAAGTTTACGGCCCGTTTTTCTTCTGCGAAAAAAACGTTACAGGACACGTGTATCTGGACATGCTGGAAAATTGACTCATGCCACAACTGGAGACCGACAGCGCCGACTTCAGCTTTCAACAGGATGGTGCTCCACCGCACTTCCCTCATGATGTTCGGCATTTCTTAAACAGGAGATTGGAAAACCGATGGATCGGTCGTGGTGGAGATCATGATCAGCAATTCATGTCATGGCCTCCACGCTCTCCCGACTTAACCCCATGCGATTTCTTTCTGTGGGGTTATGTGAAAGATTCAGTGTTTAAACCTCCTCTACCAAGAAACGTGCCAGAACTGCGAGCTCGCATCAATGATGCTTTCGAACTCATTGATGGGAACATGCTGCGCCGAGTGTGGGAGGAACTTGATTATCGGCTTGATGTCTGCCGAATCACTAAAGGGGCACATATCGAACATTTGTGAATGCCAAAAAAAACTTTGAGTTTTTGTATGTGTGTGCAAAGCATTGTGAAAATATCTCAAATAATAAAGTTATTGTAGAGCTGTGAAATCGCTTCAATCATTTGTAATAACCCTGTATTATTGGAGTGGATTTCGTTTGCATCCGAAACCAGCTTTGTAGCTAAGCCACCGTGGGGACTGGGGTTGTACCCTCACGGTTGTAGCACTCTACATGTATGCTCAGGAGTAGGTAGGCCCTTCCTGTTAAACCTGGGGCGCGCTGACTCCGGGCAGTGGCATGTGGCATCTACGTCAGGTATGCCTTACTGTGGTGGGGTCGGGCCCTGGGAAAGGGTCTCCAATTGCAGTGATTGGAATCAGGGTGGATGATGCTCAGTGAAACAGATCATATTCGCCCTAACCGGTGGCCATTCCAACACAGCCATCTCAGCAGACAGAAAAAAAGATTTTAATGCAGAGGCTTACAACTTCACGGCGTTTCCATCTACAGCCACGCTATGGGCTGAGTCAGATGACGAGAAACAGAGGTGGACAGGTCTCTCAATTCTTGATATGCTCCAGAACTGAGAATCTCTTGCAATAACGAAGCCACTGTTTTCCATTGAAATTATTGAGGGTCGATAGAGAAGCTGGTGCATTAGAGAAGATGGGAAATGGATCTTCGATGATCAAAACGTTGATTGCATGCCAGAATGGTTCCTGTGAAAGTGCACAGCCGACTTCCTTCCCCATCCTTCCATAGTCCGATGGGACCAAAGACCTTGCTGTTTTGTCGCCCCCTCCCCCGAATCAACCAACCAAACAAAACGTTGAATGCTAACCAACCACAGGTACTTCAGGCCTGTGACACGCTCAGGGATATACCAGTAACTCTCTCATTATAATAAACTTGACGAGATTCCAACAGGCTCTAATGCTCCAAACAGATGAAGAACTGCCTGCTAACCCAGAGTGGGATCGAATCCATTATGTTTGCCTTCTCCAGAGAGAACCTAAGTATGGACACTGGAACTCTCTTGTTTGACTTTGATGGAAATCCTATACCTGAAAAAAAAAAAAGGTTATGGTTTATAGCTGAGATGTCAAGCCCTGTCTTCCTCCTCCTATAAGATGATCTCGGTGCCAGAGGTTTGGACACTTGCGTAGGGAAATAAAGTGAGTTCTGGTGCACTTTTGATAACAAAATTATATCAAATTAATTATGAAAATTAATTAATTGATCAATCAATTGCCACCTCCGCCTGATGACATCATGGGTTTTCCCTAGCTGGCCCATATCCCCTTCGCCCACCAACCCTGTGGGAAATCCCTGCCCTTCACCTCTCCTCCATTGCCCTTCCATCCTCAACCAGAAAAAATGGCGGGAAATTCAAATTTTGGCGTGAAAATAGGGCTATCGGGATACCTCCACTAACCTGACTCCCCCACTACGATGACATCACCGGTAATGATGGGAAATTGTCTAGCAGCAGGAGAGGAAGGTTAGGTTAGTGTTGGTTCAAAATGGCTCTGAGCACTATGGGACTTAATTTCTGAGGTCATCAGTCCCCTAGAACTTAGAACTACTTAAACCTGACTAACCTAAGGACATCACACATATCCATGCCTGAGGCAGGATTCGAAGCTGCGACCGTAGCGGTCGCGCGGTTCCAGACTGTAGCGTCTAGAACCGCTCGGCCACTCCGGCCGGCTAGGTTAGTGTACTTTATGTATTTGGTAGGAGGCTGAAGTAAATATTGGTCATAATTAAGTAATTAATCATAAAGATCGGACGTAGTTACATATCTATATGCATAGTGCTAAACAACAAGCGCCTAAAGTCACAACGCAGATAAAAATTGAAGATATGACACACAACTGTTGTTATCCTGCTGGAAAAAAATTCACAGTATCACTCGAAACTAGTAGCAGGGTGACTCAAAATGAATAGTAACTCTACATAGGACGCTCCTTTCACCTACAAGTCGAAATAAATGAAACGCTGAATAGGGCAAATACTGAGTATTAGCTCGCTATTCACCTGCCCGGAGGGCGGGCGACACAGTTAAGTCAACTCCATGCTCGTACACCACCTGTCAAATTCACGAGGCTCAGCGGTGACATGCACTTTCAGCTGGATATGTCCGGTCTTTCCGATCACCGGCTACCTCTTCCACGTACCCAGACGCCAGGCAGAGTGGTCCTAGGAAGCCAGCAACATACACTCCTGGAAATGGAAAAAAGAACACATTGACACCGGTGTGTCAGACCCACCATACTCGCTCCGGACACTGCGAGAGGGCTGTACAAGCAATGATCACACGCACGGCACAGCGGACACACCAGGAACCGCGGTGTTGGCCGTCGAATGGCGCTAGCTGCGCAGCATTTGTGCACCGCCGCCATCAGTGTCAGCCAGTTTGCCGTGGCATACGGAGCTCCATCGCAGTCTTTAACACTGGTAGCATGCCGCGACAGCGTGGACGTGAACCGTATGTGCAGTTGACGGACTTTGAGCGAGGGCTTATAGTGGGCATGCGGGAGGCCGGGTGGACGTACCGCCGAATTGCTCAACACGTGGGGCGTGAGGTCTCCACAGTACATCGATGTTGTCGCCAGTGGTCGGCGGAAGGTGCACGTGCCCGTCGACCTGGGACCGGACCGCAGCGACGCACGGATGCACGCCAAGACCGTAGGATCCTACGCAGTGCCGTAGGGGACCGCACCGCCACTTCCCAGCAAATTAGGGACACTGTTGCTCCTGGGGTATCGGCGAGGACCATTCGCAACCGTCTCCATGAAGCTGGGCTACGGTCCCGCACACCGTTAGGCCGTCTTCCGCTCACGCCCCAACATCGTGCATCCCGCCTCCAGTGGTGTCGCGACAGGCGTGAATGGAGGGACGAATGGAGACGTGTCGTCTTCAGCGATGAGAGTCGCTTCTGCCTTGGTGCCAATGATGGTCGTATGCGTGTTTGGCGCCGTGCAGGTGAGCGCCACAATCAGGACTGCATACGATCGAGGCACACAGGGCCAACACCCGGCATCATGGTGTGGGGAGCGATCTCCTACACTGGCGGTACACCACTGGTGATCGTCGAGGGGACACTGAATAGTGCACGGTACATCCAAACCGTCATCGAACCCATCGTTCTACCATTCCTAGACCGGCAAGGGAACTTGCTGTTCCAACAGGACAATGCACGTCCGCATGTATCCCGTGCCACCCAACGTGCTCTAGAAGGTGTAAGTCAACTACCCTGGCCAGCAAGATCTCCGGATCTGTCCCCCATTGAGCATGTTTGGGACTGGATGAAGCGTCGTCTCACGCGGTCTGCACGTCCAGCACGAACGCTGGTCCAACTGAGGCGCCAGGTGGAAATGGCATGGCAAGCCATTCCACAGGACTACATCCAGCATCTCTACGATCGCCTCCATGGGAGAATAGCAGCCTGCATTGCTGCGAAAGGTGGATATACACTGTACTAGTGCCGACATTGTGCATGCTCTGTTGCCTGTGTCTATGTGCCTGTGGTTCTGTCAGTGTGATCATGTGATGTATCTGACCCCAGGAATGTGTCAATAAAGTTTCCCCTTCCTGGGACAATGAATTCACGGTGTTCTTATTTCAATTTCCAGGAGTGTATTTATCAGTGTACTTACATTAAATGTTACTGTCATAGTGTCAACCTGGTGACGTTCGACAGTGAGTGAAGTATCGGAAACACCTCCTCCTGACGACTGTGGCTCTACAAATATCAATTTTCACATATAAATCTATATTCTTCTTATGACTGGACATAATTTTCCACATAAAATCTTTCCTCCCCCTTACGGCTATCGATGAGCTCAAATTGCAGTTTTCTACGTCATATCTGTACCTCCCTTACAACTGGACACCGTCACATCCACATCATTATCTTTACACGTGTGAGAACACTGACTGCAGTAACTTTATACTCCGTCATATGCACATTTCAGACAAGCAGTACAGTTATTGTTTGTATGCGTATAACGTCTGAAAAAATTCTGGTATGACTAGGAGTCTCAGTTCTCCTCAGGACTAAGAAATTATTTGACCTTTAAGTCTTCTGGCAAGTCAGATTCGAGAAGAGACTGCAGATATTTGCAGTCAGCACTTCTGGAAGGTGCTGCATCATGCCAAGACTCTCTCAAAAAAGTGTTGTAAAGCACAGGCGTCTGGCACTGTGTAGTAATTAAAAGCACTCCTGCAGACGAAAGGGTTGGAAAGACATCACCAGTATGGTTTTGTGTACTGTAATAAACATATCAGTCGGTAGTGTGAAGATCTGCCTAGGGCAGCCGATGAGAGAACTTTCTGTGTATCCATATTGTTACAGCTATATTCCCTGCCCTGTTTGTACCTTGCAAGCAACCAAAATTTGCTTGATGAAGGGTACGGTACATACCGTACAATTTTCATTCTATGCTCTTCGTATCCACTTAAGGGAAAGTTCGTGGAAAGAGCGCCAGAGTGAAATAATTACCACTATCACTTTTATATGCAGCCTCTATCCCTCGCCTTAGGTGAGAGTTGGTGAGACCTTTTCCCACGGTAAAAGCCATTGCCAAAGATACAGGTCGGATGGTCCCTATTGTTTCACTACACGAGAAGACTCGCCGTGTGCGCGGAGAAATGACAAGCTATACGAGCAGCGCGCCTGGGTCGCTCAGGAACGTACAGGCACAGTTAAGAGCCTCCTTAATGAGGCACTTCGTATCGTGCGCGGGAACTTCATTTCACGGGCTTGCAACGGGAGCTTTGTACAGCGGTTAACCTGCTGGCAGTAATGAATACCAGCACTTAATCAGTCCGTATCCTGTAACGATGTAATTGAATCGTTTATAAGCGCCGCTTTAGTGCTCCGGCCATCAACGTCCTTGCGTGCCGGGAACATTCCTCGAGCTATTAAAGATCCTTTCTTGCGTCCTCCGTCTTGCCTAATTTCCAGATTTTCCTTTCGTTTAAGTCCTCTTATTTTGCTTCGAAAGAGTTTTATCTTGTTCGAATTTTATTTAATTTTTCCGAAAGTAATATAAAATGCAGAGTTATTATAAATTAATGGAAATGTCCATCTTTACCAGTGCTAAACATAAATCGTGCTGGTCCCTCTTACTATGGGTGACCTATGAATATTCGATGTTGGAACCAATTGTAGATGTCTTCTACCTGGCAAGGTGCGTTTCTTCGCGAAACACACTGTTGCAACTGACTAACCGTGACTGTTTTTTGTTCTTCCTTTCTGACTTTTTCCGTCAGGAATTGGAGTTGATGTTTCATTTCGGTTGCTGTTCTGCATGCGTTGGCTCTTTCATCTGTTTCCTCACCCAACATTTCTTCTTCCCTTTGGGCTGAGCAGTAACGCATCAGTCTTGCTGATAGTCTCTCATTGCGTAATCTCTGTACGTTATAAGCTTTTCTTCTAAGGTTAACATGTTTCTTTAGGTACTTGTTCTTCATTTAATCTCTTTTGTGACACCTACAACTTCATTTCAGCACCCTGCATTTCGCTTTCGTCTTTCGCTTTTAATATCCTTTGTTCAATGTCATTTAGTCTTCTTACAGCTGTTGTTACTGCATCTTTCTTCGCATTTCTTGCGCAACATAATAATTAAACCTACAAGTAACCTTATAGGTCTGGCAACTAAAGCTAAAAAACTTGTACGTAATGTGAAGCACAAACAATTAAAATCAAAGATGGTAAAACAGTCCATGTTAAACTATTGAGGATTTGGACTTCCACTGGGTTTAATATGGACTGTTTTACCGTCTTTGGTTGTAATTGTTCGACTGTCCTTCACATTGTGTATAATAATTAAAAATTTTCAAGGTACATTCGGTACATAACTCTTAAATGTCAGCAGCTCGTGGTCGTGCGGTAGCGTTCTCACTTCTCGCGCACGGGGCCCCGGCTTCGATTCCCAGCTGGGTCAGGGATTTTCCCTGCCTCGAGATGACTGGGTGATGTTGTCTCGTCTTCATCGTCATCATTCATCCCCATTACGGTCGGAGGAAGGCAGTGGCAAACCACCTACGCTAGGACCTTGCCTAATCGGCGGTGCGGGTCTCCCGCATCGTCCCCTACGCTCTTTGGGGTATGGGACCTCATCATCACTCTTGAATGTACTATTTTCAGCATCCTAGAAACTTGTGCACTGGTCTTGACTTCCAGGTTTAGCTTGCATGGTGAGTTTCCCGTGAAGGATGTGGGGCTACCTCATCCCGTTGTCTTCCACCTCTCTTGCACTCCCCGCTGATGAAAAGACAGAACCTTGCCCAAATTTACGGTGTGTTATATGTTAACAAGCCAATGGGATTTAAAATTAATTTCCTATCCAGTTGACGTTCGTACCTGTAGGGGATACATGATCCGTTTGAATCGTTTGGATACTCAGAGTGGTGAGAGGATAGAAAAATGTAAGGAGTAACAAAAATATTCATCTATTCTAAAATCAGAATCAATCAAAACACAATATTTACTCAAAGGCAGCCTTCACTGACGTTGTGCAATGGCAAACGACAAAGAACACATGGACTGAAACCATAGCAAAGTATATAGAACTGCTATTAAACCAGAGAGAAAGAGTCCTGAACCAAGAGCAGATGAAGGAGACAAGAGGCTGACAGGGGGTATTCCGGTGAATCTTACCATTTTGCTGGCGCCTTTGGTATACAGTTGTAGCACGAAATATAACGGGCAATGAAAAAGTTTTTGTTCGAAGTCCTTACAGTCGAGAATATGTACGGCAATTAGGAAAAATCACCGTGAGCATTGAGACAATCGCGCCACCGACGCAACAGGTTAAAGATAACCGTTTGGTAAAACACACTGACCTGTTGTATGAAGATGCCCGTAACTGCCTGCTGCACACCCTCGTCCGCAAGGAATCGTCGGCCCTCCAAAGCCTTTAAGAGATCGAAAGTGTGATCAGCGCGCCGGGAGAGATCGAGTGTCTCGCATTTGAGTTGGTTTAACTTCTGTGTTACGAAATTTTCGCAATGGGGATGTGCATTATCATAAAACAGTAGCACCCGTTCTCGCGCATCATCCCACAACGGTGGTTCTCGACAGATATGCTGCCCGACACACACTCTTCGTTCTCCGGTGAGTGTCTACAGCACGTTGGTCCTGTTCGGACGCATTTGGTAATAACATCACTATAGTTTGCATTTCCTCATTTACCGCACGCACGTCGGAAAGAATGAATGCCACACCAATCCCTTGCCTACATGTATTATATAGCCGCACCAGAGTCAAGCTGTTTGCATATAAACAGCACCAAAGCCCTGAAACCGAAACTCTTTGATCGCCCCTAATACTTGCGCTCGCCGAGCGGGCTAAATGAAAGCGTAAACGGCCGACATCGCCCGCATTCTGTTCATGTTGATGAACAGCTAAGCTGCCAATAACGGTAAGGATGTAAATGCCTTTACCAAAACGAGGCTGCGGCTGGTCCGATTCGAAATAAAACTAAATGGGCATGACATGGGTTAGCCCAAGCCTTTTATTGCTTGTTTGGAGCCACACTCTTGTAAGCATCAGACTTCAAAACACAAGAGCCGTTGCCAACTACGTGGGAGGGCAGGCGCCAAACCCTACCTGCTGAGAAAAATTGTCCATCTTGGCTCATCTCCAACCGTGGGAAAAGCGGTTCCCACGATGACCTTACGCCTTCGCGAGAAAGAAGAACCAGCCGTTTAACACTTGAATAGTTTTTAAAGGGTGTCGCCATTTTAAGTAAATTATTACGGGAGCCGATGTCTGTTTCCAGATTTTGCTTCCTCAGTATGTTAGGAAGTTTCTTCTCTCTCGAAAATTTCGTTAACTGTTTAAATGGCAACTGAATTTCCAAGGATTTCGGGATAAAATTAGTAGGGCAATGGTGAATACACTGATAGGTGGCCCATTAGTAATGGCTTCTGAATAAGTTATGTGACTGTTTATTAATTCCTGCTAGACTCTTTCTTTGTCTGAGGCCTTGTGCAGCCGTTCATGTACGCTATCGTTACTTGCCGGCCCTGGAAAGGTTTGTTGAGTTGCAGATGTAGCATTCAGTTATTTTACAGAAATTTGGAGATGGCGATTTCTTTCTGTTAGTAAAGTCATAAGTACTTTATAAAACTGCGTTCTAGTCTGACGCAAGGTAGCAACCCCTAACAACGATTAACTTATCACCGGATCGATAGTATCACACGTGAAGAAGAAAAAAAAGGAAAGATAGAGTATGAAGGGGAACTGTTGGCAAGTTAAAGCCATAATAGCGTGCTCGATTGGTATTGCCTGGATAGGTCAGGGATCCGAGTTTGCATCCCGACCCCACCCACATCTTTATTCTTCTCGATTATATAATAATTTCTCAGCTTAGTCGTCTTGGCACAAAACACATTTCTCCCAACGAGAGACCAGTTTTTGATACCGTCACTCTAGAGTGTCTAACTCTGTTGACAGAGCCACAACCTCACCTCTGCTTCTACCACTTCATCACTATCAAAGTGAAGTCCTCCAAAGTGTTATTTAGGTGCGGGAAACAGATGAATATCGGATGGAGCCAAGTTGGAACTGTATGGAAGATGATCGATGAAAGTGAACCCAAGGCGTCTGAATTGTTGTAGATGTCACATCGATGGTGTGTGGTCGGGCATCGTCATACCGAAGGAGAAGCTCCACCACGCATGCACGAACTACTGGAATTCGGAACTCGATTGCAGGACGCTGTTTCCCAGGCACCGACATACTTACGTTACACACCACCATCTTACTCGCTACAATTCGGAGCCCTCTAGCGGCAGAGGGCTGCAAATACGTACACATAAGGAATAAAGGTAAATGTTAATAACGACCGTTTTATTTTATTTTTTTTAATTTAAGAGTTTTTCACATAAAAAATTCAGGGGCATTGCTTTTCACTATGCCTTCGTAGTTGTTCCTCAGTTTTGTTCTACTCCTAGGGTTTTCAGTTTCTGTTAACCGTAACACAATCTACCTCAATGGTTTCACCACTGTGTCTGGAAGTGGAAAATAACCAAAAAGTAAACAAAACTGAAACTCTAATTTATACGAAAGTGTTGCCGTTAATCCACGGTTGCTACTGTGGGACGGTCGATATATTCTAATAAACCGCAGGACTCTCTGACTATATAGTGCTTCCTAATGATTTGCGGGACACATACAAAAACGGTTTTAGGTACACTCACTAATGAGTTAAGGAATCATCTTTTGCGGAATCTCCTCTCTCACAGAGAGTATTTTCAAAATTCAGGAACGAGTCATTAGAAGTATATCTGGTGTCAGTCCTAGATCATCATGCAGAGACCTCTTTAAGAAGCTTGGTATTCTTATTTCTCAGTACATATACTCATTGATGACCTTTGTCATTTCCAACAGGTCTTTTTTTACCAGAACCAAAAACAATCTGTATAAGGACTATAAAAGCCTAACATTAGTACAAAAAGGAGTCGAATACATGGGTACTCATATATTCAATAACTTACCACAGCATATCAAAGGTCATGTAAGTGATAAAGATCAGTTTCAGAGTGAATTAAAGAACTTCCTGTTGGCCAACTCCTTCTACTCCATCTATGAATATCTTCACAAGGATTATACCTCATAACTCTGTCTGCATTAGAATTGTACAATTTGTATGTATCTGAGTAAAGAAATAAAGAAAAGCTGCGCCCTCGAGTTTGTAGCCAGATCATATGTGGTTACGTGTCGCAGACGCTTCCACTCTGGCCAAACAAGTCTGAATGGCGAAGAACCAACAGGGCAGACTATCTTTCCACGAAGAACCGGGAATCTGAAGTGAAAATCAGTCCTGTCTGTATTTTGTAAGGCACTCTCAAATTGACAAAGGTCTCCACCCCCTGGTGCCCGCGAGTACTCACAACCTTTCAAAAAGCGTGCCGAACGCACGCATAATCTTACATTTCAAATCTTACATTTCATTCAACTCGCACAAACTCTCAGACTGTTCAAGGCTTATATCTGGAACTAATATCAGTGTGTTCCAGAAGAGATACATTACGTTTTCATGTAATGTATGCGCTTGTGTGTGTGTGTGTGTGTGTGTGTGTGTGTGTGTGTGTGTGTGTGTGAGTGAGTGAGTGTTTTTTGGTGTCATATTAATTTTACTTTATTTTATTTTATTGTATTTAATTATTTATTTTTGTTTATGTCCTGTGTATGTGTGTGTGCATACACAAATGCATACACGAAAATGCATACACGGACAGACCACAGATACTTCGATAGTTACACTCATAAGTTTGGCAGTAATATTCGATCTTTGGCAAAAACATTTGACAGTCGGCAACAGAAACCAAAACATTGCATTAAAAAAAAGCGTTCAGTGCATAGTGCTGTGGAATGCAGAAAAAACAGCAAATTGGCGCTCATAGGAAGAAGAACAAGACCAAAAATGCAACAGGAGCGTAATATATAAGAAACTGTCTACGCAACCTGTAAGTACAGTTCAAAACATTACTACTTAATAGGAAATACCAACCACCAGAACTGTTTATAACCTATAGGCACAGTGACAAAAATGTAAATAAAATAGCTAACATATGTACATATTACAGGCCACTGATGATGCCTTGCAGAAAATAAAGGCGAAACGCGTATGGCACTAAAATTGTGTTTTATTCAGTTGCTGTCAGACGGTCCATAAGTGAAAATCATCAACATACCGTAGTACCACTAATTTGCTTTTATTTCCATTTTTATATTCAAATAGATCCCTTAGGTATTTTCATCGAAGATTCTGATTGCGTGAAGGCAATCCGGGTCAAAAGGTCAATTATTCGCGTAATCAATCCGTACGTCTCCTGAACACAATCGAGAACCGACGCATCAGTGATCAATTAATAATCTCTCTCTCTTTTCAAGTCGTACTGAAAAACGGCCACACAGGACAGCCGAAAGTACGCAATCTGCTGTTAGGTTGCATTTTGCCAGTAAATATTACCAACCAACAGTGACAGCAGCACTATTATTAATAAGCGAGTTCCTAACGCCAGACTCTGTGCATGAAGGTAGAGGTTGCGATGGAAGAGCGTCGAGCTGCAGTTGCACTTTTAATACTTTTAGTGGCAAAGAAAAAACGTGAACAACTGTGTTCGAGTTGGATGGGGGAGCTTATTTTGGAGTATTGGAGAATCTCGTTACAGAGTTTGTAATGGAAAATCTGCAGCAATAACGAAATTTTACGAGAATGACAGCGATGGAGAGAGAAGAAATACTTTCTATAACTGGACCCAAAATTGCCAATCTAGATACTATTATGCCCAAATCCATTAGTGTTAAAGACAGACAGCTTGTGACACTAATACACTCCTGGAAATGGAAAAAAGAACACATTGACATACTTGCTCCGGACACTGCGAGAGGGCTGTACAAGCAATGATCACACGCACGGCACAGCGGACACACCAGGAATCGCGGTGTTGGCCGTCGAATGGCGGTAGCTGCGCAGCATTTGTGCACCGCCGCCGTCAGTGTCAGCCAGTTTGCCGTGGCATACGGAGCTCCATCGCAGCTTTTAAACTGGTAGCATGCCGCAACAGCGTGGACGTGAACCGTATGTGCAGTTGACGGACTTTGAGCGAGGGCGTATAGTGGGCATGCGGGAGGCCGGGTGGACGTACCGCCGAATTGCTCAACACGTGGGGCGTGAGGTCTCCACAGTACATCGATGTTGTCGCCAGTGGTCGGCGGAAGGTGCACGTGCCCGTCGACCTGGGACCGGACCGCAGCGACGCACGGATGCACGCCAAGACCGTAGGATCCTACGCAGTGCCGTAGGGGACCGCACCGCCACTTCCCAGCAAATTAGGGACACTGTTGCTCCTGGGGTATCGGCGAGGACCATTCGCAACCGTCTCCATGAAGCTGGGCTACGGTCCCGCACACCGTTAGGCCGTCTTCCGCTCACGCCCCAACATCGTGCAGCCCGCCTCCAGTGGTGTCGCGACAGGCGAGAATGGAGGGACGAATGGAGACGTGTCGTCTTCAGCGATGAGAGTTGCTTCTGCCTTGGTGCCAATGATGGTCGTATGCGTGTTTGGCGCCGTGCATGTGAGCGCCACAATCAGGACTGCATACGACCGAGGCACACAGGGCCAACACCCGGCATCATGGTGTGGGGAGCGATCTCCTACACTGGCCGTACACCACTGGTGATCGTCGAGGGGACGCTGAATAGTGCACGGTACATCCAAACCGTCATCGAACCTATCGTTCTACCATTCCTAGACCGGCAAGGGAACTTGCTGTTCCAACAGGACAATGCACGTCCGCATGTATCCCGTGCCACGCAACGTGCTCTAGAAGGTGTAAGTCAACTACCCTGGCCAGCAAGATCTCCGGATCTGTCCCGCATTGAGCATGTTTGGGACTGGATGAAGCGTCGTCTCACGCGGTCTGCACGTCCAGCACGATCGCTGGTCCAACTGAGGCGCCAGGTGGAAATGGCATGGCAAGCCGTTCCACAGGACTACATCCAGCATCTCTACGATCGTCTCCATGGGAGAATAGCACCCTGCATTGCTGCGAAAGGTGGATATACACTGTACTAGTGCCGACATTGTGCATGCTCTGTTGCCTGTGTCTATGTGCCTGTGGTTCTGTCAGTGTGATCATGTGATGTATCTGACCCCAGGAATGTGTCAATAAAGTTTCCCCTTCCTGGGACAATGAATTCACGGTGTTCTTATTACAATTTCCAGTAGTGTATTTCTAGCATCAACTACGTTAGTTCTCTTTAATATTTGGTGGAGTAACAGTTACGATGAAATAATGTTATGCCAATTTCTTCTTGACACTCAAACGTTCAAAAGCCAAATACGGCGGATATGTGATGAATAAAGCAAAGTAATAATATAATAAATAAATACCATACCTTATAAAAATACGGATACAATTGTATTACTTGAAATTAAATGAAAATTTTCCGAGTTCTAAAACGGTTATTTTCAAACATCACTTGTTTCTCTGTGTCAATTAAGTTATGTTATGAAACTACTTTGCCTGATTCCTTGAACTGTGAATATTCTGGGAAATTTGTTCTTTGGAGGTATTAAAGGCTGTAGCCATTTCAGCCAAAAAACTTTGTTTCAGTTTCTGTATTCCAGTAATTGTACAATCCCTAAGCCGGCCGCTGTAGTTGAGCAGTTCTAGGCGCTTCAGACCGGAACCGCGCTGCTGCTACGGTCGCAGGTTCGAATTCTGCCTCGGTCATGGCTGTGTGTAATGTCCTTAGGTTAGTTAGGTTTAAATAGTTGTAAGTCTAGGGGACTGATGACCTCTGATGTTAAGTCCCATAGTGCGTAGAGCCATTTGAACCATACAATCCCTAAAGCTAGCCTTTCCTCGTACAAACTATTTAAATACGCAACTACTTCCTGAGTCTACTCCCTGGCAGCTTTTTTCATTACTTTTTTGCCACACATCGCTGACATTCACTCACACTGCGTACCCATTCCGACAATAGCAATGCATGTTTATAGAACGGCTCGTTGCAGTGCTGGCGTGGCGCAATCAGCGCGCTTTTGTTTAACTTATATTTTCATATTACCGTGGGATCCAGTTTCTTCAGTGACAATATTCTTAATTTTCGTTTCTTAGTGCTACACAATATGTTTATGATGTTTTGTATGTTATTTGCTGCCTAGCGTTGTTTAAGTCCATAACTTTCTAAATACGCTCACTGCTCGTGATGTTCGTTTAGAAGCTCAAATGAGCGATTTCTTTTGTCAGAAACAAGCCACGGCTACATATTGTTGTTCAAAACACATTGTTTTGTGGTTACCTTTATTTAATGTGTGCTGGAGTACGGTAAAATATTTTACCAAGATGTGGTAGTAAATAAACTGTGAAATACGATAGAAACGTGGGACACAATAGGGCCACTCAGCACTCTTCGAGTACTCGCAGCTCTCCCGACAGTGCCAGTATAGTTTTTGTTATCCGAGAGCTACGACGAGCAGCTCTCGAGAGATGAAGGTCACGGTCTACTCGAAACGTCTAAACTTGCAGAGCACGAATATCTGAGATCTTGTCCCACTCGCGGACACTGCTGGCGAGCTGACTCTCGGCGGTATTTACACGACACGTATTATCCGCAAAAGATTTCTGAGAGTGAAAAACTCTCTTGTGTATATCCAGCTTAACAGATTATGCTGGTAACGGACAAATCGTCACAGGAGCATACTACCGAAATACCCTGTCGTAACGTAAGGTTAACAAGACGAAGTGTCACCGAAAGCTGTCTAAAGGGATGTTTCTGCTTCACAACAACGCTCTAGCCTATTTTGCACAGCACGCAGTCACGGTACTGCTTTTCCGAGTTATCAAATTTTGCTTCACCTTCCTTCTGAAATGGCATCTAGTGATTTCTTTCTTAATGCGTGGGAGGCAATTTCAGGATGACGGAAGCGTGATTTTTCGAGGTGAAACGTTTCCTGAACAATTAAAATACAGACTTCTACAACGAAGGACTGCACGAGGGAATCTTACTCACCACTCTTAATACATTCTCTGCTCTTTCTACCCATTCATAACAGATCCCTCTCCTGTTATATCATTTTCTGCTCTGTTATTACCCTTCATTCGTCTGACCCGAAATCCTTATCTAGACTGAACCTCAGCATTTCCTTTTTTTTTTTTTTTTTTTTTTGCGTTGAGACTTCTGACAGTACATGCTCCGACTCTTAAAACGTTACCCCTTAGTTGGTGTCCCCATCTTTTCTTCATGATTACTTCACTTTCGTAGTGCCCCCTCCAGGATATCTGAATGGGGTACTATTAGGTTAGGTTAGGTTAGTGTTGTTTTAACGTCCCGTCGACAACGAGGTCATTAGAGACGGAGCGCAAGCTCGGGATAGGGAAGGATGGGGAAAGAAATCGGCCGTGCCCTTTCAAAGGAACCATCCCGGCATTTGCCTGAAACGATTTAGGGAAATCACGGAAAACCTAAATCAGGATGGCTGGAGACGGGATTGAACCGTCGTCCTCCCGAATGCGAGTCCAGTGTGCTAACCACTGCGCCACCTCGCTCGGTGGGTACTATTCCACATATCTTTATCACCGGAGACATCATCATGACATTTTTAAAATCACAGGCGATCCGTCCTGTGGATACACATTATGTGTCTTTAATGTAGTAGTTTCCTTTCCTTTCTGCATCCTTATGCTGTTTACCATGGCTGATTCTTCCGCCTTTTAGAGACAGTTTCCAACCCCATGTGCAAGAGAGGGTCCTGAACCTTTGGCCGCACTTCCACCCTCTCTGAAAAGACCGTCGGTGGAACGAGCGAGACTTCTTATGCCGAAAGTCTTCAGCAGCAATTACTGATGATTTTGATTCAAAGTTTGAGCAGTGACTGAGTTCGAATTCGTAACCGCGGAGTTTTTAATTACTAGTCAAAGACGCTCGCTGCCCCTAGATCATGGGTGGGGTAGTTCACGACGTACAGAATACAAATTACAGTAAAAACGCCTCTACATTTACGCTACAGGATTTTTAATAACGTCATCGGTTTTCCCTTTAAGGTCCCAGAGTGTCACTATCGCATCTCAGGACTACATCAGACTTTTAACTATTAGCAGTATGTTTCTAAATTCATTAGATGTCTTCTGTCACTCCTTTTTGATACGGACTGTATACACTGAAGAAGTATAGGACTGGCCGAACTAGCGTCTTGTATGCTATCTCTTTTCAGAAACGCAATGTACTTACCCGTAATTCATTCATCTTACCTGCTACTAACTTAACTTTTTACTTTTTCGTACCATTTCACAGCCTATTTGTATATGCGTCTATGTCTAAAACAAAAGAAGGACAAAAACATACGACATTGGACATGAAAGAGAGGACATTACTACGTGTTGCACATTTAGACGTTAACTGTTGTGCTAACACAAAGCACTCTAGCAATACTTAAGTGGATGGTCTGAGTGTGGGGATGCTCTCAAAAAACCCTAATATACTGAATAAACGGAAGAACACAGTCGTTTACTTTGTTTCTTCTCTTGGAACACTTCAGGTACATTCACAGGGCTCTCCTAATGTATTCAGACAAACGACTGTAGACACTGCACAACGTTAGAGTTTACAGAGGGTGCAGGCCTACGAGAATTGGTCCGCGTGAGGTACCGTACTTCGTAGGAGGGGGAAAAAGAAAAAGAAAAAAATTCGTCGCTGCGAGGATGACCGGAAGTCACGAGCAGAATACATTTCTACATTCAGAAGAATGCAGTCAGAGCAATCAGTCGGTGAGCATATTGTTTGGACGGCTCGCTTTACATTGCATACCGCTAACATAAAAAAGAATCTCGACACAAGAAATTTGGCGTATGACGTTCACGCATCGATTCGATCCTTGGGAATCACCAGGTTCCGACTGACAAAGTCGGAGAAGATGTGTTGTCAGTGTGTCAAAGTCGTATTTGATTTCTGGTACAAGTAGAATGTACTAGGACTGCAATCTGTGAAGAAATAGCCGAGTAACAGGAATGCAGACGTTCCAACTGATATCGCTTTGTTCGATTCGTTGGGATGACAAGGTTGTGCTAGACAGATGGAATTCAATTTCGTTATTATTAAATTATTTTTCATGTAAGCAATGATACATAAAGTTGAATATTTGTTTGCTTATTAGTTTTCATTTTTCAAATCTTATCATCCTAACAAACATCTGCATTTAAACGGAGAAAATATGTATAAGTGTTCATTTTCGGAAGGAACTAAGAAAATAGAGGGAAAAGGAAATTTTATTTTATAAACTGACTGAAGAAACAAGCGTAGTGGTAAGTGACACGTGAAGAGGCACTAACTGCTTGAACAGCATGATCAGATTCCAGTTTCTTGCAGTTTTCAGAGTTTGTTTGCAGCAGCAGTTTTACGAAGACAGACAGGAGGAAGCTTAACAAAGTTATGTTGCATTTTCATTCCAGTGTTTTTGTAAATGTTCTTTACAGTTAGTTGTGACGAACATTGACCAATACCACATCAAAAAATCACTACGGTAGATGAAGTGACAACTGAAGCATTTACACGAAACGAATGAAGCGTTTGATGACAGCTTGTCATTCCGTGTGTTTAATTGTATCATTGCATTAAACGAGCTCTTAAGTCGCTTCCAACAGAACCTATATTTTCACAACTACACGCTGAGAGAGGTTAGGGAACGCAGACCTTAAGACACTGCAGTCCTATCGGGAACGTTCTGGTTCAAACCACTGACTACGTACTTTAATTTAGCGTTGGTATGGTTTTTTCAAAGTCGAGTAAGGCGAATGCCAGGATAGTTTCTTTCCCACCATTTAATACCAGCAATTATACTTCATGCTGACAGATCGTTAAGCTTCTGTTTACTTCCTTCCATTGACTAGCACACACTTCACCAATTTTTCAGCTGTCTCCTCCGTCACTGCTTCAAGTCGTTGTCTACGTTCACACTCGCTACCTTCAAAGACCCAATCCGTCTGGTACGCTGAATATACTTGCCAAAAAAAGAAAACAGTTCTACTATTCTACTTCATTTGTCTGCATCCCCTCGAAGGACTTTTCTAACGGTCAAAGAGTGCAGTTAATTTTCATTTCTTTTCTTACAACTCACTTCCTTTCCCCCATTCCTTTTACCTTTATTTTCTAATCAATCATGCAGGTTTCTACATTCCGTTATCTTTTCTTCTTGTGATCTTACGTTGTGCTTTCGTTCAGGTCCTAGTCCATGCCTACTCTTGCTGCTGTATTCTAATAATAATAATAATAATGTAATAGTGGTAGTAGTAGTAGACGTAATATTGAAAGAAAATTTAATGTTTTGGGTCTGAGTTGCACTTAACGTTATTTCCACTTTCCTTGTTAAAGGTCCAATTTATGAAATAGCTTTTACTTCTGCACTTTTTACTAGTATTTATTAGCATGATGCGTTGCAGCAGAGTACTGCCATCGTCAAATGCATTACAGTTACATGTACGTTAATCTAAAGTGTGATTCACGATACAATCTGAAACATTTCTAATATCCTCTAGAGCTCAAATTAATTCTTACAGTGTTGCTAACGAAGACGACAAATTTTACATAGGCCGACTCTACGCAGCGCATTGTTTCATGCACTCAAGTTGTTGACCTGAAACAATTCCATGCAAAATAGATAAACTTAAGTTTAACGGTCGAGTGTTTAAATTGATTTTCCAGTATCTTTCAGAAGTTGTGAGCGAGTCTATAAAATGCTGTGTCATACATGTATAACGTGTGGTACAAGTTGAAACACTATTCAGTTTTCATGTGCCATATATCGTGTGATATCTATTCGCTTGTCCTCAACTTTCTTCTTCATTCTTAGAACTTTTCAACCAAATTGTAGTTGTTGCTTCGAATATTTTAAAACCGGTTGTTAATGGCTCTGAACACTATGGGACTTAACATCTATAGTCATCAGTCCCCTAGAACTTAGAACTACTTAAACCTAACTAACCTAAGGACATCACACAACACCCAGTCATCATGAGGCACAGAAAATCCCTGACCCCGCCGGAATCGAACCCAGGAACCCGGGTGTGGGAAGCGAGAACACTACCGCACTACCACGAGCTGCGGATGGTTGTTAATGTTATCGTCTTAAGGAAGCTATTTGTTTTTTTATGATTACCATTAATAAATTTGTCAATTGGTTAGTTAAATTATACGTTTTAGAATTCGTGTACACAAATATCTATTGTCATATTTCACGTGATCAGAATTTCTGATTGTGTGTGTCGAAATGTGAAGAGAGAGCCTATTGGTAAAATATTCTCATGTTAAAAAAGAGGACACATACAGAGAACCATAAAAAGCAAAGGGAGTAGCACGCAGCTACATGTTTAATCTTCTAATAGAAAGTTGCGCAGTGACACTGGAAAACAAACTCACATTTCTTTATGGTACATAGGGTGTTTCATGGCCAGTGGTAACGTGTGTCGAGTGTTCAGTGGCTGTAGTTCATTGAATCTTAAGCAAGAAAGGTACTCCACAAAGAATATCATCTTTGCACAAATTACCTACTCTTTGTTGTGATCTTCAGTCAGAAGACTGGTTTGATGCAGCTCTCCATGCTACTATATGTTATGCGAGCCTCTTAATCTCCAAATGGCTACTACAACATACACCTTCTGAATCTGCTTACAGTATTCCTCGTTTGGTCTACCTCCACGATTTTACCCTCCACACTTCCTTCTAATACTAAACTGCTGACCCACTGATGCTTCAGAATGTGTCCTATCAACCGATCAGGCTGTGCTACAAATTTCTTGTCACCCCAGTTCTGTTAAGTACTTTCTCATTAGTTACCTGATCGACCAATGTAATCTTCACCACTCTTCTTTAGCACCACCATTTCGAAAGCTTCTATTCTGTTTTTATCTAACTGTTGATAGTCCACGCTTCAGTTCCATACATGGCTACAGTCCAGACAAATACCTTCAGAAAAGAGTACGTAACACTTAAACCTATATTTGATTTAAACGAATTTTCCTTTTTCAGAAATGCTTCTCTCGCTATTGGCAGCCTACATTTTATATCCCTCTCCACTTCGGCCACCTTCAGTTATTTTGCTGCCCAAATAGAAACACATCTACTGCTGTAAGTGTCTCACTTCCTAATCCGATTCCCTCAGCATCACCTGATTTAATTCGACTACATTGCATTCTATTTGTTTTACTTTTGTTGATGTTTATCTTGTATCCTCCTTTAAAGACATTGTCCATTGCGTTCAGCTGCTCTTACAAGTCCTTTGCTGTCTATGATAGAATTACAATGTCATCCGCAAACTTCAAAGTTTTTATTTCTTCTGAACATTAATTCTTACTTCAGATTTTTCTTTTGTTTCGTTTACTGTTTGTTCAGTATACACTTTGAATAATATGGGGATAGGCTGCAACCTTATGCCACTCCCTTTTCTACGATTGCCTCCCTCTCGCGCCCCTCGACTCTTATAACTGCCGTCTGATTTCTGTACAAGTTGTAAATAGCCTTCCGTAGCCTATATTTTACCCCTGCACACTTCAGATTTTCAAAGAGAGTATTCCAGTCAATATTGTCAAAAAAACTTTCTCTAGGTCTACAAATGCTATGAATGTAGGCTCGCCTTTCCTTAACCTAACTCCTAAGTTGAGTCGTAGGGTTAGTATTGCCTCACTTGTTCCTACATTTCTACAAAGAATTGGCGATAATATTTTGCAAGCATGGTTTATTGAACCGATAGTTCGATAATTTTCACACCTGTCAGCAAGTGATTTCTTTTGAAATGGGATTACTACATTCTTCTTGAACCAGGAGATTGCTCCAGTCTTATACATCTTGCACACCAGGTGGAGGAGTTTTGTCGTGGCTGGATGTCCACAGGTTATCAGTAGGTCTGATGGGATATCATCTACTCCCGGGGCCTCGTTTCGACTTAGACGTTTCAGAGCTTTCCTGCAGTATCATATCCCCCATCTCATCTTTCCTTTGTACTGTTTTCGATTTCATCTCCCTTGTATGGGCCCTGTATATACTGCATCCACTTTTCCCTTCTTTTCTCAGGACTGGTTTACATTCATACAGCTGCATCTGTTTTCCGCAAAGGCATATTTAATTTTCCAGTAGGCGGTATCTATCTTTCTCCTAGTGAAATATGCTCTACCCATTCCTGTTTAGCAATTTTGCAATTCCTGTCAATCTCATTTTATAAACTTTGTATTCCCTTTCGCCTGCTTCATTTGAAAATTTTCTCCTTTCATCAGTTAAATTCAATATCTCTTGTGTTGTCCCAGGATTTGTACTAGGCCTTGTGTTTTTACCTTTTTGACCCTCTGCTGCCATTACTATTTCATCTCTTAAAGCTACCCATTCGTCTTCTACTGCATTGTTTTCCCCTGTTATAGTGAAACTTTGCTTAAGTCTGAAGCTCTCAGCCACCTCAGGTTTTCCAGTTTGTCCAGGCTGCATCTCCTTAATTTTCTACGTTTTCCAATTTAATCAGTTTGAATCTAAGGTTCATAACCAGTAAATTGTGGTCAGAGTTCACATCTGCCTCCGTCTTACAATGAAGCGGTTTATGGAACCATAGTTTACCCAATCAGTTCATTAATGAACATTTAAGACACTCATACTAATTATTCAAGAATTCCACAACGAACGTAATATACTTTTCCATATTGTCGCAATACTTTGTATAAGTTTTTCGGTGTTCTTTTGGGAAGTTAATGTGAGTGACTACTGTCCGTGCAAACCAAGTTTGGCACTCGGCGGGGTGGCTGATCGGAGCGACCGTAAAGGAATTTCTCATTTACGGTCTTTCCCATTGGCCACCGTGCCGAGTGTCAACTTGGTTTGGACGGACGGTAATAAGACACATGTGTTAACTTTTATTCTTTCGCTTTCGCTGTTCATCTGTCTCCACAGACGAAAATCAAATGTAGTGCTGTCCAATTACAGTAACAAATTTTCCAAAGACACCAACCCTACATTTTCTTCAGTCGAATTAAGGAAGCAACGGAAAATATAAATTTGAATTAACAGACGAGGATTTGAACCTCTCTCCTCCCGACTAAAACATCAGTATCACCTCGTACGTTGGTAGCCAATAAACGTAACCTGGGCGGCTCACACATCGTCCAGGGAGCGCCTGTACAAGGCATTCCAGGAGGAATTGTGAACATACAGGGCTATGACAAAACGTTCATATGAAGCAAGAAACTTAATATGGACATGTGCCATACTCCGAATGGTTTCCGAGATGGAACACATTTAATATTCATTTGTTCTCGGGCTAGTGGCGCGCCCGTATGTTTCTTGCAGAACCAGCCTCTTTCACGTGGTATTCTAGCCCAACCTAATTCGTTGCTTTCACCGTCTTTGTTCGGCACGTCTTTCTGCCACTAAACTAGCCCGAAAGTTGTTCGTGATATGCTGTGAGTAAAGGAGTGTGAGGGGTTGGGTTGGGTTGTTTGGGGGAGAAGACCAGACAGCGAGGCCATCAGTCTTATCGGATTAGGGAAGGACGAGTATGGAAGTCGGCCGTGCCCTTTCAAAGGAAACCATCATGGCATTTGCCTGGAGCGATTTAGGGAAATCACGGAAAACCAAAATCAGGATGGCCGGACCCGGGAGTGAACCGGCGTCATCTGGAGTGCGAGTCCAGTACGCTAGCCACTGCGCCATCTCGCTCGGTCTGGTGTAAGAGATTGAGAGTGTGTCAGAGAGAAGCATCGGTAAACCGTTATAACTCATTTTCGGTCTTGAGCTTACTGCAGTTTAATGAAAGAGAAATACACCAGACGCGTTTCGCTTTTATTTATAAAGCATCTTCCGTTGTTGTTAGTGTTTTCTTACATATTCCCCAAACCACTGCTTCTTCCCTCCTTGTTAACAGCGGTTGACATCGAAAGACTTCCTTTCACATATGCACTTAGCAGTTTTTGCCATTCTCAGTATTCCTTGCGCTGCATTTGGGTTATTTTCACTTCACCTTTGTACACTGAACTGGAGTTACGTGCGTTTCTCGCTCTGGAAGGGAAGATACAGTGGTTTTGGAGAATATGTAAAGACACACCAACAACCACGGAAGATGCTTTATAAATAAAAGCGAAACGCGTCTGGTGTAAATCTCTGTAATCAAACTGCAATAAGCTGAAGACGGAAAACGAATAGTAACTTATTTTAACAGCTGCTCCATAAGATGGCCATGCAAACAAACGTGTTGGTAAACTGTGTTTACTCACTCGCTGGCTAAAATGCTACACATCCACACTAGTGAAGAATATATAGACATGGTGTATGTTTACGGCTTCTGCGATTGTAGTGCATCTACTGTTGTCGAATACTTCCGTCGGCGCTTTCCGACACATGCCTGATCGTAGAGTTTTTACCAGAGTTTTCAGCTCATTACGTGGCTCAGGTATTCTTCCAAGAGCCCATTTTTATTCTGAAAATGTAGTTCAAAGCCTGTGCAGGAACAGTGCAACAGCAGTAATGAGAAGTGTAAGATAATTCTTAGAGGCAAATGTTATAAAATTACATATTTGTCGATTGATACTTTATAAAACGCGTGTTGCAATGTTTAGGAACTGTTGTACATGTGTAAAGTTGACAAATATTGAGTAATATTGAAATTGGCTCTGAGCACTATGGGACTTAACATCTGAGGTCATCAGTCCCCTAGAACTTAGAACTACTAAAACCTAACTAGCCTAAGGACGTCACACACATCCATGCCCGAGGCAGGATTCGAACCTGCGATCGTAGCGGTCTCGCGGTTCCAGACTGTAGCGCCTAGAACCACTCGGCCACCCCGGCAGGCAATATTGAAATTAAATAACAATATAATTAAAATGTGTTCCATCTCGGAAACCATTTAGAACAGGGCACAAATCCATAAACATTTTTATCCTTCAAATATTCCTTCTTGTCGTATTCCTGAATAGCGATCATTCCTCCCGGGACATCCCGCGTGAATCTGAAGTTACCTGGGCGATGGATGGGCCATTCAGGTTATGTTTATTGGCCAGGGAAGGAGGTGTCGCAGTATTTAGCACAATGGACTAGTATTCTGGAGCAATGGGGTTTAAGTTCCCGTCTAACAACTAAGATTTAGATTTGCCGTTCCCGTTCCACTAAATTACGTATGTTTTCGGCTATGGAGATACACGAAACGCGCAGGCAAAAGATTAAGTTATCAGTTGAGACGTATTAGTCTCCAGCATCGCCTTCATAAACGTATACCGAGAAATGTACACGAAATGTTGTGACCTTGTATAATGTTTGCTAACCGATAGAATGTCCAAGGTTTCTGTCGTAGAGAGTCAGATACGACAGAAATGGAAAGTGTTACTGATGTGAAGTTTTCACTGTATGGACTGATAGTCAGGGGCTCGTATTGTTAGCTAATAAACAGACTGTAGTAATACTTGGGTAGTGTATTTTTGTGCAAACATATATTTTTTTTAAATATAACCATGCTTATATTTAATGTCTAGAAGTAGGGTAAATTAGAATACCAGTGTTGTTTGTTATAGGATTCTAGTGCGAATCGTTAACGAGATACCGTGTTTTGAAAAGTTTTCACACCGACATTTGTTTGTAACGTTCAACCAGTGTAGTTTATGCCCGCACACCCACCGTCGTCTCGACTGCACATACAGTATACCGCTTCGCCGTTTCCTCCCCCGGCAGCGAAATTGACTTCAAAAGTTTGTGTATATATTGTCCAGGCTAGTTAAGATCCATTCCCTGCCATGTGGGTCGGGCATAAAACATCTCTGAATAACGTTGTGAATCTAGTCGTGTGAACTAGCAGTTGAAAATGGATCGCGTTTTTCCGAAGATATTTCATACAGTTTCAACCAAGACGGATCCTAAGACAGTTTTTTTTTATAACTCTGGAGTAAGATATCAATTGAATTCCAGCTCTACGTTTAGTAATTTGTTTCCCTGAGTAATTTGATTTAGTTACTTTAGCAGTCTGTATGCATTCGTTGAACTCTATTAAATCTGTTTGTAAAAAGGTTTAGCCGGCCGAAGTGGTCGTGCGGTTCTAGGCGCTGCAGTCTGGAACCGCGAGACCGCTACGGTCGCAGATTCGAATCCTGCCTCGGGCATGGATGTGTGTGATGTCCTTAGGTTAGTTAGGTTTAACTAGTTCGAAGTTCTAGAGGACTAATGACCTCAGAAGTTGAATCCCATAGTGCTCAGAACCATTTGTAAAAAGGTTTATCAGCTTCCTTCAATAACCCTTGAATGTTCACAGATATTATTGTCTATGTACGAGCTGATTATGGAATTTAGTAAACACTGGGAATGCCTCGTATATGTCTGTTTTTTGGCACAATTAAGTTCTTGAATTAATGAGAGATGGCACCGGGGGATCAATGAAAGTAGAGTTGATCCTAGTGTGTAGCCTATTGTTTCAGTATGATAATAGTCAGTCAGTACTACATTCCTTCGTGTACCTATCACCAAAGATATGCTCTCCCATGAAATTGTCCTTTGGCATTAATATCCGATAAATTATAAATATGTCTCTGCGCCTTACATTGTCTAAGCTCCACAATTCTCACGACACGATATTAATTATGGGTTAGAATCCTTTCAGTGTATGTTCAACACTAGGTTAATCTTTTAACGGGCACTATTTTTCACTTCTCGTTTACTAGCGGAATTACCTTGACAAGGAGCGGCAAAGATACTAGTGTGATAACGTCCAAACTATTTTCGATCCCAATACTCTTTAATAACTCGCTTACAGCGAATAAAGTCCTAATTCAACATAAAAGTTTCCGTGTTGTCAATAAATCTCTTCACAAGCGTTTAGTTTAACACGTACAATCACCATATCATATTCACTTGCATATCACTGTTCTAACGCCCAGTCATCTGTAACTGACTCCGTATCTGAATTTATCCCAAAATTCTCCACAACTCCAATGTCTAATCCAGTTCTAAGAATTGGGCTTCTAATCCGAAAATTCTGACTACCACGGGAGAACTGCGAACACACTCGCCACCGCTGAAAACAAAAACTCAAGAGACCTAACAATGCTGCGCATTGGTTTACATATTACATTCAAAACAAAACGCAGCTCTGTTATGTCTTCCTTGGATTCCTTTGTACTACGTTGCGTTAATGTATTTCGAATATCTACTCTTTGTAAAAATTTTAACGAACTATTACTTCGAAATATTACTACCGTTTTTTGGCTCTTAGGTCATTTCGTATTACAGAATTTAATCTAATATTCGTTTCTGTATAACCATGCTCTAAAGAGCGGTTACAAGTTGCAAGGTAGGACGTATTACTGCAGCTTGCTCAGACATCTGCGCTGAAATGGTTAGTTATCTGCTTACTGGTTAGAGTGCACAGAGCTAGTGTGCCGACTAGCGTTGTTCTTTTGAGCGTGTACCACAGGTATTGTACAAGTGTCGGTATGGGAACTTTTGAAAATTCGATATCACGTAAAAGACGCGCACTAGAATCCTGCAGTAGACATCACTGATATTATAATTTACCCTACTTTTAGTTTGTTTATATCAATAGACATTGTTCCATTTAAAATGGTGTATGTTCGCACAAAAAATAAACTTTCTAAGTATTATTACAATCTGTCTATTGACTAACAATACGAGCCTATGACTACCAATCCATTCTGTGTAAACCACACATCTACATAGATACTGCGTAAGCCTTCGTACGGTGCGTGGCGGAGGGTTACCCTGTACCAGTACTAATCCACTCCTGTTCCGATCTCAAATTGAGAGAGGGAAAAACAACTATCTATACGCCTCTGCATGAGCCCTGATTTCCCGTATCTTATCTTCGTAGCCCTTATGCGCAATTATATTGGCGGCAGTAGAATCGTTAGCAGTCAGTTTCAAATGTCGGTTCTGTAAATTTTCTCAGCAGTATTTCTCGAAAAGAACGTCGCCTACCCTCTAAGGATTCTCATTTGAGTTCTGAAGCATCTCCGTAACACTTACGTGTTGTTCGAACCTACCGATTACAAATCTAACATCCCGCCTCTGAATTGCTTCGATATCTTCCTTCAGTCAGACCTGGTACGGATCCCAAACACTCGAGCAGTACTCAAGAATAGGTCGCACCATCGTCATATAAGTGGTGTCCTTTATAGGTGAACCACTGTTTCATAAAATTCTCTCGATAAACCGAAGCCGACCACTCGCCTTCCCTAACATAGTTCTAACACGCTCATTCCACCTCATATCACTTTGCATCGTTACGCCCAGATACTTAAACGACTTAATTGTGTAAGCAGGACACTAGTAATACTGTATTCGAACATTACGGTTTTGATCTTTCTACTCATCCGCATTATCTTACATTTTTCCAAATTTGCAGCTAGCTGCCATTCATCACACCAGCAGGAAATTTTGTGTAAGTCGTCTTGTGTCTTCCTACAGTCACACAACTTCGACGCCTTACCGTAAACCACGGTATCAACAGCGAACAACAACAGACTGATGTCCATCCTGTCCGCAAATCATTTATGTATATAGAGAACAACAGCGGTCTATCACACTTCCCTGGGGCTCTCCTGACGATACTCCTGTCTCTGATAAACAGTCGCCGTCGAGGACAACATACTGGGTTCTATTGCTTAAGCAGTCTTCGAGTGGCCCGGCCGCTGTGGCCGAGACGTTCTAGGCACTTCAGTCCGGAACCACGCGGCTGCTACAGTCGCAGGCTCCAATCCTGCCTCAGGCATGTATGTGTGTGATGTCCTTTGGTTAGTTAAGTTTAAGTAGTTCTAAGTCTAGGGGACTGATGACCTCAGATGTTAAGTCCCATAGTGCTCAGAGCCATTTGAACCAAGTCTTCGAGTCACTCACTTATCTGCGAACTTATTCAATGTGCTCATACATTCGTCAACAGCCTGCAGTGGGGCACTGAGTCAAATGCTTTCCGGAAATCTAGAAATATGGAATCTGCCTGTTGCCCATCATCCTCAGATCAAATGGTTCAAATGGCTCGAAGCACTTTGGGACTTAACATCTGATGTCATCAGTCCCATAGACTTAGAACTAATTAAATCTAACTAACATAAAGATATCACACGCATCCATGCCCGAGGCAAGATTCGAACCTGCGACCGCAGCAGCGTCACGGTTCCGGACTGAAGTGCCTAGAACCGCTCAGCCACAGCGGCCGGCCATCCTCAGTACGTAATATGTCACGCGACAAAAGGGCAAACAGTTTCGCACGCGCGATGCTTTCTAAAACCACGCCGATTCATGAACATAGGATTCTCAGTGTAAAGAAAATTTATTATATTCAGACTGAGAATATGTTCGAGGATTCTGCAGCACACAGAAGTTAGGGATATTGATCTGCAATTTGGCAATCACCAGTAGCACTGTTTACACTACTGGCCATTAAAATTGCTACACCACGAAGATGACGTGCTACAGACGCGAAATTTAACCGACAGGACGAAGATGCTGTGATATGCAAATGATTAGCTTTTCAGAGCATTCACACAAGGCTGGCGCCGGTAGCGACACATACAACTTGCTGACATGAGGAAAGTTTCCAACCGATTTCTCATACACAAACAGCAGTTGACCGGCGTTGCCTGGTGAAACGTTGTTGTGATGCCTCGTGTAAGGAGGAGAAATGCATACCATCACGTTTCCGACTTTGATAAAGGTCGAATTGTAGCCTATCGCGATTGCGGTTAATCGTATCGCGACATTGCTGCTCGCGTTGGTCGAGATCCAATGACTGTTAGCAGAATATGGAATCGATGGGTTCAGGAGGGTAATACGGAACGCCGTGCTGGATCCCAACGGCCTCGTATCACTAGCAGTCGAGATGACAGGCATCTTATCCGCATGGCTGTAACGGATCGTGCAGCCACGTCTCGATCCGTGAGTCAACAGATGGGGACGTTAGCAAGACAGCAACCATCTGCACGAACAGTTCGACGACGTTTGCAGCAGCATGACCTATCAGCTCGGAGACCATGGCTGCGGTTACCCTTGACGCTGCATCACAGACAGGAGCGCCTGCGATGGTGTACTCAACGGCGAACATTGGTGCACGAATGGTAAAACGCAATTTTTTCGGATGAATCCAGGTTCTGTTTACAGCATCATGATGGTCGCATCTGTGTCTAGCGACATCGCGGTGAACGCACATTGGAATAGCGTATTCGTCATCGCCATACTGGCGTATCACCTGGCGTGATGGTATGGGGTGCTATTGGTTACACGTCTCGGTTACCTCTTGTTCGCATTGACGGCACTTTGAACAGTGGATTTTACATTTCAGATGTGTTACGACCCATGGCTCTACCCTTCATTCGATCCCTGCGAAACCCTACATTTCAGCAGGATAATGCACGAACACATGTTGCAGGTCCCGTACGGCCTTTCTGGATACAGAAAATGTTCGACTGGTGCCCTGGCCAGCACATTCTCCAGATCTCTACCAATTGAAAACGTCTGGTCAATGGTGGACGAGCAACTGGCTCGTCACAATACGCCAGTCACTACTCTTGATGAACTGTGGTATCGTGTTGAAGCTGCATGGGCAGCAGTACTTGTACAAGCCATCCGAGCTCTGTTTGACTCAATGTCCAGTCGTATCAAGGCCGTTATTACGGCCAGAGGTGGTTGTTCTGGGTACTGATTTCTCAGTATCTATGCACCCCAAATTGCGTGAAAATCTAATCACATGTCAGTCCTAGTATAATATATTTGTCCAATGAATACCCGTTTATCATCTGCATTTCTTCTTGGTGTAGCAATTTTAATGGCCAGTAGTGTATTTCCGCGATGTTTGCGGTGCAAGTTTGAGGGTGATTCACACTATACAGATCAAAATCTGAATCATTATGTGCACAGGGAAGATTAAAGAGGTGTCGATACGAAGGACAGCGGCACTCTACCTGTGCGGCAGGTGCGCGCACTGTAGTGCTGCGGCGTGCCGGAGTCTGGAGCGCCGCTGTGGGGCGACCCGGCCCACCTGACGCGCTCCACGGGCAGGAAGCGCTACCGTGCCGCTAATGTGGTTGGTGGCCGGCTCCAGATTTATGTAGCCCGCCAGCAGTCGGAGCGGCCCGCCGCTCCACGCGGCTCTATTATACAGGCTGCGGCGCCGCTGTACCGCTACAGGCGTCTGGAGTCCAGAGCCGCCAACAGTTCTCACAGGCCACGCCGAAGGGGCATTCTGTACAGTTGCGCACTGGCGACTCACACGCCATTACGAAGACTTGTACTAGCTTTACGAATGGCTTCAGAATTTCTTAGTTGATGTAACAAATTGACGTACGTAAAAGTACAGGGGATTGACAAAAACGTGCAAACACCAGGAAAACAACACATTACCACGCCTAATACGGTGTAGGACACCCGTTAGCGTTCAAAACAGCTTCCATTTCTATCGCAATAGGCAAATACAGATCTTCTATGATTTTCAAGGTTATTTTATCCTATTATTTCTGCCTGATATTGGCAAGTTCAGGTACCAATAGTCTACGTGGATAGCGAACAATCACCATCCAAAATAAACCACAAGAGCTCAGTAATACTGAGCTCTGATAATAGTAGTAACTATGGGGAGAGGCGACAATTCTTTTTCGTGCTCACGGAACAGTCAGCGGCCCAGTCGTATTAAAACATATCATCATTAATGGGGCACAAACATTGTATCATAGGACGGATCTTATCAGCCAAAATTGTCACGTAATCTTTCGCAGTATTGGGACCTTGCTGAGTAACAATAGGGCCTATGGAATACCATGACAAACCTGCCAAAATCATCACCGAACCCCTGCTATTTTTTACATCTGGCAGCAAAAAATGGTTCAAATGGCTCTGAGCACTATGGGACTTAACATCTGAGGTCATCAGTCCCTTAGAACTTAAACCGAACTAACCTAAGGACATCACACACATCCATCCCCGAGACAGGATTCGAATCTGCGACTGTAGCAGTTCCGCGGTTCCACACTGAAGCGCCTAGAACCGCCCGGCCACCGCGGCCGGCCCTCCTGGCAGCAAACAGTCTCCACTGTAGGTGCTGGATGGCTTACACCAGACCTAAACTCGGCAGTAAGTTGGAAGCAATCTGAATCAAGACTCATCCGTCTAAATGGTTCAGATGGCTCTAAGCACTATGGGACTTAACATCTGAGGTCTTCAGTCCCCTAGAACTTAGAAACTATTTAAACCTAACTAACCCTAGGATATCACACGCATCCATGCCCGAGGCAGGATTCGAACCTGCGACCGTAATAGCAGCGCGGTTCCAGACTGAAACTCCTAGAAGTTCTCGGCCACAGAGACCGGCTCGTCCGTCCAAATGACTCTCTTCCATTGCTCCACAGTCCAAGTTTTACGGCTTCACAACATTTTCCTGCCACGGGCATTTGCACCACCGAAGACTGGCTTCGTAATTTCAACTCTCGCTGCAAATCCCTGATTGTGAATCCCCTACGTGTTGTTTTGGTGCTGATAGGACTTGCGAGCGCGACATTCAGTTCTGATGTGAGTTCTGCAGCTGTCGTGCCCTTACCTTTCGTCACAATCCTCTATAACGACCGTCTGTATCGATCATTCAAGACACACTTAGTGAATGATATTTTTCAGCTTCCCCTGTATGCGGTTTAATTCTTTGATAGCCGAGCGGTCTGAGGCGCTGCAGCCGTGGACTGTGCGGCTGCTCCCTCGGGCATGGGTGTGTGTGTTTGTCCTTAGGATAATTTAAGTTAAGTAGTGTGTAAGCTTAGGGACTAATGACCTCAGCAGTTAAGTCCCATAAGATTTTTTAAAAAAATTCTTTGATATGGTGCCTCTCGAAACACTAAACAGTTGGCCTCCCTTGTTTGTAAAAGCACCCACCATAAGAGCACCAACAATTTCCCCACATTCGAATTCACTTAGCTTCAATACAACGCACTTGCAGCTACACAGAAGACTGTTATGACCACGACTGAAAGTTGAAACATATTGAGGACATTGCACACGAGCCATTCGTGGTCAAATCGAGGCATTCGTGGTCAAGTACAACAACGCAACCTGCAGCCTCGACTACCACCTGAATTTATTTCCAAGCGTGCATCTCTAGCGGTGTTTCCATATTTTTTTCCAGTCGCTGTAACTTCAGGAGTATCTCAAGGGAGGGTTACGGTCCATTCACAGGAAAGACCGTACAAACTGTTGCATAAAGATGAGGCGATTTTCTTTATATTCACCCTTATTCGTTCTTTCACGTGAAAGTGCAGAGGCTGAGGTCACTGTAGGTATTATGTAGCTTGGAAGGTGATTCGATGTTATCCGCATTACGCGTCTATATCCATACACTGCATACCAATTTGAGCTGCATGACAGAGAGTAGTTCTCATCGTACAAGTGAGACGTGGGGCAGGGAATCAGTCCTTCCCCTAGTGAAGAAAACGGTTCCCAGTGGTTGTACTTTGGGAGATTACAGGCCGTGTGTTTGTAAAAAATCTTGTAAAAATAACCGTATTGAGAATGCGTCTAACTATATCGCCCCAAAAGAACTCGTTTTACTTCCGAATTGTGTGGAGCAAAACATCCTTAAAAGCGTAAACCCCATATAATTCTATTAATAATCCCGTAACCACTAAAGGTTCAGACTTTACGTCTCTACACTTATCCCTTGTAATCAACAAAACTCGATGTTTCTACTGATGATAGTGTGGTAACATGAATCTGAGTACTATGTAAACATAGCCTGAGTGGTCTCACAGCTGTCACATTCAATTTTATCCTCGCCGCAAATCAGTCAACAAAACTCGATGTTTCTACTGATGATAGTGCGGTAACATGAATCTGAGTACTATGTAAACATAGCCTGAGTGGTCTCACAGCTGTCACATTCAATTTTATCCTCACCGCAAAGCTTGCACCAATAGCGAATAAGTAGCTTTAATCCTATTGGTCGGTGCTCAGAAACTAATGGCGGACACCACGATTTACGCTCGCGAACGTACCACACAATAAACTATGCCTCCTCTCTTTTGGATTAATACTACTCTCACATTTAAACGCTTCGCCGGCCGGAGTGGCCGAGCGGTTCTAGGCGCTACAGTTTGGAACCGCGCGACTGCTACGGTCGCAGGTTCGAATCCTGCCTCGGGCATGGATGTGTGTGATGTCCTTAGGTTAGTTAGGTTTAAGCAGTTCTAAGTTCTAGGGGACTGATGACCACAGCAGTTAAGTCCCATAGTGCTCAGAGCCATTTGAACCATTTAAACGCTTCCCTCCAAAACACACACAAAAAGACATGCAAATGCAGCAGCTTTAGCTTAAAATGAAATATAGTTTAAGTGAAAGAAAACTGCTTCTAAATAATGGCAGGTCAACAATACCTACAATGAAAGCTAAAATTCAATGAAAGTAGTTTTATTACCATAGGCAAATTTAAACAAAATTATGGATTTTAAATAGAAATAAGTGAGTTTACAAGTTCATCCTCTGAATTACTATGTAGTCTTTCAATAGGGAGAATGCAAAGCATTGCGTTTGACCTTTCCGTGGCCGATGTGTTGAGACGATGGCAGTGTGTTGTGATGTTGAAGATGATGCTACAGCAGCTCGTCTGTACAGGCGGCGTGTTGGCTCAGCTCCGTTGATTGAATGAAGACTGCTGATGATCTTCTTATGTAGCAAATGATCTCCATCCAGCGAAGTCGACGTCAGTGGCGTATTATAGGCCACTGGCAGACTGTACGTTGTTGTTGTTACCAACACTCAGACTGGCGCGAGCGCCCGACTTCATGTCTATCACACACGAGACCTGCAGTAACACCATCCGTTACACAGTTTTAAAGTTTTCCGATCGCGTAGTTACAGTTCATTAGTTACGCGGAAACCACGACCGCGAAATATCAACTTCGCTAGATGGACATCATTTGCTACATAAGAAGATCATCAGCAGTCTTCATTCAATCATCGGAGCTGATCCAACACGCCGCCTGTACTGACGAGCTGCTGTAGCATCATCTTCAACATCACAACACACTGCCATCATCTCAACACATCGGCCACGGAAAGGTCAAATGCAATGCTTTGCATTCTCCCTATTGAAAGACTACATAGTAATTCAGAGGATGAACTTGTAAACTCACTTATTTCTATTTAAAATCCATAATTTTGTTTAACTTTGCCTATGGTAATAAAACTACTTTCATTGAATTTTAGCTCTCATTGTAGGTATTGTTGACCTGCCATTATTTAGAAGCAGTTTTCTTTCACTTAAACTATATTTCATTTCAAGCTAAAGCTGCTGCATTTGCATGTCTTGTTGTGTGTCTTTTGGAGGGAAGCGTTTAAATGTGAGACTAGTATTAATCCAAAAGAGAGGAGGCGTAGTTTATTGTGTGGTACGTTCGCGAGCGTAAATCGTGGTCTCCGCCATTAGTTTCTGGGCACCGACCAATAGGATTAAAGCTACTTATTCGCTATTGGTGCAAGCTTTGCGGCGAGGACAGCTGTGAGACCACTCAGGCTATGTTTACATAGTACTCAGATTCATGCTACCACACTATCATCAGTAGAAACATCGAGTTTTGTTGATTGATTTGCGGCGAGGATAAAATTGAATGTGACAGTTGTGAGGCCACACAGGCTATGTTTACATAGTACTCAGAGTCATGTTACCACACTATCATTTGTTAACTGGCCAAACATGACACATGAAAAAGTTGGTAGTTGGATCTATTGGTGAGGCAATATCTTTCTGACTGACAATAAAACAGTTCATGAGCAGGAGAGGCGGAGAAAGGATGGAGGGTGTGAAGGCATTGCTATTGGCGGAAGATAATTTTTTTTCTTTTTATTTTCTTCCTTTCTTTTCTTTCTTTCTATTTCATATGTATATGTATATTTCCGATTATATGCTATAGTGTTTATTTGTCTTGTGTTCGTTAGAGATAATGTGTGTTTGAAATTAACTTTTTACATGAGTAAATAAGATTCTCTTGTTTATCATTAGCGGAAAATGTTTATTATGACTAAAATTGTCTGTACAATTAAAAATATATTGAGATACTGTAAATAGAGCGAGAGAGATCTGGGAGTATAGATAGTGACGGTGGAGCAGTGTGTGTAGAGGGCCTGTGTTAGATGGAGGAGGCACGAACGCGGAGGGTGTAATGTCTGTGTTGGTTTTCTTTTAAATCGGTGCAAACAGAACTCGTTAATGGTGTTATATGTTTCTGTTCTTTCCGTAACGGATTCTGAAAATGTTTATCGTGGACAGAGAAGTTGGACTGTGAAAAACCGCCAACTGAACAGGGTCGTGTAACTACGATAATACAGCCGTGTATGGACGACATTATAGTTACGGGTTTGAAGTGAACTCTGTTCACTTTGACTGTATCGCGTGCACTTTGCAAGTTTCATAACTTCTATGTATGTTCGCGTTGTGGCTAAGAGCAGAGTAACTAATTATTAACTGTGTCACATGCATGTTAAGAACTGTGTACCATGAACTTACCGATTCCTAAAAAGTGTGGTGATTTGCTATTTTTATTTACAGCCAAATACTACAGAAATGCGAATGCAGACACCACATCCACATTGAAATCAAGAAACAGATCAAGATCCTACAATTGGCAATGTTTTAACTGAATAAATCGAAATACTGTCGTAACACACAAACATTTTAATAGCTGCATACGCAATGACAATATTAGTACATTATTGATACAGCTCCTACAGTACTGATACCATGTACACAAATCGAGAATTTGACCGATATTATTTCAGTGCACTGAATATTTGAGGCGATTTAATACATTCACGTCTCACGAAACTCTTCAGAGTTAGGCACGGAAACAGTTTTCGAGTAGTTACATTCATAAAAAGTGTTAAGAGCAGTGCATAATATCCCGCGCAGACCACGTCCTAACCGCAGTAACATTCCTCCTGCGCGCATTCCACTCAGCAGCGGACGTATAGCTCACGCGGTGTTCCGGTAATTATTTTTCACTTTTGCAACTGATCTCAGCGACAGTTAGCCATGTTTCTTTCGCTTACTTTATTTTATCTTAACATACGGTGCCGAAAAGAAAATTAGTGTACCCTTTTAGAGTTCCCAATTCACACAATATTTATTGTTGCAACCGTACATGAAAAGAGTACAGTTACAGATGAGTAGCACAAGCGGTTCAGAGGTACCAGGTATCGATCCATGCAATGCGTGGTGTAGCGTCCATGGGCAGCAATATAGGCGCTGTGCCAGGTATAGAATTGATCGTACGGATGGCAGATATTGTCCTGGGATACGTTATGCCACGTGTACTCTACCTGTTGACGTAGGTCGCCTGTAAGAGTTTTTGGTTGGCGAGTCACATGAGTCAACTAAATAAAAAATGTCGTGTGGCTAGTTCCTCCCGTGGGGTAGACCGTTCGCCGCGTGCAAGCCTTTCGAGTTGACGCCGCTCCGTTGACTTGCGCGTCGATGGGGATGATTAGGACAACACAACACCCAGTCCCTGAGCGGAGAAAATCTCCGACCCAACCAGGAATCGAACCCAGGCCCTGAGGATTGACATTCTGCCGCGCTGACCACTCAGCTACCGGGGGCAGACACGAGTCAACTTGTCGTCCTATCATATCCCACAAGAGGTCGATTGGAGAGAAGTCTGGAGACCGTGCTGGCCAGGGAAGTTGCTGCACGACTGGCAGAGCACGTTGAGTTTCACGGGCAGGGTGTAAGCAAGCATTACCCTTTTGCAACAGTACACCACTTTCCCGTTGGAAGAAAGGGGAAATAATGGGTCTAACAACAATCTGCACGTATCGAGCGCTGGTTAGCGTCCACTCCAGAAACATCAAAGGTGAACGAGAGTTGTAGCTTTCGCACCCCAGACCGTAAGGCTTGCGATGGGCTTAGTGTGTCTCGGACAAATGCACTTTGGGAGACAGCGTTCACCAGGTCTAGGTCGTACGCGCAAACGATCATCACTTGTGTGCAGATAGAATCTCCTTTCGTCGTTGAACACCAAGGCACGCCATTCCATAGTCCAAGTGATCCTCTGACTGCACTACTGAGCACGTCGATGGTGTGGCGCTAGTGGAAGACGGACTATAGGTGTGCGTACCCATAGTCTCAGTGCTAATACCGGTTCGCAACAGTTCGTGTAGATACGTCTTGGCTCACAAGCTCTCGTATCTGTGCTACGGTAGTTGTACAATCTGCCACTGCTGCCCTTGCGATACGACGATCCCGACCTGCCGTTTGTGCTGCGTGGACGTCCAGAACCTCGTCTACGGGTGTGAGAATGTTCACGTGACCACTGATCCCATCTTCGTTGCACAAGTGACGCAGCACGTACAACTTGGGTGGCAATTTTGGAAAGGACCATCCCCCCACTCTGAACGCCACAATTTGACCCCTTTCAAACTTCCTCAGTTTGCTGTAGGAAGCACGGGAGCGTCTCCGTGGAATTGTTGCCTGCTTCTTTCACACGTCTGCACCACACTGAGCCTTCTGGCTATGAGCATTCCCTATTAAACGGTAGTCATAGATGACGGTGTGGTTCACATTGTTCAAATGGCTCTGAGCACTATGGGACTTAACATCTGAGGTCGTCAGTCCCCTAGAACTTAGAACTACTTAAACCTAACTAACCTAAGGACAGCACACACATCCATGCCCGAGGCGCGATTAGAACCTGCGACCGTAGCGGTCGCGCGGTTCCAGACCGAAGCGCCTAGAACCGCTCGGCCACAGCGGCCGGAGACGCTGTGGTGGCTACTCCAATTTGCTATGTGTTGACAGAAGACTTTGAAACCATTAGAGTAGATCTACTACCCCGCAGGTAGTGTATAGTCATCGGATGAAAATCGACGTCGTATGTGCTGGCGCAGCAATTTTTTTCCCGCCAGTGTATATAAGTTTTGACTTTTACCTATCCCAAGGTTGAAACGAAGTCTTTTTACTGTATTGTTATCAGAGATCACAGATGAATTTTAAGATGTCACAAACAGAGTTGCTGGCCGCTGTGGCCGAGCAGTTCTAGGCGCTTCAGTCCGGAGCCGCACTGCTGCTACGATCGCAGGTTCGAATCCTGCCTCGGACATGGATGTGTTTGATGTCCTTAGGTTTGTTAGGTTTAAGTAGTTCTTAGTCTACGGGACTGATGACCTCAGATGTTAAGTCCCATAGTGCTTAGAGCTTAGATGTTAAGTCCTATAGTGCTTAGAGCCATTTGAACCAAATAGAGTTCCCAAACTATGTCATAATAACGCAGAAACAGCGTCAACAAGGAAAAACGGAATCCGCTGTTGCGACGCCTGACCTTGGTGCAACCTGAAGAACACAGGTATGTCTCGTTGACGCTGTATTCTCGCAGGTGCGATCCTCAAAAGGTTTCCGATCTCTGCTGTATGCTGCAACAATTGAGTGAGCACTATAGGTGAGTGACAAGCGACTGCCGTACCTGAAGTACCAAGTAGGAAGAGCGGATACACTATCTTCTCATACGTAGCGATGCTTGTGAGAAACTAGTGTTATTTCCAGATGTTGTGCGACTCAGTATGTAACCTCCCCACAAAAATGTAAG
Source organism: Schistocerca americana (assembly GCF_021461395.2). NCBI lineage: Eukaryota > Metazoa > Arthropoda > Insecta > Orthoptera > Acrididae > Schistocerca > Schistocerca americana. Next base: position 1,102,902,664 of record NC_060119.1, on the reverse strand, counting down.
AGGACAGAAATAATAAATGGGAGCCAAGTGTAACCTTTCCACCGAAATTTAAATGACAATATTTAATAGAAAGGGGAGCCTAGCGTAACCTCCCTGCAATGAAATGTACTGACAAAGGCAATAAAAAAATGTGAAATTCGCAATCTGACTCTGGTGTAAGCTCCCACAAAATATATAATAAAAGATAATTCAGTGCTAATAAAACTTCAGTGACAATGAAAATTCAATTAAACCGAAATATCGGTCTTTGGCCCTGTGCAAAAATCAGAATTAATTTCTTACCTCAGTATAACTGCATGTCAGGTTTCTGCTCTTATTGTTGGCCACGGCTTGGAGGAAATGCATTGCAAATAATATTTTTTTTTTTTTTTTTTTTGAAATTTAACTGAAACTTTTCTTTAAAGGAAATGGAAGGAGATCGTTGGTTCAATTAAAAGGTTCTTTTGTTGAAAATTGCTTTGAAATCAAAATTATTATTGGGGCGATTATTGCACAAATTAGTTACACTTAATTTACATTATTAGCTGAGCGCATTTAAAAATAATATACCTCGTCCTGAATCTTGACCAGAATGCCATGTCGACGCCCGCCGACTCGTCACACACAACTGCACTCAACTGCTACTACCGACATACTGCACTGCTCACAGACTGCCCACTGACAGACTGCTCGCAACTGTACTGCACGACTACTACCGACCGACTACTGGACGCAACTGAACTGAGCTACTGCTACCGACAGAGTGCACTGCACGACGACTACTAGAGTACTGCTCGTAACACTCGCGCGGTCAAGCGCAGACTAACTACGATCGATAAAAGGCTCTCTGGTCAAAGATTTTATCATGCCTCACCATCGCTGCTACGTTACATACGTGTTTCAAGTACCTGCAGTGAATATTTAAAAATCCGAGAATTAGTTTGTGGCGTTGAAGGATTTGAAAGCCTCGGTTATGAAGTAATCAATTATTTTTACCATACCATGATATAATTTTAGAAGTGAGGTGTTCCAAGCGGAGACAAACCACGCAATGTCCAACAAGAAATTTCAGATGAAAGAATAAAGAATTCTGTTCATTTAACTGAGGCGGATGATAGTGGTTCTCAGGTGGTTTCAGAAACTGATGACGTTCAAAACGATAGTGATATGGTCCACAGGAGAACCACATACCAGTCATCATTAGCGCGGGAGACTACCTTGATGTCAAAGAGGCATTCGCACTCAGATCTCATCAATCACACGAATCCCATCCATGGACGCATCCTTTAAACAATTTACTGTCAACGTTTCACTCATAACAAGTAGTAATTACTCATTAGATAGTAATACTGTCGATTAGTCCTCGGCCTGAGGCAAGGCTTTCGGATAACGCTACAGAGGTGGCTTTCGTGTCAAGTATCTTTGGTGTCATTGTTGTTGGGTGAGTAGAACAAACGTATCGCAATCTATTGATTGCTTAGGTATTTTTCAGTCATTCTGGATCACTGATGGACTTATTCAGAATAAAAGCGACTGCCTAATTTTGCTATGTTTTCACAAAAAAGAAAAATTGAGGGTAAAATCTAAAAGAAGAAATACTCAAATAGCGAGTAATATATAGGATTTGAAATAAATTTTATTACACTCACGCGCGCCTTAATTACAGTGTATAGTTACAGCTTTTCTTTAATACAAAAAGCACTCATTTCTAAGAAGATTTTTAAAATAGCACTCTTTTTCTATAAAAAGCACAATATGAGAATTATACTGCATTTGCATGAATCAACTCGAGTACAAAAGCGATACTCAAAACACTTTTCCAAGGTAGTGAACACATAATAATACTGGTTATGTTGCTGAAATCAGATAATGCATGGAATGTGCATTGCTTTTGTCTTTGCTGTATACTGCATAGATACTGCAGACATTTTATTTCTCACTTAACTAGTAGTTAAAGGGTATTATTTCGCCCAACATCATTCGTTACTTCCTACATTAACACCGTGAAACCTCTTACAACACAGTGAAATACTTGAATACCTGGCGTCGATGCCGAAGTTCAGTTTGGTTTCAGAAAGGTATAAGGTATTAGACAAACAATCCTAACGTAGCACTTGCTAGCAAAATGCAGCTTGAAGAAAAATAGTACGCTGTCCTTATTTTGACCTATAGAAAGAGTTCATGAGTTTAAGGGTCGAACAAGGCTTTCACAGTTCTTGCGAGAGTAGGGCTGAGAAACAGAAACAAGGAATTATTCTACGATACATGCAAAACAAGAGTAAAAATAATAACAATGGGAAGTGAAGGAAGAGAATTTCGTGTTAAAACGGATGTAATGTAGGGTCGCATCTTTTCGCCAGTATTATTCAGCTAATACATTGTCTTACAAAAAAAGTGAAGCACCCAGAAGATGAAGGAAGAAGATGAAGTTTCACTTGTTGAGTGAGTATGTGATGTTATTTCAGTGATTACAAAATCAAGTCCAATTTACAAAGAAATTGGCAGTGTGTGTCTACTTTTCAGTATAATGTCTCATCCTCTTGAATTTTTTAAAATAAAAATTAAGCTCCTTTGATATCAGCTGTTGATATGGGAATGAGGAACTAGTCTTAAACACAGAACCGTATGGCTGTGAAACGTGTAATAACATGTGATGCTGTTAAGGAACGCTAAAAATTAAGAAGACAGAGAATACACGACCTGAAAAATGTAAAAGAATACATGAGGAAAGAAATGTATGGCGTTACACCTAACTTGCCCTTCACTCCCGCTACCCAATGAAACCTAAAAACGGCGATGCCGTACTTTGTGACGTATGTATGACACAAGTCTACTTAAGGGTGCAAATAAAGCAGTCTGTATAAACAGCCATGTACTAGAGATCATCGTGGGATGTGGGACAACAGGAACGCCAGTACCACGATTGTAATGGAAGGAGCCCAATTTCGAATCATTAACTTATAAACTTGTGACTCTTGAAATTTTCCCGGCGTATCGAATATTCCACAAGATTTCGGGATTGCAGCCGGATCTCATCGACTTCTTTCCACGATATTTCGGCTGACAGCCTTACAGCCATCTTCAGGCGACTTGCACGAGCAATCTCCAGTGTCAAACACTCGCCTGAAGACGGCTGTAAGGTTGTCAGCCGAAATATCGTGGAAAGAAGTCGATGAGATCCGGATGCAATCCCGAGATCTTGTGGAATAAACTTATAAACTTGCTTGCCACTTTGTTCTCTATACCCTATGCCGAAATTTGTCGGAAAGCCATCGATTCCGAATAAAACAGACCGGTACGATGTTGGAATGCGTGAAAACTAATCGCCAGTGTGACAGATGACTACAGCGCCCAAACAACGACTGAGTGAGTGCGTGTATATGTGATTGCGAAAATTAATTTTGACTGGTTAGTCGAATTTGTAATTAGTACGAAAACTGCAATTTAATGAAATTTGAATTATGTAAGGAGAAGTAACACGTCTGGCAGACCTAAAGCGGATAATTTATTTCTGAAACCACTATTTATAATAGGATTTACATTCATGTAATAACAATTCCCACACATACGGACGACGTCGGTCGTTTTGTCTAGAACGATATTCACTTCATCGATCTGTATTAACAACAAGCCATACTCCAGCAGCTGCAGCACTGCCCAGGCACGTCCTGACTACTACCACCCGGCAGCAGCACTGTTTAGTTGCTGCTGGAATAATGTTTATTCTTTGTCTTTCACTGACCATGTTTATACACAGCGATAAAAAAATATCACACTGGGCTAATTCTGGACCACTTAATGGAATGGACGCGTAATGTTCCGCCTTAAAAATTATTTTGGACGTAATGGGGAAAAAACCGACACATTCTGTAGACAGTGGGCATCACGTGGAAGACGTGATGAACAGAATTTATTTAGGCTGACTCCAGCTACACGTTGCAAAAACGAAATTTCAAATTTTAATGCTTTTTGCCAGGGGAGAACCAACAGCCGTTAATTACCTTAGAAAATGCATTTTAACCATCAGCTGTTTCATCTAACCTATAGATAATCTACCGGTTTCGTTCACACATCTTCATCACTAGATGTCTGTCTACATCGGAAAAGGAAAAGAAATGGAACAATACAATGTACAAGAAAATGACATAATTCAACAAAAATATGGGTGCAAAATTACTTATGTATATTCACAAGATGAAAAGGATCAGCTAAAAACGTATCCTATTTTCCTTTGAAGCTGGTATAAACCCAAGGTTGACACTATCAAACCATCCAAACAATTGTCGTAATCCGCCCTTGAAATAGTAACTAACATATCTTACAATGCTTCAGATCAAATAGACAATGTACCACAGAGGAGGAAACTCTGGCAAAGTCCCACATTTGCAGAGTAACATCAAAGATAGTACTTTTGTAATTAGCAAAGAAAAGGACAGAACATCTTGTAACCTCCCCATAATAGATTCTGTAACCTCCCAACAGTAAAATATATATATAATTGTTTATTTCATTCACATTCAGCGTAACTTCCTACAGATAAATTCCGTAACCTTGGAACAATAAAATGTGACTAATCTCCTAATAAAAAATGTGACTCACTTATAACCTTTCAATAATTGACTATGAATTTAAACTGGTAAATTTTGGACGTCAGCAGTGCTGCGTCATGACCCTGAAAACTCATTCTGAAGAAATTGAAAAATCTTACCTCAGTTAGGTCGCCGGATAACGCGTATATATCTACTACTATAAGAAATTTTTCTGGCGCTGCTCAGTGCAATGCTGGCCAATAGATTTGTCATGTATAAAAAGAAACAACTGAGAAAGATTATTATTAAGAGATTAAAAAAAATACATTTACATGGGACTTGATATAACAATACTACATATGCGCGAGGCTGCTTTTACCTTATACTACAACGCTCAGGGTCCGCCATCGCTCCACACGACCGCCCCAGCCAACACGATACACCAGACTGCTCGCTAGCAACTACTTACTCCTACTACTACACAGTTCCTACTGCAGTCAACACTGCTCTTTGGTCTGAGATTCTCTTATAGCTTACATATCGCAGGCAGCACGTGAGCAATCCATCGAAATTACATCTGCTCGAGTGCGCTAGCAACAAATTCCTTAATCATGGACCTCTTACAATCTTTACTAAACACCTGTGACAGACGGAAAACATGGAGACCACTGACAGTGAAAGTTACAGTGCGCACAATAACAAAATGAAAGTGAAGTCCACTTAACAGTATAAGCAGACATGTTAAAAATAACGAATTAAATAAACCATGTTTCTGGTGTACAATGAGAGTTGGCAATACACTCTTAGGATTTAAAGGTTGGCTACAGCGCGCATACACAAGCTCTGGAATCTTAGATATTGTTGTCGCGCTTCGCAGTGCACGGTTTAGTTTGTGGCAGTTTGGAAGCCAGTGTAGGAGCCCGCCTGCTATGGTGCGCACGTGTGTTGGGCGAGGGGCCGTCGCCAAGCTGCTGTACTGCCGTGTCCGCCAGAAGCGAAACAGGATTTGGTATTGAGTTGATATTTTTTATAATTTTCAGCACGCTTATTAATTTAAAGAAAAGGTTTTGTGTATGTGCGTAGCAGCAGACTGTAATTTTGATAATGATAGGAGTTGAATTCATAAGGGAAACCATTGTTAGGCGAATAGATTAAGTATTGATTTTTGTCATTGATTTCTTTTGTTATTGTCAGGGAATTGTTTCACTATGTATTTAATTGAGAAGTATTTCAGCCTGTTCAAGAGTTTGATTAATATGTAATATTGCTTTAATGCCACTGGAGGCAGATTTACATACGAAGCGAAAGTTCCATGTTAACTGAATGAGAAAGAATCGCTTTCAGAAAATAGTTTTTGAAAAAAGGAATTACTTGTTTGGGTTATCAGTTATCGAGTTTAGATTTGACCAGACCCTTTCTCTTGAATTGTATGTAGTTATAGTAAGCAGCAGCAGCATCAGCAACAGCAGGAGCCGCCATACAGAACATGCATTGCACTCAGCGTGAATAACAGGTTTTTTTTATGTTTTTGTTAAATAATGGAATGCAGCAGATCAAGCAGTGGCAGCAGAAAGACCAAGTAAGTTATTTGTTGCGCACAGGACCAATTAAGAAAACGTTTAGGTGATATCTGTAATAGTAAAGTTAACAAGAGTACAAGCACGACATTTTCAGTAGAAAACACGAGATAAGAAGATAGAGCTCCCGATTTTCAACAAATACTTATGGAACTATTATTTTTATTACTTGAGTATTTTGTACCAGCTTAAAAAGAAAATGGGATATGTTTTTAAAGGATCTCTTTTTCTCTGTAATTATATATATACCCACATTTTTGTTATGTCATTGTCGTGTACATAGTATTTTTTCGATTTTTCTCAGTTTCGATGTTGACAGACATCTAGTAATGATGGTCTATGACCGAAACCGGTGATGGTATATAGGTTAAATAAAACAGCTGATGCTTAAACTTCATTTTCTAAGGAAATGCAAATATCTGCTGAAATACCAGAGAAACGCTCCAGAAGACTCTTAGGGCAGACAACACTTTCAAATACCACATGCAAGATTTTATTCTCACGCTCGCTACGTACAAATTATTTGTCCTACAGAAATAATGAACAAGACCTTTTCGTAGGAAATTTAACGTAGTTACATTTTGTACTGGGACATGTTTTCGCTGGAGGCCATGGTTTTCGAGTTATTGAATAAAAACTGCTTTGAAGGCCACTTTCGTACGTTTTCTTAAATAATTCGGAAAATACTGCCTCTAGCAAAATTTATCTCAGTACAAAATTTAACTACATTAAATTTCCCTCAATTACGTCCTGTTCATATTTTTCTTTGTATGACTAATAGTTTGCACATAGCGATCAACACAATATGAAGATCGTGTGTGTGGTATTTGAAGGCATTTCGCGTTGGATAAAACTCACCGGTAGGAGCAGCTCGATATCCAGCATATATAAAATTGTTTCCTTAATTTTGTATGTTTTCACATTTGTGTATTTTTACTGAATGTTATTATGAAACCCATGTCCTTTTGAACACTGGAGGTATGAAACTACTATGTAATGCAGCTGGTTCATGCTAAGGGCTTTTAGAATTGATAGGAAAAGGTGAAGGGAAGTCCCTCCCCGTCTGTTAAGTGAACGCAAGTTATGGGTAGTAGTCTGTGGCCAGCCATTAATGTGGAACCAAGTGGAGGGAAGAGTGAGGCGAAATTACAGGTAAAATCTAAAGTGTGTTAAACTGGATAACGCGAGAAATTGGCATTTTTTCATGCCAACGTAGCGCTTAACAACATGCTCTGCTTTATATTTCCCTCTTTTATAGGAGAGGTTTACAGGGAGTGTTATGTAAAAAGCCACGCTTCCATAATTCTGTCCACCGCCGCCGATTCAGTAGAGCAACATTTCGACGAACTCCAGGCACTGTAACGAATCTGAATTGTTACTTTTGCATGAACGAGTATTTCGTGATGCTTATTCAATATAAATCTTGTTTGAACTACGTGTGTCGGCCTCGCTTCACCTATGTCAGGTTCCTATTCATACTCCGTAAATAGTTCTCAGTAATCATACAAGTGAAAGATGTTATTAAAACGGTTAATTAATTTATTTGATAAGGATTTTCTAAATTACAGGAATGTTAAGTGAAGCCAGTTTTCTTTACGGAGAGATACTGCAATTTGCAAGTGTTTCATGTGTTCATAAGAGTGAATGACTTCGTTAAATACTAAATAATCTTTACATAATTTTGCTTACAGAAGTTCTACTAAGTATATTTTATTTGCTATGCAAATTTGTTCTGAAAAACGTTTTGCAATGTATGTTGTATGCCGTACAGATTATAGTCAGTGAACTATTTTTAAAAGGGCTTGTATCTGTATTCTGTAAGTTCTTCTTCTTCATGTGCCGTCTCCTCTAAGAAGGTTGGCTGTCATCATGGCAATTTCTGATCTTGATTTGGCTGATCTAAAGAGTTCTGACGTTGAACAGTTGTACCAATTTTTTAAATTGTCAGTCCAGGATGTCCGTCTTCTACCCCTCGTTCTCTTCCCACAAATTTTCCCTTCTAGTATTATTTGCAATATTTTGTAATTTACTCCCCTAATAACATGGCCTAAATATTGTAGCTTCCTTACTTTAATAATTTTAATTAATTCTTTTTTAGTAATCCTAGACACCCAACTAATTCTAAGTATTCTTCTATATGCCCACATTTCAAAAGCTTCTAAACTGTTCATGTCCTTCTTTTTCAATGTCCACGCTTCCATTCTGTAAGTTGGTTCATAGTAAAAATACATGTAAAAGAGTTTGAAGTATGGTATAACTGTTTGAGGAACCCCGTACCTTAGAGTGCAGATCACTAATCCGTCAAATTTCATTAAAGGATGCCTTGGTTATACCTTATGCATTTGTACAGTCTTAGACAATAAAACTGACCGCCGGCCGGCCGCCACAGAGTCATTCACTGGTGGCCAATAGAACTGACCGCCCCTGACAACTCTAAGTCCGGCAATCTGCACAATCTGGCAACACTGTAAGATGCGGAAGTGTCAGGAGGAAGTGTTATCTACTTCCGAGACGTTGTCGGACTACGTGAGCCCGTGGTCTAGTGGCAAGCGTCGTGCGTTCTAAACTTATAGTCGCCTGTTCGCGTCCAACTATATATATATATATATATATATATATATATATATATATATATATATTACCACAGTCGGTCTAAAGTTACGAGTCTGACTGAACATCAAAGATATTTCGCTTAACACTCTACCCACCAGCAATAACAAATATTCCAAAAACAATTCCGCAGGATAGCTAGTGGCTGCGCGCGATCATAACAGCTTACGCTCGAGCGTTTCCTCGCGCTGCAGCGGCTACCGGCCACCGGCCAGACGCCACCCGCCGCCTGAAATCCGGCGCCGCCCAGGTGAACGCGTCGCGACGCTGTCAATGTGTCTCAACTGTCATTTTCGAGTTTGAAGTTCTAGTTGTCATCTGGCAGTTAATCAATGGATTTTGCAAACTTGAAAATCATGAACTACAGTTAAGCATTGTAAAATTGAGTCGCAAGTGGAAACAGGTGTAACATCTGCAACACAACGTTTACTTTTGGTATAACAGAGGGGTGAATGCAGAGGAGGCAGCTAGAAAGATTTGAATTGTGTGTGGAGCGACTGATTTTGGGAAAAATACGCCAGAAAAAGATATTCTTGTTTCAACAAAGATCGTTCTGGCATGAATGATTTTCCACATTAAGGAAGTCTCGACTACTGATATATGTGATAGATTACCATTTTACCATCATGCGACATTTGCATTCAACAGGCAAAGTTCAGAAGTCTGGTGTAGGAGTACTGCATGCTCTAATTCCAAATAACAAAAATCAACGGAGTGACTATTATTGAACGTCATCAGGTCGCTCATTGAGCATTCGTATGCAGTACTGTTACTGGTGACGTGTTATGATGCCTTTATCGTTAACTTCCTAAGAAGAAATGAAAGGCTGAGCCCCACCAAAAGACATAAACTCGAGCAAAGAGTAGTATGAACATAATATTTTACATCTGATAGCTCCAAAAGTATGTTTTGGGCTACGAATTCTGCCCCAAGGGCTGTGTGCAACACAGCTGGAATTTGTTCCCAACAACTGAGACACCTTTCGGTCTTAGCGTAAGAAAATCGAGCAACACAACTACATCACATGTGCTACTGTATGATAACGCACTTCTTGATTTGAGAAACAAAACTATCCAGGAGATTGAAATTAAAGTCGGCTCTCAAGCACTTGTATTGATAGAGAAGTCCTCTCTCAAGCACTTGTCCCTCTCGTCATATATTCGTAAAGATTTATCTTTCCCGCTCTTGATCGATCAACCGTCAACGCAATTCATTTCTAGACGAAAATACTCTTAAAACTACTCTGGTATAATGATATCGTTAGAACCAGTAGGTTTCTACAGGCGTAGAATTTGTAAACAACTTTAGTATTGTCAGATCGTTTTAGATATCGTGAAAGAAAATTCTTTTGCTGATTAATTTCTCTTTGATGATTACTGTTGCGTTTAGTAAATTAATGGAAAATCCAATTAAAATATTCACTGTACTAATGCAAATCAAACTCAGCTTACTACAGAAACATCACGACGGCAGACTATCTTAATAAAGCATGAAGTATCTGTAAGACGATTGGGCCTATTTTAACACGAATTAGTAGGACATTATCGACTTTTAACTTCGAAAAGATCTTTATTTACTTCATCTCCTGTATCGTTCGCAATTATTATGAAAATGTGACATTTCATAGATAACATTATGTATTCACAACAACAAAAAATATGTCGTCATTATGAATTTGGCGGTACCGTAAGGTTTTCGCTCTGACACTAAGGGTTACTGAAAGTAGCAAGGCGCATTTTGCTCGAGCGTTGTCTTACGATTCCCTTATTGCGTTTGTATCTGCCTGCTTGTAGCTCTGCTACAAAAGAATTAAAAATCTGGCTCTCAGCGAGTCTCGAAAGGCGAACGAAAGCAGCTTGCACCTGGTAGCCAAACATGTTTCTTGGGAACAGGCTACTTCCTAAAGTGGGAAGACATTCTTTTGTGGTTGAATTGTTGGCAGATGTCAGTCAGACGTGTGCTGTTGGTCTAAGCGTTTCGGTGTGTTGAATTTGTACCAATTATTTTTCTACAGGTTTTTTCTGTCCCAAATAGAGAGTTGAAGTCTCCCATTAGTATTTTCACGTCATGTTGGTGAATTTTGCTCATAGTATTTTCGAGTGTATATCTTTTATATGGGCTCTGAATGAGCATAGTCATAAGTCGATTGTTGATGGATGCGATTTCTTTGACAGAGTTGATGATAGATCTGTGTTCGAGAAATGCAGTGCCGAAGATTGGTACGCCTTTCGCTACCTTTCGTTGTATTTTTTGGCGGACGATTTCTTTTGTGAGATTATTGAGGTTTCTTGTTTGGGTCAATGTATCGACGTTTAGTTTTCAAATCAATGTCTTCTGCTTGTAGGGAAATTTACCAGAGATCTTCGATATTCTCTGCCGTGCTAACCTGGACTCCCCAGAATGCGAAAATCCAACTGCCGCCTATCGGTGGCCAGGTTGTGTACCACCTGGGGTAAAGTTACCTTTGCTTGCATAGTTCATGTTTTCTTGTGTTTCATTGGTTTGGCATGGGTGATACCAGGACCGGACAGGACCAGAGGGTGTTGAAGCCTTTGGAAGCAAATACTGTCAGCCAAGCTCATTGAGATAACAGACGGTGAGTAGCCGTTCAGGCTTGTGTTAGTATTTGGTTCACCCCAAGTATTTGATTTCCTCGGTACCACCCATATGGGGGACGGTTTCCCCTATCGGCCACACGGGATTTTTATTATTATTATGTCATCAGCAAATCTGATATGGAGTATCTTCCCTCCACTGAAATAGATGTGTATTGTTCGATTCAATATTTCCATCAGATAAATATGGGTTATAATTACGTTACACTGCTGCTAGTCGACATATTTCTCACTTTTTCTTAGACAGTTGCTAGCTGTTACTCCATCATAGGAATTTATGTGCGCAGCATTGTTGCAGTACAGACGTTCAAATTATCCGATTTCTATAATTTCATTTCGATACAAGATCGTCCTAATCCGATTCAGCCAGACTGTTGAATCCAGATCACTTATCTATGACAGGGCCTGAATTCTTAAACACTGTGGAAAATAATAATCCAATGTGATTATTACAAATACGTAATTTAAATATAAATATATGAACTAACGAGATAACAGTTTATTTACAGGAGCAGAGACCCATCCATCATAGCAGGGCAGTGTGAGATTCGTTTCAGGGCCAGATAGACAACTGAGGAACTGACTGGTGCATGTGTTGTTCAACCCACAGTAGTTGTCACCCTCACTGGAATCAATGACTGTTTGTGTTTGTGTGTGTGTGTTAACGCACATGTGTGTATTCAGCAATGACTGCCAGCTGCCACAACACTTCACAGAATCCTTGCGGCAGGCATCACAACTGTGCGTGCACTTCAGACTTCATTCTGTGAGACGTCAGGAGACAGATGAAAACGTCAAATTAACGTCGCTTTCAGTGTGTGTGTGTGTGTGTGTGTGTGTGTGTGTGTGTGTGTGTGCGTGCGTGCGCGTGTGTGTGTGTTTTCGTGTTAACGCACAATCTGAATCAATACTATTAACATTAGAGAGACAACCAACAATAAATATTGCATCAAATATGACTGTAAAGTATTTTAATGCGATGGGAAGTTACAAACTGAATTTTTATTCATCCCACGTCCTGCGTATTACTTTAAGTAAGATGTATTAACTCCATAGTATCGTTAGCAGAGACAGTGCGCTCTTGTTGTCGAGGCTCGCAAGTGCAGCGATCAGCAGTGCCCAATGCCGCCGCGATTTGTTTATGTTGGCTGAGCGTGGACACTGCAGCAGACGCTTCGCCCTAAACAGAGAGAAATCCCCCTTGCTCTGACTGCAGTGAGCGGATATCACTGCCTGCGTGTTCTTATAGTAACCAACGTGAGACTCTACTTACAGGTGCCATGGAGCAATTGCAACGGGTATCATGTCATTAGTCATCAGAATATTAACCAGTGATGAAATGTCCACTCTATTTGAATCCCAAGAAAATAGGAACCTTCTCACAAAGGAATGTGAGGTGATATCAAAATATATCCAACATACAAAAATTAACTGAAGGGCTTTCATGTATGCAGTAATAGCACACAAGGAAATATTATATCTTGTAAGCGTATATTTCATTTCCTCTTCTCATATTAACGCCCTTGTTTTAATATGAAGTGAGAAAATAAACACGAAAAACTAAAGCTCCTGAGAAGCATATAAGTCATTTCCTCTTCTCATATCACAACTTTTGTTTTAGTATGAAGTAAAAAAATAAACAGTTTAGAGTTCTGAAGCATAATATGACACCAGATTCTTATCGTAGGCGCTATCGGAAACGCCAAAAGCAGGGAGCTGTCCATTCTTTTGTCCAACAGTCTGTTTCCTTTCATGTATTACTCCCGCTAGGAGATTCTTATTTAAGGACTTGTGGACATCAATTTCTTCAGCAGAACAAGCCTTATGTTATAGTGCTAATTACGGTATGGAAAAAATGCAACAAAGACGAGTTCCGCTAGAGCAGTGAGGATATTTGCAGATGTGTGTATTCAGCAATGACTGCCAGCTGCCACAACACTTCACAGAATCCTTGCGGCAGGCATCACAACTGTGCGTGCACTTCAGACTTCATTCAGTGAGACGTCAGGAGATGGATGAAAACGTCAAATTAACGTCGCTTTCCGAGTCGTATTCAATCCAGAATGAGGTGTTACTAAGGTAGTTGAGCGTTCTAGCAATTACACTTTTATGATTCCCATATGAGTATTTCGAAAGCCAAAAGAACCCGTTAGTGTGAAACTATCGGGAACTGCATTAATATCAAACTGCAAGAACTTGAGACAATACGTGGACTCTTCTCTTCGCTGGGTGACCTATTACTGTTATTTAGCATTCTCTCCGTCCTAGTCGTAATGCAAATGGAACTTCAGAGGCGCTTTCCGCTATTCTTGATAAACATCAGCAACCTGTAACCACTGAGAGTCACAACTGCGTGATGATAATGGTTCAGGTTGTCAGTAGTTGTGGTGGTGTTATGCTGTCAAACTGCTTACAGTAACGTTAATGGTGGCGCACATAATTTAGCGCTGACTACCTACTTAAGTAAAGATAGTGCTGTGGCGTCATCGCTTGTCTTTATTTGGCCTCAGCTTGAGTAATCCGATTCAACTAACATAGTACTCCAATCGCGGACTCCTAATACAGTATGACAGCAGAGATTATCGTGCGGGTATTATATTATTTCTGCAATGAAATGCTTAACAAATCTTACCCTCAGCTATGCAGCTGGAATGACTCATTACACAGGTACTCCATGTTGCACTTGGTTAAGTCATCAGTTCGCTGCAATCCTGCTTGTACTGTTCGTAAATACTCGTATGCTTCCGAAATGGTTCAAATGGCTCTGAGCACTATGGGACTTAACTTCTGAGGTTATCAGTCCGCTAGAACTTAGAACTACTTAAACCTAACTAGCCTAAGGACCTCAGACACATCCATGTCCGAGACAGGATTCGAACCTGCGACTGTAGCGCCTGGAACCGCTCGGCCACTCCGGCCTGCATACTTGTATACTGACCATTCGTTATTTGACTAAATATGAACTACAATCTGATTCGCATATATATGACATCGGCTAGCGTTGGCACAAAGTTATGACTAAGGGTTGGATGCCGTTGAAGTCCTGTTACATTGATGGCAAGACAAATGTTCGCAAATCACCTCTATTGCCTCAAAAAACAATTGCATCTTAAATATCGAAGGACCGACGACCACACTGTCACAGCGCGTTGAAATACAGCAACGACGGCAGATGAAAATTTGTGACCGACTGGGCTTCGAACCCAGACCTCCTGCTTACTAGACAGACGTTCTGATAACTGGACTATTATTTTTTTGTTTAATGTTTGAGAAGACTTTCAGCACCAGGTAGGCGGAGGCAAAGAGGGCAGGGGTCGAAGATCCGGTCCTGTCATGGTCCTTCAACAAGGTTCCGCTTCCAGTTGTTAGTGGCCATGTGCTTGGGATTCCCCCTTAACTACAGTCGGAGTCGGAGACTCTCTTCAGTTACATCTAACCAGTGCGCATCTATTGCACTATTGTAAGAACCGAGGTGCAGTATTTTGGTATTAAAATTTTGTAAATTTGTGGTAAGAACTTATGAGACCAAGCTGCTTAGGTCATCGGTCCCTAAGCTTACACATTACTTAATCTAACTTAAACTAACTTACGCTATGGACAACACACACACCCATGCCGGAGGGAGGATTCGAACCTCCGACGGTGGATACTATGATGACACAGCAGTCAACCTCTCTGCAGCACCTATCTACACACGCTCCTCGTCAGACGCGAATTCCCATTTTTGCCGCATACCACATGCGCGGTACCCCCCGGCCATTGTTCCACTAACTTGCGTCCACACTGTATTCCCGCGAGGGTCGGACGATGTCGTGCGTCTAGCACTGAAAACTTCCGATGACCCGTGGAGACCCAAATAATTATACAGGATGTTTCAGGAGGAATAGTAAATATTCTAGGAGATGGTAGTATAGACAAATTGTTGAAATAATGACATATAACATGCGTCCAATTTATATTGAACATACAGATAGCTGGGTTCAATGCATTTCCGTTTCGTATGTTGGTCCTTACAGAACCCAGTTGTCTACGCTTCCTTGAAAATGAGCTTCCAGAGTCATTGGAAGAGGTTCATTTGGCTACAAGAATGCGTATGTTCCTCCAGCATGACGGGGCTCCTGCACATTCTAGTCGTCAGGTGACGCATTATCCAAACCTAACATTTCCTGGAAGACTGATCATTGGATATGGGCACTTTTCTTGGCCTTCAAGGTCCCCGGACCTTATCTCTTTCGATTTTTGCTTGCGGGGATGGTTAAAGGCGGAGTCTACAAAGAAAAAGTAAACCCAAGAGCCGATTTGATCGTTCGGATTATGAATAGTGCAGCCCTCATAAAAGAACGCAAAGACGACCTACACGTGGTGTTATCAAGAGAAGTCAAATGTGCATTGAAGTTGGTGGGGGAATTTTTGAAAATCAACTTTGAATGTCCTCGTTGCCTTTGCTTTCAGTTTGTTAGGGTTACGTACTAACAGATGTATCTCTGTACAAAATAAAAAGTGGACGCATTTATATGGAATTTTTTATGCAATTCGTCTGTACTACCACCTACTAAAATATCTCATATTCCTCCTGAAACACTCTTTGTATGGATATATGTGTGGTGTCTGTTCTTTCGGACATGTCCGAAAGAAAATGCTTCATGGCATTCTGCAACGACCTTCGGTCGCAGGGGCTGATAGAGATTTCAGAGCTGCTTGGCTGTCTGAATAAAAGTAGATGCTACGATTTTTGTAGGGTCTACTCTAATTCTCCTCCGCGCACATGCTGATAGAAGATACTATGTAATACTGTGGCCATCTTCCCTAAAGAGATTCTAGGCAGTACACCAGCCCCGGTGGTTTCATCTGTTTTCGACCTGTCAGTATACAACTATATTATGTCTCCTGAACGGTGTAGTGGTTCGTTCTTCCACTGCTCCCTGCTTCCAACTGTTACATGGCAAGGTTTATTGAAACAGCTAGAAGTTACTGTATAGTTAGTCGGCATTTCCCGAGCCATCGCCATACTGATTTGGGATTCTGTATATTCTAACTATATCCAGTTATTTACAATTTTTAGCCTTTATGTCCCTGCTGTGGCCTCCATTTTAAGCCACAGGTGCAAGGCGGGCATGTCTAGCCTAATATCCATCCCAAGAGTGGATGTCCTGCTAATTCCGTCTGTTTGTGAAAGCAGGCCAGTCTCTGCACTTTGCGAGACTCCCTAGCAGCCACCTTCTGTTCGACTTTGTTCATATTATATGACAATAAATTATCATTGGTATTTTTGCAGAGGTGTATATCCAGCACGTACTGGGTTTAGACCCCAGTTTACCATACAGCAGCTTCTAGTGCTTATAAGATTATCTTTCGCAGTGGAATATATTCTTTATGTGAGGTGTTCATAATAGTTTTCCATCCAGGGCTACCTCTAGATACACTTCAACCCTCTCTAAAGTTTCATCGAGAAACATACTTTTTCAGTATATGTGCTGGACATGCTTCCCCATAAATAATACTACACTAATTTTCGTGCGGCTTGTCTTTAAATACTTTTTCACAATGTTCAGTGCACATAGGATTAACAATACTATCAAATTTTCTAAGTCTTACTGTGAATAAATCGTCTACTTATTCTTTTCAAGAGTAGTCTCTCGCATTCAGCTCATCTATGAGTTCATTCACCACTAGGTTCTTCATCTCTAACCATTTACTCGAAGGTCGTATTACTAGAACCCCCTCGACATCCAGGAAGATACAGAGAGCATCCAGAAAGGGTAGTGCTTTTTCCACCTTCCCGACAAGTTGGTGAAGTGTTACCTCACATGATTTGCTTCGTAAGTATTATGAAAATGTGGCAGTTCATAGATAAAATTACGTATTCACAACAACAAAAAAGTATGTCGGCAGAAAATAAAAGTGGCATTATGAATTTGGCAGTACCGTAAGGTTTTTCGCTTTGACACTAAGGGTTACTAAAAGTAGCAAGACGAATTTTGCTAGAGCGTTGTCTTACCATTCCCTCATTGAATTTGTATCTGCCTGCTTGTAGTTCTGCTACAAAAGAATTAAAAATCTTGCATTCAGCGAGTGTCGAAAGGCGAACAAAGGCAGCGTGCACCTAAGCACGTTACCTAGGAGCTAGCGAACAGGTGCGGGTCTTTGACGTACTTACAGGCTCAGTAGCCGCTATGGCAAATAAATCGCAACATAAGAGACGAGAGTAGTTGTATTTCCCGTGTGAAATCACTTTCGTTGACTCAAAAGCATTAACTGATATCCTTTTGTCACGCCTCAAGAGAAAATCACTTACAGTATTCAATTGAAGTGACACGATAATATCAAGTGAATTTAGCAGGATAGTTCTGTGCCATCAAGGAAGTAACTCGTCGGTCACAGAGTTGCGAAACATATTCTGCGCTGTTGCCAAGTTTCAGTTATAGTGCCAGGAAGGATACCAGCTGATGTGTTCTGTGAGTGACCTCGGAAGTGACTACAGCTTCATCTCAAAGTTGCTGGTGGCAAGGGCCGCAAGATCCTCATTATATGCCCATGAGTCTTATTCGCATTTCTGTAACTAGGTTTAGAGGCTAGAGTGCAATTACTTGTAATACATCGATGCACTGAATGCAAAGTAAATGTCATATATTAATAACTGCGACAATTATTTGTGTTTTACTGTCTTAATCGGATCGAAACCTTGAAAGCGTATTCACCATACGCGATTCACAATTTTGGAGCTTCTCTAGTGGTTGAGTTGGCAATGCCTCTTTGCTGTACAATCACTGTCATTGGCACATCCACCAGAAGACAGGCATGGCCTGGCTTATTGTTGTCAGCTTTCCTGATGGATATTCTGCCTTTGCTCGAAACGTGAAGACTTAAGGTGAATTCGAACATTCCATATGGCGAAAATTTTATGTTTCTATTCTTCCAGCTCTAACATACAAATAACAGTTACAATAAGCGGCAGAAAAGCGCCTGTGAACCAACAGTTAATGATGCAATCATAATTAGTGGAATCTGACAAGTTCCATCTGTCATCTGATAATTGTGAAAACTACTTTTTCATCTTCACAACACCGCAGTATGAACTCAAGGGTTTCATAGAATACCTATACTTAATTTCGTTGTGATCGTTTTCAATGACAGTAGGGGAGGAGCAAAACCATCTGACTTGAAACATACTTTTCCAGTGGGATTTGAATCTTTGGTTACGGTTGCAGTAGCACGTCCAGTGAGGTGTCAAGAATGTGAGCAATCACTCATTGCTATAGTATAGCCTAGGGCAGAAAGAAGCAGGTTTCCGACAAAGTAAACGATGAGAGACACTGTCGCTGTCACTTATTAAACAGGAATTGTTCAGAAAATTACAACAATATCTAGTGAAATGAGTAGGTTGATGCAGCTCCAGTCCGGCACTATCACTGAGTTGCCAAACGTTTTCCGAATAGCACTTATGATATAAATGTGTGTGTGTGTGTGTGTGTGTGTGTGTGTGTGTGTGTGTGTGTGTGCGTGTATGTCTGTTCTTAGGACGTTTCCGAAAGAACAGACACTACGAATCGAAATAGACAGACTTCTTAATCAATTAAAGATTGAAGGACAGATGTCCAGGCTGTCATGGGCATTAAAATAGAACAAGAGCGTCAGATGAAAATTTGTGGCTGACCAGATTCGAACCCGGATTTACAAAATTTTAATACCAAAATACTGCATCTCGGTTCTTGCAGTAGTGCAATAGGTGCGCACTGGTTGGATGTAACTGAAGAGAGACTCCAACTCGGATTGTAGTTAAGGGCGAATCCCAAGCGCAAGGCCACGAACAATTGGGAGCGGAAACTTAATGTCATCAGAACCTTGTTGAAGGACCATGACATGCGATCGTTGGACCGACTGCACAAAGTTCAGATTATAAATACATACATACTTAGAAAAATATATTACGTCGGAGCAGTCTTACCGATACTGCAGG
Organism: Schistocerca americana; assembly: GCF_021461395.2. NCBI lineage: Eukaryota > Metazoa > Arthropoda > Insecta > Orthoptera > Acrididae > Schistocerca > Schistocerca americana. Next base: position 1,102,883,397 of record NC_060119.1, on the reverse strand, counting down.
TCACTGCACATAAAAATATAAGCTGTAGCCTCTTGGTATCTGTGGAAACAAAATATCATCAAAGTATCCTTCGACACAGCGACTTTGCAGAGGCAAAACGGAGGACTTGGAATTAAAGACGTGCTTTAAAACTAATACACGCCACTAAGACAGGCATCACGAAACTTCTGTTCCTCTCGTTAGATCCTGGGGATAGGAACGCTCCTGTTAATGTAGCACGCCAGCCTAGATTACGTCCGAAAATACTATGGCGTTTGGAGCTGTATAAGACTTCCACGAGCACAAAACAACACTAGAACCGTTTATGATTATATTACCAGACATCGTCTTCACAAACCAATTCCGGTAACTTAATCTACAAAAAACTGGAGGAACGTCTGCAAAAATATCAACAATAAAATTATACCAACTAGAGTAAGTGCCGTATGGTGCGACTTTGTAAACGAAACCATACCCACAGCGGAACGATTATGTAAAATCAAATTGAGACCGTCACCATACGGCGACAAATGACGGCTTGTAGAAACTGTAGCACACATCTTCTCATGTGAAAATAGAATCAGAATTAGGAACTGGACTTCGAAGAAGTTAGCACTGTCAATAGAACCGCAGAAAGTCAAATACCGATAACTGAAGCTTTACAACCCGCCTGGAAATGTTACCCGTCCGCAAAGAATAACAGTTATTCGTGGCTTCTGGGACAGTTTGTGTTTTACGTCATAACAAACAAAACTTAGTAGAGTATATGTTCTATATTGCAGTAGAACATTTCAAGCTGAAGAAGAATAACAAATATAAGGAATGGTTTTAAATTTTTTATCTACAAAGAAGTGGGCACTTTTATTCATTAGAGGAGGAATACTATTCTTTCACTTTTTTTATTCCTGGAATACTCTTTTACGTCGGATCTAAAATCAGAACTGTTCTAATTTGGCAAAACCCCACAGGCTCCGAAATTTCTTTTATTTGTTGAAAAATATATGGCTTCCTTACAGACCTCATATGCATCCAGTGCATAATAAATTAAAATATGAATATATTTCTGAATGAATGTTGTTATGGATTTTTCCGTCACCCTTTCCATTGTTATAAGTTATGTTCTACAAGGAACGCACTCCACTGGAGGCGGCAATCTGTAATTTATTTTACCTAAATTACTACTTCAGTTTTGTTCTACAATTTAAAAGAATATACGGGTGCAAGCATGGAATACGTGGGAATAATAGCAGCTGCTCAGTACAGGTATGGGAGAGGCATTGTGGCCAGGCCTCAGATCTTCGACCCCTGCCCTCTTTGCCTCCGCCTACCTGGTGCTGAAAGTCTTCCCAAACTTTAAACAAAAAAATAATAGTCCAGTCATCAGAACGTCTGTCTAGTAAGCAGGAGGTCTGGGTTCGAAGCCCAGTCGATCACAAATTTTCATCTGCCGTCGTTGCTGTATTTCAACGCGCTGTGACAGTGTGGACGTCGGTCCTTCGATATTTAAGATGCAATTGTTTTTTGAGGCAATAGAGGTGATTTGCGAACATTTGTCTTGCCATCAATGTAACAGGACTTCAACGGCATCCAACCCTTAGTCATACCTTTGTGCCGGCGCTAACCCATGTCATATACATGCGAATCAGATTGTAGTTCATATTTAGTCAAATAACGAACGGACAGTATACAAGTATGCAGGCCGGGGTGGCCGAGCGGTTCCAGGCGCTACAGTCGCAGGTTCGAATCCTGTCTCGGACATGGATGTGTCTGAGGTCCTTAGGCTAGTTAGGTTTAAGTAGTTCTAAGTTCTAGCGGACTGATAACCTCAGAAGTTAAGTCCCATAGTGCTCAGAGCCATTTGAACCATTTCGGAAGCATACGAGTATTTACGAACAGTACAAGCAGGATTGCAGCGAACTGATGACTTAACCAAGTGCAACATGGAGTACCTGTGTAATGAGTCATTCCAGCTGCGTAGCTGAGGGTAAGATTTGTTAAGCATTTCATTGCAGAAATAATATAATACCCGCACGATAATCTCTGCTGTCATACTGTATTAGGAGCCCGCGATTGGAGTACTATGTTAGTTGAATCGGATTACTCAAGCTGAGGCCAAATAAAGACAAGCGATGACGCCACAGCACTATCTTTACTTAAGTAGGTAGTCAGCGCTAAATTATGTGCGCCACCATTAACGTTACTGTAAGCAGTTTGACAGCATAACACCACCACAACTACTGACAACCTGAACCATTATCATCACGCAGTTGTGACTCTCAGTGGTTACAGGTTGCTGATGTTTATCAAGAATAGCGGAAAGCGCCTCTGAAGTTCCATTTGCATTACGACTAGGACGGAGAGAATGCTAAATAACAGTAATAGGTCACCCAGCGAAGAGAAGAGTCCACGTATTGTCTCAAGTTCTTGCAGTTTGATATTAATGCAGTTCCCGATAGTTTCACACTAACGGGTTCTTTTGGCTTTCGAAATACTCATATGGGAATCATAAAAGTGTAATTGCTAGAACGCTCAACTACCTTAGTAACACCTCATTCTGGATTGAATACGACTCGGAAAGCGACGTTAATTTGACGTTTTCATCCATCTCCTGACGTCTCACTGAATGAAGTCTGAAGTGCACGCACAGTTGTGATGCCTGCCGCAAGGATTCTGTGAAGTGTTGTGGCAGCTGGCAGTCATTGCTGAATACACACATGTGCGTTAACACACACACACAAACAGTCATTGATTCCAGTGAGGGTGACAACTACTGTGGGTTGAACAACACATGCACCAGTCAGTTTCTCAGTTGGCGTAGAGTGGATGAGATTTTTCAATTACCTTGCACTGCAAGAATTGTAAGGAGGGGAGTGAATGTAAATGGACTTGTTGTATGCTAAAGAGCTGCGACAAAGCAAAGCTTGACCGATTATCAGATAATTGTCCACATGGGCTTTGTGGGCTAGTATACTTTTAGTAACCAACCCAAGCACGATTTTTACGTAAGATTTCTCGAGGGCGTAGGGGAATTGATTTCATTAAGTCGTCGGCAGTGTTGCGTGATGGTTTACTTCCCACCATACGTTTTCTATATTCGTTCAAAGGTCGCTTGCATTTGTAGGGACACATGGCAATGACCTTGCTACCTCTGCCTACATATTCTCTATCTGGTTGATATTCGGTGATCGTGGAACAAACGGCAACAGCTTTATCCTCTCTTGACCCTGAAACCAATCTAGCACTGCTTTACTGTGATGGATGGGTCTCTGCTCCTGTAAATTCATTGTTATCTCGTTAGTTCATATATTTATATTTAAATAACTTATTATTTTCCACAGTGTTTATGAGTTCATTCCCTGTCATAGATAAGTGATCTGGATTCATCAGTCCGATTAAGAATGTGGTTCGCCCAGTGTACCATATGATGAAAGTCGGATATCCACATTAAGACTGAATGGCTGAATCCGATTACGACGATCTTGTATCGAAATGAAATTACAGAAATCGGATAATTTGAACGTCTGTATTACAACAATTCTGCGCACATAAATTCCTATGATGGAGTAACAGCTAGCAACTTTCTAAGAAAAAGTGAGAAATATGTCGACTAGCAGCAATGTAACGTAATTATAACCCATATTTATCTGATGGACATATTGAATCGAACAATACACATCTATTTCAGTGGAGGGAAGATACTCCATATCAGATTTGCTGATGATATAATAATAATAATAATAAAAATCCTCTGTGGCCGATAGGGGAAACCGTCCCCCATATGGGTGGTACAGAGGAAATCAAATACTTGGGGTGAACCAAATACTAACACAATCCTGAACGGCTACTTAATCCATTAAACCCAAAATCCAGACACATCTGAGTGAAAATCACCGCTACTCTGGTCACCGTCTGTTATCTCAATGAGCTTGGCTGAAACTATTTGCTTCCAAAGGCTTCAACACTCTCTGGTCCTGTCTGGTCCCGATATCACCCAGGCCAAACCAATGAAACACAAGAAAACATGAACTATGCAAGCAAAGGTATCTTTACCCGAGGTGGTACACAACCTGGCCACCGATAGGCGGCAGTTGGATTTTCGCACTCTGAGGAGTCCAGGTTAGCACGGCAGAGAATAGCGAAGACCTCTGGTAAATTTCCCTACAAGCAGAAAACATTCATTTAAAAACTAAACATCGGTACATTGATCCAAACAAGAAACCTCAATAATCTCACAAAAGAAATCGTCCGCCATAAAATTCTCATCATTGCTCTTCAAGAACCACGATTAATTCACAATTAAAACTTGCATTACGGAAACCATGGCTTCTTCAAGAGCAAAATACAACGAAAGGTAGCGAAAGGCGTACCAATCTTCGGCACTGCATTTCTCGAACACAGATCTATCATCAACTCTGTCAAAGAAATCGCATCCATCAACAATCGACTTATGACTGTGCTCATTCAGAGCCCCTATAAAAGATATACACTCGAAAATACTATGAGCAAAATTCACCAACATGACGTGAAAATACTAATGGGAGACTTCAACTCTCTATTTGGGACAGAAAAAACCTGTAGAAAAATAATTGGTACAAATTCAACACACCGAAACGCTTAGACCAACGGCACACGTCTGACTGACATCTGCCAACAATTCAACCACAAAAGAATGTCTTCCCACTTTAGGAAGTAGCCTATTCCCAAGAAACATGTTTGGCTACCAGTTGCAAGCTGCTTTCGTTCGCCTTTCGAGACTCGCTGAGAGCCAGATTTTTAATTCTTTTGTAGCAGAGCTACAAGCAGGCAGATACAAACGCAATAAGGGAATCGTAAGACAACGCTCGAGCAAAATGCGCCTTGCTACTTTCAGTAACCCTTAGTGTCAGAGCGAAAACCTTACGGTACCGCCAAATTCATAATGACGACATATTTTTTGTTGTTGTGAATACATAATGTTATCTATGAAATGTCACATTTTCATAATAATTGCGAACGATACAGGAGATGAAGTAAATAAAGATCTTTTCGAAGTTAAAAGTCGGTAATGTCCTACTAATTCGTGTTAAAATAGGCTCAATCGTCTATCACATATATCAGTAGTCGAGACTTCCTTAATGTGGAAAATCATTCATGCCAGAACGATCTTTGTTGAAACAAGAATATCTTTTTCTGGCGTATTTTTCCCAAAATCAGTCGCTCCACACACAATTCAAATCTTTCTAGCTGCCTCCTCTGCATTCACCCCTCTGTTATACCAAAAGGAAACGTTGTGTTGCAGATGTTGCACCTGTGTCCACTTCCGACTCAATTTTACAATGCTTAACTGTAGTTCATGATTTTCAAGTTTGCAAAATCCATTGCTTAACTGCCAGATGACAACTAGAACTTCAAACTCGAAAATGACAGTTGAGACACACTGACAGCGTTGCGACGCGTTCACCTGGGCGGCGCCGGATTTCAGGCGGCGGGTGGCGTCTGGCCGGTGGCCGGTAGCCGCTGCAGCGCGAGGAAACGCTCGAGCGTAAGCTGTTACGATCGCGCGCAGCCACTAGCTATCCTGCGGAATTGTTTCTGGAATATTTGTTATTGCTGGTGGGTAGAATGTTAAGCGAATTGTCTTCGATGTTCAGTCAGATTCATAACTTTAGACCGACTGTGGTAAAAAAAAAAAAAGAAGAAAAGAAATACAGTTGGACGCGAACAGGCGACTATACGTTTAGAACGCACGACACTTGCCACTAGATCACAGGCTCACGTAGTCCGACAACGTCTCGGAAGCAGATGACAGTTCCTCCTGACACTTCCGCATCTTACAGTGTTGCCAGATTGTGCAGATTGTCAGGGGCGGTCAGTTTTATTGGCAACCTTAAGTGAATGACTCGGACTTAGTCTCTGTGGCGGCCGGCCGGCGGTCAATTTTATTGTCTAAGACTGTACGTAGTGAGCGTTTGACTAGAAGAGCTAGCAATACTGTACCCTAACAGATTCTGGGTCCAAATATGCCAGTTAATGTGCTGTTCCACAAAATTTCCGGTGAACGCAGGATGTTTGCAACTTCCTGCCACAATATTTCGACGCAGAGCCTTCTGGCCTTCTTCAGGTGATACTGGCGAAAACTCTTTTTTTTCCTTTATTGTCATTTCCATTCCCCATCAGGGGCGGGTTGGCAGCAGCATAAGCGCTGCTCTTCAGCCAAGAGACGTAAATAGACAGGAAGACATTTACAAACAATATAAAGGAGAATGGGTATTCGTCCCATCAAGTGGAGAGAGCGCTGCAGACCTGTAAACGACGGAGCAAAGAAGAGGAAGAGGCCTTTAAAACGACTGCCTATTTACCGTGTATTGGTAATATTTCAGCGCAAATAGACAGAATACTAAGAAAATATCAAGTGAAAGCAATCATTCGCCCTGCAACAAAAATTTCGCCGCTGTTGGGCTCTGTCAAAGATGACCTAGAGCTGCGCAAGGCAAGTGTTTATAGGATTCCGTGTGAATGTGGCAGATCTTTTATAGGGCAAACGACGCGTACTGTGCAGGATCGCATTGTAGAACATCAGCGGCATACTCGCCTTCTTCAGCCTTGTAAGTCTGCCATCGCAGAACACTGTATTTCCACTGGTCATGCCATGAATTACAATGAGACGAAAATTGTGGACCATATGTCTAACTTTTGAAGTTCTGTTATTAACGAATCCGTGGAAATACGGCTGTCTGACAATGAGTGTCTTATTAATCGTGACGGCGGTTACCAACTGAATTCGGCATTGAATCCAATCGTCGAAAAATTTCGTGTCCTCCGTAACCAGGGTAGTTCTGTGATGGAACCGCGCGGAGACAATCTAATTGATATCGATGCGGCGAGTTTTCACCACGGAGGGCGCGCGGCACAGCAGAATCGAACGGGCTCAAGTAGCACACGCGGGAAGCCAAGTGAATCCACCACGCATGTGCCGGAGGGGCCTTAAATCCCAGAGCTCAGGGAGTTTTCGCCAGTATCACCTGAAGATCATCAGAAGGCTCTGCGCCGAAATATTGTGGCAGGAAGCTGCAAAATATCCGGCTGTTCGCCCGAAATTATGTGGAACAATATGTGCGTCGGGAAAGTTTTAAATCTCACAGTTAATGTGCTGTTCAGTAACCAAGTTACTTTCACTAAAGCACATCTTGCTTAAATCATACGTGATTTTGTATAGTTAAAGATTGATTAATAGTGCACAACAATACAATATGGGTCCCCGTATTATGTACAATGTACTGGTTATTAAGCATTTAATGCTGATAATGAAACATAAAGGTTACTTAATTTGTTGGCTAGTACACGTTTTTGTGACAAAGTTTATTGCGTTCTTCAGGCATAACAATATGCAACTGTAAGGTGATAGTAATTAATTGATACATCTAGTGTGTTCTTACAGCTTGTGTAAGCCTTATCTTCTTGTTTTCTTTGTATCTTCGAAATGAGAGAGAGACGAGAATTACATGTCATCATTGTCTGTGTACAGTAGTAATTTTGGGCCTGGCTAATTTTGATGCAATGCCTTTCACACTGTAAATATTGGTGGTCGCCAAAATAGTGGTGAGCGTTAAAGAGACTCTTTGGTTTGAAGCAGTGATACCTTTCTGGGAGGTAATAATAATCAGTAGCAAGGCGATGGCAACCTAACAGATCTGGGGAGATCGCTCAGAATTAGCTTGTAAGACGAACATGATTTTTACAAGGACGGTCGTTTACGGTGATAACTGAAAGTACTGCCTACCCCGATAACCTACTGTTTACTTGATGTATCTGAGTTTTTATATAGGACCAAGTATTACACTTTTTTGTGTATGGTTATGGGACTGAGTCTCTAAATTAAGGATTTAATTGACCGTGATCGAGTTTCTAATGGATTAAGCAATCGGACTATGAATTTCTTTTCCTGACGTAGTTCTATATTAAAAGAAAAAAGAACTGAAACAATAACGTGAATCGAACCAATGTTTCGCAGACAATGAGTAGATGGATATGGCAAGGAAAAAATCCGGTTGCCAGTGCAAAATGGACTAATAATTTCAGAACAGATGTTACAAAACTGTCAAATTTCAGGTGTGGAACCTACGTTGAGATTTTCGTCTCGTTTAGAATATAAAATAAAACTATATCAAGCGAGAATACACTAGTTTCACCAACTGCGACATAGTCGCATATACAAACAGTGACCCAATACTGACAATTTTTTTTTATTCCAGTCTTTGATCACAATATCAATTCTTTAGACGATGACCGGTTTCAGTCCGTAATGACCATCCTCAGATCTTTTTTACACCATGTTCTAAAGTGATAAGGCCATAATGGCATCGTCTAGATGTGTGTACGATGTGGCCTATTCTAAACCTTATTTTAGATCTATATGACGATGCTGTGCTAAATGTTTTGACGAGGCTCAGTTCCAAGTGGAACTCATCATTGAAGATTGTACTCCAGTCAATCACATTTCGGGCCGAAGGCGTGTCTTGAGATGCTGCTGTTGTCTTCGTGTTTTCCAAACTACACCTTGGCCAGCAAGGTCGAAGGATCTCTCCCCAATTGAAAACGTTTGGAGCATTATGGACAGTACACTCCAACGAACTCGGGAGTTTGATGATCTAACTTGTCAGTTGGACAGAATCTGGCACGATATCCTTCATGAAAACACGCTACAACTTTGTCAATCAGTCAAGCCGAATAACTGCTTGCAGATGGCCACAGGTGGACCAACGCGTTATTGACCTGCTCCATTTGTCAAGCTCTTTCTCTTGCACAAATCATCAATTCTTTCTGACACTGTAGTTATTTGTTTGTCTGTACATTTACATCAAATGTACCGATATCCATCACTTTCAGGTAATTCCTAGGTGGTGCGTCGTTTTTTTTTTTTTCTTTTTGTCTTACGGCGTGCTTCGATAGCTAAATAGTTCACTAATCAATATCAACTGTATTAACCTAGTTGTAGATGTCTGAAAACAAAGAAAAAGAAAAAGAGAAATGTCTTGGCTTAGACATAGTAAAAACATGCCCTAGTACTCCATTTTTCGAGTAAGAACAGCAGTGAAATGGAAATGAGCGTACAGCACTGTGGGCCGGGAGTCCACCATTCGGGGAAGTTCAGCCGCCGAGAGCAAGTACTTATTGCATTCGACGCCACATTGGGCGACTTGCGCGTCAGAGATGGGGATGAAATGATGATGAGGACAACACAACACCCCGTCCCTGAGTGGAGAAAATTTTCTGCCTCAGCCGGGAATCGAACCCGGGCCCCTTTGCGTGGCATTCCGCCACGCTGACCACTCAGCTAACGGGGGTGGACAGAAAAGCAGTTTTTGCACGTAAAAGGCCACTACATTTGGAAATGTACAGACGCTTAACCATTGGTAAAATTCCTGTAAGTGTGTTATCAAAGTGTGTGCCGATACAGCCAAAGGATATGTTTGAAGAGATTACGTAAGGAATGGTTTAAATGAACGCCGACGCTGAATGTTAATTACATGGGCCTTAAAATTACATATTAACAAAATATAATCCAAGAATGTTGCCTGGCAACAATGCCAGTAGATGAATTGCAGCCACGAGTTCGGCAACATTGTAGTCACTGTTGCTGGGCAATGTTTGTGGCAATCTATTTCCTGGCCAGTGGTGTATACACAGGCCATACTACGCACGCGAAATGAACGAAAGTGAGCTAGTAGAAGTGAATACGGATTTCTTACATTTGCATTCCATAAAGAAAAAGGTTAGCAAGAAAATGAGAAATCAAGTTTTGTAGTTACGTCTTTTTTAACGTAAACGAACTGTTTCCGAAACTTTAACTAGTGAACTGAGGTACATATCTTTCCAGAGTGTTGAAACAAGATTTAGAATAGATCGTTTAAAAGCAATTCGTTTGAGAATTTGTAAGATCAAAACCAATATGTAATGACTGTGTATCATTTAAAACCAGATAGACGATTAGCTTTCAGTTTTTGGTTACTGGTCACTCATAGAGAAGTATGATGTACCTTATTAAAGTACGCATCGATTGTTTCTTGGCATCGCACATTTTCAACGCTTTGTTGGATGAGCTTAAGGGATTCATCAAAATGGTTTGAAATAAAACCAAGTGTCTACGTCAACATTTTATTGTGGCTTACCGGTACACTGATAGAACTCTTTTATTTCATAGATGCGATACATCTACACCCAGAATTATGGTACGTGAAAAGTAATGTATGCAAAGACCATAATAAAAAGACATTTGACAAATTACAACAATTTTCGGAAGGCTTTTGGCATTGTGTCACACAAGCGCCTTGTAGTGAAATTGCGTGCTTATGGAATATCGTCTCAGCTATGTGACTGGATTTGTGATTTCCTGTTAGAGAGGTCACAGTAACTGATGGAAAGTCATCGAGTAAAACAGAAGCGATTTCTGGTGTTCCCCAAAGTAGTGTTTTAGGCCCTTTGCTGTTCCTTATCTATGTAAACGATTTGGGAGACAACCTGAACAGCCGTATTAGGTTGTTTGCAAATAACGCTGTCGTTTATCGACTAATAAAGTCATCAGAAGATCAATAAAAATGCAAAACGATTTAGAAAAGATATCTGAATGGTGCGTAAATTGGCAGTTGGCTCCAAATAACGAAAAATGTGACGTCATTCACATGAGTACTAAAAGGAATCCGTTAAACATTGGTTACACGATAAATCAGTCAAATCTAAGGGCCGTAAATTCAACTAAATATCTAGAAATTACAATTACAAACAACTTAAATGGGATAACGCATAGAAAATGTTGTGGGGAAGGCTAACCAAAGACTGCGTTTTATTGGCAGTGTGGGGCGGCGAATAAGATTGTAAAAATAAATGAATTGCTGTATAAATGCTTGCATGTTGAATCCGTTTCAGGCTTTTAGAATGTAGTTAATGCTGTCTTTCGCCGTTCTCAACACTGGCTCTCTATTTACTTTTTAGCACCCAGAAAGTGATTTAACAAAACGTGGAGCCAGTAATTAGAGATCCTAGTGCCCACTTCATCTGAGAATACCATTATAGCTGCAGCTTATAGCTCTGAGGAATTAGGAGATTGTCCGGGATTTCTAATCAAAAACGGTTTTCCAAAATAGTTGATTATATTCTGAAATTCACTGATAAAAAACACAAGTATCCCTACAACCTAACTAACAGAGCAGTTCAGAGTCTAATGCGCTGATGCAACTATAAATGTCCGAATTAAATGTTAAAAAGAATGCTCGCCATAATTTGATGAAAATATTTCATCAAACGCCATGCTAAATATTTGGTAGAATGCCTGTCCCACGACGGCACGTGAAAATACGACAATACGCAAACTGAAGCTAGATAATGAAAATCATCCCAGAATTAACACTTCACTTGAAATGTTTTCATGGTTCCGCGTATCTCTAGTAACTTAATATGGCACCCGAGGCTGTTTGTAGCAGTGATACTGATGCGACGCGACTCCCGACACAGATGGCGTGTCATTCAGCGTCTGGAGAGAACTGGGGCCTTGCTTCCGCGCGCAACGTTCTTATATATAAAGCCGCGGTGCGGACGGCTAAGGGAACGCCTGATCAAATCGGCTCTCTCGACTAGCCGCTGGGCTAGTAATGCACCACTTCAAGTTACATAATAATTTATAGCTTCTTTTGCTGATGGCCGATGAAGCTCTTACTTTAAACGTGCATTCAGCACGCAGGTAAGTATTGATAATAAAATTTTGACGTGGCTAAGTTAAATATTTTGGGCGAGAGAATTAATTAAATTACACTGCACGCAGTAGATGAGCTCTGAACTGGCCCTTTTGAGATCCGCTATCGCTATAATTTTATAGGTATTAAAAAGAAACTTTACGCATCTTCATAGTCATAGCGGACCTCCAACCTATTTAAATCTAAACATCCTAGCCTTATTTATTAGCCTACTTAATCTATCTTACTTCCTTCAGTTTTGAGATGAAAACCAGAAAATCATGAATTTCCACTAAAATCTTAATTTGTGAAATCCAAAGTACTGTTTTTATTAAGTCATTATGAAAGATGAATCTAAATATAAATTTTGAAGTCTCTAGCTCTTTTCTGTTGCGCCAATGATTTTTTCAGAAAAACGTCCAAATTTCGAAAATGGCTGAAGTTATCGAACTGATATTTAACACACATTAATTGAGTATTATTCCTGACATGCTAGAAAAGTTTTAGGTCATTTGCTTGATTTTTAAGGTATTGCGCAACATTTATGACGTCAGAGCTAGTTACAGCAGACTGGCTGGCACACAATGGAAACTGATGTGAATTTACTACAGCGTGAGTAGGCTGCTTCCCTACATCACCCTCTACTTAAATTTTTTTGTTTATGAATGTTAATGAATGAAAAAAAATTTAATTACAAAAAGGGAAGCAAGAGTACAGTTTAACTCCCTATGAAAAATCAAAACTGAAATATAAACCTGTAGAAACATTAAAGAAAACTGATTACCTACATTAATTATTTAAATTGTAGGCATGTTCATTGCCTTTTAAACAATGTCATTACTCAAAATTTTAAGCAAAGTCAATGAAATATTTTGGCATACATATTGCCTTAGACAAACAAATACAGACAAATTGAAAAATTATGAAAATCTTAGATCCATTAAATACATTAAATACATTTTTACATACACAAATTCAAAGAAAATAACATGATACATAAACAGATGATTATCTCTTAGCAGTCTTTTCTAAACCTAAAAGAAAATTTCACAAATAATTTTTACACACGTGGTTGTAGCCTACACTTCCTTTCACAAGGGTAGAGGAGGGGAAGTTGCTATGGTGTGCGTCCTTCACGTTCTCTCTAAATTACATGGGGAAAAGGGGAGGGGTCACTGTGAGTTGTGTCCAAGTCACTCCACGCTTTCACGCAGCTACCAGGCTGCCATTATCTGGTTTGTCCTGTAGAACAAACAAAAAGAGTGTCTCAGACTCTGTTCACTTAATATCTATGGGTGGGTCACAATGTAATGGGGATATATACATTTTATCCTTCAATATTTTGCTGGAACAAAGTTAACAGAGCTTTTTCAGTATTACTCTCGCGGTTACTTAACTGTCATAAAATCGTTAAACAAATGGCTCAAAACGCCTTTAGTCATGTATTAGAGAAAATTTATGCTCCTAAGGCATACAATCATAAATCATATTTAATCTGAATTTATTATTTCTGGGCCGGAACACTGAACCAATGCTCGCTACATTCCTGATACATTTGTATTTTAAGCACTTAACTGACTCATCTTTGATTACCTTATTCTTAGAGATAGTATGAGTATGATTAGTGGTTGTTTTTCTCAGCTTCTTTGTACATGTGAGTAACTTTTGGTAATAGTACAGTTCTGAGTGTTCAAAACACACTACGTTTAGTTGACTACTAAATCCACTTATTGGTCCTCTGCTGTTGTCAGTTCCACATCTGCAATTAGGTACTTACTTACCTTGAAGTGTATTTATGCTGAGCTAAAATAATGTTTTACGTCTGCCAGTATGTTATTTATTTACTTTGCTAGTGTATGTACTTATTTAACACTCACTCTATTAATATTTAAAGCATAGGATAGCATATTTATTTCATATTCATAGTGTACTGCAGCTGATTGGTTTACTCACGTGGCAATCCATTTCCACTCGATCGGACGCTGAAACCTCAGGTAGTCTCTCTCAGACCTACCACTAAAGTGCATCAAGTAATTATGGACGAGCGTAATGCTAAATTCCTTAAACCTATAGGACACCATGAGCTGCTCTGTCTCATCTGACATAAAGGTACCTATGGTCGCATTCACGCCTCCAACTCATAACCTCAATACGTGTAGGTGTATCCTGTCACACACTACACTAAAATAATGGCCAGCTCCAACCTTATAAATACTTCAGGGACGTTTCCTTCACGTCTCAACCACAAACACTGCTCAATTCTATTACACTGCCTTTCCTTGCTACACCAGGTGAGTTTAATCTTACAACTTATCTGCATATTTTTCCTAACACTAAGCAATCTCTTTTACTATTTCTTAGTTAGCTCTAATGCATACACTAGGTTTCACTACCACTTCAGATCCTGCTTACACATGAATTCATATATCTTTTTAAATTACTGTTGGTGGACCATTTCCAATAAAACAACACTTTGTACTTACTATATTACCAGGGTACTATACATAATTGTTACTCAAATACATTTGTATCTTAATTACGTCATACTTCTCTATTGTTTGTCACTATTAGGTTTGTCACATTAGGTATTTTTCTTCACTAATCGGTAGATAGAATGGTTACATAACTCATGGCTTGATAGCCATGACAGAAAATTTTCATGTCTGGAAAGAAGAGGTCGAAATTTTTGAGGACAGGAAAGAGGAAGAATGAGTGAGACCTGAAAGGGAAAGAAGATCTCACACAGCTGGGACTGCACAGCTGCCACACTGTGTAGAGGTTACAAAACAACCTCCTCCCTACAGCATTCATTCATAACCTTTGACCACGCCACGTCGATCTGAAAATACCTTATGATGCCTTTTTAGAACCTGTCTCAGTTCTTCCTTCTGATTGGCTGAAATCTTATCGATTTCCTGCAATTTAGCTTCTATTTTGTCTAAAATAATTGCTTCTTCTTCTTCTTCTGTGTTCAGCTTACTGTTACTAAGATTAACACCTTCGTCCCAATACCTGGTATTTTTCAGAACTCGTATAGGCAGCTCCCAAGTTTCATCATCAGTTACTACATGTTTATCACTAAAAGGTACTGTAATTACTCCGGTTATTGGCAAGACCATTTTTAACTGGCTTCTTTCAAAGTCAACAACACTCTGATATTTTGACAAGAAATCTATGCCAATTAAAACCTCAATACTGAGATTGTTTACAATTAAACATGGATGATCAATTAAATTACCATTAATGTTAAAGGGCAGCAAAGCTTCTTGCTTTATCGTTTTTGACACCTTGCCAGTAGCACCAATTATTCTTAGTCCTGATACCCTCATTACCGTAAGCTTGTCTTTACCAGGTAATGCATCAAAGAAGGACTGAGATATCGCACTCACTTCACTTCCACTGTCTAAGAGACAACGTACATTGATACCCAACATATTCACTATTATTATAGGGTGGCTTATTCTAGGTTGTACAGGTGGCTCCTCAAACTCATCCAATAGTTCCTTTTGGATTTGTCTCCAACTAAAGTGATCGACATCTGTCTTCATTATATTTAGGTCACAGTGTGCAGGGGTTTCCTGATTTACATTTTCAGCTGCCTTTTCCAGTCGGTCTATTAATTTTAAATCGAAACACCGCACGACTTCATTACATTTAGTTTGATGAACATAACCCAAATTACTGTAGTCTGAGCGATTCTGCGTCTCCAGACCGGGCATAACACTAGTTACAGCTAAACCACTTTTACCATTATCGTCGGTTTCCTTCTCAAGTGACAACTGGTCACAGCTACTGGGTTCATCGACCCTCAACAGCCTACCCTCTACATTCTCACTTATCTCCTGTCCTAAATCTATTAGTACATTATCAACATCCTGCACAGGCACTTTAGATAAGAGCACATCATCCTCATCGTAAATATAAGCATGAATTTCTTCTGCTTCTTCACCTGACAATTCAGTATTTTGTAGCTCTTCCCTACTGTTACACTGCTGCGCCTTCTCTTTCTCTTCCCACTTAGAAAGCGTCTCTAACACGGTATCTATCAAATACTGTGAGTGATCTAATATTTCCGCTGTATTCTTAGGAGCTACCGACTCTTCATCCACATGTTCAGTTTGAGTATTCTGATCTGTCTTACCCATTCCCTTAACTACTGGCATAGGAAAAGTAACCGCCTGGTGAGGGCCAGTGTCCTCATAGACGGGAACTAGTTTTCCTGCCTCGGCCTACTGCTGTTTCCTTTATTTTCATTATAGTTAACTGGCATAGCATTGCTTTCCGTACTGTGGTTTACATGCATAATTTTGTTTGGCGCAACATTACTGTCATTTGGATGCCATTGTTGGTTCTGATAATTATTTCCCCAATTCCTACCTCTCTTAGGATGGCGAACACCTACTGTTCTGATGTTTACATTGCCATTTTGCTCGTTCCTAAAATTACTATTATTGTTATTGGCATTTCGGTTATTACGTGCTTGCTCCTCATTGGCAGCAACACGTTCTACACGTTCCAAATACTCAATGAAACGATCCAGATTGTCTCTAGGGGCTGATATAATTCTAGTTTGCCAGTACCATGGCAGTTTGGCTTCAAGACCCAGTATTATCATTTCAGGTTTTAGCTTTTCGTCCAAATGTGATAAACGTGAAATCCATGACCTAGCAAACTCTTTAATTGATTCCTTGCCTGCATTGAAGCGTTTTCCACTCCAAAATTCTCTCAACACTTCATTTTGCTTATTACTAGACCAATATTAATTAATGAAAGCTGTTTTAAACTCCGCTAATGTTTTACACTTCAACATAACATCAGCTGACCAACGCATGGCGTCACCTGCTAAATGACTTCTAATAAATGAGATTTTGTCTCGTTCAGACCAAGTTGGTGGAATCACATCTTCAAAATCGTTCCAGAAATCTAGCGGGTGGATGTTTTTATCTGGATCGAACCGCAAGAACTGCCGACACCCGATAAAAGCGGCGTTTGCAGCTACAACTTGTTGTATATTACCATTACCAGAAGTTACTGAAGCTACTTTACTCTCAATGTTAGCAATGTTAGTACTGATATTTTCTACTCTTAATTCAACATTATCTACTCTTTGTACAATATGAGTAGTATCAGTTTTGATTGCATCTACGTCTGCTTGACATATGTTTACTTTAATATTAACATCTTTAAATCTATCTGAGCACAGTTCAGATTCCGCCTCGATCTTTTCTGTTAACTTGTGCTCCAGCTTCGCATCTTCCATTTAGAAGTCTTTGCGAACCTCAGCAACTTCGGATTTAACTGTTTTATACATTTCAGAAAACTGTTGAGCAACCTTTTTCTTAATATCCTCATGATTGTAATCAATTTTACAATTCAAACTGTCTAGATCCTCTTTCAACTTATTGCAACCAGCCTTGAAGGTATTGTCCATTGCCTCAAACCGTTTATTAAAATTTGTTTGACTGACAGCTATTGCTTGTAATATAACATTTAAATCAACAGCCCCAGCATCTTTGGGTTGCTCACTAGCTGGCTTTTTATCACACTCAGGTGACGAAAAACTAGCTCCAATACCAGAATCATCAAAACTAAATGAAACTTCAGATTTATCAGTTATATCTAACTTCTCCTTCTTAAACTCTACCACCTCCGTTGACTGATTCATTTTTAACTCATCAGATAAACTGTCATCCAATAAATTAACAATTTCTGCTTTCTGCTTAAGTACAGGGGTCTCTATTATTGAATCATTGCCCCTTTTTAAACCACTGTCAGGAGACAATATTTCATATTTCACCTTAACATTACTACTTTCATGCATATTTACTCTTGAACCGTTGTCTGGATTTACAGTTCCCTCAACAGATATTGGTTCTGATTTAAGTTTAACCTCAGCTTCTTTTGGCGGTTCCATCGCCGACAGTGTTTTAGTGCAGGTTAGTAAAATTTTTAACAGCTTTTCACTTAACTTAGTTCCTTCTGCACGACGTATGGCGTTGTCTGCGCCGCGTACCAGGATTCCTGATGCGGCGTGGCACATTGAACTGCAGACGGCTCTCCGACGGCTGTTGTGTGTTTGCGTGGCCCGCAATTGCAGGCGCTGCGCCGGCTGCTCCAGCGGACGACTGCAGTGCGGCGAGACTGGCTTCTCGCGATGCCGGCAGCACCGCTAGACTCAGTGCCAGCTCCGTCAATCCAGATGTGTTGTTAATCCAATTGCGTCGTCCACATGCACACGTAACACTTTCACTGTTCTATTGCTCAGCTGCGTGTCGCATTCCACTCGCGAATCCGAATAGTTAAAAATCACTTTCACGTAGTTGATTTCCCGGCCGATGCACCATATGTGGGGCGGCGAATAAGATTGTAAAAATAAATGAATTACTGTATAAATGCTTGCATGTTGAATCCGTTTCAGGCTTTTAGAATGTAGTTAATGCTGTCTTTCGCCGTTCTCAACACTGGCTCTCTATTTACTTTTTAGCACCCAGAAAGTGATTTAACAAAACGTGGAGCCAGTAATTAGAGATCCTAGTGCCCACTTCATCTGAGAATACTATTATAGCTGCAGCTTATAGCTCTGAGGAATTAGGAGATTGTCCGGGATTTCTAATCAAAAACGGTTTTCCAAAATAGTTGATTATATTCTGAAATTCACTGATAAAAAACACAAGTATCCCTACAACCTAACTAACAGAGCAGTTCAGAGTCTAATGCGCTGATGCAACTATAAATGTCCGAATTAGATGTTAAAAAGAATGCTCGCCATAATTTGATGAAAATATTTCATCAAACGCCACGCTAAATATTTGGTAGAATGTCTGTCCCGCGACGGCACGTGAAAATACGACAATACGCAAACTGAAGCTAGATAATGAAAATCATCCCAGAATTAACACTTCACTTGAAATGTTTTCATGGTTCCGCGTATCTCTAGTAACTTAATATGGCACCCGAGGCTGTTTGTAGCAGTGATACTGATGCGACGCGACTCCCGACACAGATGGCGTGTCATTCAGCGTCTGGAGAGAACTGGGGCCTTGCTTCCGCGCGCAGCGTTCTTATATATAAAGCCGCGGTGCGGACGGCTAAGGGAACGCCTGATCAAATCGGCTCTCTCGACTAGCCGCTGGGCTAGTAATGCACCACTTCAAGTTACATAATAATTTATAGCTTCTTTTGCTGATGGCCGATGAAGCTCTTACTTTAAACGTGCATTCAGCACGCAGGTAAGTATTGATAATAAAATTTTGACGTGGCTAAGTTAAATATTTTGGGCGAGAGAATTAATTAAATTACACTGCACGCAGTAGATGAGCTCTGAACTGGCCCTTTTGAGATCCGCTATCGCTATAATTTTATAGGTATTAAAAAGAAACTTTACGCATCTTCATAGTCATAGCGGACCTCCAACCTATTTAAATCTAAACATCCTAGCCTTATTTATTAGCCTACTTAATCTATCTTACTTCCTTCAGTTTTGAGATGAAAACCAGAAAATCATGAATTTCCACTAAAATCTTAATTTGTGAAATCCAAAGTACTGTTTTTATTAAATCATTATGAAAGATGAATCTAAATATAAATTTTGAAGTCTCTAGCTCTTTTCTGTTGCGCCAATGATTTTTTCAGAAAAACGTCCAAATTTCGAAAATGGCTGAAGTTATCGAACTGATATTTAACACACATTAATTGAGTATTATTCCTGACATGCTAGAAAAGTTTTAGGTCATTTGCTTGATTTTTAAGGTATTGCGCAACATTTATGACGTCAGAGCTAGTTACAGCAGACTGGCTGGCACACAATGGAAACTGATGTGAATTTACTACAGCGTGAGTAGGCTGCTTCCCTACAGCAGGACACTTAGAAAATGTAACAGACCTACTAAGGAGACTGCCTACACTACGCTTGTCCATCCTCTTATAGAATACTGCTGCGCGGTGTGGGATCCATACCAGATAGGATTCACGGAGCACATCGAAAAAGTTCGAAGAAGGGCAGCGCGTTTTGTATTATCGCGAAATATGGGAGAGAGTGCCACTGAAATGATACAGGATTTGAGCTGGACATCATTAAAACAAAGGCGTTTTTCGTTGCGATGAAATCTTCTCACGAAATTCCAATTACCAACTTTCTCCTCCGAATGCGAATATATTTTGTTGACACCGATCTACGTAGGGAGAAACGATCACCACGATAAAATAAGGGAAATCAGAGCTTGTACGGAAAGATATATATGTGTACGTTCTTTCCGCGCGCTATACAAGATGGGAATAATAGAGAATTGTGAAGATAGTTCGATGAACCTCCTGCCAGGCACTTGAATGTGATTTGCAGAGTACCCATGTAGATGTAGACGTAGATGAATACGTAAACATTTGGTGAAGCTTCAAAAACGTTTTAAACTCATAAGAACATATATAGATTACACTATGGCTCACTACTGCAGATCTTGTACGACAATGGTAGTAGTGAGAATACGGTTTTTCAGCTTTTGTTCTTTGTATATTTCATAGCTCTGTTCATAGACGTACTTACCAAATTTATGGAATTCATGGTTGACACAGTTCACACTTCTTCATTCTTGTAGACAGATGATAAGTCAACTCTCTCACATACACATGTCATCCATCAAAATGATGCGAAATAGCTTTGCTTCACTACTCATATTACGTTCCACGGGGCTGCAACGCTGTAGACGTGAGAATTATGAAGCAAGGCCGCAATAGGGAAGCACTTACAAGTAAGGAAAGAAATGGATCAGTCGTATGACATGTTTTTCATGTGAAATTGAGCTAAAATATCGACTTTTCCTTTGACTTGAGACGAGATCTACATCTATCGCCAATCCCGAGAAAACGGATTGTACGTAGTGCACTCACTTCTGACTGTGCGTGGAAACAGTATTCATAACATTCCTCATATCTGAAACGGTTTGAGGATCCAAAATAAATTTTTCACAAATGATAAAATGCATAGCAGAGAGCATTTGTCATGCAGCTAACATGTGAAACTTCCTTACGTACTACGATTTGTGAGTGACTACTGATTTTTTTCCAGTGAAATAGAGTAATTCTCTGAAACCTCATCAATAGCTGGTGGAATGAGAGTAAGTATGGGTTTGTAAGAACATAAATGGAAGTATCACACTTTTGTTCTTATACTGAGCACGAGCCATCTCTAAACCACTGATCTTAGTTGTCGTCAATTGTTGATTAATGAAAGACTGTTCCATGATTCTGTCACAACTGCAACTGCATTAGCATGTTAGTGATGTGAAATTGTGTAAATTCCGATCTGTGTTTAGTAACAAACGGTTGGAATGTCGAATTATTTGTCATTCTGGCATAACCAATCAGTACGATCATTTGCAGACTCAGTAGCTCTATCTTATAAATTTTTTGATTAGGTGATTAGGCGATTGCGTGAAGGCTTCAGCTGTAGAACTACATAAAACCATGACAGCATACTAGTCAGCAAAGGAGCACCCACCACTACCGTTATTAGTTCGGTAGATCATTTGATCTTTCATCGAAATGATGTGGAACCGGCCAGTTTACAGAATATGTTTACATGTTAAGCCAACGGCCTTGCTGCAGTGATACTACCGGTTAGCGTCAGATCACCGACGTTTTTTTTTCTTTTTTTTTTCGTTCCATCTGCTCGGGGCGGATGCCGTAAGACATCCGTTTTAAGTTCCTTCTTGATCGATTAACTCAGTTTTTTTATTGCAGAGGGTAGCTAAGCCTCTGACCGAACACGCTGAGCTACCGTGCCGGCGACGTTAGGCGCTGTCGGGCTGTGCTAGCACTTGGATGGGTGACCATCCGGTACGCCGAGCGCTGTTGACAAGCGGGGTGCACTCAGCCTTCGTGAGGCAACCTGAGGAGCTACTAGATACAGAAATAGCGGCTCCGGTATCGAAAACTGACATACGGCCGGGAGAGCGGTGTGCTGACCACATGCCCCTCCATATCCGCATCCAGTGACGCCTATTTCCTGAGGATGACACGGCGGCCGGTCGGTGCCGTTGGGCATTATTGGCCTGTTCGGGAGGAGTTTTTATACATTTTAACATTGATGAACACATTATTATTAGTTCTATTCATGCCATTAGATTTTTTTTTTACTTTTTTTACTGTGTACCAGTTTCTAAGTAGAACTGTCAATGGAATAGAAAGAGTTGTCCAGGAGAAATGATTTTAAATGAACACATTGTTATAGTTAGTCCTAGTCATGCCGCTAGATTTTTTCTTTTTTTCGTAGGTACCAGTTTCTAAGTAGAATTTTGTCAATTAAATAGAAAGAGTTGTTCAGGAGAAAAGATTTTAAGTTAGATTTTACACTTGGTCCGCTACCTGTCAACATTTTATGTTACTGGGCAAATGATCAACAGTTTTTGTTGCTGCACATTTAACTCCTTTCTGAGCCACTGAGAGCTTTAACGATGATTAATGAGGGTCACTTTGTCCCAGAGTTGTACGTATGGGCAACAATGCTTTTTTTTTTTCAAATTGTGACGGATTACTTATGACGCCGCAGTTAAAATGGCTAACTCCTTGAAGACTCCAAGGGTGAATACCGAATACTATTCTTACTGCTCGCTTTTGCGCAGTCGGTGTTCAAATGTGTGTGAAATCTTATGGGACTTAACTGCTAAGGTCATCACTCCCTAAGCTTACACACTACTTAACCTAAATTATCCTAAGGACAAACACACACACCCATGCCTGAGGGAGGACTCGAACCTCCGCCGGGACCAGCCGCACAGTCCATGACTGCAGCGCAGTCAATGATTTCTTTCTTTTTCTAACTGGTGAATTCCCCAGAAAATTATTCCGTAAGACATTATTGAGTGGGAATATGCAAAATTTGTCAGGAGGTTGATACGTTTCTTTCCAAGATTAGCAGTTATACGAAGAGCAACAGTAGCTGAACTTAATTCTTTGAGGAGCTCAGTAATCTGCTTCTTTCATATTAAATTACACCCAAAAATTTGATGCAATCTCCTGTTCACTGACTCCCGCTCGTATGGTGCACCAATTGTTGTATGCATCTAATTTGTTATATAAAACTCAATGTAGTGTTTCTTTTTTTTCAGAATTTGGGTCCGTTTTCACAGAATCACTTAACAATTCTTCATAACGTATTATTTATCAACATTTTTGATGCTTTCTCTCGGACTTATCGTAGCACTAGTATTATCTGAAAAAAATACCAAATTTGCTTGCTGAATGTTAAGCAGAAGATTATTCACATATATAAGGAACAGGAGTGGACCCAAAATTGAACCCTGCCCATCTGCGCCGTTTGTGAAGCTACGGGCCATGTGATAACTGCTCGCATTGTAATAAAATATTTAAAAGGAATCAGTCGCCAGGATACGGTGCTTATAACCAGTATCCGAAAAGTGAAAGGGAGTTAGCTGTTTAGTGGCGAAATGAGCCATAAAAATCAGAGCTGTGTTACACAACAAGTACTTTTTTGCTGTTAAAAATTTCAGTGCCGGCTTTATAGTAGAACAGGCAGCAGTGCTTAGATAGCAGGAGAAATATGTTTCTAATTTTTGTTTCGAACGTTTTGCGTCTGCTATGTTATATTCTTCGAGGCCAGAATTACCTCGTAAAGGTTACCACCGCGCAAGTGCGGGTCTTAAGTAAGTAAGCTAGTCTCATTAAGTGCATGTTTTAATTTCCCTTTCATTAATACAAGAAGCCGAGCTACGCGGCAGTCTTAAAAGTCGTAAACAGTCCCACGTAAATGCTACGGCGTCCGATTTGAAATTCAAGTTTTCTTCTGCCTTGGCAACAGCCATCTCCAGAAATATTACGTGCTAAAGTTGTGACTCAATTCTCAAAGAAAATATCACACTACAATCTGAATAAATGGAAAAGAATATAAATTTTTCTATTCTTGTGTATTATATTGTACTAGGGTCGTCCACAAAGTAAGTTCCGTTTCTATTTCTATCTGCAGCAGCACTACGATCGCATTTCCGAGCATCCGCGGCTTTTACTCAGACTCGAGGAGAAGATGTACACCATTTTCAGATAACTGCTGCCGACGTGTGCTTTGTAGTGCTTCTTTATAATGTCAGCCGTAATTGAAAATGCCACCGCGTGTGAAATCAGATCTGTGATTCGTTTTCCAAATGCAAAGAAAGTTAAACCAAAGGAAATTCATGGCCAAATCTGCGAGATTTACGGACAAAATGCTATGAGTGATTCAATGCTTAGAAGATGGGTCAGACTGTTCTGTGAAGGACGTGATCAAGTGCACGATGAAGAACTAAGTGGACCCCAGTCTGTGGTTACTGATGAACTGGTTCACTAAATTGAAGAGAAGATTAAGCACAACTGTAAGTTTACGCTCAGTGCCCTTGCTATGAAAGTTCCGCAAATCTCACGATCACTAATTCATGAAATTGTTACTGAAAAACTGAAATTTCGAAATCTTTTCTCACGTTGGGTACCCAAAATTCTTACTAAACAACACAAAAAACAACGGATGGGCAGTGTACTTCAATTTTTGACATGCTACAATGAAGAAAGCGATGGTTTTCTTTCTCGAATATTCACAGGGGATGAAACTTGGGTATAGTACGTCACCCCTGAAACAAAACGGGAATCGATGGAACGGAAGCACACTTCATCCCCAACGAAGGTTAAGCCTAAGCAAATCTTGACACCTCGAAAAGTTATGTGCACGGTTTTTTGGGACAGAAAAGGCATTTTGATGATTGATTTCTTAGCGCAAGGCCAAACAATCAATGCACACGGTGAAAGGTGGCTACACTGAGCCACAGCGCCAGAGATTGCGCCAAAGAGTATTATTCAGCCGCCTCCACTGGCAGTGGTTGTTGAGATGTCATAGTGGAGAGTGCTTGTCGAAAAGTCGTCGTGGAGAGTGCTTATTGAGAAGTGGGCAGTAGGAGTTCCGATGTAGCCGTGACTAGTTGTGAGCATGTTGTATGCAGTTGTTCTGATGGGCTAGACAGCCGATGCTGTTCGATTGCGGATGTTGTAATGATCAGAGTGTATGTTTCATCAATATATATGAAGGTAATAATTTTTTTTTTTAATTTTTATTTCAAATGCCTTAAACAATAATGCCTCTTGGTCACAGGTTCAGTCAACAAAGCATCTGGCTTGTGTTCATGTATTAGAGTGAATTCTGGTTTCTATGTGCAAGTATAGTATTTCAGTTTTATTTAATTAATTCAGTGTAAATGGTATTTAAAATATCTTGTCTTTTTGAGGAAGAACCGTGCCAGATGTGTACTTTGAATCACACTTCCACACACAGAACAGTTACACTTGTGCCTTGTTGTTTCGTAGCTTTCATAGTTACTGGAGACTTAGTTAATTAATTGTGTTAACGGAAATTTTCTTTCAATCTTTGTTGTTATTCTATGCAGTCAGATTGCGTACTAAAACTAGTCAGGGCCAACCGGTTACGAGACTTCGTAACCGGACAGACAGCTACTAAAATTAAAAATTATTTGCATTATATTTAATTAAGCCCCCATGCACGTGGCGACCGCTGCTTCGGATCGTCCCTTGGAATTCTTCTGATAGTAAAAATAGCAGACAGTTGTATTGTTGAAGTAATTTGTAGTTTAGTAGCTGTAGTCTATATTGCATGTGTAGATTTGGTAACTGAACATTTGTAGTTGTCTTGTCATTCTTTTAATGGTATTTTGGCAGAATTTAATTTTTGATGTCTTGTACATGGGTTTGACAATTTTGTGCAATTATGAAGATTTCAATTGTTCGTTAATCGTGTTTGACGGAAAGCTTTTCGTGTGAATGGTATTGTTGGAGATAAAGTGTCATTGTGTGTAATTTTCGTATAGGGACGAGTTTTGTATATTTTGTAAATGATTACGCGATCGATGAAAAAGGCAAAAATGATGGATAGTCAGAATGACGAAATTGTTGATATGGCGAACTCGCCAACACAGGACAACAGTATGATGAATAATGAAGTTGAAAACAATTTAATAAGTCTGGAAAATAAGCCGGAACCCGTTCAAAATTTTTCACAGTCAAAAAATTTTCAGAATACGAGATTAACGACAGAAGATTCTGGAATAGTATCGAACACAGATAGCTTTGCAGCTTTGAGGGAAGAAGTTGGTTTTGAGGGGAAATGTTAGGGGTGAAAGGAATTTCGAACCAGTTAATATGGAGCAGTTGATGAGTGCAATATTTAATTTGGGATCTGAATTAAAAACAGTGGGGTCACAAATAGGAACAATTAAAACAGATATGGGAACAATGGAAACACGGTTAGACTCACTGGGATCGCAGTTAGGATCTGAATTAAAAACAGAGATGGGAACTTTGGCAACACGGTTAGAAACTGATATGGGAACAATGGAAACACGGTTAGACTCACGAATAGGGACATGTTTTAAAAACATGAAAGATGAATTAAAGAAAGAAATTAGAGAAGAAGTACAACCGATTTTGAATGCTCACAATAATAGCTTAATGTCAATAGAAATCAGACAAAAGGAACAGGATAGAGAACAGGAAGAAAGAGATCGCGTGATAGTACAAAAATTTTCAGAGTTAAATTTACAACGTGCACACGATAAGGAAGAAATACTTGAAAGAATCGACGAATCCGTACCAAATGACAGAATAAATAACATAACACAACAGTATGAACAGTTAACTACTAAATGTGTCAATACTGAAACCCGAGTCGCGACACTTACGGAAGACGTAAATAAACAGAAAGAACAAATAGGTGACTTATCGGAAAGAGTTGAGGAGATTGCAGATAAATTGACAAGTCTTAGTTTAAATGGGGACAGAGATTCAGATGATACAGCTCCATTGCCATTTGCAGAAACAGAAGAGTACCAGAGCATAAATAAACATGTTGAAAGTCAGGGAAAATTTAATGAACGCATTAAAAGGGAATTTGAGGCATTAAAAAAGCAAGTCAAACAAATTGAAGGCGAAATCGTAGGAAAAAGACAGCAGAAGAAATTTAGAATCACAGATAGCAGAGGGCTTTGAAGAAAATAATTTGTTTCATTTACGAGATGCAACAAGAGAGCGCCAGGCGCGTGAATTTAACAATAATCGTCATTGGGACAGGGACAGACGCGTTAGGTCTTTGTCGCCACGAGGAGAAAACTTTGACTATAAACACTTTTTGACTGTTCGGAAATTTAAGATCTTTCGCAATTCTAAGAATGACATACATCCATGTTCATGGTTAGATCAATCTATGTACGCACTTCCACCAAATTGGCCACTAAGTCAAAAACTGGAATTTATGTGTGGATATTTAGAAAACGAACCGGCGACGCGCATGCGCGCACTTATTAGAGATTGTAATAATCTAAATGATTTTTATCATGCATTTCTATCGGCATATTGGTCCGAAAATACGCAAGACAGAGTGAAACATAGTCTTATTATGCAGCGTAATTTTAAACAGTCTGAGTTCCGCACGCCAGCAGAATACTTTGAAGACATGATTCGAAAGAATCAGTTCCTTTCCAACCCTTATAGCCCGACTGAATTAATTCGCATTTGTTTAACTAAGCTGCCACAATCGATAAGACAAATTGCTTTATCCGGAAGATGTAAAGACGACATTGAGACTTTTAAGACGTTGCTACAAGAACTTGAGTATGACAACGACGACGGGACTTCTTGTAATTTTTTCATTAACAGTAATTACAATAGATTTTCAGAGAGAAGGGATAATGAACGGAACGGACGTTATATGGGCAATTTTGAGAATGACAGACGAAACAGACAGGATAATAGATATCAGCCTTATGACAATAACAGACGTTCTAACAGAAATTACACAGACAGTTATAATAACGGAAACTCCTACCGGAATGATCAGTCATACGGAAACGGTAATCGGTATCATCAAGACAGAAATTATTCATACAATAATAGAAATTCTTACTACAGAAATAACCAGGGTAGTAGATATAACAATAATTTCACAAGTGACAGTCGAAATTACACAAGATGTAGTCGTGCAGATAGCCAGGAAAACAGAAATTTTAATAACAGACACAACCAAGAATTTACATGTAACAGACAGGAGGGACCTAATTGGCATCCTCCGCGTGACAGAAATTCAGAGAGACAAGTGCAAATAGTAGAAATTGATCCGCGAAATGACGGGAATAATCAAAGACGTGACGCGAACAATCGACAATGACTTGCAGCTTCGGCTTCTGGCAGCAATACAGACGGTTCAGAAAGTAATGACACTACGACTTTACACTACGTACGACTGGAAGACATGAGAGACATTTTGCTAAACGAAAAGGAAAATAATTAGACGCATTTTTACATCCTGTTGTTGAAGTATGTGTGGGTAAGAATAAGTTTACTGCAGTTTTAGATTCTGGGAGCCCATTGAATGTCATTAGTGAATCAATTTTTCGTATATGTGTAAGAACTATTGCTTGTACTGTGTTACCTGTTTCTAAAACTACAATTCGAGGCGCTATTTCTGGAAAAAGTGTGGAAGTCAAACAACAGACCAACTTAAATTTCGTTTGTCAAGGATACGAATTTTCTGCTAATTTTGTTATTGTTCCATTACTCAGTACACGAATTATATTAGGTATGGAGTTTCTTAACGCACATAAGGAAATTTTAAACTTTAAAGAAGGAAGTGTGAATTTGACTGTTGCCGGAATGCCGAAAAGTTTGAAATTTTTCGAGTGTTTAACAAAATCTGAATCAGACACAAAATGTTTAAGGTTTCTTACTTCTGATGTTTTCGCTGAGCATTATGACGACAATGTGTTCATTCATGACAACGACAATAGATACAGAGACGGGATGGATGATATAATTAATAGCGAAGAATTAATTAATGAAAAGGTTAAGAGAGCTGAAGTGCCAGATGACGTTGCAAGAGAAGAACTGCACCAAATTTTGACTTCACATGCTACAGTATTTAGTCATCACACAGGAACTAACAAGGCTTACAATATTTATTTAAAGTAAAAGAACACACACCATTTCGGGGGAAAACGTACGCTATTCCTTTGGCTCACAGAGACAAGGTTAAGAGTGAACTTCAATACATGTTAGATCAAGGCATTATTGAGCCAGCAGTCAGTCCTTATACCAGCCCATTACATGTCGTTCTTAAAAAGGATGGGTCGATTCGTTTGGTTCTGGATTCCAGCCAGATAAATAATATCATCATTCCTGAAACTGACCGTCCACAAAATTTAGATGAACTTCTTCAACATTTCCATGGAATTAAAGTTTTATCCACGATTGATATGCGCGCAAGTTTTTGGCAAATAGAACTCCACCCTGATTGTAGAAAATATACTGCCTTTTTAGCCTTTGGTAACTATTACCAATTTCGGAAATTACCGTTTGGACTTACTGTATCTTCTGCAGCATTCATTCGTAGTTTAAACGAAATTTTACCTGTTTATCTTCGTGACAATATTACTTCATATGTTGACGATAATCTTATTGCTAAACGTTCTTCGAGTGAACATAACAAAATTTTGGATTCATTATTACTTATTTTTACAAGAGTGAACTTGAAAAATCTGAATTTGGTCGTTCTCAGGTGAAATTTCTTGGTCATATTATTTCTACAGAAGGTATTCTTCCTGATCCAGAGAAACTAGACGCTGTTCGTAACTATGCTGTTCCTACTACAAAACGTGATGTTCGTAGTTTCCTTGGTGTCTGTAATTTTCTTAGACGCTTTGTTGGATTGGACAATTTGGCCACACCTCGTTTATGTGAACTGTCTGGAAAGAATTCTAATTGGTGTTGGGATGAGGAAGCTCAATCAGAATTTGAACAACTTCGTGATGCTTTAGTTGCTGCTCCACTTCTTTCACATCCGGATTTATCTAAAGATTTTTTTTGGCGACGGACTCATCATACAAAGGCCTAGGTGCACACTTATTTCAAGAGATAGAAGAAAACAGCGTTGTAGTACAGAAAACTATTGCATTTGGAAGTCGTGTTCTCTCTAAATCAGAAAAGAATTATTCGATTACGGAACTTGAAGCCTTGGCTGTTGTATGGGCTTTCACAAAATTTCGCATATTTTTGTATGGCAGACATACTAAGGTTTACACAGATCACCGAGCTCTGGAATTTCTTATGTCAACAAAATTAACTCATGGAAGATTGTCACGATGGGCGCTGTATCTACAGGAATTTGATTTTAGTATTGTTTACATATAGGGATCTTCAAATATTATTGCTGATGCTTTATCACGTGCACCTACGGGTTTGAAACAAAGTGCTGAGGAGTACTGCAAAGAAAACAATTATTGTTTGATGTATATTCAAGGTGTTGCGTTTGAGAATTTTATTTCGTCTTCGCTCCAGGACATCGCTAAGGAGCAAAATAAGGATCCAATCTGGAAGGACATTAAGGAGAAGTGGAGGAGAAAGGAAAGCGTAGCGATTAGACAGTATTATTTACTTCTCAATGATATTCTTTTTAAACAAAAATCGGTCGACAACTCTGTTTGGTTAGTTTGTACTCCTGATGAGTGGGTCAATAAATTGATTTGGTATACACATTTCATTTATGCACACTTTGGTCCCAAAAAATGCTTTCATAAATTACGAGAAAATTGCTACTTCAGTAATATGGAAAAACGTATTCGATCTGTTCTTGCCAAATGCAAATTATGTCAAAAGGCTAAGCCGCCAACTATTTCTCACAGAGCACCGTTATTTCCTATCATTCCAGCGAAATTAAAGGAGATGGCTGCAGTTGATTTGTTCGGTCCAGTGGTTCGTTCTACTAATGGTTTTGCGTACATTTTGGTAGCAGTGGAACTGACATCAAAATATGTGTGTTTTACACCTTTACGCAAAGCAACAGCTCGTTCAGTATCTAATACTGTCATCAAACATTTTCTTAAAGAAGTTGGTCATGTTGATAAGGTTATATCAGATAATGGATCACAGTTTCGCTCCAAAATTTGGGTTCGTACTCTAAGGCGTCGTAAGATTAAACCAATTTTCATTTCACTTTCTCACCCTCAATCTAACGCTTCAGAGAGATGGATGAAGGAAATCAATAAATTGTGTTGTCTTTATTGTCATCAGAATCACAGAACTTGGGATCAGTATCTTCATATTTTTCAAAACATTCTGAATGAACTCCCTAATGATTCAACTTCTTTACCACCTATATTGATATTAAAAAAACCAAGCACCGACAAATCGCATTTCTGAAATCGTTCCTTTTCCGCCTTCACGGAAACTGCGGCATTCTGAAGTTGTCAACCTGGCTCTACAAAATATTGCATCTGCGGTTGCTAGAAGAGAGAAATCAGCTAAACATCCTGGTCGTTTAAAAATCTTGTCAGTTGGTCAAAAGTTGTTAATTAAGTCTCATCGTTTGTCTCACAAAGGAAAAGGCTTGTGTCGCAAATTTTTTCTGCTTTATAACGGTCCATATAGAGTTGGCAAAATTATTCATGATAACACTGTCGAAGTAGAAACTCTTAAATCTCGACGCTCTAAGCGAATACATCATACATCGAACGTTAAAATTTTTGTGGAATGACATACAGGGTTATTACAAATGATTGAAGCGATTTCACACCTCTACAATAACTTTATTATTTGAGATATTTTCACAATGCTTTGCACACACATACAAAAACTCAAAAAGTTTTTTAGGCATTGACAAATGTTCGATATGTGCCCCTTTAGTGATTCGGCAGACATCAAGCCGATAATCAAGTTCCTCCCACACTCGGCGCAGCATGTTCCCATCAATGAGTTCGAAAGCATCGTTGATGCGAGCTCGCAGTTCTGGCACGTTTCTTGGTAGAGGAGGTTTAAACACTGAATCTTTCACATAATCCCACAGAAAGAAATCGCATGGGGTTAAGTCGGGAGAGCATGGAGGCCATGACATGAATTGCTGATCATGATCTCCACCACGACCGATCCATCGGTTTTCCAATCTCCTGTTTAAGAAATGCCGAACATCATGATGGAAGTGCGGTGGAGCACCATCCTGTTGAAAGCTGAAGTCGGCGCTGTCGGTCTCCAGTTGTGGCATGAGCCAATTTTCCAGCATGTCGAGATACACGTGTCCTGTAACGTTTTTTTCGCAGAAGAAAAAGGGGCTGTAAACCTTAAACCGTGAGATTGCACAAAACACGTTAACTTTTGGTGAATTGCGAATTTGCTGCACGAATGCGTGAGGATTCTCTACCGCCCAGATTCG
Organism: Schistocerca americana; assembly: GCF_021461395.2. NCBI lineage: Eukaryota > Metazoa > Arthropoda > Insecta > Orthoptera > Acrididae > Schistocerca > Schistocerca americana. The sequence goes on along the minus strand of NC_060119.1, from coordinate 1,102,851,474 downwards.
CACATTGTGTCTGTTCACTTCACCATTAAGAAAAAATGTTGCTTCATCACTGAAAACAAGTTTCGCACTGAACGCATCCTCTTCCATTAGCTGTTGCAACCGCGCCGAAAATTCAAAGCGTTTGACCTTGTCATCGGGTGTCAGGGCTTGTAGCAATTGTGAACGGTAAGGCTTCTGCTTTAGCCTTTTCCGTAAGATTTTCCAAACCGTCGGCTGTGGTACGTTTAGCTCCCTGCTTGCTTTATTCGTCGGCTACGCGTGAAACTTGCCCGCACGCGTTTAACCGTTTCTTAGCTCACTGCAGGCCGACCCGTTGATTTCCCCTTACAGAGGAATCCAGAAGCTTTAAACTGCGCATACCATCGCCGAATGGAGTTAGCAGTTGGTGGATCTTTGTTGAACTTCGTCTAGAAGTGTCGTTGCACTGTTATGACTGACTGATGTGAGTGGATTTCAAGCACGACATACACTTTCTCGGCTCCTGGCGCCATTTTGTCTCACTGCGCTCTCGAGCGTTCTGGCGGCAGAAACCTGATGTGCGGCTTCAGCCGAACAAAACTTTATGAGTTTTTCTACGTATATGTAAAGTGTCGTGACCATATGTCAATGAATGGAGCTACAGTGAATTTATGAAATCGCTTCAATCATTTGTAATAGCCCTGTACTTTTGAGAAACTGACAGTTACACGTAAACACACGGAGAGTACAAGGATACCGCGCCGTGTTCCGGCGGCGGCACACACTCAAAGTAACAGTCAAGTCTGCGCGCCGCACAAGGCAGTCGTTGACCGCGAACAATCACTTCCTACGTCACGCGCCTACAGCTGATCGAGCGCTCAGTGCGAATGCACTGACAGCCGTAAACAAATACACAGTCTAATTTCTCCGAATAAATTCAGTATAAAGCTATAGTGACTTGATAAATTATGTTATTAACGTTCAGTATTTTTCAGGATACACTTGTATAAAATATTTAAGAACTTCAGGTAAATTCTGTGTGTCCGTCATTAAGAGGACTTGCTATCGAGAAATTTTCAGGAAGAATGTAATTTCGAAGAAGAAACTAATAAACTAAAAAGGTAACTATTAATTGAGTTCATTTTTCAGGTAACATATTTCCACTTAGGTACGCACTTGAGACGTAATTTGCTGCTCGCGATTACGTGATTTATACTTTGTGTTAACTGATTTTGACAATGATTGATTAATGAACAGGGTTGTTCCTTATGTATATTATGCATCGCTTGGCTGCTATGCTTTTTCACTGATGTCACATTATTTTTTTTATGTGCCTGCTGTGCTTATTTATTTAAATTATAATTGTCACCTGATTAATTGTGCTGACTGTGGTTATGTATGTAAGTTATACTTTGTGATTTATCTGCTTGGGCCTTCATGTTTACTTATTAAGATTACATATGAACATTTATTTTCTCATGCTGATATGATGCTAACGACCTGTTTATTATGTAAGATACATATTTGCTGCTTTGCGTATGGATTGCGTATTTATACATTTCTGTTTGTTGTCATAACTACTCTTTAATTTGGTATATAGAAATGTTGATATACGGTGTACGAACATGGAGTTTAGGTCACACTATGGTATTAATTATAGATTGTTCGCTTGGCAGAGCCTCGTTGTAAGGATTGTGCTACATCCACTTGTTGACATTCTGTTCTCTACTGGTATATTTACTCGCTATTGAATGTTTTGCTTACGCTCAGTGCTTTATATTTTAAGATAAGAAAATGAACTGCTATAATTCTACGAACGAAATTGGTACAAGAAACTTCATTGAAGTCACATGAGCTGGAGGTTCTATGGAAACTGTATAAATTTATGCTAATGGAAGGGAAGCTAACGACATGAAATACCAACACTAGGTTTAGGCCATTGACAGTTATTACACTGCATTCTTCGTGAGCAATTGAAATAGCAAATGACACTTGACACAAGAAATACTCCACATGTTTGCTTCTGTTTTGCCATGATTCTTGAAGTGGTGTACACACTGTGATATATTACGATTTATTCATTCAAAGTCTTATGTGATCTTTCATACTACGTACTCGCACCTACTTACTGAAAGTTATTCGAACTAAAGGCTGTTAGAGGTCATGTATGCATTTCTTTTATTTTATGACGGACAAGGTAACCAAAATGTATATTATAATTCATAATGAGTAGAAGATTTAGCTCAGGTGGACTACACAGAGGTTGTGTGTGGACATTGTGTCTTCGGATTGTATGGGATGATGAATTGAAGTTTGCAGTAGGATTTTATCTGTACTTGTTCGAGGAGACTGACTTGAGGAAAGAGTTGTTATGGAAGTGAAATGATATTGGTAATAAGGTTTATATGTATCGACATATTGAAGAGGTATTATTGAGGTATTGAGATTGTGTGAAGTTGATGATTATTGGAGTTTTGGTGGACAAGAGGTAAGGTAAATGATATGGATGATAAGGTTTATATGTATCGACGTAAGAGGTATTATTGAAGTATTATGATTATGTATTGCTGATGATTATTGGAGTTTTGGTGGATAAGAGGTAAAGTAAGTGAGGAGCATATTTTTTTTGTTGGTTTATATGGAACAAGGAGGATGAAGATGGCAGACTAGAACACTCAAGTGGAAAGAAGATTGTCTACACACACACTATGTTAAATCAATAAGCAGTATATACTTTTTTTGGAGAGAGGAGTATTTGCATATCTTGGCACACAGACAGTTGTTCAGCAACTGTACGTTTTGATCTGGCTTGGCAAACATTGGTCTTGACATGATGACTCCGACGTTGACTAACTATTATTGACTGTTATACATTGCTGCCACTACTACTTGATACACAAGTGGAACATAAAATTTTGGACAGAATTGCATTTACAGAGTTAACACTATTCAATTACACAGTAGTACTTAATGTGGATGAAAGGCGAGTGAGTGTGTTTTGGGTGTTTTCCTTTCCTGATCCTAAATAATTGGTACCGACCTATCTCCTAAATATTATTTTACTTGTTTGTTGTGGCTTACACTGACACCCATAAATATTATAGGTTTACTGTTATTTGTGTATTGTAATAGATAATATGACAATTATCTGATATCATTTGTGTGTTTGTTATTATTTGTATGTTTAGTGTAAGAGCATTGATAATAATTTTGTAAAAGCAATTGTGTGTGCATTCAAACTGTTGTTCGTGCTTGCACCTATCATCATTCATGGGTGCCACCTGGAAATGTTTAATTTCTGCTGATGAACTCTGATGAACTGTCTAATTAGTGATAGTGAATATTATGGACTGTTACCTGCACTTGTTCAACATGATGGATGCCATTAGGAGATGTTTAATTTCTGCTGATGAACTCTGATGAACTGTCTAATTAGTGATAGTGAATATTATGGACTTTTACGTGCACTTGTTCAACATGATGGGTGCTGCTTGGAAATGTTTGATTTGTGCTAATGAACTCTGATGAGCTGTCTGATTAGTGATAGTGAATATTATGGACTGTTACCTGCACCTGTTCAACATTGCTGGGTGCCACTGATGGAATTGCTTCTACTGAAATGTCACTTGTTGGTGTCTGCACCTGCTCAACATTACTGGGTGCCACTGATGGACTGCTTCTACTGAGATAATGTCACCTGTTGGTGTCTGCACCTGTTCAACAATGCTGGGTGCCACTGAGGGACTGCTTCCGCTGAAATGATGTCACTTGTTGGTGTCTGCACCTGTTCAACATTACTGGGTGCCACTAATGGACTGCTTCTACTGAGATAATGTCACTTGTTGGTGTCTGCGCCTGCTCGCCATTTTTGGATGCCACTGTTGAAGCTGTTTAAATACTGCTGATGAAATGTTATGTGACTGCTATTTGCACCTGTTGATCATTGCTGGGTGCTACTGTTGGAACTGTCAACTACTCTGAGGAGTTCTACTTGTTTATTGAACTATTGAAAAGATTTTATGTGAATATTTGTATAAACTGAATTTTTGTGTGTTTACTGTTTATGAGATGTTATGAGACTCATACCTGCACCTATTCGTCATTGCTGACGCTATTGATTGAATTGCTTAACCACATGATACTTGTGTAAACTATTATGTAAAATCATATGTATGCAAGCATTTGTATTCCTTACTGTATTTTATATATTAGGTTATTGAAGGGTCAGAGCAAAGCCAAAATTTATTTAGTTATGTGATATTTACTTATTGATATTACTTTTTAATTTTTGTCTGTATTTTTTGGACGAATTTGGTGGTATTTTCACCACCAATGCTGGCAAAAATACCATCAAATTCTAGCCCGTGGAGGAGGGGCATATGAAAGGTGGCTACACTGAGCCACAGCGCCAGAAATTGCGCCAAAGAGTATTATTCAGCCGCCTCCACTGGCAGTGGTTGTTGATATGTCGTAGTGGAGAGTGCTTGTCGAAAAGTCGTCGTGGAGAGTGCTTATTGAGAAGTGGGCAGTAGGAGTTCCGATGTAGCCGTGACTAGTTGTAAGCATGTTGTATGCAGTTGTTCTGACGGGCTAGACAGCCGATGCTGTTCGATTGCGGATGTTGTAATGATCAGAGTGTATGTTTCATCAATATATATGAAGGTAATAATTTTTTTTTTAATTTTTATTTCAAATGCCTTAAACAATAATGCCTCTTGGTCACAGGTTCAGTCAACAAAGCATCTGGCTTGTGTTCATGTATTAGAGTGAATTCTGGTTTCTATGTGCAAGTATAGTATTTCAGTTTTATTTAATTAATTCAGTGTAAATGGTATTTAAAATATCTTGTCTTTTTGAGGAAGAACCGTGCCAGATGTGTACGTTGAATCACACTTCCACACGCAGAACAGCTACACTTGTGCCTTGTTGTTTCGTAGCTTTCATAGTTGCTGGGGACTTAATTAATTGTGTTAACGGAAATTTTCTTTCAATCTTTGTTGTTATTCTATGCAGTCAGATTGCGTACTAAAACTAGTCAGGGCCAACCGGTTACGAGACTTCGTAACCGGACAGACAGCTACTAAAATTAAAAATTATTTGCATTATACTTAATTAAGCCCCCATGCAATGGTTACTGCGAGACCATTAAGAAATTGCGCCGCGCAATACAGAACAAGCGCCGAGGATTACTGTCAAACGGTGTCGTTTTTTCCATGATAATACCCGAACTCACAAGGCGAATGTGACCGAACAACTCTTATGGGAATTTCACTGGGACGCGCTTGATCATCCTCCGTACAGCCAGGACCTCGCGCCTAGCGACTTTCATCTCTTCTTACACCTGAAATCTTTCCTTGGTAGTCAACACTTCAACGATGATGACGAGCTGAAAGAATATGTTACCACACGGTTGAATACACAGGCGGCAACCTTCTATGAAGAAGGCCTACAAAAACGTGTACCACGCTATGACAAGTGCCTACAAAATTTCGGAAGCTATGTAGAAAAATAGTTTAACAGTTGTAGATTTTTGTACAATAAATATTTTTCTGTATCTGTACACGTTTGTTTTATATAGTCAAACGGACCTTACTCTGTGGACATACATCGTTCTAACCAGTTGATAACAAGTCCTTCACAATTGCAAATCGTATTTCTCTCTTTGTAACTGAAAACTATTTTTTGCTTTCTCTTTCAAATACCTGATTCGTATTACACAAGCATTTCAGGTCCATAGGCGAATGTCTAATATGTCCCTACTGTTCCAAAAAGGGCAGACCATTTCATCCTCGATTAAAATGACAAAACATTCATCATAATAAATATTATTGCACAGCAACAGCAAAGAATATTTATCGTCTATACAGGGTGAAGAAAAATTCCCTCACTCGGACTTCGCAGCATGACTCCTGACACACCAGCAATACAAAAACGTCTTTCACAAAATTTCGTCCTGAAAAATTTCGGGCAGTAAATGGACGTAAAAATCTGGCAATCTGGTAACACTGTAATAACATGTACGGTAACTACCTCTGATAGCCAGTTGGAGTAGTGCTGTGCAGTTGGTGTAGTGTATACCGTTTTGGGTTAGCATGCTGGAGTTCAAGATTTCGAATCTAGGTCGAGGCGTATTTATTTTTATTTGCTAAATTTAGCTTGAGTGGTACGGTGTCTGGTGTCTTAACCGTCATACAGCGATTACAGGGGGTCTTCTACAAAACATTTGCACTTACATACTACTAAGACAGAAATGGAAGTACAATTTTGCACCACTACATCTACTAGATTCCAAACCTGTTTTCTGAATATCCTCCCCAGTGGTCCCATCGGTTAGTACCGACTATTATTGTTGCCACATTCATGTTCATTACATTTCGTTATGACCTTTTGTCACCAGCAGGACTAGCAACAGGCTTTCAAAAAATTTCCAAGCATATGCTATGTAAATGTCGAATATATGTGGCTTAAGAAACGGTGTACACTACAGCAATATAAGGCAGAATGAAACTGAAATATAAAAGCAAATAAGCTCGGCTCAGAATCGAACCCTCGACCTCCTGCATGTTAACCCAAAACGCTATCTACCGCACCAAGTGCACAGCGCTGCTGCTGAAAGTGCTGATAGAAGTAGTTATCCTGCATGAGATTACAATGTCGCCAGATAGCCAGTCTTTGTCATTCATTTACCGTCTGAAATATGCGCAAGACGAAATTTTCTGACTGACATTTTTGTATTGCTAAATGGGGAATCGCGCGGCGGAAGGTGAGTGTGCTTTTCTTCGCTCTGCATAATTGCATCTATAACAATCGCTGGAGCTATTTAGGTTTCCTCACTCACTCGAAGAAGTCACTCTCATAGACAGTTTGTCCTACTGAGTCCTCCTTATTCCCAACAGATGGCAATACCCTCGTCTGTCACGGAGTGTCTCTCTCTCTCTCTCTCTCTCTCTCTCTCTGTGCATTGTTCGCTGGATGAAAACGAAATTAAGCAAGAAGTAACCTCTACCCCAATTTCCCTGCATAGTTTAAAAGCATTTTACGTAAACTCCATTTCATTTAGGTGCTGATAAGAAATTATTTGCATTTTTTGGAGACGAAACCACTTTTAATTCTAACGGAAATCACGTGAAAAATCTACGCCATAAAGTGTTTCGTTACAACATTGGCAAAAAATATGGCTCCTGTAAACGCAAAATAAATTTGCAGATATCGCCTATAAATTGAAATAACTCATTTGTTATGAAGATAATAGCTTGACAGTTGAGACGTAAAGAAGGAAGAAAAATGGTAGTTTAGTGTCCCATCGACATCAAGATCATTGGATATCGAGACTAGGCAGTGATTGGGGAATAATGGGAGAAGAAGTCCTTTTCAAAGGAACCGACGCGGCATTCATCTGGGTGCCCAGGCAAGGATTTGAACAGCCGTCCTTTGGATATAAGTCGAGTGCGGCGACTCGCTCTGTTTTACAGATACATGTAGACAAGGTTTTAGTTGAATTTATAATTATGACGTGACGCCAGCAACTATTGCTGGCAGTGGAGGACTGCAAAACATTGCTCAGTATTTCTCGTTTCTTTTCTTTTTTTTATTTCTAAAAGCGACAAAATGATTCCCAGAAACATACCATTGTTTGGCTACAGTACAACGAGGTTTATATAATATTAATGTATGCAGCGTGTTGGAGGTATTTAGGCACGCACGTCTGGACATAATGAGAGAATAAATGCATAGTAAGGGAAGGAGAGTTACTCGGTGGACTATAATTTATGGCTCGTTAACCTGAATGTATCCGACCGTATATCTCTTTTGACACTAAACGATTTACTTTCCATAAGTAACATTTCTGATAAAAAGAAAATGAACAGTGGAGAGAGGAGGTGAAGGGAGGCAATCAGCTGCTTGTATTACGGATAAACGTTTGTCCTCCGAAAGGTGTGGGCCAAAACATTGTCTATGTGTACGTACGTGTGTTCGAACCACGCAGAGTTAATTATCCAATGGATGTGTTATATCTGCCCGAACGCCATACATAACCGGTGTACGTATTGTATGATACTAGATGCGTAATTCCTGTATGTTTTTACGGACAGTTTCACGTTCATCCATTTCCAAATAAGAGGAAAACTGTACAGGAAAGAATTCCGGATGATAATTTGTTAACTGCATATGTGATGTACCTATACGATCACGATTTTGAAGGAAAATCAGTAGTCTTTTATCTTCAGGCCATTCAATTATACCAATAAGCCGTTCACGCTATCGCGCCAAGGTCAAAGAAAGGAAAATCTGCAGAACTTATGGAACTCCTGGAACCTATATCCACAGCTGTATTCCACGAGACACCTTATGGTGTGCGGCAGAGGGTCCTTTGTACACTATTGTACTTCCCCCTTTCGTGTCCCAGTTATGAATGCTGTGCCAGGAAGAACGTTTGTTGGTTAAGCCTCCGTGCTAAGCTCTAATCCCTGCAACCTTATTTTTTGTGGCCTTTCAGCGAAAGCAAGCAATTTATTAGCTGACTTTTCTGAATTTTACTGTTAAACCAAATCGTGATACACTTGTAGCATCTGCTGTTGAAGTTGAATGACATCTACGCGGGACTTTCGTGCTTGCTAATAGGACCTGTGATGAAACAAGCTGCTCTTCTTTGGATACTCTCTATTTGATCTGCCAGTCCTATCCCCACGGTTTCCAGACAGAGGAGCAATACTGAAATGTTGGTCGAACGAGGTTTTGTGAGCTATTTCCTTCGTGGGTGGAGTATACTTTCTGAAGATTCTTCCTCAGAATCTTAATCTGGCATCTATCTGAAATCATGATTCCTACAGACGATACTTTCGATGCCTGGAAGGTAATAATACGCGAGCATAAAACGTGTTCCGAAATTCTACAGCTGACTGTCTTCAGCAATATCTGGATGATTCAGCTGTCCCTGTCTATGGGATTTATGCACAGCAACGCTTTTGAATACCACTAGTTTGATGTTCTCTCCTTCTCTACACACAAACTATTCCTCCAAAAAAAAAAAAAAAAAAAAAAGAGCAGGACCTTTTTGTAAACAATTTAATGTAGTTAAAATACATACGCCTTCTCTAGAGGCCGTAGTTTTCGAATTATTCAAGAAAAACTTACAAAAGTAATCTTCAAACGCGTTTTTCTTGAATAACTCGAAAACCGTGGCCTCTAGCGAAAAAGTATCTCAGTGCAAATTTTAATTACATTAAATTTCCTACAAAAAGGTCCTCTTCATTGCGTCTTTAATACTGTCCGCTTGCCCGTAGTGAGCGAGACAATGTGGAAAACTTGCTTGTGGTTTTTGAAGGCATCTCTGGTTGCCTGAAATCCGTAGAGAGCGGCAGCTGAATCACTCTATGTGTCCACAATTGCATGCGTCTATTCGTCGAGTCTTCTTGAAAACGCGAATGGCTTGCACATTCTCCGATTTCCTTCCTACAGAGACCTACGGCAGGCTACTGGTAGAAGAGGAATAGGTAAATTCCAATACTATATGTTGAATCGTGTAAGTATCCGATCAGGCTCAGTCACCTATCCTCTGGTGGCTGGTCGGTTGATTCGGGGGAGGGGACCAAACAACGAGGTCATCCGTCCCATTGGACTAGCGAAGGATGAGGAAGGAGGTCGGCCGTGCTCTTTCAAAGGAACCATCCCGGCATTTGCCTGAAGCGATTTAGGGAAATCACGGGAAACCTAAATCAGGATGGCCGGTCGCGGGTTTGAATCATAATCCTCCCGAATGTGAGTCTTGTGCGCCAACCACTGCGTCACCTCGCTCTGTTTTTCCTCTGTTGGGCGATTTCGGTTGATTTTCTATCCTGCGGTCACTCATTCCAATGTCTGCCATTTTGGTGTTTCTGCGATAATTTAAGGCAGAAAGCTCACTATAATCTGCCTCAGCGAAAAGATTTGGAAAAAAATATGAATTTAGTGTTTCATTCTTCTCTTTGTCTATTGGTTGAGCGATTTACGTACGGATCTTCTGGGGCTGATTGTGGCTCCGATCAGCTTTTGTAAGGCGATGTGATTTTGGTTACGCTTAAATCGTCAGTGGAACTCTCCTTACTTTCTGAACAACTCTCTTAACTTGGCCATCGAACCGTGGCGGAACTTTTCCACCCTCACAACTTCGCTCAGCACATACCTGTCTACGGCGTATTGTACAATACTCTTGAACTTTGACAACATAAACACACCATTTTCGGCCTCAGAGATGAATGCTCGGTGTTGACTGCTCATGTACCATGAAATCTATTAGTTGTTGTACCTACTAAGTTGAAATATCATTATACATTGATATTGAGAGCTGTAGACGATGACGCTATAGCGGTCTTATGACCTACTCTGTTCTTTGGTAATTCACGTCAGTCCATAAGTTGCGGTCCGTGTGTAATGAAGAGATTTACCCTCACAAGCCATTTTAAATGATAAATATCTCAATAAATTTTTGGGTAAGGTATTTAGATCATTTTCACACGATTCCCTGTCGCTGTTACCGCAGTAAAAACATCAGTCTTCCAGTCTATCGCTGGTAAGTTGAAATTTCAGCCTAATATTAAAACATGACTGGGAAATTTACAGGCAAATCTTTCCTGGTTTTCCTTGAAATGTTTCACTACTACTGCTTCTGAGGCAGGGAGTATAAAAAAACATCGAACGACCATGCCCGATTTACCCTTAACATCTGCGTCCAGCGTATCTTTGAGGTATATAAACAAATCAAAATTTAGAACGTCGCTGCTATTAACATCTCCACTGTCCAATGGCATTAATGTGACCACCTGTACAAAAATGTTCAGATGTGTGTGGAATCTTATGGGACTTAACTGCTAAGGTCATCAGTCCCTAAGCTTACACACTACTTAACCTAAATTATCCTAAGGACAAACACACACACCCATGCCCGAGGGAGGACTCGAATCTCCACCGGGATCAGCCGCACAGTCCATGACTGCAACGACTCAGACCGCTCGGCTAATACCGCGCGGCGGCCACCTGTAAAAAGCCTGAATAAGCACCTCTTGCAACGCGGAACTCTGCAAGAGGTATACGAAGAGAATCAGTGAGGTTGTGGAAGGTACCGCCAGGTATGTGGAATCATGCCGACTCTATTCCCGTGGCCAGATGCGCTAGGTCTCAATGTAGAGGATCCAAGATGCCAAGAGCCCATTCGAGGTGATCCCCCAGATTCTCGAATGGGTTTAAATCCGAGGTGTCTGGTGGTCAGAGAGGGTACGGTAAACCCATCCTGTATTCTTCAAATCATGTACGTACAGTGCGAGCCGTGTGACTTGTCGCACAGTCTTGGTGGTAGATGCAATCGCGCCGAGGAAAAACAAACTGCATTTAGGGGTTACATAGTTTTCCTGTTGACGTTCCCTGTCGTGCAGCACCGAGGAATGGTTGCAGTGAAATTTTATTTTATTTTATTTTATTTTAACACCAGATGAAAGAACTTTAAGTAATCCGAAACTGGTCCCGTACACGATGAATGATAGTGAGGTTTCTTCATGTTACAAAACGGACTTGTTCAGCTGCCGCTGCCCCATAAGAAGGAAAACTTTTAGCCTCATCCTCTGGAACATCACGCAAAATTTGAATTTTTCTTTTTCAATCGAACAATCGCAAACGAGAGCTCACGTGGGTCAATGGCTGAAGGGTGAGGTACCTAGGACATTAAACTACATCACCATATAGATGGTTTCGAAAGTCAGTCTTACCCTTGGAAACCTCTCCTCCTAAGAAGCATCAAGACCCTTGATTAACTTGTCTGATGGTCTCCTTCTCGTCGTGCAAAAACGTACTGAGAGACAATGGACTAAGTTTCACCCTGAAAAAATTTGAAATTTGGTTAACTGTGTACTGCAGAACCAAAATGTTACATAACATTACTTGTTACACTGGTGACAAAAGTTGAGGGATAATCCTTAATATCGTGTCGGGGATCCTTTTTCCCGGCGTAGTGTAGGAACACGACGTAGTATGGGGTCAAAAAGTCGGAAGTATAGCCGTCTATAACTGCGAAACGGTTCTCAGAGCAGGATTCTGTGCACGATTTGACTTCTCGATTAAGTCCCATAGACGTTTGATACGATTCGTTTCGGGCGATCTGGGTGGCCAGTCATTTGGTCGAATTGTGCAGAGTGTTCTTCAAACCAGTCACGAACATCTGTGGCCGGATGACAATTCCATCGCTGTTTTGGGAACAATAAGCCAATGAATGGCAGCTAATGATCTCCAAGTAACCAAAAATAACAATTTACAGTTATTGACCGATTACGTTGGACCAGTGGACGACTACTTTCCAAGTAAACACAGCCCCATAATTATGAAGACACTACCAACTTACGCAGTGCCTTGTTGCCAACTCGGGTCTATGGCTTCGTGGGGTCTGCGCCAAACTCGAACCCTACCATCAGCTCTTACCGACTGAAATCGGGCCTCATCTAACCAGGCCACAGTTTTCAAGTCGTCTAGGAGAGGTGCTGCAGGCGATGTCGAGTTTCTTTAACTTTTCAGTTACAGTGTTGTAAACCGAAGTAACAGACATTCTGGCCTCATATGCAATATCCTCACATGTTTTTCGTCTGTCCTCTGCCAAAATGTCATTAACAGTAACCTGAGAGGTTTAGTATGTTGCAGTTGATAGCCTATCACTTCCTGTGGTGTTTTCAGTGCCTATCCGACCATCAGGGAAACGAACAGACCACCGTGGTACTGCTGTGCTACGACCCACTACATTGTTCCCACACACCTCTCCCTAAGCGTTGTAAATTACGGTTAGGCTCTTTTCACGTAGGGATTCGATTTTGATGTAGGAAGGCTGGTCACTACGTGGAATCCGTCCTGATTCGGTTTGAATTGTTTTACAGCTGAATTACTCACGACACAGCCACACGAACCAGCAAACACATATAAGACTGTCACGCTTTAAGTCTCGCTCACGACTGACATGAATTTCAACATAAATACGCCACTGTAACGTTCGTGCATGCGGAGTATGCAGTACTTTTGAAATGATGCTCATAGAATAACAATGTCAAATCATAATTAAAAATTTTATGTTAGTATCAGAGTTCATGATACGTTTTATTAAAAGACCCCCAAAATGTTAAACAGTTTCTTTAAACCTCAAAATGGCTATTTAAAGAGTATAAAGGCTTAAAATCCACTTTATAAAAGCCTAAATATCTGGGCCTTAGTGATCACACATCCTATTAAGAGCATGTCCGGTCTTTTGTAATATCCAGCCGACAATCATAAATGACAGTGACCTGTTATTGATTTTTGAATAAAATTGTCACTTCTGTTCGTCTCATTACGTACTTCTTTCGGTTACCTTCAGCACTACGCTGTACAGTTCTTTCTTCGTGTGGTTCAGATTTCAAAGAGCTATGTCACTTGGAAATGACACAGCATGTGAGAGTTACTTTCGTCGTTAAGTTCTGCGCACCAGTATATGTTGACGACCTTGGAGACAATATCAGTAGTAATCTCGAACTTCACAGATGAAACATATTGAAGAATCGTCTGAAGAAAGCCACACAAATAATCGGTCTGAACTCGATAAGACTTCAAAGTGGTGCCAAGACTGGAAACGAGCTTTCAATTTTCAGAAATTTAAAATTATCGTGCACATCACAAAACAAAACAATTTAGTATCATATGACTATAATATTAATGAATCACAGTTGGAATCGGTCATCTCATACAAGCTGTAACAAGTTGTGAAGGAAAAGCCCCAGGTTACGAGTAATAAATAGCTCCATCCTAAAAGTGAATCAAAATATTTGGACCATTACCTGCTCGGCCGAGTGTATACGCTGAAACTGAAGTAGTGACCAGCGAGTCTTTTGCTATCACTAGATGGGAAGAAGAAGGGTAAGTAGGTCTTAAGTTGCCCACAGTTTTAAGTGGTGACCAATACAGAATCTCTTGATATTATTACGTACCATTTGACACACAGCCCTGTACAGTATTATGATTTTAAATTCAAAACTACGAACGTTTAGTTTTACCTCGAAAAATTCGAAATTAGAAGAGATAATATGACCACAGTGCTGCACACGAAGCGTTTCAATTTGTTGACATTCCTTCCTTCAGCAAATATGAGTGCTAGAACATATTTAAATTATCCTGTTTGCGTGTGAAGTTCGTTATTTTCGAGTGAACCTAAGTGAAATGACTTCAGGTCTTCGTACCCACTTGAGTGGCTGCTCCACGTGAGTTCTAGTCAGGCTTGCGTTTAGCTACAGTCATTCCAGCTTATCATCTCTCGGCCCACCAACCAGAATGAGCTCTACTGTCCGGTATTGGATCCAGATCTGCATCTACAGCTACAAGCATCTACATCTACGTGCGTGGCGGATACAGTGTGTGGCGGAGGTTGTCCAGCACCACTGCTAGACATTTCCTTTCTTGTTCCACTCGCAGATAGAGCGAGGGAAAAACCACTGTCTGTGTTCCTCTGTTCGAGCTCTAATCCCTCGAATCTTAACTTCGTGGTCCTTGCGCGAAACGTACGTCGGCGGCAGTAAAATCGTTCTGCAGTGAGCCTCAAATGCCGGTTCTCGAACTTTTCTCAGTAGTGCTCCTCGAAAAGAATGTAGCCTTCCTTACAGTGATTCCCAGTTGAGGTCACGAAGAATCTCCGTAATACTTGCGTGTTGTTTGTAGGTACGTAAAAGAATTCTGTCGCAAACTACTGCAGATGCTCCTTATTATTTTCGCCTCTAGCTCCTCTAGCAACTCTTGGTTCCACGGACGTGGGTAATACGGAACATTTATTTAAGTATATCCCGTTTCCCGGCGCGTTATGAGGCTTTGCAGTGTTGATCATTTCACAAATTAATTTTACCCTCCGAGCGCAGGTGTCACTGAGGAACTATAGCAGTAACATTCAATGATATAAAGTTCCGCTAAGATATTGTGCAATACAAAATGTGGAAATAAATCGGTCTTATGCTTTCGAATTCCCTTTCTCTGGTAGGACAAATATTTGGTGACGGTGTTGTGCACAGAACGCATTCAGAGATAAAACAAATAAAGTCGTCTCTATACGGTCGTAGTGAATTTACGTTTTGCATTGCGTGCACTTATTTAGTTAAATCTCTGAATATTAAATGGCTTAAATGTTCTGTAATCGACCCGAGATTCGGACTGTCCATTGAATGTAGAGTGAACGAACAGCTGACGAAAAGTAGTACCAGATTTGGCGCATCTTAGATTTTCATTTAATAACAGTAGATACGCTCGGATAATTAATAACGGGCACCCCTTTTCAGATTAGATTTACACAGTCAGAAACTTCAGTATTACGAGGGTTGACTGAAAAGTAATGCCTCCACCTTCGTAACTCTTCAACAGTTGGCGGCATTGGTATGCGGCAGGTACTGGCTTGTTCTGTAGCCTCTTCTCCACAGCTCCAGTTGGCGGGAACCCTTAGCATTGAACGATTGTGTTGTTACAGGGTAAAGTATGGAAACTTGCACAGACGGTCGGTCAATGCGATTTAAGCAACGTGCAGTCATTGAATTCTTGACAACAGAAGGTGTCACCCCAAAGGAAATTCATCAGGGAATGAAAGAGGTTTATGGTCACTGTTTTGATGTGAGTACTATGCGTCGTTTGGCGAGTAAGTTTAAGGATGTTGAGGCGGGAACATCAGACCTGCTTGAGAAACAAGGATTTGGACGGCCTGTGACAGCAACCACCGAGTTTTACAAGCAAATGTTGACAGGTTGAAACTCTGAAACGACGGCTAACAAGGGCCCAAAAGGAAAAGGGGAAATGTTTTCCTGGAGCATGACAATGCCAGACCACACACTTCACGTTGCACGACAGCAGAACTTCAGAGACTGAATCTCACCACCGTACGGCATCCTCCATACAGTCCAGATTTAGCACCGTCTGACTTCCATCTGTTCCCGATAATGAAAGACGATCTGCGGGGACATCATCATGCTTCTGATGAAGACGCTGAGAGAACTGTGAGACTGTGGTTGAGGAAACAGAGTGTCGATTTCTTCCGTGACGGCTTCAGAAAACTTTTTCACCGTCGGCAGAAATGTATCCAATTGGATGGTGATTATATCGAAAAGTGAATATTGGTAATTAAAGATCACGTTCTCAGGATTATTTGTGTGTTTCATTTATTAAAATATTCCCATCCAAACCCATTTGACGAAGGTGGAGGCATTACTTTTCATTCAATCCTCGGACTTCAGGTATAGGCTCTTTACACACTAGTTACTGTTTCTTGCTGTTCAGTTTGCGTCTGGAACGCTAAAATAATGAATGCTTAAAAGACTCTGTGCGCGTTTTAAGCAGTCTTGTCTTTTTAGGGGGCTGTAAAATACACTACTGACCATTAAAATTGCTACATCAAGAAAAATGCAGATGATAAACGGGTATTCATTGGACAAATGTATTATACTAGAACTGACATGTGATTACATTTTCACGCAATTTGGGTGCATAGATCCTGAGAAATCAGTACCCAGAACAACCACCTCTGGCCGTAATAACGGCCTTGATACGCCTGGGCATTGAGTCAGAGTTTTAATGGCGTGTACAGGTACAGTTGCCCATGCAGCTTCAACACGATACCACACTTCATCAAGAGTAGTGACTGGTGTATTGTGACGAGCCAGTTGCTCGGTCACAATTGACCAGACGTTTTCAATTGGTGAGAGATCTGGAGAATGTGCTGGCCAGGGCAGCAGTCGAACATTTTCTCTATCCAGAAAGCCCTGTATGGGACCTGCAACATGCGGTCGTGCATTATCGTGCGGAAACGTAGGGTTTCGCAGGGATCGAATGAAGAGTAGAGCCACGGGTCGTAACACATCTGAAGTGTAACATCCACTGTTTAAAGTGCCGTCGTTGCGAACAAGAGGTGACCGAGACGTGTAACCGTTGGCACCCCATACTATCAAAAATGGTTCAAATGGCTCTGAGCACTATGGGACTCAACATCTTAGGTCATAAGTCCCCTAGAACTTAGAACTTAAACCTAACTAACCTAAGGACATCACACACACCCATGCCCGAGGCAGGATTCGAACCTGCGACCGTAGCAGTCCCGCGGCTCCAGACTGCAGCGCCAGAACCGCTAGACCACCGCGGCTGGCCCATACCATCACGGCGGGTGATACGCCAGTATGGCGATGACGAATACACGATTCCAATGTGCGTTTAACGCGATGTCGCCAAACAAGGATGCGACCATCATGATGCAGTAAACAGAAATGACGTTTTGCCGTTCGTGCACCCAGGTTCGTCGTTGAGTACACCATCGCAGGCGCTCCTGTCTGTGATGCAGCGTGCAGTGTAACCGCAGCCATGGTCTCCGAGCTGATAGTCCATGCTGCTGCAAACGTCGTCAAACTGCTCGTGCAGATGGTTGTCGTCTTGCAAACGCCCCATCTGTTGACTCAGGGATCGAGACGTGGCTGCACGTTCCGTTACAGCCATGCGGATAAGATGCCTGTCATC
The DNA here is from genome assembly GCF_021461395.2 of Schistocerca americana. NCBI lineage: Eukaryota > Metazoa > Arthropoda > Insecta > Orthoptera > Acrididae > Schistocerca > Schistocerca americana. The sequence goes on along the minus strand of NC_060119.1, from coordinate 1,102,834,002 downwards.
TCGACTGGTAGTGATACGAGGCCGTTGGGATCCAGCACGGCGTTCCGTATTACCTTCCTGAACCCACCGATTCCATATTCTACTAACAGTCATTGGATCTCGACCAACTCGAGCAGCAATTTCGCGATACGATAAACTGCAATCGCGATAGGCTACAATCCGACCTATATCAAAGTCGGAAACGTGATGGTACGCATTTCTCCTCCTTACACGAGGCATCACAACAACGTTTCACCAGGCAACGCCGGTCAACTGCTGTTTGTGTATGAGAAGTCGGTTGGAAACGTTCCTCATGTCAGTACGTTGTAGGTGTCGCCACTGACGCCAACCTTGTGTGAATGCTCTGAAAAGCTACGTATTTGCATATCACAGCATCTGTCGGTTAAATTTCGCGTCTGTAGCACGTCATCTTCGTGGTGTGTAGCAATTTTAATGGGCAGTAGTGTATTCCTAGATTCATCACTTAATATTATTTCTTTTATTTCTATAATATTATTATAGGCTGAAAGTGCATGTTCGCGATATTCACTGACCAATGACATTAACGTAAGCACCTGCCTGATTAACCACCATTTGCAGCGCGAGATGTGGAAGGCAGTCCGTGGAGACTCTGGCAAATACCAACAGGGATATGGAGCCATGCCGTTTGGTGGTCAGCGGAGACCGCAAACCCATTCTGGTGCTCTCAGAATGACGTTGGTACAGTATGAGCTGTGTGACACATTTCACTATCCTGCTGACAGATGTCGTCGTGCCGAGGGAAAACAAACTGCATGTAAGGTTGGACATGGTTCCCCAAGGATAGGTGCATACTAGTGATGATCCACTGTGCCTTCCAGAATGACGAGATCACCCAGCGAATGTCACGAAATCATTACCCAGACTATACCGCTCCCTCCTGATTGCAAGGCGTTTGATTTCAAATGTTTCACCTCGTACACGCCAATGGCCATCTATTTGATTATGCATAAAACGTGGTTAATCTGAAAAGGCCACCTGTCGCCGCTCAGTGGACGTTCAGTGTGACAGTGGCGTGCAAATTCCAGTCTTCGTCGCCGATGAACAGCAGTCACCTTGGATGCAATAATCAGGCTTTTGCTGCAGGGTCACAAACATAGCAACGTTTGCTGAACGCCCGTTGAAGAGACGCTGTTGGTAGTACCGTGGTTCATCTGGGAGATCAGCTGCTCAATAGTTGCACATCCAGACGCCTGTGCACGTCTCAGCAGCAGCCGTTCACCCCTGTCAGCTATGGCCTGTGGTTCATCATAGGTGCTTTGGCGCCAGTTTTGGACATCGCCGTTTCGCCATGCACGGTATACTTTTACCACGACGGCATGCGAACAGTTTACAAATTTAGCTGTTTCGAAAATCCTTCCACCCTTGGCCCAAAATCCAATGATCATGCTCTCCTCTCGTGCAGCAGAAGGAATTGTTTGTGTACAAGTACCGCGTGATCAAAAAGTCAGCATAAATTTGAAAACTTAATAGACTACGGAATAATGTAGATAGAGAGGAAAAATTGACACACATGCTTGGAATGACATGGGGTTTCATTAGAGCAAAAAAAAAAAAAAAGTATTGCTTGACGCGTGAAAGATCTCTTGCGCGCATCGTTTGGTGATGATCGTGTGCTCAGCCGCCACTTTCGTCATGCTTGGCCTCTCAGGTCCCCAGACCTCAGTCTGTTCGATTATTGGCTTTGGGGTTACCTGAAGTCGCAAGTGTATCGTGATCGACCGACATCTCTATGGATGCTGAAAGACAACATGCGACGCTAATGCCTCACCATAGCTCCGGACATGCTTTACAGTGCTGTTCACAACATTATTCCTCGACTACAGCTATTGTTGAGGAATGATCGTAGACTATATTGAGCATTTCCTGTAAAGAACATCATCTTTGCTTTGTCTTACTTTGTTATGCTAATTATTGCTATTCTGATCAGATGAAGCGCCATCTGTCTGACATTTTGAACGTTTTTTTGCTTCTAATAAAACCCCATGTCTTTTCAAGCATGTGTGTCAATTTGTACCTCTCGATCTACATTATTCCGTGATTTATTCAGTTTTCAAATTTATACTGACTTTTTGATCACCCGGTACTTTTTAGCTTTGTGTTCAAATTTACAAGACATTTCAGTTCAGTATTGTGTTGGCGAAATACCCTCAGACTTCAAGAAGAATATAATAATTCCAATCCCAAAGAAAGCAGGTGTTGACAGATGTGAAAATTACCGAACTATCAGTTTAATAAGTCACAGCTGCAAAATACTAACGCGAATTCTTTACAGACGAATGGGAAAACTGGTAGAAGCGGACCTCGGGGAAGATCAGTTTGGATTCCGTAGAAATCTTGGAACACGTGAGGCAATACTAACCTTACGACTTATCTTAGATGAAAGATTAAGAAAAGGCAAACCTACGTTTCTAGCATTTGTAGACTTAGAGAAAGCTTTTGACAATGTTAACTGGAATACTCTCTTTCAAATTCTGAAGGTGGCAAGTATAAAATACAGGGAGCGAAAGGCTATTTACAATTTGTACAGAAATCAGATGGCAGTTATAAGAGTCGAGGGGCATGAAAGGGAAGCAGTGGTTGGGAAAGGAGTGAGACAGGGTTGTAGCCTCTCCCCGATGTTATTCAATCTGTATATTGAGCAAGCAGTAAAGGAAACAAAAGAAAAACTCGGAGTAGGTATTAAAATTCATGGAGAAGAAGTAAAAACTTTGAGGTTCGCCGATGACATTGTAATTCTGTCAGAGACAGCAAAGGACTTGGAAGAGCAGTTGAACGGAATGGACAGTGTCTTGAAAGGAGGATATAAGATGAACATCAACAAAAGCAAAACGAGGATAATGGAATGTAGTCAAATTAAATCGGGTGATGCTGAGGGAATTAGATTAGGAAATGAGACACTTAAAGTAGTAAAGGAGTTTTGCTATTTGGGGAGCAAAATAACTGATGATGGTCGAAGTAGAGAGGATATAAAATGTAGACTGGCAATGGCAAGGAAAGCGTTTCTGAAGAAGAGAAATTTGTTAACATCGAATATAGATTTAAGTGTCAGGAAGTCATTTCTGAAAGTATTTGTATGGAGTGTAGCTATGTATGGAAGTGAAACATGGACGGTAAATAGTTTGGACAAGAAGAGAATAGAAGCTTTCGAAATGTGGTGCTACAGAAGAATGCTGAAGATAAGTTGGGTAGATCACGTAACTAATAAGGAGGTATTGAATAGGATTGGGAAGAAGAGAAGTTTGTGGCACAACTTGACTAGAAGAAGGGATCGGTTGGTAGGACATGTTTTGAGGCATCAAGGGGCCACAAATTTAGCATTGGAGGGCAGCATGGAGGGTAAAAATCGTAGAGGGAGATCAAGAGATGAATACACTAAGCAGATTCAGAAGGATGTAGGTTGCAGTAGGTACTGGCAGATGAAGAAGCTTGCACAGGATAGAGTCGCATGGAGAGCTGCATCAAACCAGTGTCAGGACTGAAGACCACAACAACAACATTGTGTTGGGTAACTTAACTACAATGCAACCATGTTACAAAGGATTATTTCAGGTGCTTTTGCTATGAAATCATCCCTTTTCATCCATATTTATCTGAGATGGGACAAAGACCCGCAATGCGGGGCTTTACCCCAGTTTGTGGGATAAAAAAGTGGAATTTTTGCTTTAGCTGAATTGTAATTTTCCCTGCACTTAATAGTCAGAGCTGGAATTCGAATGAGTTAGAGGTGTAAGGTTTCTGGGGCATTACTGGTATTCCAAAAAAGTGATGCGAACTTTCTACGTTCATTGGATGGGTTATTCATATTTGTACGCTAAATATTTTCCATAGAGAGGTTTTCGATAGTTCATACGTTACGCCACAGAGATTCTGAGTATGAGCTCTCTGATCTTTGATTGTCAGTAGTATTGTCGTTGCAGTAACCATTCTATGAGAAGCTAGTTAAGGAATCTGGTGTTGGCTCGCTACTGAACTGCCTTGAAATCCGTTACATAGCACAGAGCTAAAGATACAGACAAGGATGAATTTTGAAATATGATTTCGTAAATGGTAACTTCGGAAGTGAATATGTCCAGGTTGCTGCACTGCTTGTTAGTGCGTAATTGTGATGTATGTGAGCAACGAAAGGTTTTAGTGGAGTTCCTCTTTATTGTTTTGGGAAATTGGTTTCGTTGCTCAGACGAGAATAATTTTGGATTTACCACTCATTTACCATCTCAGTAATTGATCACATTGAGGAACAATTTTTGTTGTAAAAGATAATTTTGCAAAGATCATTGTAATTGTTGAGGAATGACTATCAGTTTTTGTAATACACTTTTTTTAAGGGATAAATCATTTTGAATCATTTAGTGCGGTCGGGCTGCACCACCGTCTCCTAGCGATTTATGCTTGTGTGTGTCGCCGTATTGCACTGAGCGGAACAGCTGCACAAAAAGTAAAGTCAAAGCATGACCTACTTAGAATTGTTGCATGTCCTTGCATTGCACTGCGCAAGATTTACTTTCTTTTTAGCTAGCTTGCTGCTGCGCTGTACCTTTTTTTTTTTTCATCATTTCGAGCAGCACTGAGTTTCCGTTGCTGCAGGTAGCTATGAAAATTTATTAGAGCTGATTTTACACTGACGTCAAGACAATAAGATCATTCCAGTTAAGCTTTGCATTTAAAAATTATTATCAGGGTCATATTAGGTAAAGTTCTTATCAGACAACATTAATTTCACAGTGCAGTAATACATTTGCGTGTGCATTATTCTGTGTTTGGAATTTTGATTAGTGAGATCGCGTACGTAAATTCACGGGGAATTTTCATGATCTACTCTTTCAGAATTTGATTAGTAATTTTATAGAGCATTTAAATTTTGACAGCTTTGTGTTGGCGTTACAAGTCATGTCGTGATGTCACGCATTGTAACACTTCTCACTCCTGCTCAGTTCCTAGTTTTACAGGATAGCTTATTTACTTTACAGTTTAGTTTTCTAATTATTTTGGCAAAGTTAATTAAAAATATAGCTGTACACTCATTTATCATACAGCGTTTTAGTAGTTACACCACCTGTATTGTTCAGGATTACAATACAGTTACATGAATAAAAAGAATAGCAGCTGAGTTTACTCCAGTTTCAGTTCACAAGATTAAATATAGAAAAGTTAGAAGTAGCGTTCTCGCTTACCACGCCCGGGTTCCCGGGTTCGATTCCCGGCGGGGTCAGGGATTTTCTCTGCCTCGTGATGACTGGGTGTTGTGTGATGTCCTTAGGTTAGTTAGGTTTAAGTAGTTCTAAGTTCTAGGAGACTAATGACCATAGATGTTAAGTCCCCTAGTGATCAGAGCCATTATTTAGAAAAGTTACATAGGTAACAGCTCAACTTATAACTTCAATTTCAAATCGCAGGGAATATACCCTGCATTGACCAGGGTGAAAATTGCAGGGTTTTACCTCACCTACCCTATGTCAGGTCTTTAATATACGACATAAACAGCAGAAGTGCCAACACACACTTATAGGACACGCCCGAAGTTATTTCTGTATCTGTGTGTGTGTAGTGTTAGAGCTGAAACAATGCATCCTGCCTACCAAGGAATCCTCATCCTATCGACAAATTTCGTTGCATATTCGACATGATGTTACTTCTGTTCATAAGCTACTGTGCAGTACTGAGTCAAATGATTTTACGGAAAGTAATAAATACTACATCCATCTAACTGCTTTGAGCCATGACTTTCAGGATGTCATGTAAGAAAAATATCAGTTGGGCTTTGCATGATAGATGTTTGCGAGTCCATGCTCGTTGGGACGGAGGGAGTCATTTTGTTCAACAGACGTGTTAGAGTTGAAGTGCTTGTCATAAAAACAAAAACTGCATTTACGTATTTGACTCATTCGAGATTACTGAACACTGAACCTTGTTATGTAGCATACCATTTCAAACTGAAGCGAACAATAATCAAAATCCATTTGAATCTAAGCCGGGAATGGGTACTCCTTCCGGCATTTACCTGTATCTGAGCTCTGATCTCCAACTAAATTAGTTCCGATTACCGTTAATTAATTTTGACACGGTAATATCTCTCCATGAACTACGAACCTTGCCGAGGTGGAGTTGTTTGAATGCCTCAACGAACAGATTGCCGCACCTTATTTATAATCACAAGGCGCAGTGTGTGTGTGTGTGTGGGTGGGGGGGGGGGGGAGAGCGGATATCTGTGGGGCGGTGGGGCGGTGGGGCGGTCAGAAAAACATGTGGTTCCTGAAGATGGGAAGATGGGCAGCAGCATTTTCAGAAGTTGCTGGAGAACAGTTCGAATAATTGACTTATTTCACCTTGTAACATCAGCTGACATGGCCTTGCTGTGCTAGTACTGCGAATGCCTGAATGCAAGGAGAAAATCCACCCGTTATATTTCCTAGCGCATGTAGATGTAGCGTATGGTTCAATGAAGATGGAATCCTCTTGGGTAAAATATTCTGGAGGTAAAATAATCCTCTATTCGGAGTTCAGAGTGGGAATTACTCAGGAGGATGTCATCATCAGGAGAAACTGTAATTCCACGTACGGAGTGTGGAATGTTAGTCCCATATTGGAGTGGGGAGGTTAGAGAATTAAAAAAAGGAAATGGATAGACTGAAGTTAGGTATACTGGGAACTACTTGCAACGGCAAGAAGAACGGGAATTATGGTCAGGAAGGTACAATTTATGAAATCATATAGGGGTAATGCACGACTGGATCAAATAATGAATAAGAAAATAAGAATGCGGGTAAGCTACTATTAACAGTGCAGCAAACGCATTATCGTAGCCAAGACAGAAGCAAAGCCAACACACACCATAGCTGTACAAGTGTATGTGCCAACTAGCTCTGCAGACGATGAAGAGACTGAAATAATGTGTTATCAGGTACAAGAAATTAATCAAAAGTTAAAGGAGAGAAAAATTTAATTGTCTTGTTGAGTAGAAAAAGAAAGAAAAGGAAAAATGATAGGATAATATGGACTGGTTGGAAAATAATGAAAGAGGAACTCGCCTAGTAAAATTTAATGTAGAGCATCAATTAATCATTGATATTTGGTTTAAGAATCATGTAAGAAGGTTGCTCAAGTGGAAGAAACCTGGAGACTCTGGCAGGTTTTAGACTGATTATATAATGGTAAGGCAGAGGTTTCTAACGAAGATTTTAAACCGTAAGTTATTTCCAGGAGGAGATATGGACTCCGACCATATTTTGCTCATTACGAACTTAAAATTTAAAACTTAAGAAACTGCAAAAAGATAGGAAATTAAGAAGATGGGACCTGAATAAGTCGAAAGAATTAGATATTATGGTGAGTTTCAGAGGGACTTAAACTGGGGAAAGACGTGCAGTAGCAGACGAATGAGTAGCTTCGAGAAATTACGGGAATGTTACGTACCCCCTATAAGAAGGTTAAACAAACCTTCGGAAAAAAAGAGAAGCAACTATATGAATATCAATAGCTCAGAAGGAAAGTCAATACTAAGCAAAAAAAGGAAAAATTGAATGTGGAATGGGGAATGAACTTATAGACAATATAAGAAGCAGTAAAATGAAAACGAGGCAGATGAAACAAATTAAGTAACCTGTTTATTATTGCAAAGTAATCGCCATAACTGTTAATAAATTTATCCAATTGTGAGACAAGATGATCAATGCCTTCATAGAAAAAAGGTTGGGGTCGCTTGCGGAACCATGACTATATCCAGGCGTGCACCTACTCATTTAGGCAAATCCACGTCCACCAATGTCAATCTTTAGGGCTCAGAAAATATGGAAATCGCTTGATAAGAGATCGAGACTGCATCGCACAACAATACATACACACTTTGCAAAAATTGTAGTGCGCCTGGTTGAAACGCCCAAGAATGTTGACGGACAGCATCAATCTGTTGCAGCATAATTTCCGCCCACACGTTGCGAAGGTTTTTTCCTGTACGCTGCAGAAATTTAAGTGGGCAGCACTTACATATCCTCCATACAGTTACGATCTCCCACATGCGATTTCCGTATTTTTTAGACCTGAAGAAAGACATTTGTGGCTGTCGATTTGCTTCGGACGAAGAGATCCACGCCTGGCTACAATCGTGATTCCCTAGACAATACCAAACATTTTTCCATGAAGGCGCTGACCATCTTGTTTCACAGTGGAATAAATGTATTAACAGTTATGGAGAATATTTTTGAGGCAATAAACAGTTTACTTACTTTTTTCTCATGTCTCTTGTTTTCATTGGACTGCACCTTGCAGAAAGGGAAGTGGATAAAGATGAAACTGGTGATATGATACCGCGAGAAGAATTTGACAGTGCACTGAATGATCTAAGATGAAACGAGGGCACTGTAGTAGTCGACGTTTCCTCAGAATTACTGGGACAGCCAGAGTCTGGCTTACTTTTACTGGCTCTGTCTGGTTGCAGGCTATTCACGGAAAAGTTTGAATAAATTTGGAGAGGCATTTGTGACATCTTAAGTCAGTCTCCGTCCCTTTACTTCGACCAAGTCATGATTTGGAATTTTATTTTGCAACATTGTTCGTCCTTGCACCATTCAATATAAGAGTAACGAATTCGCGACCTGCTGAGAAGAAGAATCCAGTGGGGACAGTAATATCTATAAACGACATCCACGAGACATCTATAGAAGGTGAGCTAAAACACTTCCAGATAATCAGTGAAGATATAGGGAGCAAATGCAGAACAGTGTTAGGGACTTTAATGTCATAGCGTCTGTGTTATCTTAGTGTAACCAAAACGGTGAAGTCCAGTGCCGGCTGGTGTGACGTATGGAAGCGGAAGCCTGCACACCAATTTTCGGCAGTATCTAGTAGGCACTGAGCATAAATGCCTTGAAGACCACCGTTTAGGTGATAAAAAGGCTTCATAACCTACAGTGCACATCACTTTCCACTGCTTATTTTCACTCCGCTATTTTTTCATCGTATTTGTGTTATAAGACCTCCGGCCTCTGGGCAAGAAGGATGCAAACAGCTGCAGTAGCCAATCAGAGACACAAACAGAATCGGCTAGGCCTGGCAGGCACCAAGATACGTACGCTCACTTCAAATAATATCTCAGGGGGATATTTTTACAAGGCAGCAAATGGCAGGTAACACAGATCTGAGGTAGGCAGCTGGCCGGTCGCCTTACCAACATAGCTACATCGTATGTGTCTCACTGCAAAACTGTTTGGTGAATGTCATAGTGAAGATGGTGACAAATGATGCTTTAAATAATGACTAATTCTGCAACACATAAACAGGATGAAAAAAGTCACTCAGCTCTAAGTCAATACACAAACTTCAGTAGGCCAAAGTATAAAATCAACTTGACCAGCATTAAGGGCTAAATTTAAACGAAACGTCAATATGAGCAGAGACTGACTAATTTAACACAAGCTTCGTCGAAATGCAAGACACCAAATAATAGGTATTAAAATACAAAGTATCTTAAGGAAAACTGAAAAAACCGAGAGATTTACAGACAGAAATTAGAAAAGCACCTTAAAGACGCTACAAGCCGATCACGCTCTTCAGTAGCGTGGCGAGCACACAACAAACCTGGTGACGTTCACGACAATTTGCGAAAACATGAGTGTTGTGTTGGCTGAAGAGCCAACACCGTGTTACGAGAGGAGGCTGAAATGCACGCATCTTAGGAAGGACTCTACTGACGTGAGGTCTGGAACATGACAAGGAATGAGAATTCAGAAAGCAGACGTAATTAGTTTCATACTTAACTTTAATACATTAATGATGAACGTCGCTCTTGACGGTACATGATTCACAATTTTATCTGTTCAGAATAGTAACTGAATATGGCGCCTTGCTAGGTCGTAGCAAATGGCGTAGCTGAAGGCTATGCTAAACTGTCGTCTCGGCAAATGAGAGCGCACGTAGACAGTGAACCATCGCTAGCAAAGTCGGCTGTCCAACTGGGGCGAGTGCTAGGGAGTCTCTCTCTAGACCTGCCGTGTGGCGGCGCTCGGTCTGCAATCACTGATACTGGCGACACGCGGGTCCGACGTATACTAACGGACCGCGGCCGATTTGAAGGCTACCACCTAGCAAGTGTGGTGTCTGGCGGTGACATCACAATGAGTAACACCAAAGAGTGCTTTTAGCATACTACACCAGACCGTAGTAATGAGGCAAAAACTAAATAGGCGCTGCGGGTACCAGGATGCCGCAACAAAGCACAAAATTAAAGCTTGTTACCAAAGGATCTCACCATAGTCCACAATGTGGGAAGGCAACAGTTCCTCAAACAGCCTCACTCACTTAAACGGTGAAAAATGGTTCAAATGGCTCTGAACACTATGGGACAACATCTGAGGTCATCAGTCCCCTAGAACTTAGAACTACGTAAAACTAACCAACCTAAGGGGCACACATCCAAGCCCGAGGCAGGATTCGAACCTGCGACCGTAACGGTTGCGCGGTTCTAGACTGAAGCACCTAGAACCGCTCGGCCACCACGACAGGCCTTCAACGGTGACAGTAAAGTTTCCAACCGTTGTGGTGGCACCGATAACACGCCCTATATGATGTCGTCGCCCTCCAGGAATGTTCGGCCAACACGAATCACTCATCACAGGTCCTCAATCAACACGGACCTGAAACTGTCGCCGCTGCGTGTTACTATCCATTACAGCTAGCTGAGGACAAGCTTATATCCTGTATGCTGCTGCTTACGCGGGCACTCTTGCGGCGAGGCGTCCTCTGATCGCCAAGCAACGGGCCAGAGATATATATAGCGCAGGTACTATAGATACTTGTCGCGTGCGCATGACAGAGTCGTATTATGCATCGCGTAAGAAGAAGCATCTGCCAGACAATATCGAAATTTGCTAGCGGCAGGATCGTGGTGTACAGGACGATGGGTTACTGTGACCGGATACCGCTGTTCGTGTTGGTACGACAGTCAAGTGAATATGGGGTTGATGGGTTCAGGAGGGCCATAATCAGCGCCAGCAGGAATCCAGCGCCCCTCTATGGCTATCGCCGAACACATGTTACTCACTTGATTGTGCAGGTTCGTACATTCACACCACATACAATGAAGCAAAACATTGTTTTTGTATGCTGACAGACAAATGTCCACGCATAAAGTGAAATGACTTCTGGGGAACCACAATGAGCATTATTATGAATTTTCTTGATGCGAGAGGAGAAAGAAGTTCACCAAAAATGATACGCCCAACCACAAACATTGTATACAGAAGAGGACTCCGTCGTCTTCTCATACCAATCTCAGTTCTGCATGCAGTACTGTGATGGACGCATGAGTGTGTGAAGGCTCCAAGGAGAACGAACGTTGCCAGGTTGCGTTCGTCGTCCTCGTACTGGCCCCGCACTTGGCGTATTCGTATGCTGTGCCTCTGGGTGCACAACGATCGTCCTCTGGTTCGCACTTCCGGTGATACGAAGAGCGGCCGTTGCATTGCTGACGTATTAAGGTCGGTGGCTACGCCCTTTCATGATGGTATCGATGACATTACCCCTCAGCAAGAAGACGCGAGATGGTGTGTTGTCCACGATGGCCTGACCTTCACCCGCTGATCAGTGTGCAGTGACCAATCTTCGTCTGCAGCTCTGGGCGAGTTTAGTTCTTTGTTCTGTACTGATGCAATCGAGGCGCACGGCCTACAATCTTTCTCAAACAGTTCTACACAGACTGTTCGGTATTACGTTACTTACAGCTTTAAATGTCAGTTACATGTCGACCTGCCCATCATTTCGTTGATGGTCATAAGTATTGTGTTATTTGAATGTAAGTAAGACACTATGAAAAATCCATGAAACCGTGCGGTCTAGGGCGCTGCAGTCATGGACTGTGTGGCTGGTCCCGACGGAGGTTCGAGTCCTCCCTCGGGCATGGATGTGTGTGTGTTTGTCCTTAGGATAATTTAGGTTAAGTAGTGTGTAAGCTTAGGGACTGATGACCTTAGCAGTTAAGTCCCACAAGATTTCACACACATTTGACCAAAATCCATTAAATTCGCAATGAAAAATAAGGGTTACTATGATTTCCGGTCTGGTGTATGTTGCTGTGCAGTAAGTTTAATTAAGGTATTGAATTTTGTTTTAGACTTGGGTGGAAGTCTCGAGTAAATTGATTATATGTAGTACACTCATTTGCGATCCCCAGAGACACAGCCAGAATGAAAGATCTATAACACGTCTCATATCTCATAAACGGTCTGAGATATCAAAACGAGATTTTGGAAAATGATACCAAGCAAAGAGATGAGTATTTTCTCATATGGTTAATACATGAAACTTCATTACCTACCGTGTTATTCCACTAACTACAATCACTGAAAATCGTGAGACTGAGTGCACACAGCTACCGCTGCGTTTCAGCAAAAAAAAAACCTTTAACATAGCAACAACAGGAATGTAGATTTGACTCAAAATCTGCCACTCATGACGCTTGTGAAAGGCAAAAATACTTAAAATACTTAACAAGTGAGGCGAAACTAAACCGCTGCTTTTGTTGCATTTTCAGAGGAATTCTTTTTAGATACTAACTGAAACCCAGGTAACAGGTTCAGAACAAGAAAAGATCAAACATCAACACGTGGAAGGGATACCCATCAGATAGTTCGTCGTTTCCACCAAATTAACATTTATTTAAGAAAAACATACAGATCAATTAAATTTCAGCTTAATAACAATCACAAAAACCATCACAATTACAGTGACATATAAAGTGAGAAACTACTGAAATTTACCAATATAAGCGAAAGGAAGCAGTAGTCAATAAATACAAAGCATCTGAGTTTACAGCTGTAAGAATGAAATTTAAATCGTAATTTACAAAATTCGCAAGTTAATCCCGCCAAACTCCACAGCCTACACTCTGGCGGCAGTCGCTCAACGCCTGTATAGCTCCAAGGAACAAGAAAAAAATGGTTCAAATGGCTCTGAGCACTATGGGACTTAACATCTATGGTCATCAGTCCCCTAGAACTTAGAACTACTTAAACCTAACTAACCTAAGGACATCACACACATCCATGCCCGAGGCAGGATTCGAACCTGCGACCGTAGCAGTCGCGCGGCTCCGGACTGAGCGCCTAGAACCGCTAGACCACCGCGGCCGGCCAAGGAACAAGACAACTACTTCACTTTTGCTAGGTATTACAGGTGATGCGGCAAAGCACTCCAGCGGGTATAACTTAGACCTCGGGCATTGGCCAGGATGTCGTCAAGGTAGCGGCCCGGAAATCACAGATGCAAACACCAAAGCAGACTCGCGTGTTTTGCAATCGACTGTGAACAAAAGTCACACCCAAGGTAGCCCCACCAAACAATGACAGAATATACACTATGAGGTAACAGGCGAGTTGTGGCGCCCTGGAAATGTTATATGTTTGGAGTTAGGGCGGTTGGACAGGATGCTCGTCAAAGCCGCGGCCCGGCAGGAACCACTTGGTGCCGAACGATAGCTGAGCATGAGGGGAGCCCCAGCGCATGGTCCATCGAGCATGTGGCTGGGAATTCGTTGGTGACGCTGTGCACCGGAAGGGCCAGAGATGGCAGACTTTGTGAAACCTTAATGGCAGACATTTCACAGTTCGTATAGAAAATAATAGTAGCCAAATGAATCATGATACCTCAAAAAGGCGGGCCATTGTGGCCGAGCGGTTCTAGACGCTTCAGTTTGGAACCGCGTGACCGCTACGGTCGCAGGTTCGAATCCTGCCTCGGGCATGGATGTGTGTAATGTCCTTAGGTTAGTTAGGTTTAAGTAGTTCTAAGTTCTAGGGGACTGATGACCTCAGATGTTAAGTCCCATAGTGCTCAGAGCCATATGAACCATTTTTTTGAACCTCAAAAAGAAACATGCACATACATCTGCATCTACATTACCTTTATTTACACAACGATTCTGATGGTGTAATCAGATTTTCAATATAGTTATTAGCTTACAGCTTCGTATCTGATGATAAATTATACAAGTAACACCCAATGACGGATTTCCAAAATCTAAACGGTGGATCAGATTTCGTCGATCTATGTGTCTTTAGAAAGCTATTAGTGTAAACCTAAATTGGTATGAATTACAGGCATGTAAATTAAATAGTACGATAGCTAATGGAGGTCAAAGTGGCCGAGTACTATCGATCACGTCAGCCAATTGCTATTCCTTTGATATATGTTTATTTAATTTGTTTAGGTATTTAACGGAATGGACAGTGCCTTGAAAGGAGGATATAAGATGAACATCAACAAAAGCAAAACGAGGATAATGGAATGTAGTCAAATTAAATCGGGTGATGCTGAGGGGATTAGATTAGGAAATGAGACACTTAAAGTAGTAAAGGAGTTTTGCTATTTAGGGAGTAAAATAACTGATGATGGTCTAAGTAGAGAGGATATAAAATGTAGACTGGCAATGGAAAGGAAATCGTTTCTGAAGAAGAGAAATTTGTTAACATCGAGTATAGATTTAAGCGTCAGGAAGTCGTTTCTGAAAGTATTTGTATGTAGTGTAGCCATGTATGGAAGTGAAACATGGACGATAACCAGTTTGGACAAGAAGAGAATAGAAGGTTTCGAAATGTGGTGCTACAGAAGAATGCTGAAGATAAGGTGGGTAGATCACGTAACTAATGAGGAGATATTGAATAGGATTGGGGAGAAGAGAAGTTTGTGGCACAACTTGACTAGAAGAAGGAATCGGTTGGTAGGATATGTTTTGAGGCATCAAGGGATCACAAATTTAGCATTGGAGGGCAGCGTGGAGGGTAAAAATCGTAGAGGGAGACCAAGAGATCAATACACTAAGCAGATTCAGAAGGTTGTAGGTTGCAGTAGGTACTGGGAGATGAAGAAGCTTGCACAGGATAGACTAGCATGGAGAGCTGCATCAAACCAGTTTGAGGACTGAAGACCACAACAACAACAGGTATTTAATAATGTGTGTTAGAGCGTGTTTGTGGTCCAGCCATAGGAATATTTATTTCATTTCAAGTTATTTAAATGTAAATCCAGTATGTGTTTCAATATGTATGTGAGCTCACGTTGGCTTGGAGACATGGAGGGAGTGCTGTAGCCAATCACGGCGCTCTGTACTAAGAGAGACGTATGGAGGTTGGGGAGAAGCATCGCTTCTGAAGAGGACACGAGGCACTTCGGGACAGTACGGTACAGGACACGGGAAGCGCTGGACGCGATGGCTCGACGGACGCGGAGTCGGCAGAAAGACTCGGACGCTGGAGCAGTTTGCGCGTGGTCGTGGAGGATAGAAATATTTCGGAATCCCGATCTGTGCTCTTGTGTGATTTCCGTGGCTTCTGCAGTGAAGTCGTAGTATGCGTTCAGAAGTGAATATCTCGCGAGCTATTTGTTGTTCACAACTAATTACGTGAAGTGGGAATCTATTGGCTCTGAGCACTATGGGACTTAACATCTGTGGTCATCAGTCCCCTAGAACTTAGAACTACTTAAACCTAACTAACCTAAGGACATCACACACATCCAGGCCCGAGGCAGGATTCGAACCTGCGACCGTAGCAGCCACGCGGTTCCGGACTGAGCGCCTGGAACCGCTAGACCACTAGGAATGTATTGTTTCCCTGTTATTCAACTTATATTTTATTTAATTGCTGGACCATCGACACTAATAAGTGTTTTGCAGAAATATACCGCATTCTCAAAAGTACTTCTACTATCATATTTATCATTTAAAGTCGTTAAGACTGTACCTGTACATTTTATTTAATTGCAATCTTTCATTTATAAATTTATATGTTACATTCATAATTCGCAACTGCATAGTGATAGAAATCTACGAACATTCGATTCATGTGTGCATTCTTATCGTATACTGTACACTCAGCAGTATTTGGCCAGCCCCTAGACAACGAAACCAGCCAAAACTTTTAATATTGCAACTCCGTGTCAGAGTGTGCATAGTTGAGGGCCACTCCATTTCATTTCGTTTTATATTTTTTATCCCACAACACTCACGAATGAGTTACCTAGGTAACTGCAACTCCTAACCTTAGATAAAACAAATAGTTAAAGCCAAACTTAAATAAATACACTTATATATATGCCTTCACAAGGCTTTTAATCAATCAGGAAAAACTCGCTTAGACTTACAGAGATAATTAGAAAGGATATTGTCGTACACAAACAGATACGCTTCTGTCTAGGTAAGATGATAAGCGAATACATGCAACTAACAAGGTGCAGGTACAAACAGAGCAGCTGCAGTTAAACCATGAAGCGCCGGCCGAGGTGGCCGAGTGGTTCTAGGCGCTACAGTCTGGAACCGCGCGACCGCTACGGTCGCAGGTTCGAATCCTGCCTCGGGCATGGATGTGTGTGATGTCCTTAGGTTAGTTAGGTTAAAGTAGTTCTAAGTTCTAAGGGACTGATGACCTCAGAAGTTAAGTCCCATAGTGCTCAGAGCCATAAACCATGAAGCAAGGGCAGAAAATTTCAGTAGTAGCCCTGCTTAATTCAATTATGAATGGTTCAAATGGCTCTATGCACTATGGGACTTAACATCTGAGGTCATCAGTCCCCCAGACTTAGAATTACGTAAACCTAACTAACCTAAGGACGTCACAAACATCCATGCCCAAGGCAGGATCGAACCTGCGACCGTAACAGCCGCGTGGTTCCAGACTGAAGCGCTTAGAACCGCTCGGCCACAGCGGCCGGCTTTAGTTATAACTAAAACAAATCAACGTAATTTAGAATAAATGCACTTTACTGAACCAGAATTAGATTTCAAATTCATACCCAGTACCTGATACAGAGCCACTCACCGGTCTTATCACTTCAATTCCTAACAACGCACCCCAAGCGGGTGCATACAAGCGGTTTACCAATTAACAGAATCACGCGGCTTCAAACAAGACGCAATAACAATCATTGGCCACTCTCAAGCCAAGGCATACTGCAGAGCAAACAAATACATATTATTCACTGAACACGACACAATAATATTGCGCCAATTTTCCTTTAAACAATAAAAGCACAGTGCCAGAATGTCCATTGGCAATATGTTACGGTGCAGCCTCCCCATCGTGAATTATCCTTTTAACTCCTCTTCAAATAACAGAAGGAGGCCCCCGTCACCAGAGCACGACTTTCGTCATCTTCTTCAGCGGCTGCCCAACATTTCACAGTCGCTCGGCGATCCGGCTGGGTTCATGCGTTGTCCATCCCAACTCTGCCCAACCAAACACGGCCGCCAGGCATTGCCGCTCCAACCCTTCTCCTTCCATCACGTGCGGTTTACACCACACTCCGCCGCGCCGAGCCTCCACACTTCAACACGAAAACCAAAGATAAGTCACAAGGTAGGTGACTACCGATACTGGTGCCATAGGTAGTTAGGCTAGAAAACCGAGACGCCCCGGTTCACCAACCAAAGCAGAGGTGACAGCAGATCTTTTTTGGTATTCACCACGCAAGTGTGGGTGTGGAGGGGTTCCACTTAATATTTACAAAAAATAAGAGTGTAGGTTTCATCTTTGACCGGCGCTTCCCCTCCAGCGCACAGCATTTCCTCTACAGCAGCTTCCCACAACCCCCGCCACTAGCACTCGCCATGCATGGCCTGCCGACTGCACATCTAGCAGCCATCTTATTCTGTGGGCAGTTTACCCGATGCAGAGCGTTGCCATATGTTGCCCTGACCATAACGTTCTCCAGATACCTAACCTATCGAAAACATCTAGTCACTGTTCGAACAGTCCACGGGTGTACTGCGAGTCCATAGTGTCCAACGGGCACAATATTTCGGCGATCAGGCATGTCGTCAGCGCACCTTATAACACCTCTGTCCGCTACTGCTATACCATAACCTTAATGTTGGAGGCAGGTCGTGAAATAAAACTATCTTGTTAAAGCAATTATGGTATAACGCAACAGAGCAGTGTTACCCTCTGAGGGGAATTTTGTTCTGTTGACCGTGTTGTACCTAATGGAGGTGGCTTATCGAAAGTGAAGTGCCGGCCGAAGTGGCCGCGCGGTTCTGGAGCTGCAGTCTGGAACCGCGAGACCGCTACGGTCGGAGGTTCGAATCCTGCCTCGGGCATGGATGTGTGTGCTGTCCTTATGTTAGTTAGGTTTAACTAGTTCTAAGTTCTAGGGGACTAATGACCTCAGCAGTTGAGTCCCATAGTGCTCAGAGCCATTTCCTTATCGAAAGTGAAAGTCAGAATTACGTAAATATTCAAACAGTGACAAACAATTATTTACTTATCCACACTGTTCAAAGAATAAAAAAAACGGTCGCCAGCCTAATTAGGCATGTGAATGATTAACATTCTTGTTTAAGAAAGTAGGTATGAGTAACTAACGGACAAACACAAACTATATTTTGCCACACACGTTTGCAGTGAACTCTGACACCTGCATATGTTAACGTTAAGTTTGGAGTTGACAGCTAGAGCAGAACAAACTATTTGCATAAATATAACAGATAACGATACACACTACTATCTTCAGGACTTAGTCAAACTGAGTGGTTTCAATAATATTACTATTACAGTGCACTTCAGAATCAAAAATTGGACATAGGTCCAATATAACTTTTCAAACATATTCCTGTCTGCCATGAAATATAGATATGGTGTACAGCAAAATTAGTTATTGTGCGTCGATTAAGTTTCTCACTACTAAACACCTTTTCATTTAGAATGAAAATTAAATGGAATGTACTAACAGATTACTTCTCACTGTCTTTTGAATAAAGAAATTACTGTTTTCATAGATAGTTGTCTTTCTATTAATCGTTATGTAGAATGAGCACAATAGATAAACTATGGATCCTGTTACAACATTAATATGCACTTTTAATGCACAAGAGGAACCCAATACTGTACAGAATTTCACCTGAACAGAAAGGGTAATTGAAATTTGCTGTAATTAAGTAACTTTGTGCATTTGAACTACTTTCAGTGGAAGGGGGCCCGTAACCTTGACCACTGTAGCAGAGCATACTAAACACACTTTCAATACACTAAAGAAACAAACCCTTAACAAGTATGAACATGTAACCTTCAACAGTATTAGTTCTCAAGTCTTACTACAGTAGAGCACAACTTGACATATCTGTAAGAAACTGACTCACCTTTTTCGATTTACAACAGGCAGAAATGTGATCATTTACTAAGCAAAACTTTATAAGCCTCAGATTTAAAAACTTTTAATTTTGAAGTTGGCAACAACGTATTAATATAAATTAATAGAAAAATTATTTTCAGCAAGCATCATGTACTTTAGCTCACTCTCTTCTCACATTAACTTTAACTTTCTATTTACTATGTTCAAGAGGCATTAATTAGTTAAAACATTAGGCTTTAATGTTCTTTCAATAAGGACACTCGGTAATCACTTTAGCATGGGAAGGGCCCTAAGTGGAAAGGTGACAGAGGGATAAAAAATCAAGGTAGATATAAGAGTTCGAGTATAAGTCACCTTATATTTGCGCACA
Organism: Schistocerca americana; assembly: GCF_021461395.2. NCBI lineage: Eukaryota > Metazoa > Arthropoda > Insecta > Orthoptera > Acrididae > Schistocerca > Schistocerca americana. Next base: position 1,102,814,504 of record NC_060119.1, on the reverse strand, counting down.
CCAAAACATCCAATGAGCTGATCCTTCACCTTACATATTTACAATTCTTGGTTCCTCTCTAGTGATTGCGCAACGTGGTGGCAAATGCATGTTAGTAGGTGGATTTGCAGGTAGAATTGCTGGACTCTGTCATTTCTTGGTGGCGATGATAGATACCAATTTCAGAATAGTTCAAAAATGGCTCTGAGCACTATGCGACTTAACTTCTGAGGTCATCAGTCGCCTAGAACTCAGAACTAATCAAACCTAACTAACCTAAGGACATCACACACATCCATGCCCGAGGTAGGATTCGAACCTGCGACCGTAGCGGTCGCTCGGCTCCAGACTGCAGCGCCCAGAACAGCTCGGCCACTCCGGTCGGCTTTCAGAATAGTTCCAGCTCTTTATCCATCCACCCGAGGCTTTGGAAAGCGTCAGGAAAAGCCTCTCTTCGCACCAGCACAATATACAACTTTTACATGGGCAGTCCATAGTTTGGTAACTCGTCCCCGACTGACTCTTTGTTCCACCCTTTTATCCATGCCAACCACAATTTGTGCGCGCTACACAGTTCCGTTCCCGAGGGGAACCACAACACCTTTGACACACAAAATAACTAAGAACCCTAAATGAAGGTCAGCAGTTTACATAACAGCAAACAAACATTTTAAATAAAACTGGACATTTGCATGTATTGGTAGGTCTACACAAAATTATATAAATAAAATTATAAAGAGATTATATGAAAAAGACAAAACATATAATTTGCTCATATTGTACATATTACAGAGATTACACTTCATTACAGTATCGAATTAATTCTACACTAATTACAGAAGTTCAACGATGGGATGTTGAACAAAACAGAAAGCTAAATGAATCAACAAAAGGTATGTAGTGTCTAAGCTATGGTGTTATAACCTGACGATGGCGACATGCCTTATCGCAGAAATATTATCCCAGTTGGACACTATGGACCGGCAGTACACTCGTGGACTGTTCGAGCAAGAAATACGCCGGGAGAATTGAAGAATCACATCTAGTCATTGGTTACTGAGATATTGGTATACCACGACTTGGCAGGCACATGTTCGATGTGCTCTGGTGTGGGGTTGAGCATCAAGAAACGACGTAACTTTATCTTGGTTCCAAACCAAGTTCGACTCCGCCCTGCCAGTTTAGAGCCATTGTTGCTGCCTTAACTGTCAACTCAATCTACTTAATTCTGCACCAAAGAATTTAAGTGTATCGCACATTAACAGGGGTAGTAAAAAAGGTAGAATCAGCCAAAGCTTTAGCTATACATCTTTATTAACACTTGAACTGGAAAAAGCACATTAGTGAGCTGCTCAAAAAATCAAGTTCATCTACTTTTGCTCTTCGTATAATTGCTACTCTTGCAAACAAACGAATCAACATCTTAACGTATTTTGCATATTTTCACTCACTAACATCATATGGAATAATTTTCTGTTGTAACTCATCACTTAGGAAGGAAGCCTGACCGCACAAAATCGAGCAGGGAGTATAGTCTGTGATGATCATCACCAATAGTTTTGTACATACCTCTTGAAGGAGTTAGGGGTTTTATGCGTACGTTTGCAATATATAGAGTGACTATACTGAAACTTTCACTACTTTATCCAGTGTAGACGGAAAACTATTTACCTTATGGGTACGCAACTGTAGGAATGTTTAGACCGTGCACTGCAGCATTTTTGTTGATAGTAGTGTTTGTGCCATGAATTGCCGTAAAGCACTGGTGCTGGCCCGGCGGCATAGTGCTGAAGCACAAACATCGTTGTGCATTGCAGTTGGCCGGCCGAAGTGGCCGTGCGGTTAAAGGCGCTGCAGTCTGGAACCGCAAGGCCGCTACGGTCGCAGGTTCGAATCCTGCCTCGGGCATGGATGTTTGTGATGTCCTTAGGTTAGTTAGGTTTAGCTAGTTCTAAGTTCTAGGGGACTAATGACCTCAGCAGTTGAGTCCCATAGTGCTCAGAGCCATTTTTTGCATTGCAGTTGTAGAGAGTAAACACGAGGTCTCGACAACATGAGCAGGGTTTCATCAAAACAACAGCAATAGTGCTGTTGCTTTTCGCTAGCGTGACATATTGCTCGTGAGGTCACTCGCTTACTCAGTGACACATTAGAAGAAAACTGTGGTGTCACCGCCAGACACCACACTTGCTAGGTGGTAGCCTTTTAAATCGGCCGCGGTCCGCTAGTATACGACGGACCCGCGTGTCGCCACTGTCAGTAATTGCAGACCGAGCGCCGCCACACGGCAGGTCTAGAGAGACTTACTAGCACTCGCCCCAGTTGTACAGTCGACGTTGCTAGCCATGGTTCACTGAGAATTACGCTCTCATTTGCCGAGACGATAGTTAGCATAGCCTTCAGCTAAGTCAATTGCTACGACCTAGGCGCCAATTATCCTTTGCTATGCATCTAATGACGCATATACTGTATCAACAAGACCAATGTTCACCAATTGTGGATTCAAGTTAAGTATTCCAGCAGGTACGTACTTTTCTTTGTAGCATTCATTACGTATCCTGCTTCAGACCTCACGCCAGCCTGCGTGAGTTTAAGCGCGTGCATTTCGGTTACCCGTCACTGTGGACTGGCTGTCTTGTCAGTCCACAACAAAAACCGTATCATTGGTCGATAGTCCCAAACTATATGGCCACGAAGAACACCAGATTTGAATCCATATGATTTCTGTCTGTGATATTACCTGAGGGGCAGGGTTTATCAACGGGACACTTAAGAAGAGCATAGCGAGAGAGGTAGCCAACATTCGATCTGAAACGTTTCGGGCGGCAGTTGAGCAATCTCTACTGCAGTTCCACGGTGTCGTGTATACAGATGGTTGTCACATAGAGCGACGTTTGTATCCTGGAACGTTAACATGCTATACAATTAAGAAATGTTACCATCACATGTGATAATGGAAACGTGTTTCTTTCAATGGTTTATTCGTTATTTCTCTTCCGTATGTCCTTACAAATATTTCCACAAAGCTCCGTTGCCCTAGGATGACTCGTTTTCCATGGGAGTCCTCAAACATAGCGAAAGTTTAATTATAACCACCCTGTGTATATTCACTAACTAAACTGGTCATAAATAATCCATCACAATCTGAGAAGAATAGTGATGTCCGTACGTACAACACAAGAAGAAAATGTGGTCTTAATTGCCCATTATTTAAGCTGTCAGTGGCTCAGAAAACGATCAATATGGGTCAAATTTTTTTAAAAATAGTTTGGCCAGTTATATAAAATACCTGACAGCTAGCACGGAAAGTTTAAAAAATAACGTGAAATCATTTCTTCTGGACAGCTCCTATTCAATATGCGATTTTTTGCTTAACTGGTAGTCCCTAAGTAAAAAACCTTGTTATTGAGGATGGTTGCACGAGTAAAACTAAAAATAATAATGTTGTTCTTATTGTGGTTTTCAGACTGAAGGCTAGTCTGATGCAGCTCTAAGCCTCTTCATCTCTGAATAGCTGCTGCCACTTATATCCTTCTGAATCTGCTTACTGTATTCATCTCTTTGCCTCCCGCTACAATTTTTACCCTCCCCCCCCCCCCCCCCTCCCCTCCAGTACTAAACAGGTATTCCGTTGATGTCGCAGAATGTGTGAACCAGTCCCTTCTTCTAGTACAGTTGTGCCACAAATTTCTTTTCTCTCAAAATTATTCTTTTCAGTACTTCCTCATTACTTATCTGATCTAATTTTCTGCACTCTCTAGCAGCACCATATTTCAAAAGCTTCAATTCTCTTCTTGTCTAAACTGTTTCTCATCCAAGTATCACTTCCATCACTTTGTTTCAGAAAAAACTTCCTTACACTTAATTATATATTCGATGTTAACAAATTTCTCTTTTTCAGAAACGCTTTTCTTGCCATTGCCAGTCCCAGTATAAGTTTTATATCCTCTCTACTTCGGCCATCATAAGTTATTCTGCTGCCCAAAGAGCAGAATCCATGAAAGCGTAATGCTCTTCCAAGTCCTTTACTGTCTCCGACAGAATTACTATGGCATCGGTAAACCTCAATTTTTTTATTTCTTTTCCCTCAACTTCATTCCTACACCAATTTTTTCTTTGAGATCTTTGCTGCTTACTCTGTGTACAGACTGAATAACATCGGCGATAGGCTACAACCCTGTCTCACTCCATTGCTTCCTTTTCACTCCCATCGACTCTTTATAACTGCCGCCTGGTGTCTGTTCAATTTGTAAAAAGCCATTCGCTCTCTGCAAATAATCCAAGCTACCTCCATAATTCCAAAGAGATTATTCTATCAACACTGTCAAAAGCTTTCTCTAAGTCTACAAATGCTATGAACGTAGGTCTGCGTTTCCTAAACCTAACTTCTAAAGTAAGTTGTAGGGTCAGTGCTCCTACATTTCTCCGAAATAAAAACTAATCTTCCACGAGGTCGGCTTTTACCTGTTTTTCCATTCTTCTGTGAAGGATTCGTGTTAGTATTTTGCAACCACGATTTATTAAACTGATAGTTCGGTAACATTTACTCCGGTCAGAATTTGCTTGATTTGGAACTGTAATTATTACATTTTTCTTGAAGTCTGAGGATATTTCACCTGCCTATTCAAGTTAATTCCCCAGCGCTTAGCATCACCTGCTAAGGCGCTAATTACTACGTTTATCTTTTCCTGACCAGACAAGTGTTCAGGAAACAATCTCTCGCAATTTTTGATGAAATCTAACGGATGCCATCCGTTATGTTTCTTGGCGGGATCGAAGCGTTCCTCACCTTCCAACAGCTTCGTAAGTGGCGTGCCATTACAGACAACACCAGGCCTATCTTTGATTTTACTCTCGAGATCGAAAATTTTGTCTTGAATTTTCAATGTATTTTGTTCACACTTTTGTACACATCCAGTAACTTTTTCGCCTAAATCTCTTTCAGTGTCTGAAACTGCCTTTTTCACCTATGAGATTCCGTGTTGACGTTCGTTTACGATCTCAGTTTTAAGAGAGAAAACTTTTTCGTCTACTTTTGTTTCAACTGGAGGCTCTACTTTCTCTTGGATGTTGAGAATTTCAACATCAAACCTACTGTTAATGTTGTCAATTTCCCCCTGCATAGTATTCATATTTTTATTAATTGTGTCAATTTCAGACTTCATACTATTTACTGCAGAACTTAAATTACCCACTTTTTGTTCTACCTGTTCTATTTGTTTACTAATTTTAATTCCTTGTTCTTCGACCTGTGGTTTAAGCTGACCAACTTGTGTTTTAAGCTGCTCGTCAACGTGTGTTTTAAGCTGATTACTTTGTGTTTTAAGCTGCTCGTCAACGTGTGTTTTAAGCTGATCATTCTGTGTTTTGAGCTCGTCAACATGTGTTTTAAGCTGATAATTCTGTCCTGAAATTTGTTTGGTTAACCGTTCAAATAAATCGTTCATGCTTAAAATTTTCACGCTGTTTTGTTCTACGAAATCGGAGTGTTCCGATCCTACATCAAAATTTTCTTTCGGTTCTTTCTTTATCTGTGGTGAATCAAACATGTCAGTGGATTCGTTCACGTACCCACTATCATCTACAAAGTCGTCCTCCACTTCCTGTTTTATTCCTTGCTGTGTTCTAGGCAATCTCGACATTTCAATCTGTTCGTTAACATGTTCGTGGTATTGTATGTACGCCAATTGTCTTCCGCTAACGCCATCTGTTATCTGGCCGCGTACACTCCTGTCGTTGCCAGCCGCATTTTCCATTACGCTCGTCACATCTTCTACGATCCTGTCCATACTGAACGCAAATTACACCTCTCTACCGTACTTGACGTTCACTGTTATTTACTTTACAGAACATTATTACTATTCGTGCAACTGAACATCCACTGTTCGGTATTAACGTTAATTTGTGACCGACAACAACTGGATGTCCTGTCACGGTCGCCACTTGTAACGCGTGCTTGGGGCACACGATACTCATTAAAGCCTGTACTATGGTAAGTCAACGGGCTTCACCTTATGAGAAAGGATTTTAGTATAGATATTGACCGTGTGTACCTGAATGGAGGCAAATCAGACTTACACCCACTTTGTAATAACAATGATACGTCAAATAAGTCCGAAATGCAACTTCACGTCAGGACGGACAAAAAAAACAACACAGAAGATGCTACCAATTTGTTAATAATACGGTCGCCAGCCTAATTAGGCATTAACTGAGTTTCTTTCCTGTACAAGTTGGCAGATATTCGTGCAAAGCAACAAGTAGTAACACTGCATAATATGGTAAATTTTAGAACCAGAAAATCTATTGAACTGATAATTTCACTTTCTGTACTGATATGGATAAACCATAAATACATAACACTACTCTATAATGTTTACTACAAAACTTCGTACTGTCTATTGATCTGATCAAAATCGGGCCTAGGTTACCCTAGAAATAGCACTTTCGAGTTATACATACAATGTCAATTTTGATAAAGGTAAAACACTGATAAATTTTGGCTTTTATATTGACTTTAACTTTGCTGGTCAAATCAGTTTAGAACACTTCAGAATTCAAATGAATAAAAAGGGGGGGGGGGACCTTGAAACTGTTATGATCACTGTATTAAAACAATTATGCGCTCAAGATTTCCGATATATGAGTTACGACTCTTTTTTATCTTATTTCCTGCTCATTTAAATACCATTATATCTGTCTCGAAATAATTAAACTTCATTACTAAATCAAAGTTATCTTCCAACTTTGTCAGACCTTCGTTATTCATTTACTGGTTCATTAACAAAACAGTCCTTGAAACACCATTCTTACATAGTTAGGTCTGCAAGTAATTATTATTAACACAAAATTTAATTTTTCACTTAGGGACACTCGGATTGCACAACATTTGGAAAGGACCCTATCTAGGTTAGTTGTGAGGATAATTAAATGATAGGATAGTTCTGGTAAAATTTAAGTTGTTCTTGAACAGTATGGAACGAAAGTAACACTGGTCCATACGAATACAGTACTAAAAGTTTCAACCTGTTTGTATCGATGCGGCGGATGGCGGGTGGCGAGATGGCGAGGCACAGAGCACACATACAACCACAGCCATGGCTCTTGATGTATCGGCACTTTACTTCTTCATAGCGTCGCAATACTTTTCCGTTTAGTGCCTATGGAATTTTGCCATGCTGCATGGGCGTTGGAACGGCATATCCGAGGCTCAATGAAACTACGTCTTCCAGGAGAGCCTCCTCGATCCAGAACGTGTTGCTCAGACCAATGCCCAACTCCAACTACTACTGCTGAGCCCGTTGTGCCGTGCAGCGCCCGTGCGCATTTTCCCGCGCTCGCTTGCCATCCACCTTTTACTGCTCCCTTACAGACAGGGTATTCACCCGAGGTTTTGCATTCTACATATCCTAACATATTGACTACGTATGGACCAGACGCACAGTTACAATTTTAAATATCTTACAGCAGTCTCAACATTTGTTACATTTCAAATCTATTACAATACTGCTTGACATTTGACATAAACATTAATATTCACATTGAAAATTGTTGACAGTTTTCTTAACACAATGGCATGAAACAAGAAAACAAATGAAATCAGAACATCAATTACACTAGTTTAACGAAAAATCAGATGGAAAAAAAATTTTTATTTATATGTACAATAGTACAACGTCGTTGTTGTTACACCATCCTCTTAATTTTCTACCTTTTTTGCAGTTTATTTAGTTTTAATGTACAGTTCATAACCAATAAATTGTGGTCAGAGTCCACATTTGCACCTGTAAATGTATTACAGTTTAAAATCTGGGTCCGTAATCTTTCTCTTTCTGTTATATAATCAGTCTGAAACCTTCCGGAGTCTCCAGGTCTCTTCCATGTATACAGCCTTCTTTCATGATTCTTAAACGAAGTGTTAACGATGATTACATTATGACCTATGCAAAGTTCTATCAGGCGGCTTTCTATTTTACTGTTTTGTGACATTCCATATTTACCTCCTATTTTTCCTTCTCTTCCTTTTCCAGGCCCCCACCACAGTTAAATTTTCTTCCCCTTTACCTATATGAATAATTTCTTTTATTTCATCATGTATTTATTTGATCTCTGCATCATCTGCGGAGCTAGTTGGCGTACAAACATGTACTGCTGTGGTGGATGTTGGTTTTGAGTTTGTCTTGGCTATGATAACGCGTTCAGTATGCTGTTCACTGTAGCTTACGCGTATTCCTATTTTTCATTCATTATTAAACCTGCTCCTGCATTAACATACATACTCCGCAATCCACCATACGGTACCACAACTAGCATCTTCGCTCCCTGTTCCACTCCAAAATAGAACGAGGGAAAAATGACTGCCTATATGCCTCTGTGGGAGCCCTAATCTCTCTTATCTTATCTTTGTGGTCTTTCCTCGAAATATAAGTTGGCGTCAGTAAAATTGTACTGCAGTCAGCCTCAAATGCTGTTTCTCTAAATTTCCTCAATAGCGATTCACGAAAAGAACGCCTCCTTTCCTCTAGAGACTCTCACCCGAGTTCCTGAAGCATTTCCGTAACACTCGCGTGATGATCAAACCTACCAGTAACAAATCTAGCAGCCCGCCTCTGAATTGCTTCTATGTCCTCCTTCAATCCGACCTCATTGGGATCCCAAACGCTCGAGCAGTACTCAAGAATAGGTCGTATTAGTGTTTTATAAGATGAACCACATCTTCCCAAAATTCTACCAATGAACCGAAGACGACTATCCGCCTTCCCCACAACTGCCATTACATGCTTGTCCCACTTCATATCGCTCTGCAATGTTACGCCCATATATTTAATCGACGTGACTGTGTCAAGCGCTACACCACTAATGGAGTATTCAAATATTACGGGATTCTTTTTCCTATTCATCTGCATTAATTTACATTTATCTATATTTAGAGTTAGCTGTCATTCTTTACACCAATCACAAATCCTGTCGAAGTCATCTTGTATCCTCCTACAGACACTCAACGACCACACCTTCCCGTACACCACAGCATCATCAGCAAACAGCTGCACATTGCTATCCACCTTATACAAAAAATCATTTATGTAGATAGAAAACAACAGCGGTCCTACCACACTTCCCTGGGGCACTCCAGATGATACCCTCACCTCCGATGAACACTCACCATCGAGGACAACGTACTGGGTTCTATTACTTAAGAAGTCTTCGAGACACTGACATATTTGGGAACCACTCCCATATGCTCGTACCTTAGTTAGGAGTCTGCAGTGGGGCACCGAGCCAAACGCTTTCCGGAAGTCAAGGAATATGGCATCTGTCTGATACCCTTCATCCATGGTTCGCAAGATATCATGTGAAAAAAGGGCGTGTTGGGTTTCGCAGGAGCGATGCTTTCTAAAGCCCTGCTGATGCATGGACAGCAACTTCTCTGTCTCAAATAAATTCAATGTATTCGAATTTAGAATATGTTCGAGAATCCTGCAGCAAACCGATGTTAAGGATATTGGTCTGTAATTTTGAGGATCCGTCCTTCTACCCTTCTTATACACAGGCGTCACCTGCGCTTTTTTCCAGTCGCTCGGGACTTTACGTTGGGCAAGAGATTCGCGATAAATGCAAGCTAAGTAAGGAGCCAATGCAGTAGAGTACTCTCTGTAAAACCGAATTGGAATTCGATCAGGACCTGGCGATTTATTTACTTTCAACCCATTCAGCTGCTTCACAACCCCAGGGATGTCTATCACTATGTCCTCCATACGGGAATCTGTACGAGACTCAAACGGCGGTATGTTTGTACGATCCTCCTGCGTGAAAGATTTCTCAAATGCTAAATTTAAAATTTCAGCTTTCGTTTTGCTGTCTTCCGTTGCAAGGCCAGACTGATCAGTGAGTGAGTGGATGGAAGCCTTCGACCCGCTTACCAATTTTACATAAGACCAGAATTTCCTTGGGTTTTCCTTTGGGTTTTCAGCAATATCTTTTGCTAAGGTATGACGGTGGTAGTGGTTGAATGCTTCGCGCATCGCTCTTTTTACAGCAGCACGAATTTCTACTAACTTTTGCCTGTCCTGATTCTCCCGATCTTTCTTGTACCGCGAGTGCAACTGTCTTTGCTTCCTGATCGTTCTCCGAATTGCGCTGTTAAACCACGGTGGGTCTTTTCCGTCCGTAACCTACTTTTTCGGCACATGATTCTACAATGCGTGATTTACAATGTGTTTAAAATTTGCCCATAATTCTTCCACATCCATCGTACCGGAAGTAAATGAAGTCGATTCATTTACTAAGTGGGATGCTAATAACTGCTTATCTGCTCTTTCTAGTAAGAGTACTCTCCTAGTGTTCTTGACCGACTTTTTAACTTTCGTAACCATAGTCGTAATGACAACATCATGATCACTAATACCTGTCTCAACACTGACACCGTCGATGAGGTCTGGTCTGTTCGTGGCTACCAGATCTAAAATATTTCCATTACGCGTTGGCTGTCGATTTAGCTGCTCAAGACAGTTTTCGGATAATGTGTTTAAAAGTAATTCACACGACGGCTTGTCTGTACCACCTGTAATGAATCCATAGACATCCCAGTCTCTTCTAAGTAGGTTGAAGTCGCCTCCGACTAGTATAGCATGATCCGGGTACTTCTGCGATACAGAGTGTAGACTCCCTTTGAATGATTCTAGAACTGTCACGGTGGAACCTGGTGGTCGGTAATAACACCCAACAATTGACTTTATTTCTCCTAGCCCTCTTAAACGTGTCCAGATAACTTCTCAATCACACTCTACTTCGACCTCAGTAGACACAATATTTTTGTCAACTGCAATGAAGACACCACCTCCTACGGTGTCTAATCTGACTTTCCGATACACGTTCCAACCCTCACTAAGTATTTCAAAACTTCCTATCTCATGGTTCAGCCAGGTCTCAGTCCCGAGAATAATTTGCGCGCCACACGCTTCCTGGAGGGCAGTAAATTCAGGAACTTTATTCCGAACACACAGAAAAGTTACTGCTAATATCTTGATAGCTGAAGTGTCTTTACAATGACCGCGTCCTGATTTCCCTGCCTGCACGTCGACTGGTGAGTGTTCATCGGGACACCTCGCACTACTGCCTACCCTAAAAAACCCCCATGTGCACGCCACAAGTACTCTGCTACCAAAGTAGCCGCATCCTTTGTGTAGTGCACGCCTGACCTATCTAGGGGCGTCCTACGATTCCCCACCCAATAGCGCAAGTCTAGTAATCTGCAGCCAAGACCGTCACAGAGTCGACGAAGACTATACTTGAGACCCTCCACTCGGTTCCAAACCAAAGGACTCCGATCCACTCTGGGAACGATGCTGCAAATAGAGAGCTCTGTTTGCACCCCGCGTGCGAAGCCAGCGGTCTTCACCAAATCCGCCAGCCGCCTGTACGAACTGAGGATCGCCTCAGAACCCAAGCGACAGGCATCATTGGTGCCGACGTGAGCAACTACTTGCAGACGACTGCACCCCGTACTCTCGATAGCCGCAGGCAAGGCCACCTCCACATCTTGGATGAGGCCCCCCGGCAGACCAACCGATTGCACGTTGGAATTATTTCCAGCCCTGTACGCTATTTCCCTAAGGGGCTCCATCACCCGCTTAACGTTGGAGCTCCCAATAACCAGCAAGCCTTTGCCCCCGTGTGCCTGCTCGGAACCTGCTGAAGGAGCGGCCACCTGCCAACTGACAGGATGAACGGGCGAGGCCAGACGGCCAGCCTCCACGTTGACCCTCCGACTCGAGCGACGCGAACGCGGTGCAGTCCGCCACTCACCCTGAAGTGAGGGCGGCCCCAACGCGCCAGGTACACTAGAAGGTGCCTCGGCGGCTGAGTCAGCGGACACAGCAAGCGACACCTGGGGTGCCTCAAGCGACGCGCCAGACCCTCCGCCGTCGCTGCACCTCGAGGCAGCAGCCTGAAGGCGACTGATCGTGGGCAACAGAACGCTCAGCTGGTCGCGACCCGCGGCCAGTTCCTCCCGCGCCCGTACACAGCACGCACACACCCTATCCATCCTATTGCTAATATCTGGACGTATAGAGTTTCGACAAATAAAACAGCAATATGCGACTGCACAGTTGCGTTACCAGCGCCAGATTGAGCTACGATATATGAACAATTATTTACGAACCAAGCAATCAAATGTCCATGACTATGCCACTATACAGATATTAAAATGCGATCCTACCCCTGTCTTAGTACAAATGACAACCGCCTACGCGATGTTACACTCTACCGTTATTAAAATATGATACTACCTCTTTCTAATTCAAAAATACGCAAAGATCCGAAAAATTTGAAAAATTTTCGAAAAATTTTGATATCCTGACAACACACTAATTCCCAATACTTCTAAGTTCAATCTATCCACTTCGCCTTTTAAATTTTGTAACCTACCTTCCCGATTGAGGGATCTAACAGTCCACGCTACGATCCGTAGAATTTTGTTTCTACTGTTGACAACATTCTTCCGATAGCCGCAGCTTGGAGACCCGAAGGAGGGCTTTTGTTTTCCTCCGGAATATTTTGTCTAAAAGGATACCATCATTCTTAAACCATAGAGAATCATGCTCTTATGAAAGATTATGGCTGCAGTTCCCTATTGGTTTCAGCCGCGCCGGCCGGGGTGGCCGAGCAGTTCTAGGCGCTTTAGTCTGGAACCGCGCGACCGCTACGGTCGCAGTTTCGAATCCTGCCTCGGGCATGGATGTGTGTGATGTCCTTAGGTTAGTTAGGTTTAAGTAGTTCTAAGTTCTAGGGGACTGATGACCTGAGCTGTTAAGTCCCATAGTGCTCAGAGCCATTTGAACCATTTTGTTTCAGCCGCTCGCAATAAAAGCACAACGAGACCGTTTTGGTTGATGTTGCAAGGCCATATCAGTCAGTAATGTAGCGTGTCTCCTCTGCAACTCTTGAAAAGGCTGCTGCTCCTCTTCAGGAAACACACGTGTGTCTGAACAGATATCCCTCTGTTGTGACTGCCCTCCTCACACTACATTTTGCTTCGCGTAATTTTTGTTTGTCTGCAAGGCTATGTTTATGTTTGCTGTGAGTTCCCTTTGCTTCCGCAGCAGTTTTCTGACTCCGTTGTTGTACCACGGTGGCTCTCTTCCATCTCTTACGGTCTTGCTTGGCACATACTCATCTAACACATATTGTACGATGGTTTTGAACTTTGTCCACTGATCCTCAACACTATCAGTACTTGAGACAAAACTTTTGTGTTGAGCCATCAGGTATTCTAAAATCTGCTTTTTGTCACTTTTGCTAAACAGAGAAATCTTCCAACCTGTTTTAATATTTCTATTTACGGCTGAAATCATCGACGCAGTAACCGCTTTATGATCGCTGATTCCCTGTTCTGCGTTAACTGTTTCAAATAGTTCGGTTCTGTTTGTCACCAGAAGGTCTAATATGTTATCGCCACGAGTCGGTTCTCTGTTTAACTGCTCAAGGTAGTTTTCAGATAAAGCACTTAAAAAAATTTCACTGGATTCTTTGACCCTGCCACCCGTTATAAACGTTTGAGTCTCCCAGTCTATATCCGGCAAATTAAAATCTCCACCCAGAACATGGTGGGGAAATCTACTCGAAATATTTTCCAAATTATCCTTCAGGTGCTGAGCCACAACAGCTGCTGAACCAGGGGGCCTATAGAGACATCCAATTACCATGTCTGAGCCTGCTTTAACCGTGAGCTTCACCCAAATTATTTCACATTTCGGATCTCCGTCAATTTCCTTCGATACTATTGCACTTAGTATAGCTATAAACACGCCTCCCTCTTCAATGTCCAGCCTGTCTCTACGGAATACATTCCAATCTGAGTTTAGGATTTCATTACCGTTTACGTCTCGTTTAAGCCAGCTTTCTGTCCCTAGTACTATGTGGGCATTGTGACCGTTTATTAATGAGAGCAGTTCTGGGACCTTTCTATAGACGCTCCTGCAATTTACTATTAGCACATTAATATTGTTATTCCCTGTTGCATTTTGCCTACTCCTACCTTGCCGCGTCTCAGGAGGCGTCTTGTCGGGCCTAGGGAGGGAATTCTCTAACCTAAAAAACCCACATGTGCACTCCACACGTACTCCGCTACCCTTATAGCCACTTCCTGCGTGTAGTGCACGCCTGACCTATTCAGGGGGACCCTACATTTGTCCACCCGATAGCGGAGGTCGAGAAATTTGCACCCCAGATCTCCGCAGAATCGTCTGAGCCTCTGGTTTAAGCCTTCTACTCGGCTCCAAACCAGAGGACCGCGATCGGTTCTGGGAACGATACTACAAATAGTTAGCTCAGATTCCACCCCGCGAGCGAGGCTTTCCGCCTTCACCGACTCCGCCAACCGCCTGTACGAACTGAGGATGACCTCTGAACCCAGACGGCAGGAGTCATTGGTGCTGACATGAGCAACAATTTGCAGTCGGGTGCACCCAGTGCTCTCTATCGCCGCCGGCAGGGCCTCCTCCACATCTCGGATGAGACCCCCCGGCAAGCAGACAGAGTGGACACTGGCCTTCTTCCCCGACCTTTCCGCTATTTCCCTAAGGGGCTCCATCACCCGCCTAACGTTGGAGCTCCCAATAACTAATAAACCCCTCCCCCCCGTGTGCCTGCTCGGACCTTACTGAAGGAGCGGCCACATGGCCACTCACAGGCAGAGCGGGCGATGCCAAACGGCCAGCCTCCACATTGACCCTCCGCCTCGTGCGCCGCGAACGCCGCTGAACCCGCCACTCCCCTTGGGGAGAGGGTGGCCCAACTGCGCCCGGTACCCGCGAAGATGTCTCGACAGCAGGGACAGTGGGTGAAGCATGTAACACCTGGGGTGTACCATGCGACGCACCAGACTCCCCACTGCCGCTACACTCCGAGGCAGCAGCCTGGAGACGGCTGACCGCGACCATCAACACTTTCAGCTGTTTGCGAACAGTGGCCAGCTCCTCCTGCGTCCGTACACAGCAGTCACACATCCTATCCATCCTAAGAAATCAATTTACTGTAGAGAGTTAATCAACTTTTAGCTAGACTGCTAATTCACTAAAGGCGGCTGATAGTTGATTAAACTGTGGTTACTAGACACTTCTTGTAGAAAACAATGAAAATAGCACTACCTGTCTCTGGACTGTATTGAAAACAAACACTAGCACTACTGGCACTATGGTTGACTAAAGGGACTCTCTCTGACTGTATTCAAAACAAACACGAAATCTATGGAACACTATGTCTATCCGCACTGTAAATTGTCTCGTTCGACAACATTTCGTTAAAAGAACTACTCAAATGAAGTATGGAACATGTAATTGAGTAATCATATACTTGTGTACTATACATTCATTGTCCGCAGCTCGTGGTCTGGTGGAAAGCAGGTGGTTGGATTTAGACAGAAATGAGAATGCTTTGCATTTATACAGAAAAATAAATTTCACTTTTAGAACCAAAAGAAACGTAAAGGATTTAAGGAGAAGGATAAATTGGTTCAAATTCTAAGAACAGTCATCAAAAGGAACTTTTTTCCAGTCCCAAGAAGTGACAATTTTTCTTTATCATTTAATCAACAATTTAGGAAAAAAATAATAAACAGAACAAGAATTTCGAAACAGATGACGTTAAGAAATTCTGATATCTTGGAAGCAAAACAACACGTTATGGACGAAGCAAGAAGAACAAAAGCAGATTAGCACAGGCATCAAGGGCATTCCTGGCCAGGAGAAGTCTACTGGTGTCAAATATAGTCCCCAATTTGAGGAATAAATTTCTGACAGTGTACGTTTGGAGAATAGCATCATGTGGTACTGAACCATGGATAGTGGGAAAACCGGACCAGTTTAAAGGGTTTGAGATATGGTGCTGCAGAAGAATGGTCAAAATTCGTTGGACTGATAAGGCAAGGAATGAGGAAATTCTCCGCAGAATCGCCGAAGAAATGGACATATGGGAAACAATGACATGAAGGAGGGACGGGATGATGGGACATGTCCTAAGACGTCAGAAAAAGACCTACATGGTTCTAGAGGGAACTGTAGAGGGTAAAAACTGTAGAGGAAGACAGAGAATGGAATACATCCAACAAGAATATGTGGACGTAGCTGCTATTAATACTGTGCGATGACGAGGTTAGTACAAGAGAAGAATTCGGGTGTGGGAGAGGATGGGGGGTGGGGCTTATCAACCCAGTAAGAAGAGTAATGGGAGATCGGGTTTATGGTATTGACAGCGGCCTTAGACTGTTTGCCGATGATGCTGTAGTCTACAGGAAAGTAGTATCACACGAAAGTTGTGAACAAATCAACGAGGATTTGCAGAAAATAAATGCGTGGTGTAATGACTGGCAGTTATCTCTCAGTATTAGTAAGTGTAACCTACTGCGTATAACAAGGCAAAAAATCCCCATTAATGTATGAGTACAAAATAAATGATCAGTCTTTGGAAACGGTAACATCAGTGAAGTATCTGGGTGTGACTATACGAAATGATCTCAAATGGAATGATCAGATTACACAAGTAACGGGTAAGGCGAACTCTAGACTGCGGTTTATTGGTAGAATCCTGAAGCGATGCAGTCCTTCAACAAAGGAAATAGCTTACAATACGTTAATTCGTCCAATCTTAGAGTATTGTTCGTCTGTATGGGACCCTTACCAGTTGGGTCTGATTCAAGAGATTGAGAAGGTCCAAAGAAGAGCGGCTAGATTCGTGACTGGTACATTTAGCCATCGCGAGAGCGTTGTAATTTCACAGAAAGTTTGAAGTGGGATACACCTGCAGATAGACGACGCGCTAAACGGAAGGGGCTGTTCACTAAATTTCGAAATCCAATCTTCACCGAGGATGTGGAGCATATATTATTACCACCAACTTTCAAATCGCGCAATGATCACCATTCAAAGATAAGGGAAATTAGAGCTCGTACTGAGGCGTTCAGACAGTCGTTTTTCCCTCGCGCGATCCGCGAGTGGAACAGAGGGGGGAAATATGACTTTGGCGCGAATTGTGCCCTCCGCCACACACCGCTTGGTGGCTTGTGGAGTGTATATGTAGATGTAGGTGTAGATGTAGATGTAGATGTAGAGAGAGAGAGAGAGAGAGAGAGAGAGAGAGAGAGAGAGAGAGAGAGAGAGAGATGAAAGGTGCAGAAGCCAGGCCGAGAGGAGCTTGCACCAGAGGCTGAATACTCACGTGATATCGTGTCAAAGAATGCACACGGTCATTGTGCTTGTAATTACTTGCTATCCTTCCCGATGCTGCAATGGCCAGTACTGATGATGCAACACAAAGACAATCTCTAATAATGTATCGGAGATTGGAGTAAAATATTCAATAAACGGCATTAGCGACAGAACGAAAGGTTAGTAGAAGCAGCTTGAGAATGGGCACTGATTCCATTGCTTCCGAAAGATTCGACCCGTGAATTTCTTGAAGTGAATAAGGAAATAAAGGAAATCTACATCGGGATTGCTAGATCGAAATTAGAACCCCACTACTCAGTTCATCAGTCCATGGCGCTAACCAGATTGTCGGCTGACTCGACACTCACGTTGAAGACGAGATGCAGCCTCTTTGGTGCTTTCCCGGAAATTTACTGCCATATTCGAAATCCTGGTGAAAGTGACTGGCAGACAGTTTGCTTAATTATTTCTTTTTATGTTTGAGGGGATTAATGGAGAGACTATGTATGCGCACGCAGCGAAACCTGCTTTTAATAGCGGCCATTTTGCGGACGCCTACAAACCTAATATTCCGGCCGGAGCCTTTTTTCTTCGCGTTGGTAGCGCTCTTAATTTAGTTTTCCACGTGTGTGCTGCTCCAGTTTGCCCAGCCGAGTCCTCTTCCACTGAGACACAGTCTGAATAGCAATAGGCAGCTCGCAGGCGGGCCGCTCTCTCCCGCATCCACCGCCTACTCCTTTACGCTGCTTCCAGCCATGTGAATCATTGATTTTGGATTTCCTCGAAAACCCTTATTCAAACACGCCTTTTATTTCCACAGTGGTAACACTTCCTCCATTTTACTTTTCTTTTATTGCCTTATGGGCACAACTGCAGCTTCAGCTCGAGAGGCATTTTTACATGATTCCGACAAGTCTCTTCCTTCGCCTTCGGAGCTTCTGTGGCGACACGCGAACTCCTACTACTGGATGCTGCCAGTATTCACGCACTCTTTGCTAACAAGGGAACATTCCCAAGTGTCAAGAAACGGTTTTTATGAAACTTGGCGAGTGTGTAGGGAGGGCAAAATAATACAATACGTAATTTTTTGTTTGTGTCCAGATTCACTTTCAAAGGGTAAAACTCAACCCGAAAAGTAATTTGGCACGTTGGGTTTGGAGAAATGTCTTAGAAACGATAGAGTATTAAAATTTCTCTTATATGAAAGTTGATAAGTAATTAACGTTCTTGAAACTGCATAATCGAATTTTGTAATAACTTGAAATTTTGTAAGATACACCATCATCAATTTATTTTGGAAAATAAAGCCTTTTGTTACAACATAAATTGAAGAAGCTCTCAAGCTACATACATCCATGTGTAATAAGGCTGTTTCCTGAAATAAGATTTTTGAAAAACAAGCTGTATAGAATGTGCTGCCAGAATATTTTCGACGTACCCAATTAAAATACCTAAACATTCGTTATTAGTTTATTCATTTATTTTACCTATATTTTTTTTGCGTACCGAATTGTTATTTTACGTTTCACATTCATTTTTTCATTTTTCTAGTTTACCGTTTCACGTAAATGTATTTTGTTAATTTAAAATTATGAGTAACTCATTATTATGATACAAAATGATGGCACTAATGATAATCTGTAAATAAATGCTTCAAACACAATGTTTTATTACATCATGCATACAAATCGAACGAAATTTCATCACCTAATGCACATGACGGAGAACACAATATAAAACAAAATTCAGCAGGATTTCAAATTGGGCTAGGAGATCCTCTAAATATCCTGATACCTGTCAGGAATATTTCAGTACATTGGTAAGCCGTGGCCAAAATAATTGATTATGTAAGAAAGATTTCAGCTTAGTTTTATCGTTTCTCAAGTGTAGATTGACAACAAAATCATTCAGAAGAACTAGATTTGAAAATCTTCTCAGAAGGTTGTTCCAACATCGAAAGCCTTAAGCGTACCACGTCTGTATCTGAGCTGTCGAGTCCTTTGGGATCACCAGATGAAGAAGTTTCTTGTCCTCTGGTTTGATGGGTCAAAACTTTTTTTCTCACACTGACCGTCCGCCTTTTCATAGTTTCTAAAAAAATTAATGATGAAATTTATCTGACCTGGTCAAAAGGTATTTGAAAGATGTTTTCTTTCCCAGAGTGGGAGAAAAATCTGTATTATTGATAGAATCACATGGCTGTCAGCATGAAAAAACTGTACAGTGCATCCAATCTGGGGATAAGGACCTTTTTCGTCTGGTGATCCAAATGGACTCGACAGCACAGATACCAGTCGCGAAATGTACACGACTTTTGATGTTGGAAGAACATTGCGAGAAGATTTTCAGATCTAGTTCTACTGAATGATTTCGATGTCAGTCTAAACTTGAGAAACCATTGTAACCTCCCCACCGTAATTTTGTAAGAAAATATAGCAATACTTAATAGAAATGGGAGCCAAGTGTAACCTCCCCACAAAAATTTTAAAAGAAAATGACGATACTAATTAGAAATGCTGATGGACATGGCTCTATGCGTAACCTGCCCACAATGAAATGTACTGACAATGGCAACAAAAAATGTGAAATTCGCAATCTGACTCAAATATAAATCCTTCAAAAGTAAACTCCATTCAGTGACAAGAAAATTCAATTAAACCGAAATATCGGTCTTTGGCCCTGTGTAAAACAATCAGAATTAAAGTCTTACCTCAGAATAAATGGATGTCACATATCTGCTCTTGTTGTTGCGCACCGCTTGGAGGAACTGCATTGCAAATAATAATATTCTCTTTTTTTGTGATTTTAGTGGAGTTTTTCTTCAAAAGAAGTGGAATGAAATGGGAAGTGCAACGAAATCTTGAGTTCAATAAAAAATTAAATTTTTGAGAAAATGCTTTTGAAATAAAAAAATTATTATTGGGAGACTTGTTGGAGAATAATTACAATAAATAAAATTTTTCATTATCTAATGATTATATTAATTAACAGTATACCTTATTCCTCATTTTGACCAGTGTTGCCGACCGCCTACATCACACAACCGCACTGGGCTGCTACTACTGACCGACCGCTCTGCATGACGACTACAGACTGAGTACTGCTCTCAACTAGACAGAGCTACAGACTCGCAACGACTGACTGACAGACTCGCAACGACTGACTGACAGACTCGCAACGACTGACTGACTGCTACTGACTGAGAACCGCTCGCAACACTCGCGCGGTCAAGCGCATACTCTCTGGTCACAGATGCTACAATGCCTCGCCATCGCTGCTGCGTTACATACGTGTTTCATAACCCTCCACTGGGGGGGCAAAAATTTGGCAGCGATGGTGAGTCATTTGGACTTGCCAAGCGCGGCAAAATTTTTCTTTAATTAACAAAATTCTACAACTTACAGAATATTTAAATGTTGTGCACACGCACTAAGTACAAAATATATCAGACAAAGACAAAATGTGAGTACAAAACATAGTAGCAAATCAGAAAAGTATATACAAATTATTTGACAGATAACAAAGTGCACAGGCACTGAAAAAATTCTTTAGCATATGCAGAACAAATAAACAGACTGGCAAGAATAATTAGATGTAGTACATAAAGTAAATGTTGTGCACACGCACTAAGTACAAAATATATCAGACAAAGACAAAATGTGAGTACAAAACATAGTAGCAAATCAGAAAAGTATATACAAATTATTTGACAGATAATAAAGTGCACAGGCACTGAAAAAATTCTTTAGCATATTCAGAACAAATAAACAGACTGGCAAGAATAATTAGATGTAGTACATAAAGTATATGTTGTGCACACGCACTAAGTACAAAATATATCAGACAAAGACAAAATGTGAGTACAAAACATAGTAGCAAATCAGCAAAGTATATACAAATTATTTGACAGATAAAGTGCACAGGCACTGAAAAAATTCTTTAGCATATTCAGAACAAATAAACAGACTGGCAAAAAATATTATGTTGACAAGTGACATCATTGGAGTTCAGCGAATCGAAAAATGTATAACCTATGAACATAAATGATGTTACCAAAAAAATTTTTTCTTTATGTGACAAGAATCAGGATAGGAAAGGGAAGGATTGCATCATGGTTGTAGCACTTTAGATTGCACACAGCTGCTCTGAAAGTCCATATCTTTCCACAGAAGTACAACACCAAGTGACACAACTTGAAGTTCTTTTCCCATCAGAATTTATCAGTGTAGCCAAGACACTGAACTGTCGTAGTAATGTTCCATGTTTTCATTTTGGCAGTACATTAAGTACACCAAACAGTGGGACCATAATAACATCTTCATTGCTCACGGTGGTGGACAGCATGTCGTGTCAACACCACACTCTTACAAGGCACACCAACGTAGAATTAGTGCAAAACCAAAGATAGTGCTCCATGATCACTAGGATAAACAGGACAAATGGACATTGCAGTAATTCAGGGTAGTTAGCTCATAACGTGAAGGACATTAAGTCACATAATATTGTCAATTACAGTAGTAGTGTGCGGCATTCATAGCCCAGTTATTGAACATTTCTGTACCATGTATGTAGTATTACAGAAAAATGTTCATTAATTGTTTTACATAGAATCAGTAATCTTCTTTTCCTAGTTACAAAGCATTATTAAATAATCGCATTCTTTTCCAGTTACAGAGTATAATTAAGAATCATTAGCCTTTTCCTAATTACAGTTAATTAATCATTTGTCATTAATTAATCATTTGTCTAATTACAGTTAATTAATCATTTGTATAATTACAGTTAATTAATCATTTGTCGTTAATTAATCATTTGTCTAATTACAGTTAATTAATCATTTGTCGTTAATTAATCATTTGTCTAATTACAGTTAATTAATTAATCATTTGTCATTTCAATATAGTAAGAATTATTAGCCTTAATTAATTACAAAGCATTATTAAACAGTACCATAGTTAATTAATTATGTGTCATTCCAATCTATTAAGAATCATTAGTCTTTTCCTAATTACAAAGCATTATGAAACAGTCACATTCATTTCCAACAACAAAGTATCAACATTGGAAACAAGAGCTAATCAATGGCATAATTAATAACAATTCGTGGAGTGACATTAATTATTGGCACTCAGTGGCCAGCAAGTATTGAATAAAATCATCATTCAGTATTATTCAGATTATTACGAAGTCATTATTAAAAATCAGTTAATTACAGTCATAGCATTAATAATCATGGGCATTACAAGTACTCATTACAATAAACAGTGTTCCTCATTCAGTAGTATTCAGATCATTACAAAGGCATTATTAAAATCAGTTAATTACAGTCAAATCATTAGTAATCACAAGCATTATAAGTGGTAACATTACAATAAACAGTGTTCCTCCTTCAGTAGTATTCAGACCATTACAAAGTCATTATTAAAATCAGTTAATTACAGGCAAATCATTAATAATCACAGGCATTATACGTAGTATCATTATAATAGACAGTGGTAGTTATTAGCTAGTGACAAAGCATTATTTTGAATATAGTCTCATTAAGAGGTCATTACTCAAGTGACATGCTATTCAGAGTTGATCAGTATTATTCAGAATTTTCTCAAACTGGTATCACTATTTGGGACTGTTAATACATTTTATATTTTTTTTTTTTTTTTTTTTTTTTTGTTAGCAATGCATTGCGTTGGGATCGATAATTAATTGCTGAAACATAACACTATTTGTTTTTGACCTATTGCTGCAAATGAGGATAGGTAACGTCATTCGTCATGAGTCAGCTGTAGCAAGGTTATGTAACAAGGCAGTACATGTGATCACATTTATAAGCGATAGACACAAATGGGTAAAAAATAAAAAATGCAAGTACTAGAACAGGTATAATAACTAACAGGTTTAGTAAGTATCATGAAAAGCTTCTCCTGGAAAAAATACAAAAACGGATTATTGACCTGAAAGAAGAAACGCACACTATGCTGAAAAGTAGTGAACTTCGAATTAACAGGTAGTGAAATGTGTATAAAAATGTGTTTCATAGCTGTCCTTTCCAAAACTTTCAGTCATCCTACTATGCAATGTAACACCTGCTGTCAAAGCAAACTGCAACAAATACTTAAATAACTACGTAGCATAAATACATTACTTCAACATTATCCTCATCTGTAAAGAAAAAAAACTTCATTATCCATATCATCATAACTTCACCATTATCATCACCTGTAAAGAAAAACTTCATTATTCATAATACCATTTCCTTCATCATTATTCATCAGTATTCACTATCATCTGCAAAAAATCACTTCATTACTCATTACATAACTATTCCTTATCTCTAGCATATTTCATCACTAAAACTAAGATGTGTAGTTCTCTCTGACAGCCTGCATCAATCACCTTGTATTCTGAAAGAAAAAATTAGTTAAGACTGCTATTCTGTGATGAGTATAGTATAGTCTTGTTAATGCTTGTTAATCATGATCCATTTACTCTTCCTCATAAAGTTATTGCATCTCCTTTCGTTTATTCCGTAGGTGAAATTCCATTTATGTTAAATTTATTTCTTAGATTCATCATTCCTTTCTGAAATTGATGAACAAAGATTAATGTCCTGCATTTAAATCATATACCCATTAGATAATGACTGGTTTATGGTAACATAATTAACCATACAGCATAACATGACAGAAAACGTAATATGTCAAAAACATTGACAGTGTTCAGATGCAAAAATGTACACAGAATAATACAATGCAGTAGCAAAAAAAAAAATGTGAAACAGTCACGATGTTGAGATGTCATAAGGCAAAAAAAATGTCAAAGTCGACTGGTGTGTGTTATATCTTAACTATTTCATAGTCCATACAAACAAAACTGGAGTACAATCATATACACAAAAAAATGGAAAATGTGCACGGTCTGATGTGTAACGACAAGAAAAGCGACCTGCTAACCTTACCTTGCCGGGCACTTGCCAAGAAAAAATACGATAATCATCAATAAGTAGTCACATAAATATAATTGCTGAAATAGTCGTAAATGTGTAAATTCATCTGGAAAAATATGCACGGTCTGATGTGTAACGACAAGAAGAGCGACCTGCTAACCTTACCTTGCCGGGCACTTGCCAAGAAAAAATACGATAATCATCAATAAGTAGTCACATAAATATAATTGCTGAAATAGTCGTAAATGTGTAAATTCATCTGGAAAAATATGCACGGTCTGATGTGTAACGACAAGAAGAGCGACCTGCTAACCTTACCTTGCCGGGCACTTGCCAAGAAAAAATACGATAATCATCAATAATTAGTCACGTGAAATAATTGCATTAGTAAATGGCATCATAGTGTGTTGAATCATACAGTGGTTTCACTCAATAAACGGTTTAATGTTTGATATATGGTGATTGCCTTTCGATTTTCTGGTTCTCAAAGTTTCGACGTGTACAACATTGGGGTGAGGGATGCTGCGAATCCGATATGGACCTGCGTATAGAAGTTCAAATTTACTGCACTTACCTTTTAATTTGCTGGATAAATAGTGTGTACGTACTAGTATCTTCTGTCCAACGTGGAAGTCGCGGCGTGTACAAACCTGTTTTTGCTGTCTTCTCCGGCGCTCTGCGGCACGTTTGATGTTCTTCAGCGCAATGTCAATTATTTCGTGGTGTCGTAGGCGACGACTTTTGGGAAATTCTATTAATTCTTTAATTTTGTTCGGTGGTTCAACGTTTTTCAGTATAACAGACGGAGATAGCATAGTGGATTCATTTGGAATGGAATTAATTACATCTTGGAATGAGAGTATGTGTGTATCCCAATCAATATGTCTTTTGTGGCAGTATATTCGGCACAGTTTACCAATTTCTTTCATTAATCTTTCACAGGGATTCGAAGAAGCGTGGTACTTGGATATATAGATCGGAGAAATGTTTCTGGCTCGTAACATGCGTGTCCATACGCTACTACGAAATTGAGATCCATTGTCAGAAATTACTTTCATTACATGCCCTACATGAAATAGAAAATGTTTTACAAATGCATTTGAAACAGTTTTGGCAGTAGCTTTGCGTAACGGAGTGAAAGTAACAAATTTTGAAGTGAGCTCAACAGCGACAAAAATGTAGCAAAAACCTCTGTTAGTTCTCGGAATCGGACCAAAAATATCTACAGCGGCCATGTGTCTTAATTTCACAGGTATAATGGGATATAAAGGAGGAATATGTGAAGTGGTGTCTGATTTAGCTTTCTGGCAAATTTTACAAGACGCTAAAACTCGTCGTATACGTTTCTCCATGTTAGTAAAATAACAGTTCTGTCTCAGTATAAGAAAACATTTTCGTGCTCCGTAATGTGCGTAACTTAAATGAGTGTACCAAATTAATTTGTTAACCAGTTCGTCAGGAATGCATAATAACCAATTGTTGCTGTCAGGATGAGAGCGGCGAAACAGAATGTCATTGCGCACAGTGTAGTGGTTTCTAATCGTAACATTATTCTTATCTAGCCAAAGGTGTTTAATTTCTTTCCACACATTGTCTTTATTTTGCTCCTTTGCTATGTCCTGTAATGAAGATGAAATAAAGTTTTCAAATGCAACTTGCTGAATGTACATGACACTGAAATTTGTTTTGCAGAAGTTGGTTGCTACGTCTTGCTGATTGTTGCCGAGAGAACGCGATAGTGCGTCTGCTATAACATTTTGTGTACCGGGAATGTGAACAATCGTAAAATTAAATTCTTGTAAATAAAGTTTCCATCTGCTTAATCTGTCATGAGTAAATTTAGCTGAAAGTAAAAATTGTATAGCTCTATGGTCTGTGTAAACGGTGGTATGTCTGCCATAAAGAAAGTGCCGAAATCTCGTAAAAGCCCATACAACACATAATGTTTCCAGTTCTGTAACGGAGTAATTTCGCTCAGCAGGTGACAAAATGCGACTTGCAAATGCGATGTTTTTAATTACTGTAGAACCATCTTCTTCAATTTCCTGAAAAATATGTACACCTAAAGCGGTGTTGGAACTGTCAGTGGCAATGGAAAAATTTCTGGTGAGATCTGGGTGCGATAATAGTGGTGCATTCAACAGAGCATTTTTCAAATAACATTCTCGTGAGCAAAATTCTGCGTGTCAAAAGTAATGTTTGCGTTACTGTAATATGCAATCTGTGCTGTATCTGGTTAAAACTGTCGTACGTGTTATTATTTACGGGAGGATGCTGTGACATATCCACTATATGAACTGTTCTGCTATTTCTTACTGACGTGTTACGCTATGGATGACACCTATTGTCTGTTTCATTCATGATTATTTGTTGTTGCTGATGTTGTTGCTGCTGATAAGATCGACTGTTATTAAATGTACGCTGAAAATCGTGCTCATTAATTTTACGTCTGTCATGATAGTAATTTCTATACGGCGTATTGCGATGCTAGTTGAAATAGTGTGTTGTCTGTACGTAGTTATTTCTTTGCTGCCATGCGTTACTATTTGTTGGAGCTGGGACTATACGTGCACGCGGCGAAACATTAAAAGTTTGGTTGACATTGTAGACTGCATTGTTGGTTAGGTATGCTAAGCGGCTTACTTTCATGCTGTTGTGGTGAAAAACATCTATTGTTACAAAAATGTGGTTCCGATTGCTCAAAATTTTATACATACTGATGATTACGATTTTATCTGTAATTAAAATTACGGCGGTAGTTGTCATCACGGGAGTGCCTACTGAAAATTGTCACATTCGGTAAAATATTTGTCATATCCGGTTTTCATTACTTGTTTCTTAATACTAGGTAGAGCAATAGTTAAAGAGCAGTTTGGATAGATATAAAGGATAGTAGAAGAAAAGGCAGCAGTGCAGAAAACTAAAGATGAAACAGCACTACTACAGCTCGGGGCCCTATGCTCGCTACGGCACATATTCATTAAAGCGTAATGAATCCCCTGAGGTCATTTACGCACTGCAAATAAATTTTAGCTTTTGCGTTACAGGCAATAGCGGTAAAATTCCAAAGGCAAATTGTTGTATCCGTGCTAATTCAAATTTCTGCATTATAGGCAATGCTGTTGAAAGTACAATAGCAAATTGTCTTATCTGGTTCAAAGCTCGTTTCCGCATTACAGGCAATCGCGGTGAAGGTACAAAAATAAATTGTCGTATACAGTGCAAATCGTGTATCTGTGTTTTGCCATTATTAAATTCATTACATTTTCTGCCGGATAAAAATTGCTCGTAATCTACGTTCTCGTCATTGAATTTGAAAATACGTTCGGGTTTGTGAGTGAATCTGTTTGTCTGTGTCATTTCGTACTTCAAGTTACGTAGCTTCTCAGATTTTAAATCGCGTGGCTTTTCGGATTTTAATTCGCGTAGTCTCTGTAAATTGCTCACATTATACGCGCTGCGTAAGTCTGGCAAATCTTCGCAAAGTGGCGGATTCTGTGACGTGTTATTAACTGAAATGTTTTTCATCTCTGTTACTTCTTGTTGTAAATTTGACAACTTCCTACGTAACGTATTGTGAGATGAATCGATCTCATTAATTGTCTGCTGTAAATTTTGAAATTCAGGTGTTTGGATAAAAGAAACCGGTGCAGTATCGTCTGATTTATTGTCATTAGTATTTTCGATAACATCAATACGACTGGCCAATTCATCACATTTTTCAGTCAGTATTTTAACCTGATCATCGGTTTTAGAATCAGACGCATTAATCTGTTTTTGCAACTTGCGCGTAGTTTCGCTCAGTTTTTTAACATCAGCTTTGATGACATCGCAATCCTGTGTTAGATCTAGTTGTTCGAATCTATCTGTCACTGTTTGAATATTTACTGTGTGTGTATCTGTTTTTGCTTTAAGATCAGAAATTTCATCCTGTAATTCCGCGTTCAATTGTTCTATGGTATTAATTTTGTCGGACACTGTAGTAATATTATTGTCTACATACGTCTTCGCTTTCGCGAATATTTTGCGTTTGTCCTCTTGTCTCTGTGCAGTGATTGTTTCCATGACTTGTCGTTTTACTTTGTTTTGATCTTGAATAAATCTGCGGAAACGCGTATTACTGTTCTGTATGTGCTGACTAAAGCGCTCGTTAATCTGAGTGTACTGCTGTTCGAATTTCGCGTCTATCTTTGCGTCCATAGTGCGCGAAAGTTCTACCGTCATTGCTTTAAACTCGTCCCGTAATTGTGCAGCTTTTTCAGAGCATTGTTTAGCGACTCCGCTAATTTCGTCTCTGAGTGTATCTGTTGCGGCTGTTTGCATTTCCCTTAATTCTTGTGCAACAGACTTTATTTCTTCGCTATTTTTTCGTGAACAAGCCTCAATTTCCACGCGCAACTGTTCCTTAGTGTCATGGCACTGCGCGGCAACGTCTCTAATTTGTTCACTAAGCTGTCTGTTCTGTTCCCTAAGTTGTTTGAAATTTTCACTCTGTTGTCGGACCTGTTCACTAAGTTTGTCTTGTTTTTTGTCATTATTGTCAAGTTTTTCATTTAAGTGTTTGTTATCTTCCCTAAGTTGTTTGAAATTTTCGTCATTTTTGTTCTTAGACTGTAGCATTATTGTCATAAATTGTTCCAAAGTAACATTACCTACTTTATTCTCACTACACTGATCATTTTCATTCGAAAAATTCGTCTGTACATTACTTGGATTTTCTAAATCGGGTGTGTTAAACTCGGCAGCGCTCATTACCATAGAGCATTCTGCGTCATCAATTGTCGTCAAGTTAACAGACGAGACAATTGAGTTCGTTTGTTCATCATTAAGGTGAAAGTCATCTTTAATGGTTGGAATGCACTGATTGTTAGTGAACGCAGGATTGTCATCATTACGTTGCGTATCACAATTACTATCGGTCACGTTGTTTAAGTCGGTAATTTCATTCACAATACTTCGCGATACACTATTCACAGTCTTTCGCGGCATTTTTACAATAGTCAAAATTTTTCACAAAACAAATGAGCACAATGCAAAAGCAACACACAAATACAACAAAGCAACAAATTGCCGTTGACCTGTAGAGAGAAAGTCACAAGATTAATAAAAGCGTAGCGCCAAATCCTAATTATACTTAAGCAAATAAGAGCAGATATCTGACTGTTGCTCAAAAGACTCTCAACGAAATACGATCCTGGACTGGGTGTCGCCAAGTGTAACCTCCCCACCGTAATTTTGTAAGAAAATATAGCAATACTTAATAGAAATGGGAGCCAAGTGTAACCTCCCCACAAAAATTTTAAAAGAAAATGACGATACTAATTAGAAATGCTGATGGACATGGCTCTATGCGTAACCTGCCCACAATGAAATGTACTGACAATGGCAACAAAAAATGTGAAATTCGCAATCTGACTCAAATATAAATCCTTCAAAAGTAAACTCCATTCAGTGACAAGAAAATTCAATTAAACCGAAATATCGGTCTTTGGCCCTGTGTAAAACAATCAGAATTAAAGTCTTACCTCAGAATAAATGGATGTCACATATCTGCTCTTGTTGTTGCGCACCGCTTGGAGGAACTGCATTGCAAATAATAATATTCTCTTTTTTTGTGATTTTAGTGGAGTTTTTCTTCAAAAGAAGTGGAATGAAATGGGAAGTGCAACGAAATCTTGAGTTCAATAAAAAATTAAATTTTTGAGAAAATGCTTTTGAAATAAAAAAATTATTATTGGGAGACTTGTTGGAGAATAATTACAATAAATAAAATTTTTCATTATCTAATGATTATATTAATTAACAGTATACCTTATTCCTCATTTTGACCAGTGTTGCCGACCGCCTACATCACACAACCGCACTGGGCTGCTACTACTGACCGACCGCTCTGCATGACGACTACAGACTGAGTACTGCTCTCAACTAGACAGAGCTACAGACTCGCAACGACTGACTGACAGATTCGCAACGACTGACTGACAGACTCGCAACGACTGACTGACTGCTACTGACTGAGAACCGCTCGCAACACTCGCGCGGTCAAGCGCATACTCTCTGGTCACAGATGCTACAATGCCTCGCCATCGCTGCTGCGTTACATACGTGTTTCACCATATAATTAAGCAGCAGCCATTAGTACATAATAAACTATTTCCGCCACGGATTACCAATGTACTGAACCATGCCTAACAAAAATCAGGGTATTTAGAGAATCACGTGGAACAATTTGAAATACTGCTGCATTTTGGTTTATATTGTGTACTCGGTCATGTATGTTATGTGAAGAAATTTCGTTCATTTTATGTGCATGGTGTAAGAAAACGTCGTGTTTTAACAATTTATTCACAGATTATCATTACTGTAATGATTTTGTACATAATTATGAGTTACTTACTATTTTCACTTATGTGAAACAGCAAACAAGAAAAAAGGCACAAAAAGAATGTAAAACGTAAAATAGCAGTTCAAAACATTAAACAAATATAAGCAACATAAATAAATAGACCGATAATGAATGTTTAGGTATTTTTTAGGTATGTTGAAAACACTATAACACCGCATTGTGCAAGCTTATTTCCAACAACTAATATTTCAGAAACAAACTTTATTACACAACGATGTATATAGGTTGAAAGCTTCTTTAATTTGTGTTGTAAGAAAAGTTTTCATTTTTAAACCTAATTATGGTGGTGGGGTGCTTTACAAAATTTCAAATTAATACAAAATTCGATTATACAGTTTTCTGAAACGTTAATTACGCATGAACTTTTATATGGAATCATTTCTTTAATGTATAATCACTGAGAAGATATTCTCTCGATACCTAACAAACCAAATCTTTTTTGGGTGTGTTTTACTCCTTAAAAGTGAAACTGGGCCCAAACAAAAAATCGTGTTGCATTATTGTTCTCCCTCTACATACCCACCAAGTTTCATCAAAATCGGTTACTGACATTTTGAAATGTTCCCTAGTAAGCGACACACGAGAGACACATTACGTTATGTACTTCTCTTTGACGAACCAGGATTAGTACTCTGCCCTACTACACTATCAAATCAATCCAAATAAGGGTCGTCAGTCTCGCGTTAAACCAAGGGACAAGGTTAAATTTGTTACTAATTTACAGTCAATAACCGAAGAACTGCGATGTTAAACGGTTTAAGAGCCACATTGGCACAAAACGTGTTTTCAGTGCCGTTGTTCTCGTTGCACTGTTGTAAGTGCTATATCATGAAGAATACGTTTTAAACAATTGTTACCAGGTGGCACTTTCTCTTCGTGCTGACCAGTGCTTCGCTCTGGAGTTCCAAGTGACATGAGTCAAGGACTTCTCGATTTAGTTCTTAATGATCTTTCTGGTAAGCCAGGGATGGTTGGAACAAATAGGACACAAGATTTGGTGAGTTGATTAGGGTATTAGTGGGCATACAAGCTAGCCTTTGAATGATATTTGGTGTCGTATAAGAACCGATGCAATTTTGCATGTCGTATGCAAAGTCATCCCCTGGGATGGGGCAGGGGAGAGGGAGGAGTGGAAGGGAGGTGGAGGGGGGGGGCTAGGGAAAAGGAAGTCGTGCAATACCGTTATATCGATATCATCGTGCTCTCGGCCAGCCGCCAAAGGTCCCCCCACTACTGCAGGGCAATAGGGATCATTAGAGGCCTGTGCTCTGTAGTGAAGTACTGGTTCACCTGTTGTGGAAGGAAAATTTTGTTTGCGCATTTATTTATAAATAATGACATTATATACATTGCTTATCAACAGCAATTCCTCAATCCCAATTCCTTAAGGGCAATATTTGATGCCCACTTTTTCGTTCAGTACGTGGGTGATTTTGAAGCTTCCTGGCAGATTAAAACTGTATGCCGGACCGAGACTCAAACTCGGGACTTCCTTTCTTCCAGGACTGCTAGTTCTGCAAGTTTCGCAGAAGAGCTTCTGTGAAGGAATTGAAGCTGTGAGGGCGGGTCGTGGGTCGTGAGTCGTCCTTGGGTAGCTCAGTCGGCAGAGCACTTGCCCGCAGAAAGCAAAGGTCCCGAGTTCGAGTCTCGGTCCGGCACACATATTTAATCTGCCAGGAAGTTTCGTATCAGCTCACACTCCGCTGCAGAGTAGAAATCTCATTATTGGTGATTTTGCCTTGAAGGATGATAAGGTCGTGTTATTTCCGAAGCCCTTAAAGTAATATTTTTCCAAGACAGTCACACCAAAATGCATACCATCGAGCATTTTTTTTCTGAGTCATGAGTCTTCCGAATGGTTTGATGCGGCCAGACACGAATTCCTCTGCTGTGCCAACCTCTTCACCTCAGAGCAGCACGTGCAAACTGAGATAATCGAGAGGTCAGCTCGTTCACAAAGTCCTGCACCAGTAACACTTTCACAGTGTTGGACAGCTTAGATCAGTATTTCTTCTTGGGACCTTCATCGACTTGTCGAGTCCACGTCACGTCGAATTTCAGCACTACGCCGCGCTGAAGGAGGTACGACACGATATTAGTAGGTATTGACTTTTGTCACCTCAGTGCATATGAATACAAGAAGTTTCATGTACTGGATAAAACGCTGCTATCAATATCATGAAGTAATTAGGTATAATCGTAAAACATTTGACATGTCTGGATAAGCGGCCAATAATCTTTCTGGAGTAACTTCGGAAAACAAGGTTATCGGCCTAATAAATGACGAGATGGATAGGTCGCAGAATGTGTAGTTTATACGGCTTCGGTAAAAGATGTACACTTATCATAAAGACCCAGGTGCCATCCAGAGGCGGGCTATGGGTCTTGTAGTGGGACGCGAAATTGAAGCGTCACCCATCCACTAGTGTCAGCCCAGTTTGCAGGTGAATATAAATTTAATTCAGTGTTTTGTTTATGTATTTTTGTAATCTTTGTAATTGTTCTGAATTATGTAAAGTTTTGTATTTTTTTTATGTTTCATGTACGGAGAGGGCGGCGCAACGAACGGAGACAGCATCTTCACTGCCGCGACCAGAGAGAAAATTGCTGGCCACTATACGTCGCGGGTCGACAGCCAAAGAGCAACGGAAGATCCTGAAACCGAGTTGTTGCGTCGTGCTTCTAAAAACTGGAAAAATAAGAATTTGTAATGTTTCTACAACAATGACGTCATAGAAAGTTTAATCATGTTGTAAATGTTCAGTCCTATCTTGTCAAGGCTCAGGTTCACGTCTATATGTAGGAAGATAATAAACTAGTGGATAGTGCTCAAGTTCAAATACGTGTTCCAAGAATTTATTTATGAAGAGTTATGTGAATGAATTGATTATTAATTTTGACAACGTTCATCGCGAGTTTGAATCTGGAAAGTTTATTCAATGTGGTTCTAATATTTGTTGAATCAGATAACTTGCATTAATATAATTTCTGAGAAAAAACAAAACGACATCTAAATTGAAAAGGTTTGCACAAACAAATTGGACTGAGTGACGAAATTCTGCGCATACGACTCAAATGATGATGTTTTACAGTTTCGTTCAAGAACCATTCAGAGACAATTTAAAAAGAATTTAAATAATTTTGAAGTGTGTTGTAACTGACGTAGGTGACGAAGTCTGCACATGGTCATACGTCAAAAGAAAGTCATTTATACAAAACTTGCGTCGTTACACTACAGTCTGTATCGTGCTCTCACGATCGATGATTAGAAGAGGTGCCTCCTCGAGGGCTCTGGCGCATCTCCACGTGTGGTGTGCCAGGTAATCTTTCGATCAACAGGCCATGGGGTACATATAGCAGTGCAGCTGAAAGTAGCTCTGTCCTCTCGAAGACAAAAGGGTCATCTGTGGATACAGGACCGGCACTCTACCGCACTCACACTGTTCACCGGAGTGACTGAGCGTGTGGCTGTGTATTTATTTACATATAGGTGATGCATATGTGCGAGTGTGTGCGAAGTAGTTGAATGAACCACTTGACATAGTTGTGCGTGTGCGTGCGCGCGTGCACGTGTTTGTCTGCGCGTACATGCGTGCGCGCGCGCGCGCGCGTGTGTGTGTGTGTGTGTGTGTGTGTGTGTGTGTGTGTGTGTGTGTGTGTGTGTGGGTGGGTGGGTGTATGTTTGTGTATGACTATTAATGGCTTATCGCATATGATATGTGCGTACAGAGTATATTTATACATTGTGCACAATTTTCATGGCGGGACAGTATGTGTGGGAGTAAATGTAAATATTGTATACATCGCATTGTGTAGGCGAAGACACCTCAAACACATGCTGCTTGTTACATCTTTTGTGTGACGCCCAGCGTCGATGGAAAGTGTCGGATTGTTTTCCATTACAAATAAAATGAATCTTAAACTGGAATTATACGTGCCCATTCGATGTAGATGCCCCAGATTAGTCTAGTACCATATTTGTTCTATCGATATGTATTAAAAAGAACAGTAAGACGCGAAGTATAAGCATCGACTTAGTAGCGCGGCATGCAGTCGGCGCGGACCAGGGCGGTGCTGCCACTGCTTGAGTTTTGGTTATGTTTGGTGTTTTACTGTCCTTTCTAATACGTACCGATAAAACAGATATAGCACTAGACTAATCTGGGACCGTTATATCGACTGGGCACGTGTAATTCCACTGTAAATATACACTGAAGAGCCAAAGAAACTGGAACACCTGCCTAATATCGTGTAGCGCCCCTGCGAGCACGCAAAAGTGCCGCAACACGACGTCGCATGGGATCGAGCAATTTCTGAAGTAATGATGGAGGGAACTGACACTATGAATCCTGCAGGGCTTTCCATAAATCCATACGAGCACGAGAAGTGGAGATTTCTAAACAGCACGTTGCAAGGCATCCCAATAATGTTCGTGTCTGGGCAGACTGATGGACAGCGGAAGTGTTTAAACTCAGAAGAGTGTTCCTGGAGCCACTCTGTGGCAATTCTGGACGTGTGAGGTGTCACATTGTCCTGCTAGAATTGCCCAAGTCCGTCGGAATACTCAATGGACATGAATGGATGAAGTGATTAGACACGTTGCTTATGTCATAGTCTTATTGAGACGTATCAGGAGTCCAATATCACTCCAACGTGCCCACACCATTATAGAGACTCCACGAGCTTCAACAGTCTCCTGCTTACGTGCAGGGTCCATGGATTCATGACGTTGTCTCCATACCCGTACAAGTCCATCCACTCGATACAATCTGAAACGAGATTCGTCCGACGAGGCAACATGTTTCCAGTCATGAACAGTCCAATGTCGGTGTTAATGGGCCCAAGTGAGGCGTAAGGCTTTGTGTCGTGCAGTCATCAAGGGCACACGAGTGGGCCTTCGGCTCCAAAACCCCATATCGGTGATGTTTCATTGAATGGTTTGCACGCTGACACTTGTTGATGGCCCAGCATTGAAATCTGCAGCCGGCCGGTGTCGCCGTGCGGTTCTAAGCGCGTCAGTTTGGAACCGGGTGACCGCTACGGTCGCACGTTCGAATCCTGCCTCGGGCATGGATGTGTGTGATGTCCTTAGGTTAGTTAGGTTTAAGTAGTTCTAAGTTCTAGGGGACTGATAACCTCAGTAGTTAAGTCCCATAGTGCTCAGAGCCATTTGAACCATTTTGAAATCTGCAGAAATTTGTGCAAGGGTTTCACTTCTCTTGAGTCGTTTAACGATTCCCTTCAGTCATCACTTGCCCCGTTCTTGCACGATCTTTTTTCTGGCCGCATCGATGTCGCAGATTTGGTGTTTTACCACATTCCTGATATTCGCGGTACACTCGTGAAATGATGGTAAGGGAAAATCGCCACTTTATCGTTACCTCGCAAAGCCTGTGTCCCATCGCTGGTGCGCAGACTATAAAACCACGTTCAAACTCAGTTATATCTTGATAATCTGCCATTTTAGTAGCAGTAACCCATCTAACAGCTGCGCCAGACACTTGTTGTCCTATATAGGTGTTGCCGGCCACAGTGCCTTATTCTGCTGTTTACATATCTCTGTATTTGAATATTAATGCATATACTAGTTTTGTTTTGGCACTTCAGTGTAATTTTTTTTTGTAACGGGTAACAAACCAACGCTTTCCATCGATGCTGGGCGCCACATTAAGGATGTGATAAACGCTATTTATTTGGGTTGATTCCAGTTAGAGAATCTTTCTTTCTTTCTTTGGGCCTTGTCCCGCGTCACGCAGGGTTGGCCTTGTTATTACCGATTTGGCAGTGTTAGTTGCTGAGGATGTAAGTAATGTACCCCAGCTGTTTGCGTCTAGTGTAAGCCATGTAAGATTGCGAACGTCTGCAAAGTCTGTGAGTCGTGCAACTGAGCCGGAACATGGGCACCAGCCCGGTATCCACCTAGAGAGATGTGGAAAATCGCCAGAAACCACATCCAGGCTGGCCGGCGTACCGTGACTCGTCGTTAATACGCTGGGTGGATTCGATCTGGGGCCGGCGCGCCTACCCAAGTCCAGGAAGCAGCGCATTGGTGTTCTCGGCTACCCTGGCGGGTGATTCCAGGTACAGAATGCAGTACCGAAATTGAAAATATCTACTGAAACACAAGAAAAAATGCGTCTGACGACTTTTAAGAAGGTCACCCTGTGTGTATTTGTGTATGTGTGCCGTGTGTGTGGTTTATCCTTCACCTGATGATGCTAGTCCCCATTTCCCATGAGTGTATTGTATACTGAGGAAAAAACAGTTATTTAATGTAAATATTATACGTATTGAAAAAAATGTAAATACCTATATATTGAAAGATATGATGAAACCAGTCAGAAAGAAAACGATTTTAAAATGAGTAAACTCGGGTAACAGGAAACATAAAATTTAAGTATTTTTCTTGTTCCTTGTTGTCATAAGTCCTTGGAAAAAATTTCCTTATAAATAAAAGACCAGTACATATATGGAAACGTCTGTGTAAATACACAAAAATTACTGAATATTATTGTATATAAGGATACAGCTTCACAAACAAAAGCCACTGTGTGAACAACACATATACCTGTAAATAAAAAAATAGTTAATAAAGAAGGAAAAAAACTATAAAATATTGCCAAAAGAAATAGTTCACAATAAACAGTATGTTAAGTAGTTATATCATTGGCGTTATTTTCAAAAGCTGCCACTATTATTATTAATAATAATTTGTTTATAACAAACATAAACTTCTCCCCCATGAGGTTAACTGGTCATAAAAGATAAAAAGTCCTGGGAGCTGGGGGGAGAATCGTTCGAATCTTATTGGTGCCGGTATTTCTCATCATTTTTATTTCATGTGACCATTATCGAGTTACGTATCCACGTACCTAAGGTGCACGTGTACTGTGGGAGTTTCCCTGGGTGGCATTAAATACAACTCGCACAGTTGCTTGAGATTCATGGTGGTTCCCCTGGGCGACCTCGTTGAATTCCTGGTGGTACATGGGGAGGGGTGTCGGGATGACCATGAATATAAGTCGCCCAAGTGTGTGACCTGACACCGGAAGTCATTATCAATGACCCTGAGGTAAGATCGCTATCTTGGGTGGAACCGATACTGGTCACTGTCCCTTAAAACCACGCCCCTCTAAATCATATTATTTTGAAGTAAGTGTCCCTTTAAATCTAGAAGGAACCCTGCCCTTTTATAGTTAACAGCTTACACCAACGAGGCTCGGCAGGCCAGACAGACAGCAGTCTCGAAGGTAGAACTCAATGTGGCGAGCGGCAGGCAGCACATCACGGGGTCGGCGTCGTAGTTGGCTCACTGTAACTGGACAGCATATCGGGTTGGAAGCCGGGGTATTTTTTACCGTCCGTGTGAGGCGATCACATTATGTCTGGCGGAGGATGACAGCATCGGTCCTCGTTCTGCTGCCTGATCAGCGTTCTTCGCCTCATCTCTATGTCACAACAGTGGCTTTCAGAACTTTAGCTTGGTGCTTTTCCACCATTTGTTCTTGCGACATCAGGCATGCGCTGTCAGAATGATGTTATGATCCTTCCTCAATGGTGTCGTGTAGCTGAGTTAACGATTCAGGCTTTTCGCTTGAGATTCCGTGGTGTGCCATACTATTTGAAATATTGGCTTTCTGCCTGTTTGTAATTCCAATTGCTAGACAGCGTCCTGGCCTCTTTTAATGTAGCTTGCCACTGTCTGAAGAAAACTTTAAGAAAATTTTTTATTTACCCATTTTTACATTATTTTCTTTTATTTATATACCATATTTGTATACCATATTCTAAAATAAGAAAGGGTTTCACTAAATTTAATAGTTCTAACACGGTTAGTACCCCAGCTCAAACCAGTAAAATCGATTGGAAATGATTTTAAAGTACTGAAATATGTCTGTCTTATCACCAATCGAGGTCATTTACATGTAAAGCTCAGCAATTGTGTTCAGTCGCCGTTTGTAGGTTAATGAACTTAAAGTTTCCTTTGCACACGAAATGCTGTCCCACATGGCAAAATAGTA
Source organism: Schistocerca americana (assembly GCF_021461395.2). Taxonomy (NCBI): domain Eukaryota; kingdom Metazoa; phylum Arthropoda; class Insecta; order Orthoptera; family Acrididae; genus Schistocerca; species Schistocerca americana. The sequence goes on along the minus strand of NC_060119.1, from coordinate 1,102,775,951 downwards.
TTCAGAGACTCTTTCGAGTACTTTCCTGAAACAACTCTCATTCTCGACATATCATTGTGCATTACGCTTGAATCTAAATCTGGAGACTTTTTCGACCATTTCAATAATTCTGGGCACATTTCCGTCAATATATTCCTGTGTGCACATTGCTATCATTGAGCGCGAAATGGATGAAAGGCGTCTCGTTTGCAGTGTAAACAAGGGTTGGATACATATCTTCTTCTAAAACGTGGTTAAATTCCTTTGATATCATTCGCTGGAGCTGCTGTCCTTGTGGTTCAAATAGCCCATTCTATTGAAATTGTTGAGCTGCGACAAGTCGCATCTGACTTTTTCTTTAACATGTTTCACTCGACCTACGCGAACATCTTCCGAACTGTGGAAGTACAGTGTGTTACAGCACCATAAAATAGGTTAAATTCACGGATTCATACAACGTGACGACTTAGATTACGTAGCGGAGAGACACACGTTACAGATATCAGGGCTGTGTATAGCGCAGTCGTCATCCATAACATGGAATAAGTTAGTCGTGTACAGTTAAACTCTCTGGTTGGATACATTCTAAGAATAAACGGCAATTTTTTTTTTTTTTCTGACCGGGTCAAAGCCCTATCGATACGCGCTTTGGCTGAAATCATTTCATGAAGCCTAATGTAAAACAATGTATTACAAAAAACGCTAATCTCACTAAACTGTGTCAAATATCCACCGAGACTGACAAAACGTTGGATTATAGCTACTGCTGATTCTAGAATTAATAGAAGTTACTTGTCCAATATTTTTAGAGCGTTTACACACGCAAGTCTACAATGCCATACACAATTATTAAAATAATACAGCGTATTGCTGCTCTTATTATGTCACGTCAAAATGATGGTTAATTTTAGATATGTGTCCTCATGTCCGTAAAAGCTGCGACGTTGTAACGTTATAACTGTCAACATGAATGAGGTATTTGCCTTTTTTGCTTAAATACGAGATTTTCATGTAGCGTAATTTGAACTTTCTTACTTTTTTTCTACCTTAATGAACTATAACCTTTAGATGAATCATGTCGCTACGTTCGAATTCTACACCCATATACGCTTTGTTCTAAGTGGTTCTCAATGATTCTAATGAGCTTTTACGAATACGAAATACGTAACTGAAAGTCTGAAAATATGTCAGCTTTAATTCCTCTTTTACGTTAACTTAAATGGTATCTATAAGCAGTTGTGAATCTTAGGAATACTTTCATGCCCGTAAAAGCGACGACTCTTTACTATCTTCATGATGTCAGCAGACCCAAGATGAATGCATTAAAAGAATTCACAATTGCGAATGACGACAACCACAATCAAATGGTTCAGATGGCTCTAAGCACTATGGGACTTAACATCGGAGGTCATCAGTCCCCTAGACTTAGAACTACTTAAACCTAACTAACCTAAAGACATCATACACATTCATGCCCGAGGCACGATTCGAACCTGCGACCGTAGCAGCCGCGTGGCTCCGAACTGAAGTGACGACAACTATCAGCTGTAGAATGGAATGACGACATTGAAAATTTGTGCCGGATAGCATGGTTGACGACATTGGTCGGGCAGCCAGTCGTGCACGGATAGGCAAATGGTACGCCGGCACGGTAAAAAAAAAAAAAAACTGTGAGAAAGGATCAACGAAGCACCTGGACATAAAAAGAAAAAAAAATGGTAAGTCGACTGCTCGCGATTAGCGTGAAATCCGGATGCGGGTCCTGCTTCGGCACGACTTTTCATTGTCGTCACTCCATTAAACAGCTGATTGTTGTCGTCACTCGCATTTGCGAATTCATTTAATGCATTTTATAACGGCTGTAGTCTATTCAGAATAACACAGACACTGCAGTAACGTATAACCAACGTGAATGGTCCTCCTATTGTGCCGCCCGGTTATATGCGAAAGATCAATGCGCTTTGAAATTTTGCTGCCTTCACGAGTAAGCGCAAATTCGTGTATGCACAAAATATGTACGTTTTAAATAAATATGTGTGTTGCAAATACCTTTCGCTCCATATATGTGTACAGACGTAGTAGAAATCATGTCACCATGTCTGAACTATATGCTTAATATATGGTAATAGAGGCTTATCTCACTAGGGGTAAGATAGATACTGCCTACAGGAAAATTAAAGAGACCTTTGGAGATAAGAGAACCACTTGTATGAACATCAAGAGCTCAGATGGAAACCCAGTTCTAAGCAAAGAAGGGAAAGCAGAAAGGTGGAAGGAGTATATAGAGGGTCTATACAAGGGCGATGTACTTGAGGACAATATTATGGAAATGGAAGAGGATGTAGATGAAGATGAAATGGGAGATACGATACTGCGTGAAGAGTTTGACAGAGCACTGAAAGACCTGAGTCGAAACAAGGCCCCCGGAGTAGACAACATTCCATTGGTACTACTGACGGCCTTGGGAGAGCCAGTCCTGACAAAACTCTACCATCTGGTGAGCAAGATGTATGAAACAGGCGAAATACCCTCAGACTTCAAGAAGAATATAATAATTCCAATCCCAAAGAAAGCAGGTGTTGACAGATGTGAGAATTACCGAACAATCAGTTTAATAAGCCACAGCTGCAAAATAGTAACACGAATTCTTTACAGACGAATGGAAAAACTAGTAGAAGCCGACCTCGGGGAAGATCAGTTTGGATTCCGTAGAAATTCTGGAACACGTGAGGCAATCCTGACCTTACGACTTACCTTAGAAGAAAGATTAAGGAAAGGCAAACCTACGTTTCTAGCATTTGTAGACTTAGAGAAAGCTTTTGACAATGTTGGCTGGAATACTCTCTTTCAAATTCTGAAGGTGGCAGGGGTAAAGTACAGGGAGCGAAAGGCTATTTACAATTTGTACAGAAACCAGATGGCAGTTATAAGAGTCGAGGGACATGAAAGGGAAGCAGTGGTTGGGAAGGGAGTAAGACAGGGTTGTAGCCTCTCCCCGATGTTATTCAATCTGTATATTGAGCAAGCAGTAAAGGAAACAAAAGAAAAATTCGGAGTAGGTATTAAAATCCATGGAGAAGAAATAAAAACTTTGAGGTTCGCCGATGACATTGTAATCCTGTCAGAGACAGCAAAGGACTTGGAAGAGCAGTTGAACGGAATGGATGGTGTCTTGAAGGGAGGATATAAGATGAACATCAACAAAAGCAAAACGAGGATAATGGAATGCAGTCAAATTAAATCGGGTGATGCTGAGGGAATTAGATTAGGAAATGAGACACTTAAAGTAGTAAAGGAGTTTTGCTATTTGGGGAGAAAAATAACTGATGATGGTCGAAGTAGAGAGGATATAAAATGTAGACTGGCAATGGCAAGGAAAGCGTTTCTGAAGAAGAGAAATTTGTTAACATCGAGTATAGATTTAAATGTCAGAAAGACATTTCTGAAAGTATTTGTATGGAGTGTAGCCATGTATGGAAGTGAAACATGGACGGTAAATAGTTTGGACAAGAAGAGAATAGAAGCTTTCGAAATGTGGTGCTACAGAAGAATACTGAAGATTACATGGGTAGATCACATAACTAATGAGGAGGTACTGAATAGGATTGGGGAGAAGAGGATTTTGTGGCACTACTTAACCAGAAGAAGGGATCAGTTGGTAGGACATGTTCTGAGGCATCAAGGGATCACCAATTTAGTATTGGAGGGCAGCGTGGAGGGTAAAAATCGTGGGGGGAGACCAAGAGATGAATACACTAAGCAGATTCAGAAGGATGTAGGTTGCAGTAGGTACTGGGAGATGAAGAAGCTTGCAGATGATAGAGTAGCATGGAGAACTGCATCAAACCAGTCTCAGGACTGAAGACCACAACAACAACAACATATGGTAATATAGCTTAATTTTAATGGCAACAGTAATCTGTTATATAATTGACTTATATGTATTAACGGTCATAAGACTGACAATTATAATTTTTGTTTCCAATTTTGCTATGTCCTTTGAAAATTATTTCAATCAACGGGTAAGGTATATTATACTCGTATATGTGAGCGCCAGAAAAAGCGGTGGCCATAGTTTATTGATATTAATGTTTTTATTTATTTATTTATTTATTTATTTATTGTTCCGTGGGACCACATTTAGGAGAAGTCTCCATGGTCATGGAACGAGTCAATACATGAAATTATAACACGATTGTAGAAACAGATAAAATGAAACAAGTCGTTAATTTAAATAAAGAAAATCAAGAATGTAACACTGGAATTTGCTTAATTTTTTATCTCTTCCAGGAGCTCCTCGACAGAATAGAAGGAGTGAGCCATGAGGAAACTCTTCAGTTTAGACTTAAAAGTGTTTGGGCTACTGCTAAGATTTTTGAGTTCTTGTGGTAGCTTATTGAAAATGGATGCAGCAGAATACTGCACTCCTTTCTGCACAAGAGTCAAGGAAGTGCATTCCACATGCAGATTTGATTTCTGCCTAGTATTAACTGAGTGAAAGCTGCTAACTCTTGGGAATAAGCTAATATTGCTAACAACAAACGACATTAAAGAAAATACATACTGTGAGGGCAATGTCAAAATTCCCAGACTATTGAATAGGGGTCGACAAGAGGTTTTCGAACTTACACCATACATAGCTCGAACAGCCCGTTTTTGAGCCAAAAATACCCTTTTTGAATCAGAAGAATTACCCCAAAAAATAATACCATATGACATAAGCGTATGAAAATATGCGAAGTATACTACTTTTCGTGTTGAAATGTCACTAATTTCAGATACTGTTCTAATGGTAAATAAAGCGGCATTTAGTTTCTGAACAAGATCCTGAACATGGGCTTTCCACAACAGCTTACTATCTATCCGTACGCCTAGGAACTTGAACTGTTCCGTCTCGCTTATAACATGCCCATTCTGTCTGATTAAAATGTCAGTTCTTGTTGAATTGTGGGTTAGAAACTGTAAAAACTGAGTCTTACTGTGATTTAGCATCAAATTATTTTCCACAAGCCACGAACTTACTTCATGAACTACATTATTTGATAATGTTTCAATATTACACACAAGATCCTTCACTACCAAGGTGGTGTCATCAGCAAACAGAAATATTTTTGAATCACCTGTAATACTAGAAGGCATATCATTTACATAAATAAGGAACAGCAGTGGCCCCAGCACCGACCCTTGGGGAACGCCCCATTTAACAGTGCCCCATTGGGACTGAACATCATTACCACTCTCAATATTGCGGAGGATTACCTTCTGCTTTCTGTTCTTAAAGTAGGAGGCGAACCAATTGTAAGCTACTCCCCTTACTCCATAATGTTCCAACTTCTGCAGTAATATTTTGTGGTCAACACAGTCAAAAGCCTTCGTTAAATCAAAGAAAACACCTAACGTTCTCAACCTTTTATTTAATCCGTCCAAAACCTCACAGAGAAAAGAGAATATAGCATTTTCAGTTGTTAAGCCATTTCTAAAACCAAACTGTACATTTGACAGCAAATTATGTGAATTTAAATGCTGCAGTAACCTTGTATATACAAGCCTCTCGATAACTTTAGCAAACACCGATGGCATAGAAATAGGTCTATAATTGTCAACATTATCCCTGTCTCCCTTTTTATAAAGTGGCTTCACTACCGAGTACTTTAATCGGTCAGGAAACCGACCACTCCTAAAGGAAAAGTTACAGATATGGCTAAGTACTGAGCTAATATACGTGGAACAATACTTCAGTATTCTGCTAGATACCCCGTCATATCCATTAGAGTTCTTGGTCTTTAGTGATTTAATTATTAACTCAATCTCCCTCTTGTCAGTATCATGGAGGAGCATTTCAGGTAACAGTCTCGGAACACTTTTTTCTAAGAGCGCTATATGATTCCCTGTTGGGACTAGGTTTCTATTTAGTTCACCTGCTATATTCAGAAAGTGATTATTAAGTACTGTACATATATGCGACTTATCAGCAACACGGACATCCCCACTACGCACTGATTCTATATCCTCGACCTGTCTCTGCAGACCAGCCACTTCCTTTACGACTGACCATATGGTTTTAATTTTATCCTGAGACTTAGCTATTCTATCTGCATACCACATACTTTTTGCCTTCCTAATAACTTTTTTAAGCACCTTACAATACTGTTTGTAATGGGCTGCTGCATTTAGATTTTGACTGTTTCTAACGTTTTGATATAATTGCCACTTTGTTCTACAAGATATTCTTATCCCTTTAGTCAGCCACCCAGGCTGCCTGTTTGTGCTAGTACCCTGTTTTAAACGTTCTAACGGAAAGCAACTTTCAAAGAGCACGAGAAAAGTCTTGAGGAAAGCATTATATTTATCGTCTACTGTATCAGCACTATAAACATCTTGCCAATCTTGTTCCTTGATAAGGTTTACAAAAGTCTGTACAGCAACTGGATCAGCTTTCCTAAAAAGTTGGTAACTATATTTAACATGTGTTGAAGCACAAAAATCTTTTAGACTTAAAATTTGTGCATCATGATCTGAAAGGCCATTCACTTTTTTGCTAACAGAATGCCCTTCTAATAATGACGAATGAACAAAAATATTGTCTATGGTTGTTCTACTGTTCCCTTGCACTCTCGTTGGAAAGAATACGGTTTGCATAAGATTATATGAATTAAGGAGGTCTACCAGCATCCTTTTCCTTGCACAATCACTTATACAATTAATATTGAAGTCACCACATATAACTAACTTTTTGTATTTCCTATAAAGTGAACCAAGAACCTCCTCTAGCTTTAGCAAAAATGTTGTGAAATCGGAGTCTGGGGATCTATAAATAACAACAGTAAGAAGTTTAGCTCCACTAAATTTAACCACACCTGCACAACATTCAAACACCTTTTCAGTGCAGTACTTTGAAACATCAATTGACTCAAATGGGATACCGTTTTTCACATACATGGCTACTCCCCCACACCGCAAAGAGCTCCTAGAAAAGCTGCCAGCCAACCTGTATCCTGGTAAAGGAAGCCTCTGAATTATTTTTTATTAGGCTTCATGAGGTCGTTTCAACCAAAGCGCTTATCGATAAGGCGTTTACACGCTCAACACTAAATGATATGTCTTGCTGTTTAATCTTAGAATGTATGTGCATACAACCAACTTACTCCATTTTATTTACTATGGTGACGCTACACACAATTCGGTAATTGTAACGTGTGGCCTTCGGCTACCGAAATGTAAATTATTGCGTTGTAAGCTGAATCCGTGAGTTCATCTTATTACATGGTGGTGGAACAGACTGTATTTGCACAGGTCTGAATACGCTGGAGGTGGTCGAATGACACATGTTAAAATGAGAGTTACGTGCAACCTAGGGCATCTCTATAATTTTAATTTATCAACTGTCGCTGTGCCTCTGTTGACAAATACGTGTTCTTGCTAAAAAGGTCAAGTTTATTTTTCATTTCATGTTTCGTCAACAATTTAATTCGGAAGGATGCGAGTGTACGTTGCCTCCATGAAAACAATTTGGCACTCTCGTCTTTCTTTTTAAACAGTATTTTCGGGATATTTTTCTAGCAGCCTTCCTTTGATGAACACCAGCCGAATGAAGGAGTCGGCGAATGGTAACTCATACCGCTGGTAGACCTGGGTTGCTGCCACTTCTGTAAGTGGCGTGAATAGGTTACATTCTGGAATTTGAAATAGTTCCAGCTTGGACACTAGTAGCTGCCTCAGGCTTCCAATTTAAAGCCGGAAGACCTTCTTCTTCTTCCATTTGGTGTGTTAGTGGCTTCGGCTTCGCTTTTACTTTTGAAACGAAAGTTGCTTTTGCAAGACTAGAAATCAGGTGACCACTTTCCGCACACCAGTAATATGGCCCTGTAGTTACTTAATACAAGAAAGGATTTATTGGGAAAGATCTTCTTATCTCTCAGTTCTTCGACTTTCCGTAGCTACTGAGCCAACTCTCATGATACGTATGTGTGCGCTAAGTGGCAAGATTATTAGGGCCTAATAATTGCTAAATGATGCACTTGAAGGTGAGCATACATCCTTGGTAAGATTACGATTGGCTCAAGGCCCTAGTCCGTTGTACAAGATGATAACAAATGTGAACTAAAATGTGTGTGTTTGTGCTTTTTAGAGAGAGAGAGAGAGAGAGAGAGAAACTGTGGTAGCAAGTGAGCTGCCGTCTGTTACCTCATTTTTGTTCCGTAAGTTTTACGTACACCGGTACAAGGTGATCGATGTTGGAGTGCTAAGCGAAATTAATTTAATGACGTAGTATACGCTAGTAAATACGACTAGTCAAGGTTCACGTAGTTTATAAAACCGTTAGAGTGCAATGGTAATACTGTTGTAGACGCAATAGCTCCTTGTCAAGAGTAGTTGTGAGACATTAAGCCTGGAAACTCGTGTCTTTGAGTATAAGTTACAGAGCAGAAATAGTTTAATGACCTCTAGAAGTCAAAGATCTTTGTTATCTACATAAAGGTGAAAATAAAGTAATTATAAAAGCACTTTTTTAATGTAAACACTGAAATAATCATCTAACTATATGACGAACAACTCAGACATTGCTGACTGCTGTACAAGGATTACATTAATACAAACAGAATATTTATGAAACATTATACCGTAGGTATACTATATGTGATATTGTGTGCTGTTGATCCTGTCCTTCTGTTCACCATGTTAAGAATTGTGCAAGAATCTTTGCAGTACAAGAACACTGTGTCCTTTCCCATCGCAGACTGTCCCTCTGAAGGAAAGTCAACGATGGTATTAATGCAACAACTAGTTTTTGAAATAAATCCGCTCTCCATATCTAAACTTTCCTCTTTTATTTCCATCGTTCAGAATGTATAGGAACTGAACGTGTAATGCTTTACCTTGAATACATACATCTGTGAGATGTCCTGGACATTGTACAAGGCGGGTTTCGTTTTCAATAATTCTACTGTTACTACTATTCAAAAATCTATGTAAAAAGTACTAATATCTCTTGTTCTCCAGTTCATTGTCAACTTATTGTGCTTTCGCATGTGTGTTGTGAAGCGTGACTCGTTTGAGGATGCAGTACCAACCTATTTGAGCTTTCGGTGCTGCGATCGAATTTGGTAAATCGCTATCAAAGGTATACAATTCAAGGGAAGTCGTATACTGGTGGTTCTATCGAATACTGTAAAAACTAATAGTGGTACCCTGAAGTTTATAAAGCTGCTGCATTTCGTAATTATATACCAATTACTTTAAATCAATGACGCTCAGTGATGCTGAAATGTTGAAATACAACTTAAGTTTGCCCTTCCCGTAACTCAAATTTCAAGCGTACACCAAAGAATCTCACGCTGCTAAAAACGTAGCTTCCTCTTTACAAAGATATGATTTGATATTATAGATTTTAACATAGGATTAAACAGCCAAACGGTTGCACGTAAACGGTAGGTACATTGACCTAGGTTCGGACACCTACTAGGGGTGTCTGTATCAGAATGAAATGTTGCTAAATCCTATAAAATAATAAACAGAAAATCAGGTATGACAAAAAGCGCATTAAAAATGTGAAAATTTTCATGACGCACAAAGGTTACTTACGCATAATTCAATTGCTAAAAAATAATAAAATTTGGAGCAGCTTTCTCAAGTCGAAAGTAAGATAAAAGTTTCTGCCCTTTGTCACGTGTGGTCAGCTGGGAACAACATCAGACTGATTGGCCCAGTGGCTCACGTTGTTGCCACGAAAACAATACGAGTTGCGCCGTCTATCAGGCGCGGACATTAACACATGCCTATTTGAAACACTACAGCAGAATTAATTGAAAAAGAGACAGTTATTTTTAAAAACGAAATATAAAGAAAACTTAATGTCGTTTTGAAAATAGACCATAGTGAAGCAGATTAAGTATAATAGAGCCATCTGTTAGGCTTTACAGAAGTTACTATTACATAAAGGACAGAATGACACAGAAAAAATTTTACAGACAGCTGTACAATCCAGAAAATATTTGCCTAAAAGTAACTTGAGAAGCACATACCCATGAGATTAGAAAAAAAATGTTTCGAAACCAGAATCAGGGAAAATAAATTAAAAATAGAAGAATCAAAATTCCTTGAAAAAAAAAAAAACCCTCATTCACAATCTCAGATCCACAGTTGTTCTGAAACACAATTCTGGAGTGTATAAAATCACTTGCGGTACGTGTCCCGCTTGCCATCCTTAACACGGATTCCTACACCTTTTTCCCCTCCGCCGGTGTGCCCCAAGGCTCCGTCCTCTCCCCCCTTCTGTACCTGTTGTACACGGCGGACATGCCGCCGCCGTCACCCCCCGTCCACCTTCTCCAGTTTGCCGATGACACCGCCTTCCTTGCCCTTTCCCCCACCCTGCAACGCTCCCAACGCCTTCTCCAATCCCATCTTGACCGGTTCACCGCTTGGTGCAACCAGTGGTTGCTCAAGGTCAATCCTTCCAAAACCCAGGCGATCATTGTAGGCAAAACCACCCCTTCCTTCCGCCTCCTTGATTTCTATCTCACCATCTATGGCCATCCCATCGCCCTCACTCCCACACTTAAGTACCTTGGCGTCACCCTCGACCGTCGCCTCTCCTGGACTCCCCATCTCCAGACAATCCAAGCGAAGGCACGTTCCCGACTCCGTCTCCACAAGCTCCTTTCCGGCCGTACGTGGGGTCTGGACCCCTCCACCATCCTCCACACCTATAAATCCCTCATCCGCCCTATCCTTTGTTACGCCCATCCAGCATGGATCTCCGCTCCCCCTACCTTTTATAAATCCCTCCAAATCCTTGAACGCCATGCTCTCCGCCTCGCCTATCGCATCCATCTCCCCTCCCCCATGCGGATCCGGTATGATCCCATCCCCTTCCCCCACCTCCTCCTTTTCCTTGAAAGGATACGGATCCTGTACACCTCCCGTAAACTTGATCCACCTCACCCGCTCGTATCCCCGATCCTCTCCCGTCCCCGCCCGCTGCCGCGCCTGTATTCCCACGTCCCGCCCGGTCTCCATCTCTCCACCCTCCTTACCCTCTCCCAAGGTGGCTACCGCCAGCTCCCTCTCCCTGATGATGTCCTCGTCCCCTCCATCTATCCCTCCTATCAACTTTGACCCTGCCCCGCCCCCACTTCCGGTGTCCTTTCCTCTCGGCACCCTCCCTCCCTTCTCTTCTCTTCCCTTCTTTTTCCTTTTCCCCGTCCCCTCCCTCCCCCCTCTTCCCCCGGGATTCCCCTCCCCCTTCCTCCCTCCCCCCTATCTCCCCTGCCTGTGGCATCTCTGCTCTCCCCTCTCGCTCTCCCACTCCCCTTCCTCCTCCTCCACCTCCTCTCTTGGCAAGTCCCCGGACTCGTACACGCTCAGTGAACATTCGCGCGCCGGAGATCATCGCCATCTGTGTGTCGTGTGTGTGCCTCGATTTTGTGTTTAGTGTTCTGTGACCGTCACGCATCAACTGTTCACGTGTGCCGTCGCCGTCATCCGTGTTCTGTGCGCCATGTCACCAAGTGTTTCCTGTTTTTTCGGGTCCATCGTGAACGGCTTCATGTTTATTGTTTTTTAAATCTCCTTTTTTTGCCCGCCGTTTTTACTGTAGTGTCTGCATCACCTGTATGTCTTGTTATTGTTCCGCTTAAGGCTGAAGAGCAGCGTACTATGCTGCTGACAGCCCGCATGTATCAGGTGATGAAAATTACAATAAAGGAAAAAAAAAAGTGTCCCGCTTGTTATATGGGACAAACTGGAAGGTCTTTTAGTCACGTAAAAGGAACTATTGTTGGGAAAAAGAGGTATTAATTTCCACTTTTGCCGATCATCTGCTAATTCCCGGACACAAGCCGAAACGCGTTGAAGAAATTTTCATTTTACATAGAGAAAGGAGAGATCGCTCGATGTACTCGAAGAGTTGGAGATTTTCAAGCATATTTCTACGAGCGATGGCCTCATCCCCAATGAAAAATTAAAACTACGTAACAAAAATTTTTTCAGTGGTTTCATTCCACTGCTCGCGAAATTTTGATTGCTCTATTTTTTACCATAGCAATATATTTTTACGTAAGTAACCTTTGTGTGTCATGAAAATTGTCATTTTGGTTAATATGTTTCTTGTCATACCTGATTTTCTATTTATTATTTTACAGGATTTAACAACATTTCATTCTGATGAAGTCACTCCTAGTAGCTGTCGAAATCTAGGTTAATATACCTACCGTTTATGTGCAACCGGTGGGCTGTTTAATCCTATGTTGAAACTAGTATACGGTTGCTGAATAACAGCCATGTTCAAAATTGTGTGATCCTACGGAATTAATTTTTCAGTCCTCATTTGAGTACACGGTGTGGTAAGAGTAGTGAACAGTCTGTAACGGACTGGGACACGAACTCCAGCTCCTTACGAATCCTGGACAGCTCATACAGAACCATTTATCGAGGCAGTGCAAAATGACAGGTGCAGAAAACGGGCCTCGGTTTGACAGATGGCTCCGCGCTGCGGGATCCCGGACACAGGTAGGCACGATTGCGAGAACATAGCGTGTCGGAGAAGTTAGATTTAGTGCAGACGACACCAGATACTCTGCTATTGGCAGGATGCACCGACCACGAAGTAAACCTTCTTTTCCTGGTATAGTGCAGCAACTCGACGCAGTATGGACTCAACAAGTCTTTGGAAGTCACCTGCAGACATATTGAGACATGCTGCCTCTTTAGCTGTCCGTAATTGCGAAAGTGTTGCCGGTACAGGACTTTGTGTACTAACTGACCTCTCGAGTTTGTTCCGAAAATAGAATGAAATTCTAACGCTGCAGCGGGTGTGCGCTATGAAACGTTCTGGAAGATTAAAATTGTGTGCCTGACCAACACGAGAATTCGATACTTTTACATTTTGCGGACAAGTGTTCTACCAACTTTGTTTTTTAAAATGAAAATAGCAATTGACTCTAGTTACATTAGAACGCCCTTCCTTTACGTTCGCAAAACGTCAGCCTATCCACTTGTTTGTTGATATCATTTTGATCGTTATTGTTTGTTGCATTTGTACGGGCAGACGTCCCATGACAGTCGTCCAAGTTAACCGTGGATTTATTCTCTCCCTCCCCCCCCCCTTTTTTTTTTTTTTTTTTTTTTTTTTTACAGAGAGCAGGTAAACATCTGACCGAACACGCTGAGCTACTGTGCCGGCTCCGAATGAGCTACCCAAGCACGACACACGACCCATCCTCACAGGTTTACTTCCACCAGTACTTCGTCTCCTACAATCCACACTTCACAGTAGCTCTTCTGTGAACCTCCAAGACTAGCACTCCTGGAAGAAGGGTGATTACGGAGACACGGCTTATCCACAACGTGGATGATGTTTGCACACCGAAACTGTCGCTCTGCAGCAGAGTGTGCACTGACATGAAACTTCATGGCAAATTAAAACTATGTGCCGATTCGTAGGAGAGTTCCCATGAAGTTTGGAATGTAGGAGACGAGGTTCTGGCGGTCGCAAAGCTGTGAGGAAGGTTTATGGGCTCGTGTCTGGGTAGCTTAGGTGGTAGAGCACTTGCTCCCGAAAGGCAAAGGTCCCAAGTCCGAGTCTCGATCCGGTACACAGTTTTAATCTGAAAGGAAGTTTCATATTCCGTAAATGTTCGATTGGATTCATGTCGGACGATCTGGGTGGCCAATTTAATCACTCTAACTGTCCAGACTGTTCTTCAAACCAATCGCTTGCAACTGTGGCCCAGTGAAATGGCCCACAATGACTCGTAAAAACGTCAGCGTTGTTCGGGAATATGAAGTCCATGACCGGGCGTAAATGGTCTCCAAGTAGCCGAATGATCGGTTCAGTTAGGCCATTGAACCCAGTCCACTCCAGCATGGTGGTGGGGGGAATAAAGAGTTGCATAAATGGAGTGGTTTCTCTAGTAGTAGCGGCCCGCCTCCACGTGGCTAGGGACGGGCAACTCTCTGGCAGGATTCCAGAGAGGCTAAGAGGCCGATAATTCACAAAAGGCAAAGTTGCTTAATAAATATAAAGTATGCAGCCACTAATAAACCACTTCTGTAATGCTAATAGTAGAGATAGTTAGTCTTAATACGCCCACTCAAAAGTATTAGAAAGTGGGTTATGGATGGTTCATAAATTTGGGGGAAAAAAAAAAAGTCCACTCCATGTAAACATAGCCCACTCCATTATGGAGCCACCATCTACTTGCACAGTGCCTCTTTCACAACTTGGGTCCATGGCTTCGTGGGGTCTACGGCACACTCAAACCCTACCATCAGCTCTTACCAAATGAAGTTGGAACTCATCCGACCAGGCCACGGTTTTCCACTCGTCTAGGGTCCAACCGACATGTTCACGAGACCAGGAGAGGCGCTGAAGTATATGTCATGCTGTTAGCAAAGGCACTCGAGTCGGTAGTTTGCTGCTGTATACGTTCGTCGTATGTCTCACATTGATTTCTGCGGTTGCTGCACAGAACGTTGCGTGTCTGTTAGCACTGACAACTCTACGCAAATGCCTACGCTCTCGGTCGTAAAGCGAAGGCCGTCGGCCACTGCGCTTTCTGTAGTGAGAGGTAATGCCTGAAATGTGGTAGTCCCGTAGCACTCTTGACGCTGTTTATCTCAGACTATGGAAATCCCTAGCGATATCCCAACTGGAAGCACACACCCTTGGTTTACAGATAGCGTCTTTGAATAATAATCAAAACGTTCTCTATCCGTGATTTGAAACTGGCCACCGGTTGAATTTTGGTTAATAATCAGCACTGGCGGACGAATACATCCGGCATAAGAAGGCACCATAATTCTGCCAACGACCTTGTCAAAGAGGGCAGAGGAGCGGACAGAGGGTCAGGGCACTCTCTTGTCCTTGGGGTGAGAAAGTGCTCCTAAAGGCGGAAGACTCAGAGATGATCAATGGCATGAGGATGAAGAAGGAATTGAAAAACAGTGCATTCAACAACATAACGCGTATTCAGAGGACATGCGGCCTGTTATTGGCGCGCCGAGTGGCAGCTCGGTTAGAGGCGCCATGTCACGGACTGCGCGGCCACTCCCGCCGGAGGTTCGAGTCCTCCCTCGGGCATGTGTGTGTGTGTGTGTGTGTGTGTGTGTGTGTGTGTGTGTGTGTGTGTGTGTTGTTCTTAGCATAAGTTAGTTTAAGTAGTGTGTAAGTCTAGGTACCGATGACCTCAGCAGTTTGCTCCCTTAGGGATTCACACACATTTGAACATTCGAACGCCCCGTAATTGAAAAAGTGTCATGATGAACTCTTCATTGGCAAATGATTCCGGGATAGCCCCCCCACCCTCCCCCCATTCGGATTTCCTGGAGGGGACTGCCAGGGCGAAGGTGACCATGAGAAAAGAATTGAATAACCAACGAAAGGATAACGTTCTACGAGTCGGGGCGTGGATGTCAGAAGCTTGATGTGGTAGGGAAGCTAGAAAACCTGAAAAGGGAAATGCAAAGGCTCCATTTAGATATAGTAGGGGTCAGTGAGGTGGAATGGAAAGGAGCCAAGTATTCCTGGTCAGGTGAGTATAGGGCAATACCAACAGCAAGAAAAAATGGTATAACACGAGTAGGATTCGTTACGAATAGGAAGGTAGGGCAGAGACTGTGTTACTATTAACAGCTCAGTGATGAGGTTGTTCTTATCAGAATCGACAGCATACAAACATCGATAACGATAGTTCAAGTATACATGTCGACGTCGCAAGCTGAAGATGAAGAGATAGAGAAATTAAATGAGGATATTATAAGGTTAACACAATATGTAAATAGAGATGAAAGTTAACTAATCATGGGGGACGGGAGAGCAGTTGTAGGAGAAGAAGAGTAGAAGAAAAAGTTACAGGAGAATACGGGCTTGGGACAAGAAATGAGAGAGAAAAACGACTAATTGAGTTTGAAAGGTGGCTACACTGAGCCACTGCGCCAGAGATTGCGCCAAAGAGTATTATTCTGTCGCCTCCACAGTGCTTGGAGAGAACTCGTAGTAGTCAGTGCTTGTCGAGAGCTCGTAGTAGTCAGTGCCTGTTAAGAGCTCGTAGTAGTCAGTGCCTGTTAAGAACTCGTAGCAGTCAGTACTTGTTAAGAACTCGTAGAGAGAGTGTTTGTAGGCAGTGCTTGCTGAGATGTGATAATGGAGAGTTCTGGTTGAGATGTGATAGTAGAGAGACGGTGTGAGATATAATGTAAGGATTAGAGTGATTTTCATCAATATAAATGAGGTAACTAACTCCGTTTCTTTTTATTTCAGTGTCCTAAATAATGCGTCATTACAGGTTCAGTCAACAAAGCATCTGGCGTGTGTTCTTGTATTAGAGTTTAGTTCTGCTTTCCTTACGCAATTATAGTATTTGTAATTTTCTTTTATCACGTCAGTAAAATTGGTATTTAAAAATTCTTGTCTTGTTGGAGAAGAACCGTGCCAGATGTGTACGTTGAGTCACACTCCCACATACAGAACAGTTATACTTGTGCTTTGGTTTAGTAGGTTTTATAGTTGCTGGGGACTTAATTAATTAACTGTGTTTACGAAAATTTTCTTTCATTGTTTGTTGTTGTTCTTTGCAGTCAGATAGCGTAATAATACTAGTCAGGGCCAACCGATTACGAGACACAGCGTAATCGAACATACAGCTACTAAAAACTAAAAGTATTTTCAATCATATTTAATTAAGCCCCCATGCACGTGGCGACCCTGCCAGGATCGTCCCTTGGAATCTTCTGATTGTAAAAATAGTAGACCGTAGTATTGTTGTAGTAATTTCAGTTTAGTAATTGTAGTCTATTTTGCATGTGTAGATTTGGTAATTGTCATTCTTCTAATGGTATTTTTTCTCAGAATTTGATTTGTTGTCTTGTATACGCATTTGACAATTTAGTGCAATTATTTCAATTGTTCGATTAATCGTGTTTGAGGGAAACATTTTATGTAAATGGTATTGTTGGAGATAAAGAGTCATTGTGTGTAATTTTCGTACAGTGACGAATTTTTTTATGTTTTGTAAATGATTACGCGATCAATGAAAAAGGTGAAAATGATGAATAGTGAGAATGACGAAATTGTTAACATGGCGAACTCGCCAACAGAGGAAAACAGTATGATGGATAATGAAGTGGAAAACAATGTAATAAGTCGGGAAAATAGTCCGGAACCATTTCAAAATTTTTCTCAATCAGAAAATTCACAGAATTCGAGATTAACGACAGAAGATTCTGGAATAGTATCGAACACAGATAGCCTTATGGCTATGCAGAAGGAAGTTAGTTTTGCGGGAAATGTTAGGGGCAAAAAGAATTCTGAACCATTTAACATGGAGCAGTTGATGGGTGTAATATTAAATTTGGGATCAGAATTAAAAACACGGTTAGACTCACAAATGGGAACAATGGAAAAACGGTTAGACTCACTGGGATCACAAATGGGAACAATGGAAACACGGTTAGACTCACTTGGATCACAGTTAGGATCTGAATTAAAAACAGAGATAGGAACTTTGGAAACACGAATAGATTCACGAATAGGGACATGTTTCAAAAATATGAAAGATAAATTAAAGAAAGAAATCAGAGAAGAAGTACAACCGATTTTGAATGCTCACAATAATAGATTAATTGCAGTAGAGATCAGACAAGGCGAACAGGATAGAGAACGGGAAGAAAGAGATCGCGTGATAGTACAGAAATTTTCAGAGTTAAATTTACAACGTGCAAAAGATAAGGAAGAAATATTTGAGAGAATCGAGGAATCCGTACCAAATGACAGATTAAATAACCTAACACAACAGTATGAACAGTTAACTACTAAATGTGTTAATACTGAAACCCGAGTCGCGACACTTATGGAAGACGTAAATAAACAGAAAGAACAAATACGTGATTTATCGGAAAGAGTTGAGGAGATTTCAGATAAATTGACAAGTCTTAGTTTAAATGGGGACAGAGATTCAGATGATACAGCACCATTGCCATTTGCAGAAACCGAAGAGTATCAGAACATAAATAAGCATGTTGAAAATCAGGGAAAATTTAATGAATGCGTGAAAAGGGAATTTGAGGTATTAAAAAAGCAAGTCAAACAAATTGAGGGCGAAATCGTAGGGAAAGATGGCAAAAGAAATTTAGAATCACAGATACCAGAAGGGTTTGAAGAAAATAATTTGTTTCATTTACGGGATGCAACAAGAGAGCGCCAGGCGCGTGAACTTAACAATAGTCGTCATTGTGACTGGGACAGGCGCGGCAGGTCTTTGTCGCAACGAGGCGAAAACTTTGACTATAAACACTTTTTGACTGTCCGGAAATTTAAGATCTTCCACAATTCTAAGAATGACATACATCCATGTGCGTGGTTAGATCAATTTATGTACGCACTTCCGCCAAAGTTGCCACTAAGTCACAAACTAGAAATTATGTGCGGCTGTTAAAGTCCTCAGGGGATTCACTACTCTAAGTGAATATGTGCCGTAGCGAGCATAGGGCCCCGAGCTGTAGTGGTGCTATTTCTCTTTTAGTTTTCTGCACCGCTGCCTACTCTTTTACTATTCTTTGCATCTGTCAAAACAACTCTTCGACTATCAGTCTATCTAGACAGTAGATAAACAATAACCGGATATGACTATTTTACCTAAATGTGATTTCGGAAATTACCGTTTGGACTTACTGTATCTTTATCAGCATTCATTCGTAGTTTAAACGAAATTTTACCTGTTTATCTTCGTGACAACATTACGTCATATGTTGACGATATTCTTATTGCTAAACATTCTTGGAGTGAGCACAACAAAATTTTGGATTCATTGTTACGTATCTTTGCAAGAGTTGGCATTACTGTGAACTTGGAAAAATCTGAATTTGGTCGTTCTCTGGTGAAATTTCTCGGTAACATTATTTCTACAGAAGGTATTCTTCCTGATTCAGAAAAATTAGACGCTGTTCGTAACTATGCTGTTCCTACCACAAAACGTGATGTTCGTAGTTTCCTTGGTGTCTGTAATTTTCTTAGACGCTTTGTTAGATTGGACAATTTGGCCACACCTTGTTTTTGCGATCTATCTGGAAGATTCATTTTAAACGAAAATCGGTCGACAACTCTGTTTGGTTAGTTTGTATTCCTGATGAGTGGGTCAATAAATTGATTTGGTATACGCATTTCAGTTATGCACACTTTGGTCCCAGAAAATGCTTTCATAAATTACGAGAAAATTGTTACTTCAGTAATATGGAAAAACGTATTCGATCCGTTCTTGCCAAATGCAAATTATGTCAAAAGGCTAAGCCGCCAACAGTTTCTCACAGAGCACCGTTGTTTCCTATCATTCCAGCGAAATTAAAGGAGATGGCTGCAGTCGATTTGTTCGGTCCAGTGGTTCGTTCTACTAATGGTTTTGCGTACATTTTCGTAGCAGTGGAGTTGACATCAAAATATGTGTGTTTTACACCTTTACGCAAAGCAACAGCTCGTTCAGTATCTAATGCTTTCATTAACCATTTTCTTAAAGAGGTTGGTCATGTTGATAAGGTTATATCAGATAATGGATCACAGTTTCGTTCTAAAATTTGGCTTCGTACTCTACGGCGTCGTAAAATTAAACCAATCTTCATTTCACTTTTGCACCCTCAATCTAACGCTTCAGAGAGATGGATGAAGGAAATCAATAAATTGTGTCGTCTTTATTGTCATCAGAATCACAGAACTTGGGATCAGTATCTTCATATTTTTCAAAACATTCTGAATGAACTTCCTAATGATTCAACTTCTTTACCGCCTTTACTGATATTAAAAAACAAAGCACCGACAAATCGCATTTCTGAAATCGTTCCTTTTCCGCCTACACGGAAACTACGGCATTCTGAAGTTGTGAACATGGCTCTGCAAAATATTGCATCTGCGGCTGCTAGAAGAGAGAAATCAGCTAAGCGTCCTGGTCGTTCAAAAATCTTGTCAGTTGGTCAGAAGGTGTTAATTAAGTCCCACCGTTTGTCTCACAAAGGAAAAGGCTTGTGTCGCAAATTTTTTCTGCTTTATAACGGTCCATATAGAATTCGTAAAATTATTCATGATAACACCGTCGAAGTAGAAACTCTTAAATCTCGACGCTCTAAAGGAATACATCATATATCTAACGTAAAAATTTTTGTGGAATGACATACTTTTGAGAAACCAACAGCTAGATGTAAACATGCGGAGAGTACAAGGATACCACGCTGTGTTTTGGCGGCGGCATATACTCAAAGCAACAGTCAAGTCTGCGCGCCGCACAAAGCAGTCGTTGACCGCAACAATTGCTTCCTACGTCACGCGCCTGCAGCTGATCGAGAGCTCAGTGCGAATGCACTGACAGCCGTAAACAAATACACAGTTTAATTTCTCCGATTAAATTCAGTATAAAGCTATAGTGACTTGATGAATTATGTTATTAACATTCAGTATTTTTCAGGATACGGTTCTATAAAATATTTAAGAACTTCAGGTAAATTCTGTGTGTCTCCGACCTTAAGAGGACTTGCTATCGAGAAATTTTCAGGAAGAATGTAATTTCGAAGAAGAAACTAATAAACTAAAAAGGGTAATTATTAATTGAGTTCATTTTTCAGGTAACATATTTCCACTTAGGTACGTACTTCAGACGTAATTTGCTGCTCGCGATTACGTGATTCATACTTTGTGCTAATTTCATGTTCTATGAATTTACGTGTGAAGCGACGTGCTTGCGTACGTTAACTGATTTTGACATTGATTATTAATGAACTGGGTTGTAACTTGTGTATATTATGCATCGCTTGGCTGCTATGCTTTTTCACTGATGTCATATTTTTTAATTATGTGCATTCTGTGCTTATTTATTTAAATTATAATTGTAACCTGATTAATTGTGCTGACTGTGTTTATGTATGTAAGTTATACTTTGTGATTTATCTGCTTGCGCCTTCATGTTTACTTATTAAGATGACATATGAACATTTATTTGCTTATGCTGATATGATGCTAATGACCTGTTTGCTGCTATGCGTATGGATTGCATATTTATACACTCCTGGAAATGGAAAAAAGAACACATTGACACCGGTGTGTCAGACCCACCATACTTGCTCCGGACACTGCGAGAGGGCTGT
The DNA here is from genome assembly GCF_021461395.2 of Schistocerca americana. Lineage (NCBI taxonomy): Eukaryota > Metazoa > Arthropoda > Insecta > Orthoptera > Acrididae > Schistocerca > Schistocerca americana. The sequence goes on along the minus strand of NC_060119.1, from coordinate 1,102,754,849 downwards.
ACAAGCAATGATCACACGCGCGGCACAGCGGACACACCAGGAACCGCGGTGTTGGCCGTCGAATGGCGCTAGCTGCGCAGCATTTGTGCACCGCCGCCGTCAGTGTCACCCAGTTTGCCGTGGCATACGGAGCTCCATCGCAGTCTTTAACACTGGTAGCATGACGCGACAGCGTGGCCGTGAACCGTATGTGCAGTTGACGGACTTTGAGCGAGGGCGTATAGTGGGCATGCGGGAGGCCGGGTGGACGTACCGCCGAATTGCTCAACACGTGGGGCGTGAGGTCTCCACAGTACATCGATGTTGTCGCCAGTGGTCGGCGGAAGGTGCACGTGGCCGTCGACCTGGGACCGGACCGCAGCGACGCACGTATGCACGCCAAGACCGTAGGATCCTACGCAGTGCCGTAGGGGACCGCACCGCCACTTCCCAGCAAATTAGGGACACTGTTGCTCCTGGGGTATCGGCGAGGACCATTCGCAACCGTCTCCATGAAGCTGGGCTACGGTCCCGCACACCGTTAGGCCGTCTTCCGCTCACGCCCCAACATCGTGCAGCCCGCCTCCAGTGGTGTCGCGACAGGCGTGAATGGAGGGACGAATGGAGACGTGTCGTCATCAGCGATGAGAGTCGCTTCTGCCTTGGTGCCAATGATGGTCGTATGCGTGTTTGGCGCCGTGCAGGTGAGCGCCACAATCAGGACTGCATACGACCGAGGCACACAGGGCCAACACCCGGCATCATGGTGTGGGGAGCGATCTCCTACACTGGCCGTACACCACTGGTGATCGTCGAGGGGACACTGAATAGTGCACGGTACATCCAAACCGTCATCGAACCCATCGTTCTACCATTCCTAGACCGGCAAGGGAACTTGCTGTTCCAACAGGACAATGCACGTCCGCATGTATCCCGTGCCACCCAACGTGCTCTAGAAGGTGTAAGTCAACTACCCTGGCCAGCAAGATCTCCGGATCTGTCCCCCATTGAGCATGTTTGGGACTGGATGAAGCGTCGTCTCACGCGGTCTGCACGTCCAGCACGAACGCTGGTCCTACTGAGGCGCCAGGTGGAAATGGCATGGCAAGCCGTTCCACAGGATTGCATCCAGCATCTCTACGATCGTCTCCATGGGAGAATAGCAGCCTGCATTGCTGCGAAAGGTGGATATACACTGTACTAGTGCCGACATTGTGCACGCTCTGTTGCCTGTGTCTATGTGCCTGTGGTTCTGTCAGTGTGATCATGTGATGTATCTGACCCCAGGAATGTGTGAATAAAGTTTCCCCTTCCTGGGACAATGAATTGACGGTGTTCTTATTTCAATTTCCAGGAGTGTACATTTCTGTTTGTTGTCACAACTACTCTTTAATTTGGTATATAGCAATGCTGATGTACAGTGTACGAACATAGAGTTTAGGTTACAGTATAGTGTTAATTATAGATTGTTTGCTTGGCAGAGCCTCGTTGTAAGAATTGTGCTGCATCCACTTGTTGACATTCTGTTCTCTACTGGTATATTTACTCGCTATTGCTTGTTTTGCTTACGCTAAGTGCCTTATATTTTTAAGATAAGAAAATGAACTGCTATAATTCGACGAACGACATTAGTACAAGAAACTTCATAGAAGTCACATGAGCTGAGGTTTTATGGAAGCTGTATAACTTTATGCTAATAGGAAGGAAGCTAACGACATGACATACCATTACTAGGTTTAGACCATTAACAATTATTACACTGCATTCTTCGTGAGCAATTGAAATAGGAAGTGACACTTGACACAAAAAATACTCCACATGTTTGCTTCTGCCATAATTCTTGAAGTGGTGTACACACTGTGAAATATTATGATCATTCACATTCCGTTACCGTACTTAGTTACTGAGAGTTATTCGAACTAAGTCTGTTAGAGGTCATGTATGCATTTCTTTTGTTTATAATTCATAATGAGTAGAAGATTTGGGTCAGACGGATTACACAGAGGTTGTGTGTTGACAATGGGTCTTCAGATTGTATGGGAGGATGAACTGAAGTTTGCACTAGGATTTTATCTGTACTTGTTCGAAGAGACTGACTAGAGGAAAGAGTTGTTATGGAAGTGAAATGGTATTGGCAGTAAGGTTTATATGTATCGACGTATTGAAGAGGTATTATTGAGGTATTATTGAGATTGTATGAAGTTGATGATTATTGGAGTTTTTGTGGACAAGAGGTAAGGTAAATGCTATTAATGATAAGGTTTATATGTATCGACGTAAGAGGTATTATTGAAGTATTGAGATTATGTGATGCTGATGATTATTGGAGTTTTGGTGTATAAGAAGTAAAGTAAGTGAGGAGCATATTTTTTTTTTGTTGGTCTTATGGAACAAGGAGGATGAACATAGCAGACTAGAACACTAAAGTAGAAGGAAGATAGTCTATACACACTTTGTTAAATCACTAAGCAGTATATACTTTTTTTTGAAGAGAGGAAGTATTTGCATATCTTGGCTCACTGACAGTTGTTCAACAACAGTACATTTGATCTGGGTTGGCAAACAATGGTCTTGACATGATGACTATGATGTTGACTTAACTATTATTGACTGTTATACATTGCTGCCACTACTACTTGATACACATGATGAACATCAGATTTTGACAGAATTGCATTTACACAGTCAGCACTATTCAATTACACAGTAGTACTTAATGTGGATGAAAGATCAGTGAGTGTGTTTTGTGTGTTTTCCTTTCCTAACCCTACCCACCTATCTCCTAAATATTATTTTATTTGTTTGTTGTGGCTTGCACTGACTCCCATAAACATTATAGGTTTACTTATATTTGAGTATTTGTAATAGTTAATATGACAATTATCTGACATCATTTGTGTGTTTATTAGAATTTGTATGTTTAGTGTAAAAGCATTTGTATGTGCATTCAAACTATTGTTCATGCCTGAACTGTCTGATTAGTGATGGTAAATATTATGAACTGTTACCTGCACTTTTTCAACATAATGTGTGACACTTAGGAATGATTAATTTCTGCTGATGAACTGTATGATCAGTGATAGTGAATATTATGGACTGTTACTTGCACTTTTTCTACATGATTGGTGCCACTAGGACATGTTTAATTTCTGCTGATGAACTGTCTGATTAGTGATAGTGAATATTATGGACTGTTACTTGCACTTTTTCTACATGATTGGTGCCACTAGGACATGTTTAATTTCTGCTGATGAACTGTGTGATCAGTGATAGTGAATATCATGGACTGCTCTCTAGACCTGCTCATCATTGCTAGGTGCAACTGATGGACTACTTGTATGGAAATAATGTCACTTGTTGCTGTCTGCACCTACTCAACATTGCTGGGTGCCACTAATGGAACTGCTTCTACTGAAATGAAGTCACTTGTTGGTGTCTGCACCTGCTCAACATTACTGGGTGCACAGATGAAGCTACTTCTATGGAAATGATGTCACTTGCCGGTGTCTGCACCTACTCAACATTGCTGGGTGCCACTGTTAGAACTGTTTCTACTGAAATGATGTCACTTGTTGGTGTCTGCACCTGCTCTCAATATTGCTGGGTGCAACTGATGGACTGTTTCTGCTGAAATGATGTCACTTGTTGGTGTTTGCACCTGTTGACCATTGCTGGGCTGGAATTATCAATTATTTGTTTTTTTTTTTTGAACAATTAAAAGTATTTTATGTGAACATTTGTATAAACTGATTTTTTGTGCATTGTGCAAACTATTATGTAAAGCCACATGTATGAAAAGAATTTGTATTGCCTACTGTATTTTATATATTAGGTTATTGAAAGGTCAGTGCAAAGCCAAAATTTTAACTAATTATGTGATATTTAGGTATTAATATTATCTTTTATTTTTGTCTGTATTTTTGTGGACGAATTTGGTGGTATTTTCACCACCAATGCTGGCAAAAATACCATCAAATTCTGGCCTGTGGAGGAGGGGCATATGAAAGGTGGCTACACTGAGCCACTGCGCCAGAGATTGCGCCAAAGAGTATTATTCTGCCGCCTCCACAGTGCTTGGAGAGAACTCGTAGAAGTCAGTGCTTGTCGAGAGCTCGTAGTAGTCAGTGCCTGTTAAGAGCTCGTAGTAGTCAGTGCCTGTTAAGAACTCGTAGCAGTCAGTACTTGTTAAGAACTCGTAGCAGAGAGTGTTTGTAGGCAGTGCTTGCTGAGATGTGATATTGGAGAGTTCTGGTTGAGATGTGATAGTAGAGAGACGGTGTGAGATATAATGTAAGGATTAGAGTGATTTTCATCAATATAAATGAGGTAACTAACTCCGTTTCTTTTTATTTCAGTGTCCTAAATAATGCGTCATTACAGGTTCAGTCAACAAAGCATCTGGCGTGTGTTCTTGTATTAGAGTTTAGTTCTGCTTTCCTTACGCAATTATAGTATTTGTAATTTTCTTTTATCACGTCAGTAAAATTGGTATTTAAAAATTCTTGTCTTGTTGGAGAAGAACCGTGCCAGATGTGTACGTTGAGTCACACTCCCACATACAGAACAGTTACACTTGTGCTTTGGTTTAGTATGTTTTATAGTTGCTGGGGACTTAATTAATTAACTGTGTTTACGAAAATTTTCTTTCATTGTTTGTTGTTGTTCTTTGCAGTCAGATAGCGTAATAATACTAGTCAGGGCCAACCGATTACGAGACACAGCGTAATCGAACATACAGCTACTAAAAACTAAAAGTATTTTCAATCATATTTAATTAAGCCCCCATGCAAGTTCTGTAATAAATTTCATTAGGTACTGGGAGGTGAAGAAGCTTGCACAGTATAGAGTAGCATGGAGAGCTGCACCAAACCAGTCTCTGGACTGAAGACCACAACAACAACAACAATAAATTTCAACTAGTAATAGCGAATAATCCGTTCGAGAATCACAAGAAAAAGAGGTGTACTTGGAAAACGACTGGTTATATGGGAACATTTCAGTCAGGTTACGTCATGGTCAGACAAAGATTCCGAAATCGGATACTGGATTGTAAGGCGTACCCGGAGCAGATGCAGATCACAATGTAGCAGTGATGAAGAGAAGAATGAAGTTTAAGAGAGTAGTCCGGAAGACTCAATAGTCAAAGAAATGGGATACGGAAATCCTACGGAATGACGGGAACGTTTGAATTTCTCTAAGGCTACACATAGAGCAATAAGGACTAGCCCAGTAGGCAGTACAGTTGAAAAGGAATGGATATCTCTAAAAAGAGCATTCGCAGAACTTGAAAAGAAAATCATATGTACAAAGAATTTAACTGCGAAGAAGCCATGGGTAACAGAAGAAATACTTCAGTTGATCGATGAAAGGAAGAAGTATAAAAAAGTTGAAGGAAATTCAGGAATACAGAAATACAAGTCGCTGAGGAATGAAGTAAATAGAAAGTACAGCGCAGCTAAGACGAAATGGCTGCATGAAAAATTTGAAGAAATCGAAAAAGAAATTACTGTCAGAAGGACTGACTCAGCATATAGGAAAGCAAAACAACCTTCGGTGAAATTAAAAGCAAGTGTGGTAACATTAATAGTGCAGAATGAGATTTTCACTGTGCAGCGGAGTGTGCGCTAATATGAAACATCATGGCAGATTAAAACTGTGTGGCGGACCGAGAATCAGACTTGGGACCTTTGCCTTTCGCGGGCAAGTGCTCTCCCCCAGGCTGTGGCTAAGCCATGTCTGCGCAATATGCTTTCTTTCAGGAGTGCTAGTTCTGCAAGGTTCGCAGGAGAGCTTCTGTAAAGTTTGGAAGGTAGGCGACGAGATACTGGCAGAGGTAAAGTTGTGAGGATGGGGCGTTAGTCGTGCTTGGGTAGCTCAGATGGTAGAGCACTTGCCCGCCAAAGGCAAAGGTCCCGAGTTCGACTCTCGGTCCTGCACACAGTTTTAATCTGCCAGGAAGTTTCATTAATAGTGCAACTGGGATTCCACTGTTAAATGCAGAGGAGAGAGCGTATATGTGGGAAGAGTACACTGAAGGCCTCTATGAGGTGGAGGATTTGTTTGATGTGATAGAAGAAGAAACAGGAGTCGATTTGGAGGAGATAGGGGATCCACTATTCGAATCAGAATTTGAGAGAGCTTTGGAGGACTTAAGAACAAATAAGGCAGAAGGAATAGATAACATTTCATCAGAATTTCTAGTCGTTGGGGTAAGTTGCAACAAAACGACTAGACACTTTGGTTGTAGAATGTATGAGTCTGGTGACGTAGCGTCAGACTTTCGGAAAAATATCATCCAGACAATTCCAAAGACTGCAATAGCTGACAAGTGCGAGAATTATCGCACAATCAATTTAACAGCTCATGCATCCAAGCTGCTGACAAAAATCATATACAGAAGAATGGAAAAGTAAATTCAGGGTGTGTTAGAATACGATCAGTTTGGTTTTAAGAAAGGGAAAGATAGCAGAGAGGCAACTCTGACTTTGAGGTTGATAAAGGAAGCAAGACTAAAGAAAAATGAAGACACGTTCATATGATTTGTCGACCTGAAAAAGCGTTCCACAATGTAAAATGGTACCAGATGTTGGAAATCCCGAAAAAAATAGTGGTAAGCTACAGGGTGAGACGGGTGATATACAATATGTACAAGAGCCAAGAGGGAGTAATGAGAGTGGACGACCAAGAACGAAGTATTCGTATTAAAAAGGGTGTAAGACAGGGATGAAGTCTTTCGCCTCTATTTCTTAATCTGTACATCAAAGAAGTGCTGGTGGAAATAAAAGAAATGTTTAGGAATGGAATTAAAATTCAAGATGAAAGGGTATGAATAATAATATTCGCTGATGGCATTGCTATTCTGAGTGAAAATGAAGGAGAATTACCTGATCTGCTGAGTGGAATGAACAATCTAATGAGTACAGAATATGGATTGGGAATGAATCGAAGAAAGGCGAAAGTAAAGAGAAGTAGCAGAAATGATAACAAAAACCAGAAACTTAACATCAGGATTGGGGGTCACGAAGTGTGAGCTGGGCTATTGGATGGAAAGATGGGACCGACGGACAAAGTTAAGTTACAAATCAAGATTTGATACATATATTGAAGAACAACTTTAAGATACAGAAGATTTACAATAACTTGATATATGGCTCCTTAGAGCTTTTCAGCAAAACACATTGAACTTGAGCTCAAGCAACGGGTTAAACTAGATCAAACACATTGACTGCTGTAACAACAAGCTTCGTAAGCAATATAACTCAGCTCATTCAGAATTTAAAAACAACTTTGTAAATGTCAAAATATCATTCTTAACAACTAAAATACAACCTAATGGTAGTAAAGGCAATAATTAAACAAAAATTCAAATAAATAACGAAGCTGACAGTTATATTTATATTGTATGTGTAGAAACTTCCATGGTTCTATGTTTGGATCCAGACAGTCTTGCTCAGTGTTGGCTGGTATTAACATCCACCTTGTTCCATTGCACATGCTGACTGGTTACATCTTCTTTTGGGTAAACAATCACTTCATATCTGGACACCTAGAGTACAAAAAGATTAAGCAATACAAAACTGCTCACAGGAACTTTTCAGTATTAGACACAAGATACAGTAACATGTTAACAACATTTATTTCAATGAATTTTAAAGAAATGACTGACCCTGAAAAATTCCGTCTATTACACGGAAGGTAAACTTCATTCCCTGTGGTATGTAACTTGATTACTAACAACTAACTAAAGCCAGAAGTTCCAACAGTTTCCAGCCGGCTGAAACAGTACAGGCACTGCAACTAAACGAGAACAGAATTCGCAAAACATCAGCGTACAGGATCTGATCGAAGTGTTACCCCCATAGGCACATGCTGTTCACATAACTTGCGGGTCACACATGTCAGAAATTACAGCTACAACTTCACACTCAACACCAGCGACCCAAACGTTCTCAAACTCCCGACTGGACATGGGGCTGCCTCCTCCGTCAACTACCACAGAACTTGAATCAAGGGGAACAGCCTCAACGTGTCTCAGAGCCATGAGATACTACAGTCTCCATCAGAGGGAGCATACACCATGTCGGCCCAGCCAGCCATAGAACCACAATGGTGCCAACCTCGTTACACAAAACAAAATAGTGACACACATGCCACAAGTTCATAACAAATAAATTATGGTCATCTGCCCACAATTATACAGGGTGATTCAAAAATGCATGTAAATATTTCAAGGGTGTATTTGTGAGGTAAATATAAGACAAAAATGTTCTATACAATTTTTTCCATACTTGGCTTATTACAGAGTTATGAACAAAACAGGATAATACATTCAATACAACGTAAGGTATTTAATTCCCAGAGTTCACAGTTTAATTACAGTGCATTTGGACTAACAACGCAAACTGATAAATAAACGTGACGTAACAAACTGAAACAATTCCTCGCGAACACTGTATTAATTTAGGTCCTGTTGATTGAACTACAGCAATGCACAATAACTAAGGAAAATTGAAGCATTTTACAGACTGTACTGTACTGTACTGTATTTGCACAAATCTTAATGCAATGCATGTTCAAAATGCTGTCCCTGAACTTGCAGACAGACCCGTGCTCGTCGCATCAATGATCTCTGCACATTACACAGTCCGTTCAACTCTCCACGAATAATTTCACAACCACCTTCAATTCTTTGTTGTAGCACTTCTCTGTTCGGTACTGCAGAAGAATACACCAATGTCTTTAGTCGGCCCCATAAATAAAAGTCTAAAGGGTTCAGGTCAGGTGATCTGGCTGGCCAAGCAATTGGTGCTCCGCGACCTATCCATCGATGTGGATACGCAGAATTGAGGTACGCCCTTACGTTGCGGCTGTAATGGGCGGGAGCACCATCGTGCATAAACCACATGGTGGCTCGTGTTGCAAGAGGGACATCCTGTAACAATCCAGGCAATTCTCCCTCCAAAAATTCGCAGTACGCGTGCCCATTCAGCCTTGGAGGCAGAACATGAGGTCCGAGTAAGTAATTCCCCACAATACCACACCAAATGTTTATGGAGAATTGATGTTGATATCCACGCACAATTCTCGCGCCAGGATTCTCGACAGCCCACTGGTGCATATTACGCGAATTGATTACACCCGCACGAGTAAATATGGCCTCATCTGTGAATAATATCCGCCGAATGAACATTGGATCATTCAAATGACGCTCTTGTAACCACTGGCAGAATTGCTGACGGCGAGGATAGTCTTCAGGTGTCAATTCGTGCACTTTTTGCAGGTGAAATGGATGCAACTGTTGTCTCCGAAGAGCCGCCATACAGTAGATTGTGGAAGTCGTACAGCTGCACTAATTTGTCTCGTACTGATAGATGGATCTTGGTCTACCAGGTCCAAAACATGTTCCTCGACGTTCACTGCATGCTCAAGTGGTCGACCTGAATGTGGCCCAGGACGAATGCCAAACTCCCGCATACGTCTGTCCACAGATACAAACGTCTGATGACTTGGTAACCGTCTTCCTGGAAACAGCTCACTGTACCTTCGTCTTGCTGCAAGTGCATTTCCATCTGCTGCACCATACACAAGGTGCATATCAGCATACTCACTGTTTGAGTACATCATGTGCACGAAACCTTTAGCCTTCCGACGATGAATGAACGACAGGACGTACTTTTCCGTTACCAACAACATCAGCGCCATCTTCCGTACAGTAGGAGTAAACATCACGTGCAAACAAAAACAAACACTATTCATGCAGTTTCGAATCAACTGTTGGGAGATACGTATGTGAATTACGTACCAGAATATGGCATCCTGCTGCTTGCACTGCCGTCGTTTTGATACGGACATGACTTTCGTATTTAACGATAACTCTGGAATTAAACGTTTATGGAAAAACATTTATAGAACATTTTTGTCTTATATTTACCTCACAAATACACCCTTAAAATATTTACATGCATTTTTGAATCACCCTGTATAATCATTTTGAAAACTTCCAGTGTCCCTAGTAGAGATGAGCAGTTCGCACCTGAATTAATTCAAATCTTTCTAAAGATCTTTCTAAAGAGTGGAAGATGGATAATTCAGAAAAAAATGAATGGTCGCTCATCTGGTTTCAAAATGCGTCTCTGGTGCCTGGAGTTAGCGGGCTGAGAATTCTGTGCTAGGCTGCTGCAGCGGCGCCCCACCCCTATATCCATAAGAAACCGTTTCCCAAGCTACAAAAAACGTGTCATTGACCATATGCAGATGCGGATTTCCCTAACTTATTAGTAAAATCCATTGAAACAGAAAATAATGAAAATTCTTTTTTTCAAATTTATTGGCTGTTGCGTAGTACCCACTCAGCTATCTCAATAATAATAATAATTAGCACGATATGAAAGTAAGCACAACACAACACTCAGTCTCCAAGTAGAGAAAAAAACATCTGTGGCCCCTTGGCTTGACATACCACCACAATGACCGCACAGTTACCGAGGAACACAGGACCAAGGCACTTAGTAGCACGTATTCAATGGGAAAACACTTCCAGCATCATGTTTCTGCTCTTGATTTCAAAAGAATATCTCAAATTTCAGAAACACAAAAAACGCTTACATACTTTTGATTGAGTTGTTACTTCTTATTTTTTGACTAAGCGTCGCACTCGGAATGTGTTGCCAGCTATTATAGGAGCATCTATCTTCAGCCACTGTGCGGTTGGAGCATCTCGCTAAGCGATCCAGGCAACACTTCCTCACACCACCTCTGGCTCTCCACCACTCTCACCGATCAGACCTTCTAACTAGCTCACTACTCCCCACCATTCTCGGGGATTGAATATGAAAAGGTTTCCGACATGATTATGGCCGCACGACGGGGATTTACAGACTCTATCGCGGAATTGTAGTCTTAGCTAGACGCATGAGACATTCTATTGCAGAAATCATTGTTGTTGTTGTGGTCTTCAGTCCAGAGACTGGTTTGATGCAGCTCTCCGTGCTACTCTATCCTGTGCAAGCTTCTTCATCTCCCAATACCTACTGCAACCTACATCCTTCTGAATCTGCTTAGTGTATACATCTCTTGGTCTCCTTCTGCGATTTTTACTCTCCTCGCTGCTCTCCAATACTAAATCGTTAGGAAATTCAATATTTCGACATCCACAGTGTAAAGAGTGTGTTGACAATACCAAATTTCAGGCATTTTCTCTCATCACAGACAACGCCGAGGCTGGCGGCGTTTGATCAGAGTAATCAGTACTAACAGACAAGTAAACTGCAGTGATCAATGTGGGACGTACAACGAACGTATCCGTTAGGAGATCGCGGCGAAATTTGGTGTTAGTGGGCTATGGCAGCAGACAACGACGCGACTGCGTTTGCTAACAGTACGATATCGTTGCAGCGCCTCTCCTGGCCTGGTGGCTACATCAGTTGGACTGTAGACGAGTGGAAAAACTTAGCCTGGTCAGATAAGTCTCGATTTCAGTTGGTAAGATCTGATGGTAGGATTAGAGAATGGCGCAGACCCCACGAAGCCCTGGATCTAAGTTATCAACAAGGCACTGTGCATGGTGTTAATGGCTCCATAATGGGATGGGCTGTGTTCACATGGAATGAACTGGGTCATCTGGTCCAACTGAACCGATCATTGAATGGAAATGGTTATGTTCGGCTACTTGGAGACCAATTGTAGCCATTCACGTGCTTTACCCCAAACAAATATGAAATTTTTATGAATGACAGTGTGCCAAGTCACCAGGCCACAGATGTCTGTGACTGGTTTGAAGAACATTCTGCACCACTGGAGCGAATGATTTGGCCACTCAGATCGCCTGAAATGAATCCTTTCTAATTTTTATGTGACATAATCGAGAGATGAGTTCGTGCACAAAATCCTGCACCGGTAATGCTTTCGTAATTATGGATGGCCACAGAGGTAGTATGACTCAGTATTTCTGCAGGGGACTTACAACGACTTGTTGAGCCCATGCCACGTCATATTGCTGCACTACGCCGAGCGAATGGAGATCCAACACGATATTAGCAGGTGTACTATGACTTTTGTCACCTCGTGTATGTCACTGATTAACGTAATAAATACTACCTCAGCAAAATGGTTGTTTTATGGGAGTACCAATGACAGAATCACTAAATTAACGAAAAAATAATTTAAATGTGTAGATGCATAATTCTTCTACGTTTAAATAGTTAACGTATAATACCGTCAATTTTTACTACTAAGCGGCTGAGCAGTTACCTAGTGCCTGTTTCAGGTTGCCTACGTGTTAGCTTCCAGGGGCAACGAAAATCTGATTTCATATAGTCCAGTTAATGACCGACTTAAAAATTGGAGATGCTATCGTAGTATACCCATTAAAAGGTACAATCTTACATTAAAGATTTAACGCAATAAGTCAAACATTAAAGTTAGAAACTTTGTATGTTTTTCACACGGAACCGTTAAGCACAGCGCGCAAATTACCCAGTTCATCCAGCATTTGAAAATGAGAGCACTTTGCGGCAATCAAGAAGTTTTACACATAATTTCAGACCTTTTCAAAACTTCCTCACCCTGACACACAAACTAATGACAAGGAACAAAGTTCATTTCTTATTTCATTTTCTTTGTAGATGCAGTGAAACACCAGCATGAGGCATCATATTTTAACTTATTATTTCTTTACCATTATTACTACCTGCAGGTCATTTTGCAGACAATATCCACGTCTATCACTGATTGTATCTGCAAAATTACGTAATAGTACGTAATACAGGTGATACAGTACAAAAAGAAGATTCGGCGCGATTTTACTGGATTATGGGCAACACTCTTCGGCTGTTTTATGGAGTAAAGGAAGCTGTTTTATATATGGGAGTTCTTTGCAGCATTGTTTGTGGGGGAGGGGGGAGGGGAGTGGGAATTGCTGGTTTTGACTGATTCATTATATTTTTGTGGAAACAAGTCACAAACTAAGTTCCCCAACAAGAAAACGAGGTTACCGTATAAGAACTGGTGCAATACTAATCCTATATGTTGTTTAACATTTGTGGTAGCGGTAAGTTTAACGTAAGTTTTTTTTTCACTGAAGAGTAAGAGAGGGACGAATGAGAGACAATTTGTGGCACTTAGCTGTGAACTACGATGAATTTCGATATTTTAATATGACAAGGGAAAATTGGAAATCTGGAAATTTGTGGTAATGTCTGATGAGACCAAACTGCTGAGGTCATCGGTCCCTAAGCTTACACACTACTTAATCTAACTTAAACCAACTTACGCTAAGGACGGCACACACACCCATGCCCGAGGGAGGACTCGAACCACCGACGGGGGAAGTCGCGCGGACCGTGACAAGACGTCCTAGACCGCGCGGCTGTGGCAAGGGGAATCAGCGCGTAACTGCTTGGTGTATGATGTACTTCGATGTGTAATTTTAGTAGTAATAGGTAGAATCGGTTCGTTTTGTAAGTTTTCCAATACCGTACTGAGTTATATGAGAGATGAGTCTATACTGGTTGGGGGTAAGTCGTGTAGTATGAGCTCGGAGAGGCAACGCCCTACCTGCAGATTAGTTGCATATCATTCATTTCCTAAAAGCGTTTAAAATTTTTCTTGCGACTCTTGTAAAATTCTTGTGTGAGTTCATGAGCATACAAACGTTTCCCTTAGTAAATTATGTGGAAAATACCTCTGATCTGCAGAACGGTCTTGAAGACTAATAAATTCCTGAATGAGTTCGCGATTCATCTGTCACTACATTTACAGCTTTGAAGCCAAGTGAAACAAACAGTTTATTGTTGTTGTCTGTAGCTATACCGTGTTGAGGACGTTTATTATCCGTCAGCCATATCGTGCGTATAATCCAATTTGTAGGGAACGACAGAACAGTAATCGGTGGATGTAACGGTTGTGTGGTAACTCCTAGACGCCAAGCTCTTTTCCAGTAACGAGTGTTGTGTTTTGTATTAAACCGTCACAGTATGATTCGCGAGTTCTCTTCATGGTCTTGATCTAGGAGTACCAATCTCCTCCTTTGACAACCTCCAGAACTCTGCTTCATACCTCGCTGGACTTAGTGATGCAATCAAGCGTGATACGCATTCTGAAACGTCTGATACTAATGGGAATCGATAATTTCCGTAATAAATACAGACGTTCGTATAAAAATATTTTCCCTAAAATTCATTATTTCATTCATAACTATTTATATTTTACGTAATTATGATAATTTTAAAGCATCAACATTAAAATCTGTATATTTAATTTTTACTAAGTTTTGGTAAATTATGTATCAGTTAATCGAAACAGTGTCTTTGACATGAATGTAATTCATCTAAACCTATATGCCTCAAATGTAATCGTTGTACTACTTCTTGTTGGGGCTTGGCGTCAAGTTGGGCTGTGTGTAATGGCGTTGAGTCACTTTTTGTGATGCTGTAGGAAACAAAGATATTTAGTTCAAATTTGTAGCTAATGGAAGCCAACTAATGTTGAATTCTGTCAATGTGACATTCGTAAACCTGGAATAATACATATTTTTGGCACAATCCAGACTTGGAGACCCAAGCCCTACCCTAAAAAGAAGGCAATGAGGCCAATTTCAAGACAATCAGCTAAGTCGCATATTACGTTGTAGAAAAGTGAACATGCCCGTCGGTGGCATTTTCTTCAGAAAAATGACAGATATCTATTCAGAGGACAAGTCAATGTATAGCCGTTATTGAAAACGCGTCATCAGCTTGCAATTAGCGCAGTTAACCACGTGGTACTGCACTAGAACGTAGTTTTTGAATTAACTTCCGGTTTTCAATCTTTTTGGTACATCGGTTTTCTGAGGAGGGGCCAACTGAAGGTTTGGGGGAATATGAATAAGTTTAAAAAATGTAATAAAATTTAATTTTACGCAGCATAAAGTTAAAATATAAAAAAATATGAAATTATAGTGAAATATTTAAAAATATGCAATGATAAAATGAAATAAAACAACGCTGCCAACACAATTCGTGAACATTTTCACTTTTCACTTGATATAAGCGAAGGAAATGAATATGTAATTACATAAAAATTCGATATCTGATGTTGACACTTCGCCTTGTACTGACTTGAATCAACTGTGTTTTTTCTAAGGTTAAGTATTTTCTCAATTTTTATTTACTAATCCCTCTTTTGTTACAGCTGTATTCGGATTGTTTGTGATGATCATACGCTTTACGTATTAGATGAGGTCAACCTAACATATTAACTGCAGCTATAGACAATGAAGATCCGTAGATATAATGAACCTCAGGTTTACGGTGCCTTGTGCAATCAGAGTATGTAAAAATATGTAATTACAGTGAAATACCTGTAAATACGATGCGATAAAATAAAATAAAACAACGCTGACAAGTCATGAATATTTACGCTTTTCATGTGCTATGAGAGAAGGAAAATAATTTGTAATTACATAAAATACGGGATCTAACAATGACAATCGCCTTATGCATAACGGGACAAACTTCGTTTTTTTTAAAGTAACTACTTTTCTCAGTATTTTATTTACTGACCATTCTGTTGTTGCAGCTCTGTTCAGATTGAGTATGATGATCGTACTTTTTCCGTATCAGATGAAGTGAACGTGACAGGCAAACTGCAGCTGCAGAGATATATACAATGAAGCAAATGCTGATGGTGCCATACGCAGTCAGTGTGCCAAGCCGCCAAAGAAGTTCAGAGTAAGAAACTTGTAGCAATAAAACTGTTCGCCTTTGGCCACAGCGCTGGAAGAAAGATTAAAGTTATAGTTTTGTCAACGATGGAGTTATGTGTTTCACACAAAAGGCTCGGTATGGATGGGGAAGGAATTCGAACATGCTCTTTTGAAAGAATATTCCCACCATATTCCGTTTTTAGCGATTTACAGGTATTTGGACCACAAGCGTATTTGAAGGCCGCCCTCTGGAATACTAGTCTAATATCTTATCACAATGCTTTCTGCTCTATGTGAGCAATGCTCTTACAGACTGAGCCATCCACTCATGGCTCACGAACAGCGTTCACAGTTTCGAGTGTCACATAGATGGGTGGCAGCAGGTAAGGATTTTTCATCTGCCAGAGTGTTTCAAAATAGAGCACACTCAAATACAATGTGGAACATTCTCTACCTCTTGACTGTGATTCAGACATTTCTTCAGCATATACTTTCTTTCAGAATTGGACTATGAACAAGGTGCTTGTGGTTAATTTTCAAAGATTCGGAGTTTCAGGTCTCAAAAACAAAGATACAGTAACATTCTGTGTATAGCATTGCAGTTACCATTAAAAGGCTTCGTGTGCTACCGAGATTGTCAGGGGGGAAACAAAAGATTAGCGGCCCGAAGTTTTCCGACTACCAGCGGCTTCTACCGATTCAGAAAAGGGAGTGCGTGCGCCAACAAAAGATTGCCAATTAATACTTCTTTAGAGCTCACTACTGTATTCATGATGCCGAATGTTGCATCAAAATTATGATCAAAAGTAAGATTTTAGGTTGCTAAGGACAACGTATTCTCTATTAATGGACAGATTGTTTTGCGTCGACCGTGCGATACACAGACCAGACTCGTCATGAAGTCTCATTAGTGACGCACAGACAAAGAACATGGCAGTGCAATTGTATAAGAAGCAAATGTTTAAGGTGCAGATGAAAAATACTCCAAAATCCACAAATTAATTTTTCCACGATATGTGCTCCACTAAGAATATAACAATCCCAATCCCAAAGAAAGCAGGTGTTGACAGATGTGAAAATTACCGACCTGTCAGTTTAATAAGCCACGGCTGCTAAATACTAACCCGAATTCTTTACAGACGAATGGAAAAACTGGTAGAAGCCGACCTCGGGAATGATCAGTCTGGATTCCGTAGCAATGTTGGAACACGTGAGGCAATATTGACCCTACGACTTACCTTAGAAAATAGAATAAGGAAAGGCAAACCTACGTTTCTAGCATTTGAAGACTTAGAGAAAGATTTTGACAATGTTGACTGGAATACTCTCTTTCAAATTCTGAAGGTGGCAGGGGTAAAATACAGAGAGCGAAAGACTATTTACAATTTGTACAGAGACCAGATGGCAGTTATAAGAGTCGAGGGACATGAAAGGGAAGCAGTGGTTGGGAGGGGAGTGAGACAGGGTTGTAGCCTATCCCCGATGTTATTCAATCTGAATATTGAGCAAGCGGTAAAGAAAACAAAAGAAAAATTCGGAGTAGAAATTAAAATACACGGAGAAGAAATAAAAATTTGAGGTTTGCCGATGACATTTTAATTCTGTCAGAGACAGCAAAGGACTTGGAAGAGCAGTTGAACGGAATGGACAGTCTCTTTAAAGGGGGATATAAGATGAACATCAACAGAAGCAAAACGAGGATAATGGAATGTAGTCGAATTAAATCGGGTGATGCTGCGGGAATTAGATTAGGAAATGAGATGCTTAAAGTAGTAAATGAATGTTGCTATTTGGGTAGCAAAATAACTGATGATGGTCGAAGTAGAGAGGATACAAAATGTAGACTGGCAATGGCAAGGAAAGCGTTTCTGAAGAAGAGAAATTTGCTAACATCGAGTATAGATTTAAGTTTCAGGAAGTCGTTTCTGAAAATATTTGTATGAAGTGTAGCCATGTATGGAAGTGAAATGTGGACGATAGATTGTTTGGCAAAAAGAGAAAGAAGCTTTCACAATGTGGTGCTACAGAAGAATGCTGAAGATTAAATGGGGAGATCACATAACTAATGAGGAGGTATTGAATAGAATTGGAGAGAAGAGAAATTTGTGGCACAACTTGACTAGGAGAATGGATCGGTTGGTTGCCATATTCTGGAGCATCAAGGGATCACCAATTTTGTATTGGAGGGTAAAAATCGTAGAGGGAGACCAAGAGAGGAATACAAAAACAGATTCAGAAGGATGTAGGTTGCAGTAGGTACTGGGATATGAAGAAGCTTGCACTGGATAAAGTAGCATGGAGAGCTGCATCAAACCACTCTCAGGACTGAAGACCACAACAACATGTGTTCCACTATGGCTGTTACGGACATTCCATGGTAGAACTTCAAGTTCATGAGTATCAAGTACTTACAATTAAGAGATATGGATAACATATTTCTAATGAATCAGTAAGGAAAACTGTTTAGATTTTTTTTGCAGGAGGCTCTGAAAAGTCTGCTGTGTTATATCATTTATCACCACATGTGGACCACCGTCGACGAAATAACGGAGGTTCAAGTCCTCCCTCGGGCACGGGCGTGTGTTTGTCCTTAGGATAATTTAGGTTAAGTAGTGTGTAAGCTTAGGCACTGATAACCTTAGCACTTAAGACCCATAAGATTTCACACACATTTGAACATTTTGAAATAACGGTCGTATGTGGACGTTTCATTGCCTGTTACGTCATTGGCAGTCTCGTCGCAGAAGAACCCTCAAAGCCTTTACTGATTTGCTGCAGTGTGTTGGAACTCACGAATCAATCAACAGTAGCTCCTGTTGTAAATCATATTCTTCAAATATTGTGGCCTGAGGGAATTCAAGAAGAAAACTTGTTGTGTATTAGAATGCAGTAGTCTACATACTGAAGACGACAACTGCTCTGAGCGTTTCCTGTTCGTGTTTAATCCACTTCTCCAGTCTTGTCAATGAGCTGAACGTATCGCTGAAGATGTGCGCTACACAGAAGTACATAAAATAATTTCATACACCAAGAGAATTGCTGCCGAACCTAGCACTGGTGCATGAACCCGTTCTGTCGAAATTGGGTACATGGATTGAAGTTTCCGGTTTTTATAATGAACATTTTCAAGCCGTTAAATGCAGTGACTCATTTCCGAGAGGATATTAGGTTTCGGTACGCCAGATGCAAAATGATATAACTCAACCTGAAATAGAAAATGCTCTGGCGTATATCCTTAGCAACTTGACTTCCGTGCCAGCAGTATTAAAGAATTAGAATCTCCTTTGCGTAAATCATTAGAAGTTTTTCAGAAAGTGAATCGCAAGGTGACTGACATTAGAAGTGATATTAGGCAGAGGGTAATGTATGAGTTTACGCTGGACATCTCTCCGGGAATACTTTATCTCCTAGGATTCACACCTTCAATGGCCTGTGATGTGGATAGTGAGCCGTGGAGGCTCCAGTTCATTTTGTCTCTGTCTTCCCGGTGCCTTCTTTCACTAGTTTCGATCAATTTAGGATGAATACTATTACTTAAGTATATAGACAAGAGTGTATTCGTACTTCTGGGCTGACACCTCATAGTGATGATAAGGATGGACATCAGTTTCGAATAGATTGTGTGGGGCGGCGAGTAAGTTACTTCACTGGTTTAAAGTTTTGATGCTGTCTTTAATCACGTGAGCCTGGAGGGGTTCAAATGGCTCTGAGCACTATGCGACTTAACTTCTGAGGTCATCAGTCGCCTAGAACTTAGAACTAATTAAATCTAAGGACATCACACACATCCATGCCCGAGGCAGGATTCGAACCTGCGACCGTAGCGGTCACGCGGTTCCAGACTGAAGCGCCTTTAACCGCACGGCCACACCGGCCGGCGATCACGTGAGCCTGACAACTAATTTGGTGGTCAGCCAGAAAGCGAAGGGAAACATACGGACCTTAGTTTCCAGTCTGCACGGCCACATTCTGGTCCAGCCCACTGAAAGAAAAGTGTATAATTCCCATTTCTTAGCGGGATCAGGACTATTACTTCAGTAAAAGTTTAAAGTTCCAATCAAGATTTAATGTAATTAAAGTTTCTCACAAACAACACTTAAAATTGCGTTATGTTCAATTGAAAACAAGTCTTTCTAATCTAACAGCATCTTTAGCGGTTCAGAGGCGACCTCTATGGTAACTTCCTACCAGATTGTTTTTCACCCTGACTAACATCACTCAATTGAAAGTTCGCAATAAATGTTCAAAAACTAATGATCGCCATAAAAGTGGAAATAAATTCACCACTTGACACGCGGAATTGAATTTCACACGGACGGCACACTAACAGTTATTTTACCGACTTCTAAACGATCCAGGACGGTGTACAGGCCGGCCGGTGTGGCCGAGCGGTTTCAGACGCTTCAGTCTGGAACCGCACGACCGCTATGGTCGCAGGTTTGAAACCTGCCTCGGGTATGGATGTGTGTGATATCCTTAGGTTAGTTAGGTTTAAGTAGTTCTAAGTTCTAGGGGACTGATGACCTCAAATGTTAAGTCCCATAGTGCTCGGAGCCATTTTTTTTGAACGGTGAACAATTCTCGCCAGTTCACTATCCGTTTTCACTGCCAAATAAGCGCTTGTCACAGCTCGGCTCTGACGTCATCCGCAGAGCGCGACCAGACGTTTAACTGGCGTGGACCTCACAGTGTCTGAGAGCGAAGTGAACCTTCCTACTGCTTCAGGGGCTGTATTTATACGGTGCCGGTGCGGATTGCCGAGAAAACATCTGTTATCTCTGTCTAATTGCATACGGCGGCAATCTACAAACGACCGCTATCTCGGGCAAATAATCCTTAATAATGTAGTTACCAATTACTTCAGAAAGTTCTTAATTTTTGCTGATAAGCAGATAAGCAGTTTGAAAGCACGTAGAAAGTTTCAGCTCGCTAAAATGAAAACTTTGCTTATTAGAATTTATTTAGTGGAACTAACGGTAGATTGTTACCACTGAATCATACCTTTGCTAAGACTTATATCAGTTGCTATTTATGTTACAAGTCTTAAGCTTGGTGTAGCTCCATTATTTGATACATTTGATCATCTGGTTTAACCAAAATCCTCTATCATTAAAATTACAAGTACTTAATCTGCAACACTTAGGTACATTTTCGTTACAAAATTTTTATTTAATTACTCAAAAACTATAAGAGGTAGATTAACGTGGACTCTATTATTTTTGGGATATACTGAAGCATAAAACAAATTTTCAAGTTTCTAAGTCCATTATTTAGCGCCTCTGATTTTTCTGAAAAACTTGGATTCTGGCGTTAATTTTTGTTTTATGGTTTTGGAAACCAGCATCACTTATTTATAACTTCTAACTGCACCTTCTGACCAAATTCTGGCTTCCTAGCGTCATTATTTAGCACCTCTGATTTTTCTCTTAAAACGGCATTTTTCCGTAAACTATTAAGTTTACAACACCAAGACTTGGTATTTGGAACATTATTACACTAAACTATAATTTAACAAAGTTTTAAACATAAATTTTGATTTTTAATTTCATACTAAATTGTGGTGCAATCCTTGGGCGCTAAGGTGACGTGGCGCTACTAGCAGTGAACTGGGGTAGGTCCTGGCGCACTCGCTCGCCTCTGTATCTCACACATGATACAGCGCTTGATTTGCTCCAATTGGAAGTTATATGATGAATATCTACACGAAGTTTGATAAATAATCAGAATAGTGCTTCACCGCGTAAAATTTTCTGTCAGTGTATTTCCAGGCACTTAACCGTTTTGTTTAATGTTTCGCTCCTTCTCCCACCCCCCTCCCCCGTCCCCCCTCCCCCAGTCAAACAAGAAGCTGTACGGCAACAGAGTGGTTTTGCGAGCTGTCAGTCCAGTGTCTTAGTGTTCGGTGTACGGCTCTGAGCTTCGTGCTGGCATGACCCGAGACCAGGTGTGTCCAGATTCGCGACGTCCCACGCTGCGCCAGGTGGTGGACAGAGGTGTAAAAAGGGCGGCGAGGCGGCAGCGCATAGCGGTGCCCTGGACGCGGTCGGTAGCGTTAATGCCGCCTAATCTGTGTAATCGACCGTTAGTTAACAGGTCTGCGGCCTTGACGGTCGCTGCGCCGTGGCGGGGCCGGCGCGCTCCACCGCAAGTGGTTCCCCCTCGGGCCACGGAAGCTTCAACCAACTGACGCCCTTCCTACTCACGGTGCTCGTTAGAAATCGATGCGGCAGTACACAGGGCCGATATAATTTACTTTCTTACCTACCGCAAACTCCCCAAGGCGTATTCTTGTTTTATCTAGGAATAACACTTGACTGATCTCTAACCTCAAGGAAACACTCTATGAATTTCAAATCAAAAGTCTGCGTCAGGAACACAACCTACTGAGAAAACTGACCGGATCACATTGGGCAGTCAAGCTGAAACTATCCGAGCTTCTGCGATGGCATTAAGCTACTCCGCTGCGGAGTATGCCTCTCCTGTTTGGTATAAGTCAACACATGCCAAACAGACGGATACGGCCCTAAATGGCACATGTAGAATTATAGCAGGCTGCTTGAAGTCAACTCCAGTCGAATGGCTCTACCACCTTGCAGGATTTGCACCACCTCCTGTTCGAATAGCAGCAAACAGATGATGATGTTTGTTTTGTGGGGCGCTCAACTGCGCAGTCATCAGCGCCATACAAAGTCCAAATTTTTTTTACTCAGTCCATTCTCTTTTTTCACAATCCAATCTAGTCACTCTCACAAATGATGATGATGATGATGAAATGATGAGGACAACACACGCAGTCAGTCCCAGGGCAGTGAAAATCCCCTACCAGGCCGGGAATCGAACCCGGGACTCCGTGATCCACGGGCAGCAACGCTAGACCCTAGACCACAAGCTGCGGACAGCGGCAGAAAGGGAAAGAAAAAAACTGCAGCAGGAAAAAATGCATCCCATGCATGGCAAAAATTCCTACTCACAACGACTAAAATCAAGGGAAAGTTTCCTCAGAACTTTGGAGAAACTAACAACCACTGATGAAGAAGCCAGGCTACAACTGTGGAAGGCTGAGACGTCCCACTCTCCTGGTTGAAAAAGATTTCCGGAATTGTTATTCCTTTCCTCATAACGAGGAGAATCGGCCAGTCTGAAAGTCCTTGAATAGGCTGAGGTCGGGGGTGGGCATATCATCGGTTATGCTGGATTATTTACCTGTAGTCCGGGGTGATATGTTACAATACAGCATCACCGGTCTATTGCGGTCTAACTGTGTTGGTGGGGCAGTGATTGCGTCACTGCTATTCACTTTGGAGGTGTGGCGGTGGGACTTGTAGTCCCGTACCACCCTCTGACGGTGATAGCGCTGCATGAGTCAGGCAGAAAAATTTTGCCTAACATGGGCAGTTAAAGGTGTGGCGGTGGGACTGGAAAAATGGGGATACATTAATGAAAACAACACCCAATTCGACTGCAAGAAAGAACAGACTGTTCAACATATGTTTCAGTGTCGACTGCGTCCAGCCACCTTACACAGAAGATGACCTTCACCAGGCAACGAAAAATGCACTGTAAGTGGCCAACCTTCTGTCAATCACTATATAAACTGTGTTAATCTGCCAAAAATTGCATAAACTGTGTTTTATCTATGTTTCTGACACAAGAACAATAGTAATAATAATTCTCGTTTTTTTCCCTTCGAATCATCTATCTTTGGGGTACGTAAGTCAGTCACTTAGATGCTTGTGCTCTCTTTTTCTTCCAATAGTTCTTCATTGTATCTGATCTCTTCTTTCTTACCTCCTCTGATATCGGAATCGGTTTCCTGGCGTAGATATTAACTTGGAACCTCTTATTTTTGTCTCTGGTCACGGTCTTGGCTGTATTATTATTTAACTGGGCTTTAGTAATCTGGAGTTCTCTCAGATACTTTTCCACTTCTTTATACCAATTGGGTTTAGTCTCTTTTTTTGTGTAAAATAAGCCAAAGATTTGTTTAGTTAGTCTGCCGGAATTCATTCGGAGTTTGTGTCCGTGGAAATCAATCTCCTTTTCTTCATGGTTTTCGAGAGTCTCTCCGACTTTGCATAGGGGGCTTCATATCCGTAGAAAACTTGTTTATTGTTTTGGAATTTGAGACCCATGTTCGTCCTCAAAATTTTCCTCTCCTTATATTCCAAATATCGTATATTTTCAAGGCCTTGTACACTTAGGTCTTTCAGTATTCTGTCATATGCTTCTCGCAGTTTCATATCTCCCGTATCATCTTCATCTATTTCATCTTTTCTTTCTGTAATATTGTCCTCAAATTTGTTACCCTTATATAGACCCTCTAAACATTCCACATTCCTTGCAACATTCAGCTTTCCCTTCTTTCCTTAGTTCTGGTTTTCCATTTGAGCATTTGGTATTCACACTGGCTTCCCTTTTCTCTAAATGGTTTTTTTTAAATTTTCCTATTGACGGTGTCCATTTTCTCTATAGTTATATACGATGCTATAGCCTCATATTTGTTTTCTAGCCATTTCTTGCTTAGCCATTTTGCAGTTCCTGTCAGTATCATTCTTTTATATGTCTGTATTCTCTTTCGCCTCCTAGTTTGCCTGTATTTTTATATTTTCTCCTTTAATCAATTAAATTCAATACATCCTATGGTATTCAAGAATTTCTTCTAGGTTTTTTCTTTTTATTTGATCCTCTACTGCCGTCACTGTTTCATCTCTCAAAACTAGTCATTCCACCTCTACTGTTTCCTTTCCTCTGTTCCTATCAATAACTACCTAACGCTCCCTTTGAAATTATCAATAAACTCTGGTTCTTTCAACTTGTACAGGTCCCATCTCCTACCTTTTTGCAATTTCCTCTTTTTTAATCTATGGTTAGTAACCAATAATCTATGGCCAGAGTCTACAGTTTAAAATCTGGTTCCGAAATCTGTCTTACTATTATATCATCAATTTGAAACCTTCCAGCGTATCCAGATATCTTCCACGTATACAGCCTTCTTTCGCGATTCTTACGACAAGTGTTACCGATGATTCTACCAGGCGGCGTCCTCTTCCGTGTCTTCCCCCAGTCCGTATTCTACTGCAATTTTTCCTTCTCTTCCTTTTCCGACTATCGAAATCCAGTTCCCACATCATAAAGAAAATTTTAGTCTCCTTTATCTAAATAGCTTCCTTTATCTCATTATACATTCTTTGGATGTCTCCATGATCTGTGGAGCTATTTGCGAAAGAAACATGTACCGCTGTGTCTCTTTTGGCTATGATAATGTGTGCATTATGCTGTTCTTACTAGCCTACCGATTCTAATTTTTTTCCTGATTATTAGACCTACTCCTTAGGCCTCTCTCACACGTTAGAAGTGAGACTGAAGAAAGTTTATTTAGGGAGAGGGGAGAAGTACAACCTAACCCCGGGTCCCCGAGTTAGTATTTTTTTATTATACGCACTTTATATTCGAAGCCATGCACCAGATAGCCTGGAGAGATTCTTGTGAACATTTCTGGCGTTGAAAGCAAAAATGCTTCGTCGAAAACTTGCTCTGCAAATTTCTGTTGTGGAACCATGCGAGTGCCCGGCCACGCGAAAGGCTGAACAAAGAAATTGCCGCTGGTGCCCGGACCTTTTCGGAGCACTGTATCTGGCATCCTCTGTTTGCACGTCGTCAATGGGGAACAGTGGACGCATTGCCTACCTGAAATAAACAAACACTTCTGCAGAAAAAAGTCGACAAAATGAGTTGCTGCCAGTCGGGAGGTTCATACATCTCGCAAGACTGCCGAGATTGTGTGTTAATGAGTCAGCTCGAGTCCAGTGAGTTACGCCCGCTCTCTGCACACACGGGTGATTATACCCTTATGGGGGTGATGCCCTTCACGAAGACAGCGCGCGTGTAGTCGTCTCAACGTCCTCGTTTGGCAGCTTCACAGCAGTTTACGACTAACGGTCGTAACAGTCGTCGAGGAGGATACGTGCTGTTCCGCATACGGACATCAAGGATTTCCCAGAAAGGGAGAAGGTACAGAGAACAATTAAAATTTGCCATTTGTGAAAGGGAAAGTTCATTTACGAACAGCTACAATGATTAAAATGCTAATCAAGGAAATAAAAGCATTAACACGTTGTCTGAGAGTTGCCCTTCAAAGTACTTACTGACAGACTGGTAAATGCCCCACCCTTCTAAAGACCTTTAATGGGTAGTCATAAATAAATTAACAGAAAATAACGGTAATTCAATACATTAACTACCAGATATCACAAGGTAGAGAGGAATAAGCAAGCACATTTGGATGCAAAGTACAACCAACTGTCGGTTAACACCTTTCGTCATGGCAACGCAAATGAAGCAAGTACAGCATCAATAATTATATGCCTGAATGCTTAGAATTACAACTTGATGGGTCTTCCCAGTATCGGGAGTGTCGCTGTAATCTGACAAAGTGACCAGTGAGTGGGTCCTCAGATATGTCAGTGTCTCGAAAACTTCTTAAATATTAGAGCCCAATACGCTGTCCCGATCGGCGATAGTACCGTAAGGGGTGCCCTAGGGAAGTGTGACAGTACCGTTCTCGCTCTAAAATTTCCCTAACAAATTTCTACGACTTAGCACATAATATTTTGAATTGGAACACATGTACAAAAGTGCACAGTTTCCGTGATACAGCCACTTCACTGTGTCCTTTGGAGGTGGTATGAATGTAGTTGTTAGTCCTGCAGAGCGCACCAGACGCTGCTGGGAGCAACAACCGTTACACGCACAATTACTCTTGCACTAGTGGACGGGTTCTCTTCAACGTGGTGCAGTATGGCCTCTTCAAATTCGGGTATGCGGTGTCTTCTCGGAGCACCACAGTCACTCCTGCTGAAGCTGAAGGTAGCCCTTTCTCGAAGCCGCTGTATTATTGTGGCAAAAAAGGCATACGATAGAGTCGGACATTATGGGTAACTATCTTGATAAAGACGACGAGCAGCTCATCCATTACCGTAA
This sequence comes from Schistocerca americana, assembly GCF_021461395.2. NCBI lineage: Eukaryota > Metazoa > Arthropoda > Insecta > Orthoptera > Acrididae > Schistocerca > Schistocerca americana. The sequence goes on along the minus strand of NC_060119.1, from coordinate 1,102,728,208 downwards.
GTATCGCTGTACAGAAGCATCCTCTAAAGTGTATTCAATCATGTTCCCCTAACACTCATAGACACTTGAATCAGGCTCGAACAGGTCAGAGAGGTAGGACGCACGTCAGATGACCTCAGCCAATCCCACGTAGGCCCCCTCCCCCGCACCATGACTATCTTGTTGCATATCTACCTAGCAAATATGTTTTCACACGGTTATAGCACGGAAACGGTTCGTTTCCGAACAAGGGTTCCAGTCCCTTCTACAAGTCCTGGAAGTTTGTAAGGGAAATTTTAGAGCATCCTGTATACATAAGCGGTCTGCGATTGTTTGCTTATGATGCTGCAGTGTACGGCAAAGTTCAAATGGTTCAAATGGCTCTAAGTAAGAGCTATGGGACTTCACATCTGAGGTCATCAGTCCCCTAGACTTAGAACTGCTTAAACCTAACTAACATAAGGACATCACACACATCCATGCCCGAGGCAGGATTCGAACCTGCGACCGTAGCAACAGCGCGATTCCGGACTGAAGCGCCTAGCCGGCCGGAGTGGCCGTGCGGTTCTAGGCGCTACAGTCTGGAACCGAGCGACCGCTACGGTCGCAGGTTCGAATCCTGCCTCGGGTATGGATGTGTGTGATGTCCTTAGGTTAGTTATATTTAATTAGTTCTAAGTTCTAGGCGACTGATGACCTCAGAAGTTAAGTCGCATAGTGCTCAGAGCCATTTGAACCATTTTTTGAAGCGCCTAGAACCTCTCGGCCACAGCGGCCGGCCGGTAAAGTTCTGTCGACCAGTAGTGTAGGAGATTATAGGCTCATACAGACATAATTTCTGTTTGACGTGATAAATAGTAGCATGTTTTACATGTGAAAAAGTCTAAATGAATGCAGATGAGAAAAAAAAACAATACTGTAATGTTCGAATGTAGTATTAGCGGTTTGTTCCTTGGCACAGTCACATTGATTAAATATCTAGACGTGACGCTACAAGGCGATGTAAAATGGAACGAGCTCGTAAGGTCTACAGTAGGGAAGGCGAATGATCGAATTCTGTTTGTTGGGACAGTCTTATGAAAGTGTAGCTCATCTATGAGACAACGTATGGAACACTAGTATCACTCATTCTTGAGTGCTTCCCGAGTATTTGGGATCCCCAACAGGTCGGATTAACGGAAGACATCGAAGGAATTCAGACGTGCGCTGCTAGATTTGTTATTGATAGGTTGAAACACGTATGTAACGTAGCAGCGATGGTGAGGCACGTTAAAATCTTTGACCAGAGAGCCTATTATCGTGGTTAGTCTGCGCTTGACCGCGCGAGTGTTGCGAGCAGTACGCTAGTTGTCGTCGTGGAGTACGCGAGTAGCAGTAGCTCAGTTCAGTTGCGTCCAGCAGTTCGCTAGTAGTCGTCATGCAGAGCAGTCGGTCAGTAGTAGCAGCCCAGTGCGGTTGTGTGATGTAGTCTGTCGGCAATACTGGTCAAGATGCTGAATGAGGTATATTGTTAATTAAGGTAATCATCAGATAATGTAAAGTTTATTTATTGTAATTAATCTCCAACAAGTGCCCCAATAATAATTTTGATTTCAAAGCAATTTTTACAAAAAAAAAAAAAAAAATTTATTTAATTCAACTAACGATTTCGTTCCACTTCCCTTAACGAAAAGTTTCAGTTAAAATTTCAAAAAAAAAATATTATTTGCAATGCAGTTCCTCCAAGCCGTGCGCAACAATAAAAGCAGAAATTTGACAAGCAGTTTCAATGAGGTAAGAATTTAATTCTGATTTTTGCACAGGGCCAAAGACCGATATTTCGGTTTAATTGAATTTTCATTATCACTGAGATTTTCTTATCACTGAATGGACTTTCATTTTTTTGTGAGGAACTTATATTTGAGTCAGATTGTGATTCTCACTTTTATTGTCATTAAATTTAATTGCTAGGGAGGTTACGTTTGGCTCCATTTCTACTAAATATTGTCTTTAAAATTTCGGTAGAGAGGTTACACTTAGCGCAAAGTCCATTAGCATTCATAATTAAATATTGTCATTTTTATTTAAAATTTTTGTGGGGAGGTTACACTTGGCGACACCCAGTCCAGGATCGTATTTCGTTGAGAGTCTTTTGAACAACAGTCAGATATCTGCTTTTATTTGCTTAGATATAATTAGGATTTGGCGCAACGCTTTTATTAACTTGTGACTTTCTTTCTACAGGTCAACGGCAATTCGTTGCTCTGTTGTATTTGTGTGTTGCTTTTGCTTTGTGCTTATTTATTTTGTGAAAAATTGTGACTATTGTAAAAATGCCGCGAAAGACTGTGAATAGTGTATTGCGAGGTATTCTGAATGAAATTACCAACTTAAACAGCGTGACCGATAGTAATTGTGACACGCAGTGTAATGATGACAATCCTGCGCTCACTGACAATCAATGCATTCCAACCACTAGTGATGACTTTTACCTTAATGATGAACAAACGAACTCAATTGTCTCGTCTGTTAATTTGACGACAATTGATGACACGGAACGCTCTATTGTAATGAGCGCTGCCCAGCTTAACATACCCGATTTGGAAAATTCAAGTAACGTACAGACTAATTTGTCTAATGAAAATGAACAGGATACACAAAGTACGACGGATTTATTTAATTCCGAAATAGTGACTGACAGTGTACGTTCGACTGACAAATCTTTTTGCAAATTACGGAATGACCAAATGGTCACACAGAACGTGACAATTGCATGTACTCCATCACAGAGCACTGAGAATGCAACTGCTACTTTTGATTTGAATCAATTTATGGCAATAATGCTACAGTTTAAGAACGACCTTACTGTAAATTCCAAACAACAGAGTGAAGATCTCAAACAACAACTTAGTGCAGATATCAAACGACAGAGTGAGAAAACAGACAACAATTTCAGACAACAGAGTGAAGATTTCAGAAAACTTAGTGAACAGAACAAACAGTTAAATGAAAAATTAGACGACAATTCCAGACAGCTTAGTGAACAAATTAGAGCCGTTGCCGCGCAGTGCCATGACACTAAGGAACAGTTGCGCGTGGAAATTGAGGCTTGTTCAAAAAAAAGCAGCGAAGAAATTAGGTCTGTTGCTCAGGAATTAAGGGAAATGCAAACAGCCGCAACAGAAACACTCAGAGACGAAATTAGCGGAGTCGCTAAACAATGCTCTGAAAAAGCTACACAATTACGGGACGAGTTTAAAGCAATGACGGTAGAACTTTCGCGCACAATGGACGCAAAGATAGACGCGAAATTCGAACAACAGAACTCTCAAATTAACGAACGTCTTAATCACCATATACAAAACAGTGATACGCGTTTCCGCAAATTTATTCAGGATCAAAACAAAGTGAAACGACAAGTAATGGAAACAATCACTGCACAAAGACAAGAAGACAAACGTAAAATGTTCGCGAAAGCGAAGACATATGTAGACAATAATATTACTACAGTGTCCGACAAAATTAATACCATAGAACAGTTGAACGCGGAATTACGGGATGAAATTTCTGATCTTAAATCAAAAACAGATACACACACAGTAAATATTCAAACAGTGACAGACAGATTCGAACAATTGGAACTAACACAGGATTCCGATGTCGTCAAAGCTGATGTTAAAAAACTGAGCGAAACTACACGTAAGTTGCAAAAACAGATTAATGCGTCTGATTCTAAAACCGATGATCAGGTTAAAATACTGACTGAAAAATGTGATGAATTAGCCAGTCGTATTGATGCTATTGAAAGTAATAATGATAATAAATCAGACGATACTGCACCGATTTCATTTAACCAAACACCTGAATTTCAAAATTTACAGCAGACAGTTAATGAGATCGATTCATCTAACAACACGTTACGTAGGAAGTTATCGAGTTTACAACAAGAAGTAACAGAAATGAAAAGTATTTCAGTTAATAACACATCACAGCAGACGCCACCTTGCGAACATCTGTCAGACTCGCGCATAGCGTATAATGTGAGCAATTTACAGAGACTACGCGAATTAAAATCCGAAAAGCTACGCGACTTAAAATCTGAAAAGCTACGCAACTTGAAATCCGAAATGACACAGACGAACAGATTCACACACAAACCCGAACGTGTTTTCAAATTCAATGACGAGAACGTAGATTACGAGCAATTTTTATCCGCCAGAAAATGTAAAGAATTTAATAATGACAGCGTACAGGTACACGCTTTGCACTGTATACGACAATTTATCTTTGTACATTCACCGCTATTACCGGTAATGCAGAAGCTAGCTTTGAACCAGATGCGACAATTTATTTTTGTATTTACAACAGCATTGCATATAATGCAGAAATTGGAATTAATATGGATACAACAACTTGCTTTTGGAATTTTACCGCCATTTCCTGCAACGCAAAAGCTAAAATTGATTTGCAGTGCGTAATTGACCTCAGGGGATTCATTACGCTTTAATGAATATGTGCCGTAGCGAGCATAGGGCCCCGAGCTGTAGTAGTGCTGTTTCATCTTTAGTTTTCTGCACTGCTGCCTTTTCTTCTACTATCCTTTATATCTATCAAAACAGCTCTTTAAATATTGCTCTATCTAGGATTAAGAATATGTAATGAAAACCGGATATGACAAATCTTTACCGAATGTGACAATTTTCAGTAGGCACTCCCGTAATGACAACTACCGCCGTAATTTTAATAACAGATAAAATCGTAATCATCAGTATGTGTAAAATTATTAGTAACAGGAACCACATTTTGGTAACAATAGACCTTTTCACCACAATAGCATGAAAGTCAGCCGCTTAGCATACCTAACCAACAATGCAGTCTACAAGGTCAACCAAACTTTAATGTTCCGCCGCGTGCACGTATAGTCCCAGCTCCAACAAATAGTAACGCATGGCAGCAAAGAAATAACTACGTACAGATAACACACTATTTCAACTCGTATCGCAATGCGCCGTATAGAAATTACTATCATGACAGACGTAAAAAAAAAAAAAAAAAAAAAAAACGATGAGCACAATTATCAGCGTACATATAATAACAGTCGGTCTCACCAACAGCAAAATCATACGCAAGAACATATTCTCATGAATGAACCCGACAGTAGGTATCATCCAGAGCGTAATACGTCTGGAAGAAGTAATAGAACTGTTCAAATAGTAGAAATGCCACAGCATCCTCCTGATAATAATAACACGTCAGATAGAATCTGACTAGATACTGTACAGGACGCATCTACCAATAACACAAGCACTACCTTTGACACGCAAAATGTTGTTCACGAAAACGTAATAACTTTTGACGATATCAGAGACACTCTTTTGCAGGAAAGACCATTTGTTCAGAAAACTATTTCACATCCTGTGATCGAAATTAAAGTAGGTTCATCGAAATTTTCAGCAGTAATTGATTCCGGTTCACCGATATCAGTAATAAATGAAGAAACTTTTAACGAGTGCAACAAAGAGAATACGTATCCGGCATTACCATTAGGCAAAACAAAAGTGAAAGGAGCAGTATCGAGTAAAGGAGTAGACGTCAAATTACAGACGCATTTATCATTTTGTATTGGAGGTCATACTTTTCACTCAAATTTTTGGATTGTTCCTTTATTGACGACAGACGTAATTTTAGGTACGAATTTTCTGGTACAACACGACGCAGTTATTGATTTTCAGAATTCTTATTTAATGGTGAAGGATGAAAATATACAATTTGCTATAGAATTTCAGCGCTCTTTATCTGCGGAAGAACAAACAATTAACCGCACAGAGGTCATTTCCGCAACACGTAACATAGACTGTAATCCCACATTGTTCACGGATACGTACGTACACAACTATAATACTCCAGACGAAGCTGACTACGACGTAATGCAATTGATTTTTGATAAGGTTAAAGAGAGCAGTGCAACTACAGACGACGCACGAACACAATTACACAAAATTCTTTTACAGCAAGCTCCAGTTTTTGACAACATTCCTGGTACTATGTCCGGATTTATGTATGAATTTCAAGTCAAACAGCACGATACATTTAAAGCTAAGCATTATCCTATTCCGTATATTCATAGAGAACAAGTTAAAAAAGAATTGCAGGATATGCTCGACCAAGGAATTATAGAACCAGCAGTTAGTCCGTACATAAACCCGCTACATATTGTTAAGAAAAAAGATGGCTCACTTCGCCTTGTACTTGATTCACGTCACATTAATGACATTATTATTAATGAAACTGATCGACCACAGACATTAGAGGGACTTCTACAGAAATTTCATGGTACTGCTATTTATTCTACACTCGATTTGAAATCGGGATTTTGGCAAATTCAACTTCATCCGAATTGCAGAAAATATACAGCTTTTCTCTGTTTTGGCGACTGTTATCAATTTCGCAAATTACCGTTCGGCTTAACTATTTCTTCTGCAGCTTTTATTCGCGGTTTGAACACTATACTTCCGACAGAACTTAAAGACAGAATTACGACGTACGTAGACGATATTCTTATTGCAGAAGCTAACTGGTCGGAACACAATATGATTCTTGAACAACTGTTACAAACTTTTCCTGCGCAAGGACTTACAGTTAATCTTAGTAAATCGCACTTTGGCAAAACTTCTATAAAATTTCTTGGACACGTAATTTCAGCAGAAGGCATTGCACCTGATCCGGAAAAACTTCAAGCTCTACGTGACATTACTGTTCCTACGACAAAGAAGCAATTACGCAGTTTTTTGGGCTTAATTAACTTTTTTCGTAAATTTATTCATCACTCTGCTTTAGACACACCCAGATTATGTCAATTAACAGGTAAAAACACTATTTGGTCTTGGGATAAGCAAGCACACTCTGAATTCATGAACCTGAAGCATACTCTGTTGAATGCTCCACTGTTATCGCACCCAGATCTTACTAGAAATTTTTCCATTGCCACCGACAGTTCTAACACGGCTTTAGGCGTACATATTTTCCAGGAAATAGAAGAAGATGGCTCTACAGTAATTAAAAACATCGCATTTGCAACCCGCATTCTGTCACCTGCTGAACGAAATTATTCCGTCACAGAACTTGAAACATTATGTGTTGTATGGGCTTTCACGAGATTTAGGCACTTTCTTTATGGCAGACATACTACCGTTTACACAGACCATAGAGCTATACAATTTTTGCTTTCAGCTAAATTTACTCACGACAGGTTAAGTAGATGGAAACTACACTCCTGGAAATGGAAAAAAAGAACACATTGACACCGGTGTGTCAGACCCACCATACTTGCTCCGGACACTGCGAGAGGGCTGTACAAGCAATGATCACACGCACGGCACAGCGGACACACCAGGAACCGCGGTGTTGGCCGTCGAATGGCGCTAGCTGCGCAGCATTTGTGCACCGCCGCCGTCAGTGTCAGCCAGTTTGCCGTGGCATACGGAACTCCATCGCAGTCTTTAACACTGGTAGCATGCCGCGACAGCGTGGACGTGAACCGTATGTGCAGCTGACGGACTTTTAGCGAGGGCGTATAGTGGGCATGCGGGAGGCCGGGTGGACATACCGCCGAATTGCTCAACACGTGGGGCGTGAGGTCTCCACAGTACATCGATGTTGTCGCCAGTGGTCGGCGGAAGGTGCACGTGCCCGTCGACTTGGGACCGGACCGCAGCGACGCACGGATGCACGCCAAGACCGTAGGATCCTACGCAGTGCCGTAGGGGACCGCACCGCCACTTCCCAGCAGATTAGGGACACTGTTGCTCCTGGGGTATCGGCGAGGACCATTCGCAACCGTCTCCATGAAGCTGGGCTACGGTCCCGCACACCGTTAGACCGTCTTCCGCTCACGCCCCAACATCGTGCAGCCCGCCTCCAGTGGTGTCGCGACAGGCGTGAATGGAGGGACGAATGGAGACGTGTCGTCTTCAGCGATGAGAGTCGCTTCTGCCTTGGTGCCAATGATGGTCGTATGCGTCTTTGGCGCCGTGCAGGTGAGCGCCACAATCAGGACTGCATACGACCGAGGCACACAGGGCCAACACCCGGCATCATGGTGTGGGGAGCGATCTCCTACACTGGCCGTACACCACTGGTGATCGTCGAGGGGACACTGAATAGTGCACGGTACATCCAAACCGTCATCGAACCCATCGTTCTACCATTCCTACACCGGCAAGGGAACTTGCTGTTCCAACAGGACAATGCACGTCCGCATGTATCCCGTGCCACCCAACGTGCTCTAGAAGGTGTAAGTCAACTACCCTGGCCAGCAAGATCTCCGGATCTGTCCCCCATTGAGCATGTTTGGGACTGGATGAAGTGTCGTCTCACGCGGTCTGCACGTCCAGCACGAACGCTGGTCCAACTGAGGGGCCAGGTGGAAATGGCATGGCAAGCCGTTCCACAGGACTACATCCAGCATCTCTACGATCGTCTCCATGGGAGAATAGCAGCCTGCATTGCTGCGAAAGGTGGATATACACTGTACTAGTGCCGACATTGTGCATGCTCTGTTGCCTGTGTCTATGTGCCTGTGGTTCTGTCAGTGTGATCATGTGATGTATCTGACCCAAGGAATGTGTCAATAAAGTTTCCCCTTCCTGGGACAAGGAATTCACGGTGTTCTTATTTCAATTTCCAGGAGTGTATATTTACAAGAATTTAATTTTACAATAGTTCACATTCCCGGCACACAAAATGTTATAGCAGACGCACTATCGCGTTCTCTCGGCAACAATCAGCAAGACGTAGCAACCAACTTCTGCAAAACAAATTTCAGTGTCATGTACATTCAGCAAGTTGCATTTGAAAATTTTATTTCATCGTATTACAGGACATAGCACAAGAACAAAACAAAGACAACGTGTGGACAGAAATTAAACACCTTTGGGAAGATAAGAATAATGTTACGATTAGAAACCATTACACTGTACGCAATGACATTCTGTTTCGCCGCTCTCATCCTGACAGCAACAATTGGTTATTATGCATTCCTGACGAACTGGTTAACAAATTAATCTGGTACACTCATTTAAGTTACGCACATTACGGAGCACGAAAATGTTTTGTTATACTGAGACAGAACTGTTATTTTACCAACATGGAGAAACGTATACGACGAGTTTTAGCGTCTTGTAAAATTTGCCAGAAAGCTAAATCAGACACCACTTCACATATTCCTCCTTTATATCCCATTGTACCTGTTAAATTAAGACACATGGCCGCAGTAGATATTTTTGGTCCGATTCCGAGAACTAACAGAGGTTTTTGCTACATCTTTGTCGCTGTTGAGCTCACTTCAAAATTTGTTACTTTCACTCTGCTACGCAAAGCTACTGCTAAAACCGTTTCGAAAGCATTTGTAAAACATTTTCTATTTCATGTAGGGCATGTGATGAGAGTAATTTCTGACAATGGATCTCAATTTCGTAGTGGCATATGGACACGCATGTTACGAGCCAGAAACATTTCTCCGATCTATATATCCAAGTACCATGCTTCTTCGAACCCCTGTGAAAGATTAATGAAAGAAATTGGTAAGCTGTGCCGAATATACTGCCACAAAAGACATATTGATTGGGATACACACATACTCTCATTCCAAGATGTAATTAATTCCATTCCAAATGAATCCACTATGCTATCTCCGTCTGTTATACTGAAAAACGTTGAACCACCAAACAAAATTAAAGAATTAGTAAACTTCCCTAAATGTCGTCGACTGAGACACCACGAAATAATTGACATTGCGCTGAACAACATCAAACGTGCCGCAGAGCGCCGGAGAAGACAGCAAAAACAGGTTTGTACACGCTGCGACTTTCACGTTGGACAGAAGATATTACTACGTACACACTATTTATCCAGCAGAATAAAAGGTAAGTGCAGTAAATTTGAACTTCTATACGCAGGTCCATATCGGATTCGCAGCATCCCTCACCCCAATGTTGTACACGTCGAAACTTTGAGAACCAGAAAATCGAAAGGCAACCACCATATCTCAAACATTAAACCCTTTATTGAATGAAGACACTGTATGATTCAACACACAATGATGCCATTTACTAATGCAATTATATTCACATGACTAATTACTGATGATTATCGTATTTTTTATTGGCAAGTGCCCGGTAAGGTAAGGTTAGCAGGTCGCTCTTCTTGTCGTTACACATCAGACCGTGCACATTTTTCCAGACGAACTTACGTATTTTATGAATAATTATGCAATTCTATGTAATGACGTAGTGATTTTATCAAATTCTCTCTCCATTAAAGTCTTTAATTCTCGCCTCTATTAACTACACTACATACAAGCTGAACACAACGAACGTCACATCTTTTCTTTTTATGTACGATTGTTTTCATGTTTTGTTTATATGCATTGTGAAATAGTTAAGATATAACACACCAGTTGACTTTGACATAATTGTTGCCCTGTGATATCTCAACATCGTGACTGTTTTACATTTTTTTGCTGCTGCATTGTATTATTCTGTGTACATTTTTGCATCTGAACACTGTCAATGTCTTTGACATATTACGTTTTCTGTCATGTTATGCTGTATGGTTAATTGTGTCACCATTAACCAGTCATTATTTAGTGGGTATATGATTTAAATGCAAGACATTAATCTTTGTTCATCAATTTCAGAAAGAAATGGTGCGTGTAAGAAATAAATTCAACAAAAATGGGAATTTCACCTACGGAATAAACGAAAGAAGATGCAATAACTTTATGGGGAAGAGTAAATGGATCAGGATTAACAAGCATTAACAAGAATATACTATACTCATCGTAGAATAGCAGTCTTAACTAATTTTTCTTTCAGAATACAAGGTGATTGATGCAGGCTGTCAGACAGAACTACACATCTTAGTTTTAGTGATGAAATATGCTAGAGATAAGGAATAGTTGTATAATGAGTAATGAAGTGATTTTTTGCAGATGATAATGAATGCTGATGAATAATGATGAAGGATATGGTATTATGAATAATGAAGTTTTTCTTTACAGGTGATGATAATAATGAAGTTATGATAATATGGATAATGAAGTGATTGATAAGGAAGTTTTTTTCTTTACAGATGAGGATAATGTTGAAGTGATGTATTTATGCTACGTAGTTATTTAAGTATTTGTTGCAGTTTGTTTTGACAGCAGGTGTTATATTGCATAGTAGGATGACGGAAAGTTTTGGAAAGGACAGCTATGGAACACATTTTTATACACATTTCACTACCTGTTAATTCGAAGTCCACTACTTTTCAGCGTAGTGTGCGTTTCTTCTTTCAGGTCAATAATCCATTTTGTATTTTTTCAGGAGAAGTTTTTCATGATACTTACTAAACCTGTTACTTATTATACCTGTTCTAGTACTTGCATTTTTATTTTTTACCCATTTGTGTTTATCATTTATAAATGTGATCACATATACTGCCTTGTTACATAACCTTGCTACAGCTGACTCATGACGAATGACGTTACCTATCCTCATTTGCAGCAATAGGTCAAAAGCAAATAGTGTTATGCCTCAGCAATTAATTATCGATCCCAACGCAATGCATTGCTAAAAGAGGTATTACCAGTCCCACATAATGTCACTAGTTTATGATAATTCTGAATAATACTGATCAACTCTGAATAGTATGTCACTTCAGTAATGACTTCTTAATGACATGAAAAAAATATATATAAAATAATGCTTTGTAACTGGCCAAGGACTGCCACTGTTTATTGTAATACGATTACCCATGATGCCAGCTAATGATTAATACTATATTGGAATGACAAATGATTAATTAACTATGCCATGCTTGGTAACTGGAAAAGAATGTGATTGTTTAATAATGCTTTGTAATTAGAAGAAGGCTAATGATTCTTAATTATGCTTTGTAACTGGAAAAGAATGTGATTCTTACTATACTGAAATGACAAATGATGCTATGCTTTGTAATTAGAAGAAGGCTAATGATTCTTACTGTATTGGAATGATTAATTAATTATGCTATTCTTAATTATGCTTTGTAACTGGAAAAGAATATGATTCTTACTATATTGAAATGACAAATGATGCTATGCTTTGTAATTAGAAGAAGGCTAATGATTCTTAATTATGCTTTGTAACTGGAAAAGAATGCGACTGTTTAATAATACTTTGTAATTAGGAAAAAGCTAATGATTCTTACTATATTGAAATGACAAATGATTAATTAACTATGCCATACTTTGTAACTGAAAATGAATGTGATTGTTTAATAATGCTTTGTAATTAGGAGAAGGCTAATGATTATTACTATTGGAATGACAAATGATTAATTAATTATGCTATGCTTTATAATTGGGAAAGAATGTGATTGTTTAATAATGCTTTGTAATTAGAAGAAGGCTAATGATTCTTAATTATGCTTTGTAACTGGAAAAGAATATGATTCTTACTATATTGAAATGACAAATGATGCTATGCTTTGTAATTAGAAGAAGGCTAATGATTCTTAATTATGCTTTGTAACTGGAAAAGAATGCGACTGTTTAATAATGCTTTGTAATTAGGAGAAGGCTAATGATTCTTACTATATTGGAATGACAAATAATTAATTAACTATGCCATACTTTGTAACTGGAAAAGAATGCGATTGTTTCATAATGCTTTGTAATTAGGAAAAGGCTAATGATCAATACTATATTGAAATGACAAATGATTGATTAACTATGCTATACTTTGTAACTGGAAAGAATGCGATTATTTAATAATGCTTTGTAACTAGGAAAAGAAGGCTACTGATTCTATGTAAAACAATTAATGAACATTTTTCTGTAATACTACATACTTGGTACAGAAATGTTCAATAACTGCGCTATGAATGCCGCAAACTACTAATGAAGACTGTAATTGTCAATATTATGTGACTTAATGTCCTTCACCTCATGAGCTAACTACCCTGAATTACTACTAATGAAGACTGTAATTGTCAATATTATGTGACTTAATGTCCTTTACCTCATGAGCTAACTACCCTGAATTACTGCAATGTCCATTTGTCCTGTTTATCCTAGTGATCATGGAGCACTATATTTGGTTTTGCACTAATTCTACGTTGGTGTGCCTTGTAAGAGCGTGGTGTTGACACGACATGCTGTCCACCACCGTGAGCGATGAAGACGTTATTATGGTCCCACTGTTTGGTGTACCTAATGTACTGCCAAAATGAAAACATGGAATATTACTACGACAGTTCAGTGTCTTGGCTACGCTGATAAATTCTGATGGGAAAAGAACTTCAAGTTGTGTCACTTGGTGTTGTACTTCTGTGGAAAGATATGGACTTTCAGAACAGCTGTGTGCAATCTAAAGTGCTACAACCATGATGCAATCCTTCCCTTTCCTATCCTAATTCTTGTCACATAGTGAAAATCATTTTTTTTGCTAACACCATTTATGTTCATGGGTTATACATTTTAGATTTGCTGAACTCCAGTGCGAGTACACTTATGTCACTTGTCAACATGATTTTTTTGCCAGTCTGTTTATTTGTTCTGAATATGCTAAAGAATTTTTTCAGTGCGTGTGCACTCTGTTATCTGTCAAATAATTTGTATATACAGTTTTCTGATTTGCTACTATGTTTCACATTTTGTCTTTGTCTGGTATATTTTGTACTCGGTGCGTGTGCACCACATTTAATTTATGTACTAAATTTGAATATTCTGTAAATTGTAAAAATTTCTTGCGATGGCAAGTCCAAATGACTCACCATCGCTGCCAAATTTTTGCCCCCCCAGTGGAGAGTTATGAAACACGTATGTAACGTAGCAGCGATGGTGAGGCACGTTAAAATCTTTGACCAGAGAGCCTATTATCGTGGTTAGTCTGCGCTTGACCGCGCGAGTGTTGCGAGCAGTACGCTAGTTGTCGTCGTGGAGTACGCGAGTAGCAGTAGCTTAGTTCAGTTGCTTCCAGCAGTTCGCTAGTAGTCGTCATGCAGAGCAGTCGGTCAGTAGTAGCAGCCCAGTGCGGTTGTGTGATGTAGTCTGTCGGCAATACTGGTCAAGATGCTGAATGAGGTATATTGTTAATTAAGGTAATCATCAGATAATGTAAAGTTTATTTATTGTAATTAATCTCCAACAAGTGCCCCAATAATAATTTTGATTTCAAAGCAATTTTTACAAAAAAAAAAAAAATTATTTAATTCAACTAACGATTTCGTTCCACTTCCCTTAAAGAAAAGTTTCAGTTAAAATTAAAAAAAAAAAAAAAATTATTTGCAATGCAGTTCCTCCAAGCCGTGCGCAACAATAAAAGCAGGAATTTGACAAGCAGTTTCAATGAGGTAAGAATTTAATTCTGATTTTTGCACAGGGCCAAAGACCGATATTTCGGTTTAATTGAATTTTCATTATCACTGAGATTTTCTTATCACTGAATGGACTTTCATTTTTTTGTGAGGAACTTATATTTGAATCAGATTGTGATTCTCACTTTTATTGTCATTAAATTTAATTGCTAGGGAGGTTACGTTTGGCTCCATTTCTATTAAATATTGTCTTTAAAATTTCGGTAGAGAGGTTACACTTAGCGCAATGTCCATTATCATTCATAATTAAATATTGTCATATTTAAATTTTTTGTGGGGAGGTTACAAGGTATGATCAACACACGAGCATAGCGAAAATGCTCCGTGAACACAAATAGGGGTTGGATTGAGACACTCGTCCAGCGATCCTGCCTTAGATTTTCTGGGATTTCCCTCAATCACTTCAGGCAAATTACGCTGTGGTTCCTTTAAAAGGGCACGGCTGACTTCCTTCCCCATCTTTCTCTACTCCGATGCGACCGATGACGTCGCTGTTTGGTCCCCTTCCCCAAATCAGCCACCAAATCGGAATCCCTGGATGGGTGACAACGAACGTTCTTTTCGCAAAACACAACTGAAAAAATTTAGAGATCTGACGCTCACTGCAGAATGAATCTACTACCACCAACGTACATCTCACTTGTGGACCGCAGGGACAAGATAAGAGAAACCTGGGATCGTATAGTGGCAAATAAACAGTAGCTTTTCCGGCGCTCCCTTTACTAGTATTGCAGGAAAGGGAATAACTAATAACGGTCCAAGGTACACTCGCCTTGCATCTTATGGTGAACTGCTAAGTGCACAGGTATGTAAATCTACACTACTGGCCAATAAAATTGCTACACCACGAAGATGAAGTGCTATAGACGCGAAATTTAACCGGCAGGAAGAAGATGCTGTGATATGCAAATGATTAGTTTTTCAGAGCACTCACACAAGGTTGGCGCCGGAGGCGACACCCACAGCGTGCTGGCATGAGGAAAGTTTCCAACCGATTTCTCATACACAAACAGCAGTTGACCGGTGTTGCCTAGTGAAACGTTGTTGTGATGCCTCGTGTAAGAAGGAGAATTGCGTACCATCTCGTTTCCGACTTTGATAAAGGTCGGATTGTAGCCTATCGCGATTGCGGTTTATTGTATCGTGACATTACTGCTCGCGTTGGTCGAGATCCAATGAGAGTTAGCAGAATATGGAATCGGTGGGTTCAGAAGGGTAATATGGAACACCGTGCTGGATCCCAACGGCCTCGTGTCACTAGCAGTCGAGATGACAGGCATCTTATCCGCATGGCTGTAACGGATCGTGCAGCCACGTCTCGATCCCTGAGTCAACAGACGGGGACGTATGCAAGACAACAACCATCTGCACGAACAGTTCGAAGACGTTTGCAGCAGCATGGACACCATGGCTGCGGTTACCCTTGACGCTGCATCACAGACAGGAGCGCCTGCGAAGGTGTACTCAACGACGAACCTGGGTTCACGAATGGCAAAACGTCATTTTTTCGGATGAATCTAGGTTCTGTTTACAGCATCATGATGGTCGCATCCGTGTTTGGCGACATCGCAGTGAGCGCACATTGGAAGCGCGTATTCGTCATCGTCATACTGGCGTATCACCCGGCGTGATGGTATGGGGTGCTATTGGTTACACGCCTCAGTCACCTCTTGTTCGCATTCACGGCACTTTGAACAGTGGGCATCACATTTCAGATGTGTTACGACCCGTGGCCCTACCCTTCATTCGATCCCCGCGAAACCCTACATTTCAGCAGAATAATGCGTGACCGCATGTTGCAGGACCTTTACGGGCCTTTCTGGATACAGAAAATGTTCGACTGCTGCCCTGGCCAGCACCTTCTCCAGATCTCTCACCAACTGAAAACGTCTGGTCAATGGTGGCCGAGCAACTGGCTCGTCACAATACGCCAGTCACTAATCTTGATGAACTGTGGTATCGTGTTGAAGCTGCATGGGCAGCTGTACCTGTACACGCCATCCAAGCTCTATTTGACTCAATGCCCAGGCGTATTAAGGCCGTTATTACGGCCAGAGGTGGTTGTTATGGGTACTGATTTCTCAGGATCTGTCCACCCAAATTGCGTGAAAATGTAATCTTATGTCGGTTCTAGTATAATATATTTGTCCAATGAATACACGTTTATCATCTACATTTCTTCTTGGTGTAGCAATTTTAAAGGCCAGTAGTGTGCATCCTGCAAGCCACCGGATGGTGCGTGGCCGATGGTACCCTGTACCACCGGTAGTCATTCGCTTTCTTGTTTAGCTTGGAAACGGAGCGAGGGAAAAACAACTGTTTATATGGCTTTCTATCTTATCTTTATGGTCTCTGCGCGAAATGTACGCTGCCTACAGAAGAATTGCTCTGCATTCAGCCTCAAATGCCGGTTTTTTTAAATTTTCTCGAAAGGGTTTACCCGAAATGACATCGCCCTCCCAAAAGGCGACTCGTATTTGTTTACGTGTTATTCGAACCTACCGGTAACAAATGTGGATTACTTCGATGTCTTCCTTTAATACGACCTAATTCGTATCCCAAATTCACAAACAGTTCTCGACAATGGGTCGCACTAGCGTCCTGTATGCGGCCTCCTTTACAGACGAACCACACTTTCCTAAAAGAACGTTTGAAAGGAAACGCACACTACACGGCACAGGGAAAATTGTTTCAAAAGCAATGCTTTGCATAGAATAACAATGTAAGTGCGTTGTTCTCGACCTCAGCTCATAAAATGTCTTTCAGTTGGTGCAGAGGATGTAATCGATTGATAAACCCTATCACACCTTACATCATCGGCTGCAACGTTACCTGTCCTTCTCCCAATACTTTGAATTCTCCTTGAGATGTGACAATTTTGGCAGTTATGCTATGGACGCGTGACCACCTCGTAACGACTGTGCTATGTTATGACTCAGTGGTTAGATCACGCACAATGTCCAGTATGATCAAAAAAACCTGCCTGACAACGAACGGAGTGGCAGATCATCTCTCTGTGAAGAAAAGGGGAGCACAAGGGAAACAGAGGTCCTGGAGCACGAAGATCGATCACAATCGAGGCGACAGTGGAAAAATTGAAGATCAGTTGTGGAAAAGTTTCCATTATCTTGGGGAACCAGACAGGCATTACGTATTCTTCTGTAGCACCATATTTCGAAAACTTCTATTCTCTTCTTGTCCAAACTATTTATCGTCCATGTTTCACTTCCATACATGGCTACACTCCATACAAATACTTTCAGAAACGACTTCCTGACACTTAAATCTATACTCGATGTTAACAAATTTCTCTTCTTCAGAAATGCTTTCCTTGCCATTGCCAGTCTACATTTCATATCCTCTCTACTTCGACCATCATCAGTTATTTTTCTCCCCAAATAGCAAAACTCCTTCACTACTTTAAGTGTCTCATTTCCTAACCTAATTCCTTCAGCATCACCTGATTTGATTCGACTACATCCCATTATCCTCGTTTTTCTTTTGTTGATGTTCATCTTATATCCTCCTTTCAAGACACTGTCCATTCCGTTCAACTGCTCTTCTAGGTCCTTTGCTGTCTCTGACAGAAGTTCAGTGTCATTGGCAAACCTCCAAGTTTTTACTTTTTCTCCATGGATTTTAATTCCTACTCCAAATTTTTCTTTTTTTCCCTTTACTGCTTGCTCAGTACATAGATTGAATCTCATCGGGGATGGGCTACAATCCTGTCTCTCTCCCTTCCCAATAACTGCTTCCCTTTAATGCCAGTCTACCCTTATGACGCCGTCTGGTTTCTGTGCAAATTATAAATAGACTTTCACTCCCTGTATTTGACCTTTGCCACTCTAAGAATTTGAAAGAGAGTATTCCAGTCAGCATTGTCAAAAGCTTCCTCCAAGTTTACGAATGCTAGAAACGTAGATTTGCGTTTCCTTATTTATCTTCTAAGATAAGTCATGAGGTCGGTATTGTCTCACTTGTTCCAACATTTCTACGAAATCCAAACTGATCTTCCCCGAGGTAGACTTCTACCCTTTTTTCCATTCGTCTGTAAAGAATTCGCGTTAGTATTTTGCAGCCGTGACTTATTAAACTGACAGTTCGGTAATTTTCACATCTGTCAACACCTGCTTTCTTTGGGATTGGAATTATTACATTCTTTTTGAAGTCTGAGGCTATTTGGCCTGTCTCATATATCTTGCTCGCCAGATATCTTAGCTGGCTCTCCCAAGGGTATAAGTAGTTCTAATGGAATGTTGTCTAGTCCAGGAGCCTTGTTTAGATTTAAGTCTTTCAGTGTTCCGTCAAACACTTCACGCAATATCATATCTTCCATTTCATCTTCATCTACGTCCGTTCCATCTCCATAATATTGCCTTCAAGTACATAGCCCTTGTATAGACCCTCTATATATTCCTTCCACCTTTCTGCCGTCCCTACTTTGGTGAGAACAGGTTTTCCATCTGAGATCTTGATATTCACACAAGCAGTTATCTTTTCTCCAAAGGTGTATTTAATTTTCCTGCAGGCAGTATCTATCTTACCCCTAGTGAGAGATGCCTCTATATTCTTACATTTGTCCTCTGGCTATTCCTGCTTAGCCATTTTGCACTTCCTATTGATCTCATTTTTCAGACGTTTGTATTGCTTTTTGCGTGCTTCATTTACTGCATTTTTATATTTTCTCCTGTCATCAGTTAAACTGACTATCCCGCCAACCTGAAGTTTTCAGCTACTTAATCATAAATCACGTGAAGTTTTGAGCGCTGGCCTTTGTCCCTTTTCTCTACCACGTGACAAATATTTTAGATGACGTACGTCTTGCTCCACACTATATCGTTTCTGTACTTTATTTAAACTAGATTTTTTAGTTTTCCAGGATTCTGGAATGCAATTACCCCCTTTGCATTTTCAAAAGATATATCACTCACCTTCTTCTTCTTCGGTGGGCTTGGCAGATAAATAGACGACTGGCTTCCATCACTTTCTAACAACTCTGGGACACTATCTGGTCCTGGATCATCCATAAGATTTTCTCAATCAGATAAGCCTTGTTCTGCATATTCATATTCTTCAATACAGTCTGTCATATTTTCGTGATTATAGTATTACCATTGCTTGCCACTGTTTCAAGTAACACATTGATTAGGAATGTAGCTGAATTTCTCTCCTTTACTGTAATTGCTGTGGATCTTCTTTTCTGTTTGTAATGGCTAACACTCATAGCCCCCCCCCCCCCTCTCCTCATGAACCATGGACCTTGCCGTTGGTGGGGAGGGTTGCGTGCCTCAGTGATACAGATCCAATCAATCGAGTCAGTCCTATTTCTCGGGCCATTTCCAAACCCCAATCATCCAGACTGGTCCCCCTGCAACTACTGAAGTGGCTGCTGCCCATCTTCAGGAACCACACGTTTGTCTGACCTCCGTTGTGGTTGTGGTTGCACCTACGGGTTTGGAAATGGCGCGGGAAATAGGACTGACTCGATTGATTGGATCTGTCCATGAATTGGTTGCATGATTTAAAAAGAGACGCCGTCTTGGTCCTTAACGAATAGCATGGAACGAATACGGATTTATAATACTGATCAAAGTGATGTATGGAAAGAATTTCACTCATCGTGGACTCTGCATTTTAAGTGAGAGAGGTAGAGAGGGGGGGGGGGGTGGGGGGCGAGTCGGTAAGAAGTTCGGTGCGGAGTGATCAAGAAACAACTCATTCTTCACCATTCAACCGGTTACTTCGGCAAATGGATACATGTTTCCAAGTCGCTGGTAATTTACCAGGAACCTAAAGGTCAGTTTGGAGTGCGAGTAGTGCAACACATACTGAAACCCCAATCTGATTTAGGTTGTCTCGAAGTTCGACCTAATTACGAAACGTATCCTGACACAATTCTTTAAAGCTGTCTACTTACCTCATGCAGCGAAAGAGCATCTTCTTGTGATTGACTCTCACGGGACATATGGCGACAGAACTCATATCGATGCTACCGGCCCCCTAAAGGAGGTGCATATAGTCAAGATCGTCTGTCAGAGGTGCACACCTTACATTCAGCCACTTGATGTGCTATTCTCCTGACAGTTCATGGTAGTGCTGAAGCGGTTGGAAGGTCACAGTATCCTTAACAACTACCAGTTCACATCATTTCGCAGACTGTGTTAGGTACTTCTGGACTGTAGCTGGAACCTCACACTAGAGAGGTTTGAAACACCACCCGAACGTATTTTTGATGTCGGAACGTAGTGAGACTCAGGAAACAGCTTCATGTAGACATTTTTGAAATGCTTACAAAATGATAAGCAACTCTGTTTCCGGCACTTTATACTCTGTGGTCATGCTCTCCCCGCAATCTTTTGCCAAGGGCTACCAACCATCCATTTTTTTGAACTCTGCGACTAAACATGCGCATGATTACGTGCATTGTAATTACCGACAGAAAATATTGTGCTCATGTTTGTAGTTTACATGTAAAACTCTTACATGCAAACCGAAATTTCGTTGCAGTTGCGATCGCAACTAAATCCCTTGTTAGCATAGGACACTGCCACGTGTGGTGTTTCTTTAGACTATCCAGTTTTTCCACAGCCGCCGTGTTCTACAGACATGGTGTTCAGTGACGTCTGCCAGTTTACCAGTTTTTGGATCTGGCGTCCTACCAATACCACCAATTACCCAGTTTCCCGAGGTGGTGCCGCTCGACTAACATTTTCCACTGTTTTGCAGGATATGCTATGACGTCATCGTTGTATACTGTTGAGGTATCTTCCACAGGTGTATGCGCGACCTACTTGCGGCGTTAAAAGAACCGTTACTTGGCAGACTATGTAGAGTGACGATGGGGTGTAACGTTTCGTTGACGTCTAAAGTGCCGATTTCCACAAACAACGTTTCCGTGCCTCACTGGCGATTGAACCCGTAGAGAAGTACTAACACCATGAACAGTTTTCATGGGCGCAGGTCGATATTTCCGAGGAAATGTTAAAACTTTGTTTATATCCCAAAGTATTTTAACACTGTATTGTGTCGTACTAATTTTCTTTTTAGATGAGGGACAGTATTAAATCTCGTATACACTCTGTAACCTCCACAACAAAATTATTTAATTAAATGATAAGAAACCCACAAAAATAATAAAAATCAACCACCTGTAAACTCCCCACAAAATAATAATTAAATGAAGAACCAACTGTAACCTCTGAACAAAATTAGCTCCCATTTATAGTCTCTGTGCAGAAATGCATTCACATTTAATGTAACTACAAAATTCAATTCCTAAACGTGGAAATAACGAAAAAATTCAGTAACCTGGTAAATTATATAACAACAGCAGCGTTGCGCCTCGGCCCTGTATTCTGAATAAAAAAAGGAAAAATTCTTACCTCAATAAAAACTGCGAATATATATATCTGCTCTTATGTAGAACCTTTTTTTTGGCACAGCTTCGTACAACGCTGGCATATATATATATATATATATATATAGTTGGAGGGAATGATCATGCAATGGAAATTTTCTTTACATTGAAATGAATGCTTTTCTTTAAAAAAATTACTTTATGTTATAAAAATTATTATTGGGGCATTTTTTTAAACAAATTGACGTGTAATATACATTACTAGATATGCGCAAGGCTGCTTCTTTACCTTCTACAACAATACCCATCCTCCAGAGTCCCGACCAGAGCAGACTGCCGACACGCGCAGGCACGCGCCGACTCCTGTCGACTACAGCTTACTAGCACGGACAGACGACTACTGCCGACTCACGCCGACTAGCGACAAGCAACAACTAACTACATACTACTCTCTGGTCAGAGACTCTGCCATGCCTCGCCCATCGCCGGCAATGCATACGTCTTACATAACCCTCCACTGGGAAGGGGGGGGGGGGGGGCAAAAATTTGGCAGCGATGGTGAGTCAATTGGACTTGCCATGAGCAACAAATTTTTCTTAATTAACTAAGTTTACAATCACAGAATATTTACATATATATAAGTGCAGAACATGAAATAAAATATAGTGCACACGCACTGAGTACAGAACATATCAAGCAAAGACAAAATATGTACACAATGAGTACAAAACATATTAACAAATGACAAAAAGTGCACGCGCACTGTAGTTCAGAACATATCAGCAAATCACAAAATGTATAGGCAATGAATACAAATCGTATTAACAAATGACAAAAGGGCACACGCACTGTAGTACTCAACATATTAGGAAATCACAAAATGTATACGCAATGAATACAAATCGTGTTAACAACATGACAAAAGTGCACACGCACTGTAGTTCAGAACATATCAGCAAATCACAAATGTATAGGCAATGAGTACAACTCATATTAATAAATGACAAAAAGTGCACACGCACTGTAGTTCAGAACATATCAAAATATCAGAAATGCATATGGAATGAATACAAATCATGTTAACAAAATGACAGAAAGTGCACACGCACTGTATATACTTTTTTTTACTGTTTTACAAGAACTAGGATAGGAAAGGGAAGGACTGCATCATGGTTGTAGCACTTTAGGTTGCACGCAGCTGCACTTTAAGTCCATATCTTTCTACAGAAGCACAACACCAAGTGAGACAATATGAAATTCTTTTCCTTGAAGTATTAATCAGTGTAGCCAAGACACTGAAACGTCGTATTAATATTCCATGTTATTATTTTGGTAGTACATTAGGTACACCAAACAGTGGGACCATAATAACATCTCCATCTCTCAAGGTGGTGGACAGCATGTCGTGTCAACACCACGTTCTTGTAAGGTACACCAACATAGAATTAGTGCAAAAACCAAATATAGTGCTCCATGATCATGAGGATACAGGACAAACGGATATTGGAGTAATTTCTGGTAATTAGGTCAGAAGGTGAAGGACATTAAGTCACATAGTAGTCTTCATTGAGAATTACACTAGTCTAACAACCGATTTAAGTAACTGGTGGCACTCATCGCCCAGTTACTGAACATTTCTGTACCATGTATGAAGTATTACAGAATAATGTTCATAAATCATCTGATTACAGTGAACATTGGCATTCATTGGCCAGTTACAAACCATCAGAAGTCATCATTGAAAACAGGAGCTAATGAATGGCATAGTATTAACATAATTCATTTAGTTATACTAATCATTGACACTCATTGGTCAGTTACAAAACATATAGCAAGTATTGAATAGTACAAAACATTTTTCATCATTCAAGTGACATACAACATATTTAAAATAATTATTTGCACTCATTGGTCAGTTACAAAACATCAGAAGTCATCTTTGAAAACAGGAGCTAATGAATGGCATAGTATTAACATAATTCATTTACTTATACTAATCATTGGCACTCATTGGCCAGCAAGAATTGAATAGTACAAAACTTTTCATCATTCAAGTGACATACAACATATTTAAAAATAATTATTGGCACTCATTGGTCAGTTACAAAACATATAGCAAGTATTGAATTGTACAAAACATTTTTCATCATTCAAGTGACATACAACATTTTTAAAATAATTATTTGCACTCATTGGTCAGTTACAAAACATCAGAAGTCATCATTGAAAACAGGAGCTAATGAATGGCATAGTATTAACATAATTCATTTACTTATACTAATCATTGGCACCCATTGGCCAGTTACAAAACATCAGAAGTCATCATTGAAAACAGGAGCTAATGAATGGCATAGTATTAACATAATTCATTTACTTATACTAATCATTGGCACCCATTGGCCAGCAAGTATTGAACAGTACAAAACATTTTTCATCATTCAAGTGACATACAACATATTTAAAAATAATTATTGGCACTCATTGGTCAGTTACAAAACATCAGAAGTCGTCATTGAAAATGAGAGTCAATTATTGGCATAACATTTAAGAGTATAACAAAATATTATTTACAGAAATTATTGGCATAGCATGTATGCATTATTACAAAGCATCATTCAGTATTACTCAGAACTGATCATTCCAGTGACATAGGACATATTCAAAATGTAACACACTGTAACTATTACTCAAGGTCTGTGGTTAGAAAACATTATTCAGTATTACTCAGAACTGATCAAGCGACACAGGACATATTCAAAATGCAACATACTGTAACTATTACTCAAAGTCTGTGGTTAGAAAACATTATTCAGTATTACTCAGAACTGATCATTCAAGTGACATAGGACATATTCAAAATGTGACATACTGTAACTATTACTCAACGTCTGTGGTTAGAAAACATTATTCAGTATTATTCAGAAATGATTATTCCAGTGACATAGGACATATTGAAAATGTAACATACTGTAACTATTATTCAACGTCTGTGACTAGAAAACATCATTCAATATTACTCAGGACTCTCTTAAACTGGTAGCATTATTTGGGACAGGTAATACATTTATTTGCGCTAGCAATGCATTGCGTTGGGATCGATAATTAATAACTGGGGCATAACAATATTTGCTTTTGAGTTATTGCTGCAAATGAAGATGTGTAACGTCATTCGTCATGAGTCAGCTGTAGCAAGGCTATGAAACAAGCAGAGTATATGTGATCACATTCATGAATGACACACGTTTAATGATTAACTGCTTATAGCGTATTAATTTCGTGAATAGCTTCTCCTAGAAAAATACAAAATGGATTATTAAGCTGAAAGAAGAAACGCATATTGTGCTGAAAAGTAGTGAACTTCGAATTAACAGGTAGTGAAATGTGTATAAAATATATATGTTCTCTAGCTGTCCTTTCCAAAACTTTCAGTCATCATACCATGCGACATAAGACATACTGTCAAAACGAACTGCAACAAATACTTAAATAACTACATAGCATAAATACATAAACTTCAACATTATCCTCATCTGCAAAGAAAAACTTAATTATCCATATCATCATAACTCCATTATTATCATCACCTGTAAAGAAAAACTTCATTATCCATATTAACATATTCTTCATCATTAATCATCACCATTCATTATCATCTGCAAAAAAGTCAATTCATTATTCGTTATACAACTATTCCTTATTTCTAGCATATTTCATCACTAAAACTAAGATGTGTAGTTCTGTCTGACAGCCTGCATCGATCGCCTTGTATTCTGAAAGAAAAAAATAGTTAAGACTGCTATCATACGATGTGTATATTATATTCTCGTTAATGCTTGTTAATTCTGATCCATTTACTCTTCGTGATGAGGTATTGCGTCTTCTTTCGTTCATTCCGAAGGTGAAATTCCCATTTCTGTTTAATTTATTTCTTTTACACGTGATTTATTTCTGAAAATGATGAACAAAGATTAATGTCTTGCATTTAAATCATATACCCATTAAATAGAAACTGGTTTCTAGTGATATAATTGAGCATATAGTATAGCATGACGGAAAACGTAATATGTCAAAAACATTGACAGTGTTCAGAAGCAAAAATGTACACAGTGTATCACAATGTAGCAGCAAGAAAAAGTAAAGTAGTCACGATGTTTAGCTATGATAAGGCAAAATGTTAAAGTCAACTGGTTTTTGTTATATCTTAAATATTTCATAGTACATACAAACAAGACAGGAAAACAATCATACATACATAAAATGGAAAATATGCACGGTCTAGGGTGTATAACGACAAGAAAAGCGACCTGCTAACCTTACCTTGCCGGGCACTTGCCAAGAAAAAATACGATAATCATCAGTAAGTGTCCATGTGAATATAATTGCATAAGTGGTCATAAAAAAAATTAGGAAATGGCATTACAGTGTGATGAATCATAAAGTATGTTCATTCAATAAAGGGTTTGATGTTGGAGACATGGTGATTGCCCTTGCTTTTTCTGGTTCTCAAAGTTTCGACGTGTATTACATTTGGGTCAGGAATGCTGCGAATTCGATATGGACCTGCGTATAGAAGCTCAAATTTACTGCATCTACTCTTTCCTCTGTTGGATAAATAGTGTGTACGTACTAATATCTTCTGTCCAACGTGAAAGTCGCGGCGTGTACAAACCTTTTTTTGCTGTCTTCTCCGGCGCTCTGCGGCACGTTTGATGTTGTTCAGCGCAATGTCAATTATTTCATGGTGTCGTAGTCGACGAGATGTAGGAAAGGTTACTAATTCTTTAATTTTGTTAAGTGGTTCAACATTTTTCAGTATAACAGACGGAGATAGCATAGTAGATTCATTTGGTATGGAATTAATTACATCCTGGAATGAGAGTATGTATGTGTCCCAATCAATATGTCTTTTATGGCAGTATATTCTACACAGTTTACCAATTTCTTTCTTTAACCGTTCACAAGGGTTCCAAGAACCATGGTACCTGGATATATAGATCGGAGAAATGTTTCTAGCTCGTAACATACGTGTCCATATACCAGATCGAAACTGTGGTCCATTGTCGGAAATTACTTTCAACACGTGCCCTACATGAAATAGAAAATGTTTTACAAATGCTTTCGAAACAGTTTTAGCAGTAGTTTTGCATAACGGAGTGAAGGTAATAAATTTGAAGTGAGTTCAACAGCGACAAAGATGTAGCAAAAACCTCTATTAGTTCTGGGAATCGAACCAAAAATGTCTACAGCGGCCATGTTTTTCAATTTAACAGGTACAATGGGATGTAATGGAGGTATATGTGAAGTCGTATCTGACTTTGCTTTCTGGCAGATTTTGTATGACGCTAAAACTCGTCGAATACGTTTCTCCATGTTGGTAAAATAACAGTTCTGTCTCAGTATAACAAAACATTTTCTGGCTCCGTAATGTGCGTAACTTAAATGAGTATACCAAATTTATTTGTTAACAAGTTCGTCAGGAATGCTTAATAACCAATTGTTGTTGTCAGGGTGAGAGCGGCGAAACAGAATATTATTGCGTACAGTGTAATGGTTTCTAATGGTAACATTATTCCTATCTTGCCAAAGGTGTTTAATCTCTTTCCATACGTTGTCTTTATTCTGCTCTTGTCCTATGTCTTGTAATGACGACGAAATGAAATTTTCAAATGCAATTTGTTGAATGTACATGACGCTGAAATTTGCTTTGCAGAAGTTGGTTGCAATGTCTTGCTGATTGTTGCTGAGAGAACGGGACAGTGCGTCTGCCACAATATTTTGTGTGCCGGGAATGTGGACAATTGTAAAATCAAATTCCTGTAAATAAAGTTTCCATCTGCTTAATATGGCGTGTGTAAATTTAGCCGAAAGTAAAAACTGTATCGCTCTATGGTCTGTATAAACTGTGGTAGTCTTCCATAAAGAAAATGCCGAAATCTCGTAAATGCCCACACAACACATAATGTTTCAAGTTCTGTAACAGAATAATTACGTTCAGCAGGTGACAGAATGCGACTCGCAAAGGCGATGTTTTTAATTGCTGTAGAACCATCTTCTTCAATTTCTTGAAAAATGTGTACGCCTAAAGCGGTGTTAGAACTGTCGGTGGCAATGGAAAAATTTCTAGTAAGATCTGGATGTGATAAAAGTGGTGCATTCAACAAAGCGTGTTTCAGGTTCATAAATTCAGAATGTGCTTGCTTATCCCAGGACCAAATAGTGTTTTTACCTGTCAATTGACATAATCTA